>NC_092877.1:3856917-4496820 GCF_028372415.1 Notamacropus eugenii
ATGTGCTGTTTGTAGCTATACCAAAGAGCCTCTCTGCTTCAGATCTCTATGAACAAGTTTGAGAAGACTTACCTCCATTCTTGCCCACAGTCCGGAAGCATCTCCAGAAAGCCCGTAAGAAGGATGCCCTGTTATGAGGGGTGGCCTGGATGAAGCTAAACTCTCGGAAGAGAATATGTGTCCCCTGACACACGCTGTTAAAGCTGCAAAGATAAAAATCAAGAGGTCACTGTTTGATGGCTCTTCCAGAAGGCAGGAACGTGAATGGAAAACAAAGGCCATTCAGAAAAGTTGCCAAGAAGCGGGAGAAGTAGCCTGTCTGCCTCACATTTCTAAGATGCAGCCCCGCTTGGGTCCCCTGGCTCACCAGAGGGAAATCTATGTACATAAGCTCATCCCTCTCACAAACTCTGGAATCCAGCTGGTCTTAGCCCCCTACCTCCACCTCAGGAAGTTCTAACCAGTCACTAGAGAGTTTTACAGAAAGAGAAAACGATCTATCCTTAACTGGATGATACTGGCAGTTGTCTATTTTTGGAGAATACCTCTCTCTCTACCTCATCGGGATTTACATTTCCTTAAAGATATTCTCTCTTGGTTCCTCCCCAATGTATAGTAGCTGGCTGCCACAAGAAAAACATGGTTATTCACAGGTGACATCTATAGATCTGTCCATTTCAGTTTGTAGTGTAGAGCAACAGGGGATCTGTCACATACCCTGAAAATAAGCCCCTCTTTAAAGAAGAGACAAATGATTCCACGAGGAGACTGGTGGAGAGAAATGAAGATCCATGGTAAAGGAAGGGGTAAAAAGTGGCCCCTAAAATGAGAGGATGAGGCAAAGCCCAAGGGCTCAAGTGAGTCAGTGCTTAAGTGGGGCCCCAGGAAGGGAGGAAAATATGCCGTAGTCTTTAGGTTCTCTTGCCAAAGTGGGGGAAAAGGCTGGGAAGCACTGGAGCTATCTCAAAAATGGAAATTCCACTAGAAAGCAGGCAATAATAACCCAGGAATGGACACAATCATTCAACAAGTTCCAGGCTCCATAAAATTCTTAAACCCACTGGCAGAGTCTAGATGGAGAACATGTTTATCTATAGAAACATACAGATAACAGGCTGAAGCAAGTCACCAATGGAGCAATGGAGAATGCTCCTTGGGTCAGGGATTTAGAGCTGGAAGGACCTTTAGTTCAGACCCTGTGATTTTCTGATCAGGAAACTGAGGCCCAGAGAAAGGAAGTAACTTGAGAGCAGAAGCCACATAAAGAATTAGGAGCAATCAAAGCTGGTTTCTCTCCCTTCAAACCCACTTCTCGTCCAACTACACCACAGCTGCCACCAGTCTGGAACATGAATTTCAAAAGTGAGCTCAGACCTGAGCTGGAGAACTGGAAGAGACTTTGCAGGACATCTCTTGTTCCCTGTGGACCAAACTACACGAAAGAGGCCCACTCTTATGTTTGAAAGAGCAGACAAAGCCTATCCATGATGACAGGACCTGGGCCAGCATCACGTCAGTGTCTAGGTGCAGATTTGGAACGATCTCGTGAAAGCCTTGTGAGCTCCACAGACATAATCACAGCTAACCATACTGTGCTCAAAAGCAGCTGCAAAGTACTCTTCTCCCACAGAAAACTGGCAGAGAGCTATAATTCTATGACAACTGGAAGAAAACGAAAGGTAAGAGGTGAAGGCTGAGAAGTAGGTTAGGAAAAGGATCTGAAAGTAAACAAACAAAAGCAGCAAAGATTCGGCTCCACGCAGAGAGGATCAGTGCTGTTGTCTTAAGAAAAGGAGAAGGAACTTCGGTACTCTGGAGACTTGTCACAGGCCCAGACCCACTCTGGGATCAGTCCTTCGTCACCCACCTTGGAGGGCAGTTGACATCTACAGCATCTTTCGATATTAAGTTGGTTGGTGAGTTCCCATGCATACCCATGGGACCCTTTTAGACAATTCGCTATTTTCTTTTCTCATCGGAATTATTTCTTCTTATGTCTTCGGAATGAACATGTCTGAAAATTCCTCATCCCTTCTGTACAATTTACACGGGATCTTCCCTAGCCTTTGTAAGTAAAAATACTGGAGATGGGGAAAATAGCAAGCTTGCAGCTTTCTTGCACGGCTGTGCAACGTTGAATTGCAGATGAGCTTAAGGACAAGACAGACTTTTTAGTCAACTGAGATTCACATGTACACAGTCATATGATTTGTATTACATTCATCAGTCAATATTTGTTCAACTATTATTATCCATATTATTCATCTTGGTACAGATGTGCCATACACTTTGCAATTACCTAACACTGAAATTTCCCAGCTTTTCAATAAACTCTTCTCCCTAAATAACTGGTTAATAATAATAGTAGCTCACGTTAAAACAGCTCATCACATGCTCTTTTCCTCATAAATTGTTGTGAGGCAGGTAATGCCTATTTTGCAGATAACGAAACTGAGTTTCAGGGCATATAAGTGACGTGTGCACCACGATCCAGCCAAGGTGGCCGCGTCCAGGGCACTCTACTGTCTCAGACAGACACTGTGGGAAGCTGCTGCCATCTTCATGGGCCCCAGGGGGCAGATTTTTCCAAATTCAAGTTTTGTAGCTACAGTCAAACTTCACAAGTTCCCTTCATTCTTCAGGCTTTTGTCCTTCCTTTTCTATGGGTAAATTTACAGTCAGAATGCTGAATTACTGAGTAACGTCAACACATCTCCCAAGGGGCTTCCTGTTCACAAGAGTGTTAGAGACATGAAAACTTGTGTTTCTTTGTGATTTATGCTTTTTTAAAATTAAATTAAATTAATTTTTTTTAAATTAATTTATTTAACTTTTAACATTCATTTTCACAAAATTTTGGGTTCCAAATTTTCTCCCCATTTCTCCCTTCCCCCACCCCAAAACACCAAGCATTCTATTTGCCCCTATCACCAATCTGCCCTCTCTTCTATCATCCCTCCCTTCCCTTGTCCCCATCTTCTCTTTTGTCCTGTAGTGCAAGATAACTTTCTATACCCCATTACTTGTATTTCTTACTTCCTAGTAGCAAAAACAGTACTCGACAGTTGTTCCTAAAACTTTGAGTTCCAACTTCTCTTCATCCCTCCCTCCCCACCCATTCCCTTTGGGAGGCAAGCAATTCAATATAGCCCATATCTGTGTAGTTTTGCAAATGACTTCCATAATAGTTGTGTTGTGTAAGACTAACTATATTTCCCTCCATCCTATTCTGCCCCACATTGCTTCTATTTTCTCTTTGGATCCTGTCCCTCCCCAAGAGTGTTGACTTCAAATTGCTCCCTCCTCCCATTGCCCTCCCTTCCATCATCCCCCCCCACCCTGCTTATCCCCTTCTCCCCCACTTTCCTGTATTGTAAGATAGGTTTTCATACCAAAATGAGTGTGCATTTTATTCCTTCCTTTAGTCGAATGTGATGAGAGTAAGCTTCATGTTTTTTCTCTCACCTCCCCCCTTTTTCCCTCCACTGAAAAGTCTTTAACTTGCCTCTTTTATGAGAGATAATTTGCCCCATTCCATTTCTCCTTTTCTCCTCCCAATATATTTCTCTCTCACCCCTTAATTTCATTTTTTTCAGATATGATCCCATCCTATTCAATTTACCCTGTGCTCTCTGTCTCTCTCTCTATGTGTGTGTGTGTGTGTGTGTGTGCGCATGCATGTGTGTGTGTAATCCCACCAAGTACCCAGATACTGAATAGTTTCAAGAGTTACTAATATTGTCTTTCCATGTAGGAATATAAACATTTCAACTTTAGTAAGTCCCTTATGACTTCTCTTTGCTGTTCACCTTTTCATGCTTCTCTTCATTCTTGTGTTTGAAAGTCAAATTTTCTTTTCAGCTCTGGTCTTTTCAGCAAGAATGCTTGAAAGTCCTCGATTTCATTGAAAGACCAATTTTTCCCCTGAAGTATTATACTCAGTTTTGCTGGGTAGGTGATTCTTGGTTTTAGTCCTGGTTCCTTTGACTTCTGGAATATCCTATTCCACGCCTTTCGCTCCCTTAATGTAGAAGCTGCTAGATCTTGTGTTATCCTGATTGTATTTCCACAATACTTGAATTCTTTCTTTCTAGCTGCTTGCAATATTTTCTCCTTGGCCTGGGAACTCTGGAATTTGGCCACAATGTTCCTAGGAGTTTCTCTTTTTGGATCTCTTTCAGGTGGTGATTGGTGGATTCCTTGAATACCTATTTTGCCCTCTGGTTCTAGAATCTCAGGGCAGTTTTCCTTGATAATTTCATGAAAGATGATGTCCAGGCTCTTTTTTTGATCATGGCTTCCAGGTAGTCCCATAATTTCTAAATTGTCTCTCCTGGATCTATTCTCCAGGTCAGCTGTCCAGGAGGGACCTCAGAATGGGAGACATCAGAGAAAGGAAGTCACTTGCCTAGAGTCACTCAGCAAATCAGAAGCATGGCCAGCACTAGTACCCAGGCATCTTCTTTCCCAGCCCCAGGTTCTTAAAAATGCCTCTGAAATTGCAGAGATTGGGGCTTGAGGGAAAGATCAGAGGGACTTTCATGGTTCAAGAGCAGGGCCATGGTTCATTTGACCTCTGAACTGAGATGTTGAGTGTGTTTGTGTGCGTCCTATAGGTCGGCCAATCTGGCCTTCTTGCTTTTACCTGTATGACACACAATCTGGCCCACCTAGCCCAGGTGACCTACATCCTCAGTTACTGAAAGAACTAGCAATAAGAGATTGGAAGTAGAAGTACAAGCGGGGAGAGAGGGGGAGGGGAGAGAAGGAGAAGAGGAAGAGCGGAGCCTTGTGTCCTCTTTGGCTCTTCACGTGCTAAGCGAGCTTTCAGGCTTCCCTGATCCTACTTAACTCTCCAGTCGCATAGTTTGCATCTAAATACCGTGCCTGTTAGGTAACTAGGTGTGCTCCAATCCGGGACAATCTCGAGGGCGGGGAGATCTCTCTCCCATCACGTTTCTCACGGGAAGAGGCGGAAATACACGAGATAGCTCAGTTCACCTCAATTCCCAGCCGTTTCCTGGGGGGGTCTCGTGAGAGCTCTAAGATTTAGAATTTCCCACCTTTACCCGCCCGAGACTGTCCACACAGAATTGAGCTTCCAACCCCAACATCCAGGTAGTCCCATAATTTCTAAATTGTCTCTCCTGGATCTATTCTCCAGGTCAGCTGTTTTTCCAATGAGATATTTCACATTATCTTCCATTTTTCATTCTTTTGGTTTTGTTTTGTGATTTCTTGGTTTCTCATAAAGTCATTAGCCTCCATCTGTTCCATTCTAATTTTGAAAGAATTATTTTCTTCGGTGAGCTTTTGAACCTCCTTTTCCATTTGGCTAATTCTGCTTTTGAAAGCATTCTTCTCCTCATTGGCTTTTTGAACCTCTTTTGCCAATTGAGTTAGCCTATTTTTCAAGGTGTTATTTTCTTCAGCATTTTTTTGGGTCTCCTTTAGCAAGGTGTTGATATGCTTTTCATGCTTTTCTTGCATCTCTCTCATTTCTCTTCCCAGTTTTTCCTCCACCTTTCTAACTTGATTTTCAAAATCCTTTTTGAGCTCTTCCATGGCCTGAGCCCATTGTATATTTATTTTGGATGTTTGGGATATAGAAGCCTTGATTTCTATGTCTTTCCCTGATGGTAAGCATTGTTCTTCCTCATCTAAAAGGATGGGAGGAAATATCTGTTCACCTAGGAAGTAACCTTCTATGGTCTTATTTCCTCCCCCCCCCCCTTTTCTGGGCATTTTCCCATCCAGTTACTTGTCTTCTGAATATCCTCTTCACACCTACCTTGCCTCCAGATCCTCCCAGCCAGCGCTTGGGGTCTGAGATTCCAATGCTGCTTCCCAGCCATAAGGCTTCAGCAGGGCAGGGCTGCTATTCAGTGTGAGATTAAGTTCAGGTGCTCAGGTGGGGGCAGGGCCGCCACATGGGGCTTAGTTCCCTCAGGGGGTTTACGCACAGACCTTCAACAATGGATCCGAGCTCCTGCCTGCTTCGGGGGCCCTTGTTCATTGCTGCCTCCACTGCTGCCTCCCGAGAGGGCCTGAGTTATGGAGACACCCTGCTCCCCTCTCAGAGAACTGAAAAGACCCTCTCACTGACCTTTGGAGCCTGTGGGTGGAGGGACCTGCTCTGTGGCTGGAGATTCTGTCCCTGAAGCCTGCTCGGATCTGCTCCTCTGCGTGGTCAAGGCAGGGCTGGGCTCTGCTCCCGGTCCAGTGCGTGATGGACCTTTGGTGTGGCTTTTCAGGGCTCTCTGGAACAGAAATCTTCTCCACTCTGTTCTGTGGCTTCTGCTGCTCCAGAGTTTGTTGGGAGTTCAGGTGTTTTATGGGCTCTGGGTCAGGAGCTAGCATACGTTTATCTTTCTACTTCACCATCTTGGCTCCTCCCCTCCATGATTTATGTTTTCATTCATTACTTAACATATTAATTTAAAAATTTAGCTTTAAAGGGGACCGTCTTTTCAAGTTAATTTTGAAAAGAAATTAAAATCAAAGTTCACTAATTCTTTGTTTTGTCGTTAGTCAGTAAATAAACATTTATCTAATGAAGGAGGCAACAAGGAGGTAAATATGTACAAACAAAGTCTACACAGGAAAAAGAGGAAAGGTGCCAGAATGAAGAGGGCGTGGGAAAGGCTTCCTCCACAAGATGGGATTTTAGCTGGGCCTTGAAGGAAGGTGGGGAGCCAGCAGACAGAGAGGAAGAAATGGAGTGTCTTGTGGGAGGCAAGAAAAGCTCCCAGTGTCAGGGAGTAAGGTGGGATAGTGTATTATAAAGGGCTTTGATCCTGGAGGTGACAGGGATCCATTAGAGTTTACTGAGGAGGGAAGTGACATGATCAGACCTGTGCTTTAGGAAAATCTCTTTGACAACTAAATGGAGGATGGGTTGGAGTGGAGAGAGACTAGAGGCAGGAAGACCTACCAGGAGGCTATTATAATAGTCCAGGTGTGAGGTGACCAGGCCCTGTACTATAGAGTGGTGTTGGGATCGGAGGAGAGAGAGGGGTACATTTGAGAACTTCCATAAAAGTGAAATTGGCAGGCCTTGGCAATAGCTTGGACATGGGGTGGGGCGAGAGATAGTGAGGGTCCAGGATGACTCCTAAGTTGTGAGCCTGAGGGACTGGGAGGATGCTGTTACCCTCAACAGTAACAGGGAAGTCAGTGGAGGGGGCAGAGCTAGGGGAGTGGAGGGTGGTTTGGAGAAAAGATAATCAGTTTCGTTTTGGACATGTTGAGTTTAAAATGTCTACTGGACATTCAGTTTGAGAGACGATTAGAAATGTGAGACTGGAGGTAGATTTGAGAATTATTAGCATAGGGATGGTAATTAAATCCACGTGATCTCTTGGAATCACCAAGTGAAGTAGTACAAAAGGAGAAAGGAAGAGAGCCCAGGACAGAACTCTGTGAGATACCTGCAGGTAAAGGATCCAGCCAAGGAGACTGAGCAGGAGCAGTCTGATAAGCAGGAGGAAAACCAGGGGTCAGAGGGATCCTGAAAACCTAGAAAGAAGAGAGTATCAAGGGGGAGAAGGTGGTTGGCAACGTCACCGGGGGCAGAGAGGTGGAGGCAATGAGGACCGAGAGAAGGCCAACCTTGATCTAGACAACTAGACAACTTTGATCACTGGTAACTTTGCAGAGATGATGAGACTGGAAGCCAAATTTTAAGGGGCTGAGAAGTGAGAGAGAAGAAAGTCACCTACTGTAGACAGGGAGTGGAAGCAATCAGGGTTAGGTGACTTGCCCAGGGTCACACAGGTCAAATTTGAACTCAGGTCCTCCTGGCTCCGGGATCAGTGCTCTATCCACTGCACCACCTAGCTGCCCCACTGATGATCTTTTCAAAGAATTTGGCCACCCAGGGCAGAAGAGATATGAAATGATAGTTAGCTGGGACAGAAGTCATCACGAGAGGGTTTTCTGGAGGATGGGGAGACATAGGTATGTTTATAGGCACTGAGAAAGGAGCCAGAAGAAAGCAAGAGATTGAGGACAAGTGACATTGGGGATTTGTTGGAAGAGCCAGGATGGAGTGAGATCAGCCGTGGAGGTGACAGGTGGGCCTTGCTAAGGAGGAAGGCAGGGGGGAAGGAGGAGATGGGGCAGAAGGCATACGATATGAGGAACTGAGGAGAGCTCGTGGCAAAGGGCTTCAATTTTTTATGTAAAATAGAAGCTCAGGTTCTCAGCTGAGAAGACAGGGAGGGGAGTCATGGGAAGTATGAGGAAGGATGAAAGGGTTTGGAAGAGCTTCTGTGGAGAGTGAAATAGTAAGCGGACAAGGGAGGTACTGGAGGACTGCCTGGAGGTGGTCATGTACCACGAATCTGTAGTGAACCCTGTTAGAATGGCTGCATGACTTTCTCCACCTACTTTTAGCAGAACATGTGTAGGAGAAAAGGAAGCAGATGGTGAAAGTGATCCAAGGCTAAAGCTTGGCAATGTACAATTGGTGACATGGTAAGAAGGCCAGGGCCTCAAGAGAAAGGGTTGAACTAGTTCACCAAGAGGTAAAGACAAGGAAAAGGAGAGAGAGTAGCTGGTGTAGGGAAGACAGCATAGGAGAGAATTAAGGGGTTAAAGGTTTGGTGGCCATAGTATAGATGAAAAGTGTAATTTGGTAAGAAAAGGCAGAAGGAGGAGTGGGAGGGCAGTAGAATATGGTCAGAAAAGGACATCTGGGAATTCCTGGACACGGAGGTGGTGCACTGGTGGATGATGACAGGACCAAAGGTGTGACCATCTTTGTATATGGCTGAGGTAAAGTGGAGGAGCAGGTCAAGAGAAGTGAGTAGGCTGAGGAGCTCAGTGGTTATGGTGTTGGAGGGACAGTCAGTTTGTATGCTGAAGTCCCCAAGTATGAAGGCAAGAGTTCGGGAGGACAGAAAACCTGAGCCACGTGCTGAACTCCCCTCCAGGAAGGGAAGGTGCCCGAGTCTGCAGACAAGGGCTTCTGGGATTTTGCCCAGGGGATCCATATGAGTGCTATTTTTGTTTATCCTTCATTCTCACAGAGGACAATGACATCACCAGCGTGAGGTCTAGACTTTTCTGAATTGGATTTAGTGAGTCCCAGCTCTGCAAAGTCACCAGCTTCTCACTCTTTCCTTCAGCCATCGAACTACAGTGGCAAGAAAAAAGTCAAGCTGCCTGAGGATGGTCTGGGATGCAGCGGATAGCAAGGACATCAAAGGAGGAGAGGTTACTGAGTGATGGAAGGAAGGGGAGAATCTGGAAACGGCACTTTCCACTCAGGGATGAACATCCTCACACTTGGTCATACCCTACACATCCCAGTGATTCTGGACCTCTGTAGTTCATCCTCTAAACCCTATTCCCTACCCCCACCTCCTGATTCCTTATTCTCATCCCCCTCAACCCTCCCACCCCAAAGTCCCAGCTTCATACCTCCCCCTTGTTTCACTGTGTCCTCTGGAATGCCTGTTCCATAGGCAACAATCCTCCCTTCATCCTAAATCTTTTCCTGTCCCATTCCTTCCATCTTCTAGCAATCACTGAAACCTGGATCCCCCCTGATGACATGCTTTCCCGGAACTTTTTCCAGTCCTGACTCCACTTTCAATCATTCCACAGTGGTGGAGAGTTGGAGTATTCCTTGATCTTTTCTGCCCCAGCATCATAGGAGGCTAAGTCAAAGTTCAGCAGGACTCCAGTCTTCCTTTTCTGTCTTAGAATGGACTGTCAAAAGGGCTCCTGAACAGACTAGGTTCAGCGGATGGAAAATGGGCCATACAAGGCAAGTCAAATTCAACATGCAGAATTGTGTGTTCCAGTGGCATAGGATTACAGCTGTAGACCAGGAAGGGATCTCAGGAGTCCTCCAGCAGCATCCCCGGCCCCTTCCTTTGATAGGAAACCGAGGCCCAGAACGGTGATGTTACTTGCTCAGGCCGTCTTTCCATCCAGCAGCACTAATTGGAGCCAGAGCCTTTCCACTGCACTACACTGCCTCTCCTGCCCCATGTCTTGGTTAACCTTTGAAAGTTATATCAAACTAGGGGATGAAGCATCACTGGAAATCAGATTTTAAAATAATCTTGTGGGACTGACCAGATACATAATAAACTGGAGGAAGGGGGAGTGTGGCAGAGAAAATATCCTGCGGCTTGGGAACCTGCGTGTTCAGACCTTAGATATCAAGCGCCCTTGTCTAATGTTAACACAACAAAACAAAACAAACTGCAACATCTGTGTCCTCTGGTGAAGCCCATACATGACTGGAGAGGGAGACTTGTGCCAACTCTGCGGTCTTTGCTCCACGGTCCACAGCACCTCGATTTGGACTTGGAGAACTTGGCTTTGGGTGCGCACTTTACTGTGAGTACCCTCTGTGACCTTGGGTGAGGACGCGAACCTCTCTGAACCTCAATCTCCTTAGATACAAAAAAAGATACTTTTACTTGAAGATTTCTAAGGCTCCCTCCAGTTCTCCATCATATCCCAATTTTCTTGACTAGCAAAGAAGGGAGAGAAAACTCATCCTCTCCCCTGGATGTCCAATTCTAAAGATATTTTCCAGATAGCAACACTTCCTTGAAGGAGTCAATATGGTAACTGTACTAGTCTGATGTCTTTGCTTTTCTTGATCTCATTAAAGGGGCCATGCCTTGGCTACTTCTTAAACAGGCCTATTCAATGAATGGCCGTTGCCTCACCCTAAGTGAGTACCTGCAAAGACCTTGGCCTAAAGGGGCCAAGGTCTCCCAGTGCATCCTGGGCCATCTTCAGTCATCCTGAGGAATATCTGGTCACTGGATTCAGATGGCTGTGGAGGAGAAGTGAGGCTGGTGACCTGCACAGCCCTCCCTCACTCAAAACAAAGTCAAGTGCCAGTCATATCACCATCTCTCTGATGGCATGGTCTTCTTCGGCAACAAAGGATGAACACAATCACAATGGTAACTGTTATTTATTTCCTTGTGTAATAAACCTGAGATTTTGGGGATTTTTCATTATATTTCTTATTTAGTATTCCAAATAAATCAGTGGATCATGCTGCAATGCTCTGTGTTGCAGAATAACAGTGGGATAGTTTAAAGAACTTATTTGAAATGAAATAGCTTCAGACCAAATTAAGTTCTACAAAGTCGTGTAATTGGTGATCCCAGAACCTAGGTCTGATCTAGGAGACTTCCCACAAAGCACTCATTGGCATGCGTCCCCCACCCAGGGTTCTGTCTGGAGGCCTCCAAATTTGGCTTGTTTTGCTCCCACTCAAGTTCTTCCTAAAAATATCAGAATAGAGTTTCTTGTCTAGGTCTCATGAAAGCACTTGATTCAGGTCAGCCTTTAACTGATCTCTCTCCACAGATGTGGCAGCTCCCATAAAAGTACTCAAGCTTACCCATAGTTATCCCTTCCACATCGCAACTTTCCCCATTGTGGTTTTAATATATCATGGGTTGGCATCAGAAATTAAATGGGAATTTTGGGGGGAGTTTGTAGAAGCCATAGATGACATGCAAAGGCCAACAGATGACACAGAAAAAGTTTAGAAACTCAGAAATGCAAAAAATATGTGTATAGTATTATATAATAAAAAGTACTGTAACACCCCATAAAAGAAAAGGAAACATTCAGACTTCTTCTCTGGGACAAAGGGAGGGTCACAAGTTTTTATGCAGATTTTCCAGATCACTGGGGCTCTAACTCCCATGATGTGGAAGGGATAACTGTATTTTGATACAAGTCAGCCTTTAATTCAACCCATGGAAAGATCGCCATAACACAAAGAAGCCCATAAACATGTGTAATCCCTGTCTTCAAGCCCATTGATACAGGATTCTCTTCTTATTGGTGAAGATGAAGGCTCTGCTCTAGGTGAAGGGTGGTCTGGGAGAAGTCAATCTTCTTCAGTTCTCCTGGGGACTCTTCAAGCTCTAGTTGCTTTGGGCACTTTCAGCTTGGAGAGGGAAGATGGAAAAGGCCAATCCCATTTCAGTTTGCTGAAGGAAGAAGTTCTGGGAAGACCTGAGAGGAACAGGCAGTCTCTATCATGTCCCTATCCCTCGCTGGCTACACTAGATAAGATCTATGATAACCTTGCCCCAATCAAATTATCCTCAGATTCTAGGGGTGACTGGGTTAGAAATCAAAGTCCCAAATGAAGGGCCACCCATCAAAGACACATAACCTAAATCTCAAACCCAGGCTCACACATCCTTTAGCTTAGTTAAACCAGCCAGGTTTACAACTGGTCCCACCTTCTACAGCTACAGGCAGAACTTCCAGGAATTCATCCTAATCCTTGCTTGGGCCCTAGGTTGAATGACATCATGCATTGTCCTTTATTTGCTTTGACAATAAACAGCTTTACAATGTATCCATTACAGGAAAAACTGGAAAAAATAAATCCCTAAATCCAAGAAGAGATCTGAGAAAACCTGATTTTAGCATGTATTTAAACAGCACATTCATATGGAGTCAGTCCAGCTGGTCTACGGAGATGAAAGGCGATGCGTTGTAGCTTAGCTGGTTTATGCGATTCCTTCTCAACATCCATTTTTAGTTATTTTAACCATTTAGACAAAGGCATTAAAAGTACGCCTCATCAGACCGGTGGATGGCACAAGGCTGGCAGGGACAGCTAACACACTGAAAGGCACAGCCAGAATCCAAAAAGACCGTGATAGGCTAGACCTTGGGCTGAACTGAAAAAGATGGCACTTAGTAGGGATAAATAAAGTGCCTTATAATTAGGTTCCAAAAATTGACCTCACAAGCATAAGATGAGAAGCCATGCTTAAAGAGAACTTGGTCTGAAGAAGATCGGTCCGTTGGGTTGTCATGAGAAAGAGAGCCTAGCCTGAGGGCAGACGGAGGAGCAAGGAGCGGAGGCTGCTAGGAGATGAACTTAGGCAGGACGTCCAGGAAAATGTCCTGGCACTCAGAGCTCTCAAAAGTGAAATGGGCGCTGGGGGAGGTGACGGGTGTCCTGGCATCAAAAGCATTCAGGCAAAGGCTAGAAGTCATGGTTTGACTGTACCAGGTCTCCCTCCTCCCCCATGCCGTTTCCCGATACGTGCCTTTGGATAGGATTCTCCCTGTGCCTGGAAGGCCGTCCTTCTGAACTTCCACCTCCAGGGATCCTCCTCTTCTCCAAGGCTCAGCTCGGCTGGTTCTCTTCCATCTATGTGACCACTCCTCGAGTCTGCTTTGCTGCACCTGCTGTAGGTGGGGGGGATGTTCCCCAGGGGTCTGAGGTAGCCTCCCTCCTCTTCTCCCCATGCTAATCTCATTAGGTCCCATGGAGTCAATGTTCACCTTCATGATGACAATGATTCTCAGATCTACTTATCTAGCCCTAACCTCTGACCTTCTCACATCTCCAACCACCTATTAGATACCTCAAAGTGAATGTCCTATGGACATCTTAAATTCAACACATCCAAAACCAAATTCATTATCTTTTTCCCCAAACCATCCCTTCTTCCTATCTTTCCTATTACCGTGGAGGGTCCCATCTTCTCAGTCACCCAGGTTCACACAACCCATGTGTCCTGCTCAATCTCTTTCACCACCACCCTCTTTCCAATCTATTGCCAAATATAACCAATTTATCTTAAAGATTTCTCTCATGTATGCCCTTTTCTCTCCTCTTGATGCTGCCAACACTCTGCTGCACAGCCTGCTCATCTCAGGTCTGGCATACTGCAACAGCTGGTTGGTCCTGCTGCCACAAGTCTTTCCCCACTTCACTCTTTCCTTCCTTTTGCTGTCAAAGTCATCTTCCTTGAGCACAGATCCAACCATGACACATACACCCCTCCCCATTGGACAAATTTTGGGGGCTCCCTATTGCCCCCAAGATCAAATATAAAATGGTTTGAGTTTTCAAAGCCTTCCATAGTCTCCTCTGTCCACATACACCTTCCTGATCTTCTGTCCTCTCTCCTCCTCCATATACTCTTCAATTCAGTGACACTAGGTCCTTGTTATTCCTCAGACAAAACATTCCATTTCTAACTGTGGTCCTTTTCAGTGGCTGTCCCTCCGGTCTGGAAGGCTCCACCTCCTCATCTCCACTCCCTGGCTTCCTGGCTTGCTTCAAGCCCAACCAAAAACCTCACCTTCTAGAAGAAGGCTCTCCTGAGGCTTACTTCTAGTGTCTTCCTTCTGAGGATTATTTCCCCTTTACACTGTGTATATCTCCTCTCTACACAGTTGTTTGCATGCTCTCTCCCCCATCAGACTGTGAGTTGTTTGAGAACAGACACTGTCTTTTCTTGCTATCTGTAGGGCTTAGTCCAATACCTGGTACATGGGAGATGCTTCAGTAATGTTCATTGACTGACTGACAGGCCTCCATCAGGATGCCTTTCTTGGTCCCTCAGTGGTTAGTGAGCACCCAACCACCCCCAGACAGCCGCCCCCATCACTATACATTTGTTTTGTATGTAATTTTTTTATTCAACCCCAGGAGAACACAGGGTCTTTAAGGCAAGGACTGTCTCCTTATATCCCCAGAACCCAGCAGAGGACCTTGCACAGGGTAGGTACTTCATAAATGGTTGCTGACTGAGTGACTGCTGAGGTTCCTTCTAATACAGAAATTCTAGGATCCATGATCATTTCGGTGTGTAGTGGGCAGGACAAATCCCCTGGAGTCCCCTGAATGAATTCATGAATGGAGCATGGCTGAAAGGCATAAAGAAGGGGGCAATGAGCAGATGAAGGGCCTCAGAATCAGGTCACGCCACTTTGGGATGAAGGAAATGGGGAGGCTTGGTTTGAAGAAGAGCTGATGCTCCAGATGTGCTCTGCTGGGTTCCAAAGGGCAGAGACAGGAGCGACAAGGGTCAGGAAAAGCTTCCAGAAAGTCAGCACTCTCCCACAGTGGAGTGGGCTGTTCTGGGAGGTGGTGCACTCCCCATTCCTAGACATCTTCCAGCAAAGACAGGATGGCCGCTTGTCATGGGTGTTGTAGAGAAAATTACATTGGATGTCCTCTGAGTTCCTTTCTGGCACTGAGATTCTTAGTGGCTCTAGAAAGACATGGAGAGGCTTCAAAATCACATCTTTGGCAAAGAACTCAAAAAGGATCAGTCCAAGTCACTGTCTAAGGAGGCAAGCAGAGATCTTATAATAAAATAGCGACGGTAACTGCAACAAAAAGAAAAAGTCCTCATTAGATAACTCCGATAATGCCTTACCATTGCTCTTTCATGTTAAGGTTTTTCCTTAGTGGCAGGGCTGGCTTTTGGAACATGACATCAATGAGATCAAATTCTACTCCATGAAGGAAAGAAGAGGAAAAACCACTAAATGTCTTGGCAGGCCCCTTGAAATTGGTGCAGAGTTGGGGGAACCTGCCATAATGGGAGCACATCAGTAGATTTAATTTTGTTTCCTTCATCTTACTCTTAGCTATCCTTCTACGGCAAAACCCTGTAAAGGAATCTCATGAGATTCCAGTCTTGTCCAGAATATGGGAACATGTTAGTGTTGAGCTAACTAGAGGAAAAGGAAGTTTGTATCCAACCACAGAGGGAGATAACAAGGGAGACACTACACGAAAAGGTATACAGGGGACTTAGGTCTCAGGTTGGCTTCTCTGGAAGTACTATGTTCTCTCTGGGTGGATTTCAGTCTTGGTATTCCCAACATTTAGGACCCTCACCACAGTAAGGAAATGTTTCAAGCTCCCTTTCCAAACCCCAAATCTTCCAAACTGTTTGGATGCCATGGTAACCCCTCAAAAGTAACTTCACTCTGTCAGTTGGTGACCACCTCAAAGTAACAGAGCAGAGTAACAAGAGCATGAATTGCCCACCTACCAAACATCCTCTTATCCTGCGGGCGTCATCTGCCTGTTCTAATAAGAAGTCAACTCAGGTCTTACTAGACGGGAGACTAATCCTCACAACACTGAAGAGATGACCCTAAATCTCACCCGTCTCTCATTTTTATGAGATCTCCAGCTCCTTCTTCCAAGGTCAATATGTTCAATACTATCCCAGAAAGGCTATCTATAGCAATAAGAGAAGGAAAAGAAATTGAAGGAATCAGAACAGACAATGAAGAAACCAAACTCTCACTCTTTGAGGATATGATGGTATACTTGGAGAATCCTAGAGAATCAACGAATAAACTAGCTGAAATAATTAACAACTTTAAGAAAGTTGCGGGACATAAAACAAACCCACATAAATCATCAGCATTTCTACATATGACCAACAAAGTCCAGCACAGCAAGAGACAGAAAGAGAAATTCCATTTAAAATAACCATAGACAATATAAAATACTTGGGAGTCTACCTGCCATGACAAACTTAGGAACTATATGAACACAACTACAAAATACTTTTCACAGTAATAAAGCCAGATTTGAACAAATGGAAAATATTAATTGCTCATCAATGGGCTAAGCTAATATAATAAAAATGACAATTCTACCTAAATTAATTTACTTATTCAGTACCACACCAAATACACTAGCAAAAATTATTTTACATAGCTAGAAAAAATAATAAAATTCACCTGGAAGAACAAAAGGTCAAGAATATCAAGGAATTATTAGAAAGAGCGTGAAGGCGGCATGTCCACATCAGATCTCACACTGTATCACACAGCGGTGATCACTAAAACAATCTGATGTGGTACATCAGTGGGGTAGACTAGGTGCACAATACACAGCAGTAAATTATCATAGTGATCTAGTGTTTAACAAACTCAAAGATCCAAACTTTTGGGACAAGAACTTACTATTTGATAAAAACTGTTGTGAAAACTAGAAAGCAACTTGGCAGAAACTAGGTATGGACTGACATCTCACACCAGATATACCAAGATAAGGTCAAAATGGGTACGTGATTTAGACATAAGGGTTGATACCATAAACAAGTTAGGGGACCACGGAATGATTTACCTGCCTCATCTATGGACAAGTGAAGAATTTGTGACTAAACAAGAGACAGAAAGCATTACAGGATATAAAATGGATAATTTTGATTATATTAAATTAAAATGCAAACAAAATTCTGTGCAGCCAAGCTTAGAAGGAAAGATGAAAACTGGGGGGGAAATTTTATATCAAATGTTTCTAATAAAGGCCTTATTTCTCAAAAGTACAGAGAACTGAGTCAAATTTAAAAGAACACAAGTCATTCCCCAATTGATAAATAGTCATGGGATATTAACAGGCAGTTTTCACAGGAAGAAATCAAAGTAATCTATAATCATTTTTAAAAATGTTCCAAATCACTACTTATTAGAGAAATGCAAATTAAAACAATTCTCAAGTAAGCAGAACCAGGAAAACGCTGTACATGGTAACAGCAACACTGTATAATTACCAATTCTAAATGAGTTAGCTATTCTCAGCAATACAAAGATCCAAGACAATTTCGAAGGTCTTAGGTTGAAAAATGTGATCTATCTTCAGAGAATTCTCTGTTGGGAGTCTGAATGTAGACATAAGCATACTATTTTTTTGCTTTTGTGTGTGTGTTTTTGTTGGGTTTCTTTTTCTGAGAGGGGTTTTCTTTCATAACATGACTAATATGGAAATAGGGCAGCTAGGGGGTACAGTGGATACAGCACCAGTGCAGGAGTCAGAAGGACCTGAGTTCAAATCTCACCTCGCACCCTTGACACTCACCAGCTGTGTGACCTTGGGCATGTCACTTAACCCCAACTGCCTCATCCTGGGTCATCTCCAGTCATCCTGAGGCATATCAGGTCACTGGATTCAGATGGCTCTGGAGGAGAAGTGAAGCTGGTGACCTGCACAGCCCTCCCTCTCTCAAAACAATGTCAAGTGCAAGTCATGTCATCATTTCTCTGATGGTCTTCTTTGGCAATGAAGGATGAACACACACACAATATGGAAATATGTTTTGCATGACTGCACATGTATAATCTATATCAAATTGGTTGTCATCTCAGGAAGGAGTGAGGGGTGAGAGGGAAAGGGAATATTTGGAAATGAAAATTTAAAAATACCCAATGCTAAAAATAGTTTTTGCCTGTAATTGGAAAAAAATAATTAAAAATGCAAAAAAAAGAGGAAGAAGAGGCAATTCAGCAAAACTAACCAATTTATCAATCAAGTTCGCTGGTCTATGTAGTATTCCATGATCATAATCCTCCTCGTCTATAAAACAGGACACATCAAGCATCAGTTATAATTGGAGAGTGTTCAGTTTCAGTTTGTTGTCCATGTTTTTCTTTTCATTGTTGGAGTCATCATGCATAGTGTTCTCCTGGTTCTGCTTGTTTCCCTTTTCATCAGTTCATATATTTTCCCATGCTTCACTGTAATCTTATTTATAATTTCTTTAGCTCAGTAATATTCCAATGTTGTGAGTCTTTTCTGCCTTTATGTGTCATAACAGCTTTTATCTACTTTGCTGTCACATCACTTCACACTTCCTTCTAATTTCTTGCAAATTTTCCACCTTAGCTTCTTTCAGTCACTGCTGGTGATTACATTTCAGATTTTTCCCATCCGCTGCATCACTGTGTTTTACATTATTTTTTCCCAGTTGTGCTAGCTAACATTTTTTCAAGCTAAATTTTTCTTTTATTTTTTGCCCACTGACTGTGCTATGTCTTCTTGTGTCTTCCTTTGGTTCTTCTGGGGATCCCTAAACTTTCCTATTAGTATCACCTGCAAATTTCATTAAAAATTCAACATTTCCCTTCCTGGCCCCCACAAAAGAGTATGAACCCACAGCCTGCTCATCACACAGCAGGAAAAGGCAATTGATTCTCAGGCCACAGGACTGTTCTTATTCAACCCAATTTAGACGCTTGGCAAAAAAGTTTCCAGAGGAGTCATATCAAATGCTGTATTCAGAGGCTAAGTACAGAACAACTATTGTCTTCTATTATTTGTGCAAAAAACAAATAAGAAAACTCAAAAGTTACGTGTTGGGGGATGCACACCAGCATTCTTCATAAACCAGTCCTCTCCGACAATCATTTCTATGCCCACTGTCCCCTAGACATACCCTAACTTCACATCTTGTAGCATTTGGATACTGTAATTTTGCGTCATTTTGATTTGAGTCTTTTGATGTTTCTAAAATTTAAGTCCAAAGTCTGCCCCCATTTTTATTCAATAAGCAAATTTTCCTTCAATAACTTAATATGCTTGTCTTTTTGGTCTAATTACTTAAAAGTGTGCATATTTTCCAGCTATACTTGTCAACAAAATCTAGGATTATAGAATAATATATTTAGAGAGGGAAGAAACCTTAGAAGTCATCTAGTCCAACTCACTTTGCAGACGACGAAACTGAGACTCAAAGCGGTTAAGCTGCTTGCCCAGGGCTACCCAGGCATGTTCAGAGGCAGGAATGGAAGCCAGGCCCTCTGATTCCAAATCCAGACGCAACAACTAAAGCAACAAATGTTTACCAAGTGATCACTAGAAGCCAGGCATTGGGATAAAACAGGGGTGGGGAACCTGTGGCCTTGAGGCCACATGTGGCCTTCTACATCCGTAAGGGAGGCCTTTTGACCAAATCCAAATTTTACAAACCAAATTATTTTATTAAGGAATTTTATTTTATTTATTATAATGTATTATTTCTATTTATTTTATTAAAGATTTGTTCTGTAAAATTTGGATTCGGTCAAAAGGCCTCACTTAAGGATCTAGAAGGCTGCATGTGGCCTCAAGGCCACAGGTTCCCCCCCGCTGGAAACACTGAAGAAACAAGGAAAAGCAAAAACGACGTCTGCCCTCAAGAAGCTCACAGTTTAATGGGAGAGACAGTACAGAAACAACTATGTTCATACGAGAGGTTACCTCAGAGGAAAGGCACCTGTAGGAGACATGGAACAAGAAAGGGAAGGTTTGAACTGGGAAGGCCTGTTATGTTTTGGTGATCTAAAAAGGATAAAAAGACAGGGGAAGAAAAATATCCTGTCAGGGGAAAGGGAGACAGAGTGCACTGTACACAATGAGCGAACAGATAGAAGAGGGAGCGGGGAGGCACTGGGACCTCAGGCTCATCTGAATTTGTCCAAGAATATTCCATATACCCAGAACTAGGTACAGACATAGATTTCACCTAACAGGCCAACGAGGGCAAAAATGTTTAGGAAAAGAGAGGAATAAGAGGGAGGGCAGAAGCAAAGCAAACTCTTAGGAGAAAAGGAACAAAGAGAAGTAAACATATGAGAGAAGAGCATGAAGGTTTCCATAATTAACAATCATAACGGTGAGTATGACTGGAACAAACCTACCTATAAAATAGAAAAGGACAGCAGAATGCATGAGAAATCAGAATTGAGCATGTTGTTGATAAGAAACACACTTGAAGCAGAAAGATATACAGAGTTAAAATCAGGGGCAGACTCTACTGTGCTTCCACTGAAACCAAAAAGGCAGAGGTCATAATCATGAGCTCAGAAAAATCAGTGCCAAAAATGAACCTGATTTAAAGAAGTAAATGGGGAACTTAAGCTTTGATAGCACACGTCAGAGACAATGCATTGATATCCCTACTAAGCACATATGTACCAAGTAACACAGCAGTGGTGAATTCTTAAGGGAAAAGTGAATGAGTTCCAAAGAGAAGTATTAAAACTATCAAAATGGGGAACCTCGACTGAGCCGCTTGGACCTAGACAACTCTAACCAAAAAATAAACTAAGAGAAATGAAGCACCCAAGTAGAATTTGAGAAAAGTTGGATTTGTGATAGACCCCTGAAGAAAACTGAATGAGAAAAGAAAGGAAAATACTCATTTCTTCTTTGTGCAGGGCACCTTTATAAAAGCTGACCCCATATCAGGGTATAAAAACCCCACAAATAAATGCAGAAAAGCTGGAATATTAAACACATCTTTTTATGGACCATAATGATTATATTCAATAAAGGGCTTATGAAGCAAAGAATAAAAATTAATGGGAAACTAAATAACTTTAAACTGTTCAATGACAGAATCACAGAAAAAATCAATAATTTTATTAGGGATAATGACAACAGAGAGACAACATACCAAAATTTGGGAGCTACATCAAAAGTACCTAGAGGAAAACTTGTCTCTAAACATGTTCATCAATAAAAGATAGAAAGAACAGATCCATGAACTGGTTATGCAACAACAAAACAAAATATAAAACCAATAAAATCAAAACTCCCAATTAAATACCAAAATAAAAATCCTGAAAGTCAAAAAAGAAATGCACAAAATGGAAAGCAAAAATCCAACTGAATTAATAAAATTAGAAACAGGTTTTAAAATGAAGAAAATATATAAATCATTAGCTGACAATTTTTAAAAAAGGAAAACCAAATTATCAATATCAAAAATGAAAAAGATGAATTCACAACCACAACCAATATGGAAGAAATTTTTAAAAATCATTAGGAGCTATTTTGCCCTAAAAATTATATGCCAACAAAAGTGGCAGTCTAAATGAAATGGATGATTAGTTATAAAAAATACAAATTGTCCTGATGGGAAATAGAAGTTAAATAATCTAATCTCAGAAAAATTAAACAAGTCATAAGTTAACTCCCCCCCAAAAAATCCTAAAACCAGATAAATTTTAAGGAGAGTTCTATCAAACATTTAAAGAATAATTAAAGCTAAAATTGCATAAAATGTTTGGAAAAAATAGAAAAATAATAAATCCTACCAAATTCCTGCTCTGACACAAATATAGTTTTGTTAACTAAAGCACGGATAGTCAAAACAGAAAAAGAAAACTATAGGACCTCTAATGCACATCTGTGTAAAATTATCAAAAACATATTAACAAGGAGAAGAGAGCAACATTTCAAACATCATATGCTATGATGAAGCTGAACTTATACAAAGAACGCATAGGACTGGTACAATATTATGAAAGCTTATTATACAAACATAATTGACCACAGTAACAAGAACAACAAGAATCACATGACTGTATTAACAGAAATTTTGGACAAAATATACCACATGTTGTTAAAAACACTAGAAAGCATAGGGATAAACTGATGTTTATTTAATATAAGTGACATTTATACTATGCCTCTAAAAGAGATGGTGGACAGACTGTAAAAACTTCGAGGGTCACACACACACACAAATAAATGGTATCTTTAAGAATGAAATAATATTGCTGCAGGATGAATTCAGGAAGAGATAACAGTTAAGTCTTTGGGGAGAGTGGCAGCTAGGACGGAACAAAGAAATGCAGAGATGGAAGAACAAATAACGGAACACAATTTTTTAAATGGTAAAAACTTGGAATACTTCAATTCTCTACAAATCAAAGCAGCAGAGCTGGAGGTAAGAACTGGGTAAGACAATCTGAAAATTACTGGTTTCCCAGAAAAAATTCTTTTTAGTGTCTTAATGTTTCAGGAAATCATTCCAGAAAATTGCCTGGAAATACTGGAAACAGTGCAAATTTATAGACTCCACAGAACACTGAGACTAATCCTATTTACCTCACCTAATACAGCAATCTCCAAATTCTAAATTTTCAGAATTGGAAAAAAGTCAAGAAGGTAGCAATTTACATATGAACAAATACCAATTTGAACTTCACAAGCCGACTTACTAAATGAAGATAAATGAAAGCAGAGACTAGAAAGTGATATGCCAAAAAGCAAGGAAAATTGGCCTGTATCCCAACATTACTTTTCCTATAAAACTGAGCATAATCTATCAAAAGAGAAAATGGTTCTTTAACAAGGCCAAATATTTTAATTAATTTCCTAATGAAAATTTCAGGACAAGGCAGGAATTTGGACATACAAATTGGCTAAGCAGATGAAACTGAGATAAGGTAATTTAGAATTTGATGACAGTAAAGGGTAAAGGATGATTAATATATTGTAAATAGATGGTGAATCTATTCTAGCTTTCATTTAATAGCTATTATAAAAGGAATTGAAAAAACAAAAGTCAGAAACTTGAGTTAAGAAACATTTAAGCCCTGAGACACTGGATAGTCTCCTAAATGAGACAGATAATCGCTTAAAAGAGATCATGCTAATTATCAGTCCAGAAAAAACCAACAGCATGAATGACTATTGATTCCAGTCTTTTATAGGTGGCTGGATGGACAACTGTATGTCCATACATACATACCTACATATATGTTGGGTGGACAATGAAAACAGACAATGAATTAGGTCCAGATTTGAAGAAGGGAAAGCAAGCAGATTCAGTTGCATTCGAGGAACAGTCTTAATTATTTTAATGATCCCAAGCTTCTCCTGGAACACTAATGAACATTCCCATAAAAATTTAAATAAAATTCAAGACAAGAGGTTTAATACACACAAAATGTTATATTTAATATAGGATACATAATTTAGATATCATATATTTAATACATACAAAATATTCATCATGACTAAGTTGCATTTATACCAGTAATGGAAGGATGGTTCAACTTCAGTGAAAGAATTAGAACAATAAATCATATTAGTAACAAAACCTAAATAATAATTTCCCACCTAAAATCTCATCTTTTACTTTCCCCAAACCCTCTTCAATCTAACGCCTTCCCTCTGCTAATTATTTCCTATTTATCCTGGATAGAGTTTGCCTTCTATATATGTATTTACATGTTGTCTCTCCCATCAGATTTCAAGGAACTGTCTTTTGCCTCCTTTGGTACTCCTGGTGCTTAGCACAATCCCTGGCATCCAGTAGGTGCTTAATACATGTTTATTTTTTTTTTGGTCAATAATTTTTTTTTAATTTAACTTTTAACATTCATTTTAACAAAATTTTGGGTTCCAAATTTTCTCCCCTTTTGTGCCCTCCCCCCCAAAACACCGAGCATTCTATTTGCCCCTATCACCAATCTGCTCTCTCTTCTATCATCCCTCTCTGCCCTTGTCTCCATCTTCTCTTTTGTCCTGTAGGGCCAGATAACTTTCTATACCCCTTTACTTGTATTTCTTATCTCCTAGTGGCAAGAACAGTACTCGACAGTTGTTCCTAAAACTTTGAGTTCCAACTTCTATACCTCCCTCCCTCCCCACCCCTTCCCTTTGGAAGGCAGGTAATTCAATATAGGCCAAATCTATGTAGTTTTGCAAATGACTTCCATAATAGTTGTGTTGTATAAGACTAACTATATTTCCCTCCATCCTATCCTGTCCCCATTACTTCTATTCTCTCTTTTGATCCTGTCCCTCCCCATGAGTGTTGACCTCAAATTGCTCCCTCCTCCCCATGCCCTCCCTTCCATCATCCCCCCCACCCTGCTTATCCCCTTATCCCCCAGTTTCCTGTATTGTAAGATAGGTTTTCATACCAAAATGAGTGTGCATTTTATTCCTTCCTCTAGTGGAATGTGATGAGAGTAAACTTCATGTTTTTCTCTCACCTCCCCTCTTTATCCCTCCACTAATAAGTCTTTTGCTTGCCTCTTTTATGAGAGATAATTTGCCCCATTCCATTGCTCCCTTTCTCCTCCCAATATATTTCTCTCTCACTGCTTGATTTCATTTTTTAAAGATATGATCCCATCCTCTTCAATTCACTCTGTGCACTCTGTCTCTATGTGTGTGTGCGTGTGCATGTGTGTGTGTGTAATCCCACCCAGTACCCAGATACTGAAAAGTTTCAAGAGTTACAAATATTGTCTTTCTATGTAGGAATGTAAACAGTTAAACTTTAGTAAGTCCCTTATGATTTCTCTTTGCTGTTCACCTTTTCATGCTTCTCTTCATTCTTGTGTTTGAAAGTCAAATTTTCTTTTCAGCTCTGGTCTTTTCATCAAGAATGCTTGAAAGTCCTCTATTTCATTGAAAGACCAATTTTTCCCCTGAAGTATTATACTCAGTTTTGCTGGGTAGGTGATTCTTGGTTTTAGTCCTAGTTCCTTTGACTTCTGGAATATCCTATTCCATGCCCTTCGATCCCTTAATGTAGAAGCTGCTAGATCTTGTGTTATCCTGATCGTGTTTCCACAATACTTGAATTGTTTCTTTCTAGCTGCTTGAAATATTTTCTCCTTGACCAGGGAACTCTGGAATTTGGCCACAGTGTTCCTAGGAGTGTCTCTTTTTGGATCTCTTTCAGGAGGTGTTCGGTGGATTCTTTCAATATTTATTTTTGCCCCCTGGTTCTAGAATCTCAGGGCAGTTTTCCTTTATAATTTCATGAAAGATGATGTCTAGGCTCTTCTTTTGATCAAGGCTTTCAGGTAGTCCCATAATTTTTAAATTGTCTCTCCTGAATCTATTTTCCAGGTCAGTTGTTTTTCCAATGAGATATTTCACATTATCTTCTATTTTTTCATTCTTTTGGTTTTGTTTTGTGATTTCTTGGTTTGTCCTAAAGTCATTAGCCTCCATCTGTTCCATTCTAATTTTGAAAGAACTATTTTCTTCGGTGAGCTTTTGAACCTCCTTTTCCATTTGGCTAATTCTGCTTTTGAAAGCATTCTTCTCCTCATTGGCTTTTTGAACCTCTTTTGCCAATTGAGTTAGCCTATTTTTCAAGGTGTTATTTTCTTCAGCATTTTTTTGGGTCTCCTTTAGCAGGGTGCTGACCTGCTCTTCATGCTTTGACTTCATGTCTCTCACTTCTCTTCCCAGCTTTTCCTCCACCTCTCTAACTTGATTTTCAAAATTCTTTTTGAGCTCTTCCATGGCCTGAGCCCATTGAGTGGGCTGGGATACAGAAGCCTTGACTTCTGTGTCTTTCCCTGATGGTAAGCATTGTTCTTCCTCATCAGAAAGGAAGGGAGGAAATGCCTGTTCACCAAGAAAGTAACCTTCTATAGTCTTATTTCTTTTCCCTTTTCTGGGCATTTTCCCAGCCAGTGACTTGACTTCTGAATATTCTCTTCACACCCACTTTGCCTCTGGATCCTCCCAGCCAGTGCTTGGGGTCTGAGATTCAAATGCTGCTTCCCAGCCTCAGGGCTTTGGCAGGGGTGGGGCTGCTATTCAGTGTGAGATTAAGTTCAGGTGCTCAGGTGGGGGCAGGGCTGCCTCATGGGCTCAGTTCCCTCAGGGGGTTTATGCAGAGACCTTCAACAATGGATCCGGGCTCCTGCCTGCTTGGGGGACTCCTGCCTTCTTGGGGAGCCCCAGTCTGCTCCCGCCTCTGCTGCTGCCTCCTGAAGGGGCCTGAGTTATGGGGGCACCCCACTCCCCTCTCGACCCACCAAAGAGACCCTCTCAGCTACCCTTGTCACCTGTGGGTGGAGGGACCTGCGCGGCTGCTGGAGATCCCGTCCCTGAAGCCTGCTCGGATCTGCTCCTCTCGGCACCGCGTGGCAAGGGCAGGGCTGGGCTGGACTCCACGTCTGCAGTGCAATGGACCTTTTGTGAGAGGTTTGCAGGTCCCTCTGAAACAGAAATCTCCTCCGCTCCACCGTTCTGTGGCCTCTGCTGCTCCAGAATTCGCCGGGAGTTCTTTTTTATAGATGTTCTATGGGCTGTGGGTTTGGAGCTATGTGTCTGTGCGTCTTTCTACTCCGCCATCTTGGCTCCGCCCCCTTAATACATGTTTATTGATTGAGTGATAGGATTTGGTAGAATACTTCCTTTGTTTTTGAAAATAATCTATCACTGGGATTATTTCTTTTTTAAGCGTTTCATAGAAGTCACTTGACAACGCGTGGACATGAAGTGTTTTTCCCTCTTGACAACGTAGTTACTACACGCTCAACTATTCTTCTGAAATGACCATTTAGGTCAGCTGCCACCCTGGCATTTTTGTTATTTTGTGTTTCTTTATTTTATATTCTCAACTTCGCTGACATTATTCAGCATAAAAATTTCTCATAATCTTTCTCTGTCTGTTATTAATTTTCCCATTTCATTTTCTGTTCTGTTCATTTGGTTTCATTCTCCTTAAGTCAAATTAGCCAATGGTTTATCAATCGTCTTTGGTTGTGCTTTTCCCCCCAAAGTCAATTATTTATTAGCTCATTTTTTAATTTTCAATTTTTTGAAACTCTAATTTTCCAGATTTCTCCACTCTGGCTACTTGTTGGTTTTTTGTTTTCCAGTTGTATACTCAGTCCGTCTTCTTTGTTTGTATAAGTATTTAAGGTCCTTAAACGTTGGCTCATTGTCTCATTTCTATCATTCTCTGTTGGCGCAGTAGATAGGGTGCTGAGCTTGGATTCTGGAAGACCTGAGTTCAAAACCAACCTCAGCTACCTTGTGACCCCAGTCAAGTAATTTAACTTCTGTTTGCCTCAATTTCCTCATTCATACAATGGGAATAATAATAGCACCGACCTCCCAGGCTTGTTGTGAGAATCAAATGAGATAAGATTTGTGAGAAAGAGTGAAACAATCTTTGCACACAAGCAGCTGCCATTTTATTGGGGAGACATGACAGAATTAAGCATTTATAGAAGACTACAAGGTTAAGTCTGGGAGGGGGTTTGGGAAAGCCTTCAGAGAGTACCTTTAGGTATTGCATTTGGCTGGAGATGAGGGAAGGATGCATCCCAGGCATGGGGGATGAGCTGCACAAAGGCAGGAGAGGGAGGCTAGATCACACACTGCAGAAGTGCTGGTGGAGTAACATATAATGAGGCTTGAAAGGGCTTTAGGAGTCAGACAGAGGTTTATGGATGGTCTAAAAATGATGTGCCCTTTCCCTCTCATCAGCCACATCACTGTAGAAAAGGATGGGCACCATAGATCAGTCAACAGTGAAGCATTCATGACTTAGTGTCCTCCAGGCCCTTAATAAAAGGATTTGTTCTGTAAAATTTGGGTTCAGTCAAAGGGCAGCACTTGAGGACCTTGAAGACCAAATGTGGCCCTGAGGCCGCATGTTCCCTACCCCTGCTAGGGGATAAGTCTTTCTGGGCTTAGTCAGGCTGATCTATAGACAGCAGTCATGATCTATCTCCAGAGCTGTATTAAAAGACTTTCCAGCTTGGGAAAGAACTGGGATTCCTCCACATAGCCTTTGAGAATCCAGGTTCACCTTCAGGCCATAATAAGGACTCAGAGTAGTTCTTTTGTTGAGAACAAACACACACACACACACACACACACATACACACACACACATACACATATACATACACACACACACATGTTTACTCTCCTTTGTGCACTCTACATTTCAGCCAAACTGGTCTCCCATCTCTTCTTGCAAACTGAAGGCACATCACCTCCCATCCACCTCTGTGATTTTAGCACAATGCCTGGAATGCACACCCTCTGGGGGGCTGCCCCTCTATCTTCTGTAGACCTTCAAGGCTCAGTCCAAGTGTCACTGCCTAGGCTGGGCCTCCCAGGTGCAAGAGTCTTCTTCCCTAAAAATTACTTAGCCTTTGCTTAGCTGGGTCCATGTTGTCTGTCCCCCCGATACCCCGACACAACACAGGCTCCTGAGACCAAGGCCTTGTTTCATGCTTGCTCTTCTCTCTCTAACTCCTTGAGCAGGGCATCTGGCATACCAGAGGTGCTTAATAAATGCTTGCTGAATGTCCAAAGAATGTGACTACCTGCACAGATAGCCATCCTCCACCAAGTACTACTTGGTCTGATGCCTGTTTGTGATGAGAGTGACACTGAGTTCTCAGGGGCCATGCCAGCAGAAAGCAAGCTGAGCTGGAGAGGTTTGGGACACAGGCCCAATGATGAACCATGCACCCAGCTGCCAAGGCCAAAAGTGCTGGGCATGAGGGAAGAATTGCTTCAGTCTTAGTAATGCGTAACAACCGTGGATTCAGGACGTGGAGATGATGCCCACGCCAAGAAATCAGACCCCTGAAGCCTATCTAGCACGCATATGTGTGTCTCTGTGTGGACACTTTACCTTCATCTCTATACACGTACACTCATGTGTATATGCTGATACACATAAACTGAAGGGGTGGAACTGTTCTTTACTAGCCAGAATCCCTTTATCTTTCTTGAGAGCCCTCCAGATTTCTTCCTTTATACTTAGTAATTGAACACCCTCCTCTCTCAATTCAAAGCCAGTAATGACCTCACCACGCTGAATTATTAGGAGGGGGGAGAGAGAGAGACAGAGAGATAGAGAGAGAGAGAGACAGAGAGTGAGAGAGAGAGAGAGGAGAGACAGAGACACAGAGGGAGAGAGAGGAGAAAGGGGGAAACAGAAAGGGGGGAAATCCGAAAAACAGAAGCCTTTTGATCAGAGCACTGTACTGCAGCATGCTGTAACTCAAGCTGCCCATTCTTATATGGCAGGAATTAAGGACTCCCCCTGCTAGGCAGGACCCTATTAAAAGACAATAGCTGTTTGAAAAGGGTAAGCAAGTTGATATGGATATAATAGGCCACATATGGGGGCCCCTTTCTCCTCTGCAATAAAGCTCCTTCTTAGAGTTGTGAGCTGGGAAACCCAGTATTCAGGAAGGCAGGAGAGGGAGGTAGAATAAAAAAAAACGGTGGGTAACCATGCAGAAATGCTTGAAGGTGCTTAGGAAGGAAGGAGGGGGCTGCAAAGAGCCCACAGAGATGAACATCAATCCCTGAAGATGAAAGCTTTCAGAATGGTCAGGTGCTCGTCAGTCCATGTGAGGGTTTGGCTGGCACCGACACAGGGACTGATTCCTATGGTGGGCTGACAAAAACCGGGAAGTCACAGCGGTAAGCTGCTGCCAGGAATGGAGCAGCTGGCAAGAGGGCATCCTTCCTGCCTGGCCTTAAATAGCACAACATGCTCTGTCTCCAAACCCTGACAAATACCATCTATTTCTATTAGTGACCAATACCATCCAATGAGCTCAAATCCTTTATAAACTTTAATTTATTCTCTCAGTAGCTCCACATAATATTAAGGGAGCAAGACGTTTTTGTCCGTTTTATAGGTTATGGAAATCAGTGCCCAGAAAAGTGCAGTTGCTGGTTCAGGGTGAGCTGTTAGAACTAGAGGAAGCAAATGAAACTCCAGTCTTTTAACTTGAGATCATGAGATGACTTCTGTGAATTTTTTAAATTAAGGATTAGATTATGAAAAATACCAACAGAGAGAGGCACTAGATCCATGCCAAAAGTACTTCTTGCCAGCAAACCTAGTTTCCTCCTCACCAACAAAAAGGTTATCTCGGCAGTGCACAGGGCTGCCTTGGTCTATTGGCTAATTCAGTTCTCTTTACTTGCCAAACTAGCACTCTCAGCAGCACTCAAGTACCGCCTCAGCAGCGGACAGCAGCATTTCTGACAAGTAGGTCAGTTACCTCACATTCCCAACTGGTGTATTAAGGTAGGAAAGTGATCTGACAGCAAATGAAGACAGCATCAGACTTTACAGGTCTGTTTCTATTGACTTAGAAAACCACAAAATTAATGTTATATATGTTGCACTGTATTTTTATATACTCTGCTAAGCATTTCCCAATGACAGTTTAGTCTGATTCCTGGACATGGGCACCATCCACCTGAAGACCTGGGTTATTTTGTAGGCAGGGACCCAAAGGCAGAGAGTTTGATACCTCCAATTTAAAGTAACTCAGGTACCTTATAACAGTATGAGGAAGGCTCTGCCAGCAAAACAAATTCTACCAGGTCCTCCCAGCTTGAATAGGCTTAGAGAATGGGCCTACTGATGAACTATAGTTTATATCTATATCTATGTATATACATATGCATTACACACATATATGTATATACACACATAAATTTGTTTTATTCACCTAAGATCCTTCTCACCTCCACTCTGTGCCTCCACTTCCCCCTGCCCCCACACAGTGAGAACACAAGAGAAACAAAGGCCGTTACAAACACATACAGTCAAGCAAAACAAATTTCTACATTGGCGGTGTCCAAACAACATTGTTCTGCCCTGAGCCCCTCTCCTTTCCATCAGGAAGCGTGCAGCAAGTTTCATCCTTCGTCCTTTGGAGTCCTAGGTGGTCATGACGCTGCTAAGAGCTCAGCACAACATACTCTAGTCACATTCCAATACCATAACTGATTCATTCATTCCCCAGTTTACAGGCACTCCCTCAGATTCCCATTCTTGCTACCTCAAAAAGAGTTATAAATATTTTTGTACATCCTTAGAGTGTGTTTTGCTTGGGACTAATCCCTCCCTTAATCTAACCTCCCTCTAACTTCCCTTCTTCCCCTATTTCCTGTTGAGTGAAATGTATTTCTGTACCCAGCTGCTGGTGAGCGTGCATTGTTCTTTCTTCTGACCAATTCCGGAGTGTGGGCCACTCCCCTCCACCCACTCCTCCATATTCTGTAGACATCTCCTGGTGCACCTTGATCAGGTGAGAACATTTTCCCTGCGCTTCCTTTACCTTTCCCCCAGTGTACTGCGCTGGTCCTCTCTTTCCATTCTTCTCTTAAGATCGTCAGGACTTAATAGAACCACTCCCAGGTCTTTTCTACTTAGACGCCCTCTGTGAGCCCTATGCAGGTGAGTTCAAAGGGGACGAATGTGTCACCTCCCCACCTTTGGATATAAGTGGTTTATCCTTACTTAATCCTTTATCATTGGTCATTCACGTTTACCTTTTTATGTTTCTCTTGATGCCTATGTGTGAGTACAAATATTCAAAATTTTTCTCCAGCCTTTGGTCTTTTCATCAGGACTGCTTAGAAGTCTTCTATTTCATTAAAAGTCCCCACCCCCACCTCATAGCATTATACGTACATGGTTTTGGTGGTGAGTTATTCTTGGCTGTAAGCCCACATCCTTTGCCTCCTAAAATACTGTACTCCAAATGATCCACTCCTTTATAGTGGTGGCTCCCAAATCACATAGGCTCCTGACTGATTCCTCAGTACTTGAAATCTCTCTGGATGCTATGGCATTCTGTATTTTGGCTGTGATGTCCCTGGGAGCTTTCATTTTGGGGTTTCCTTCAGAAGGTAACTAACAGCTTCTTTCTACTTTCACTTTACCCTCTGCTTCTAAAAGATCTAGGCAGCACTCTTCTATGATTTCTTGAAATGTAATATCTAGGCTCTTTGTTTTGGCCATGGAATTCAGAGAGTCCAGTGGTTCTTACATTTTTGGCTTCTCAATGTGTTTTCCAGGTCATTTGTTTTTGCTCTGAGATGCTTCATCTTTTCTATGTCTTTTCACGTTTTTGACTTTGTTTCAGTACTTCTTATTGTCTCATGGAGACACTGGCTCCTTTGGGGTGTATTTTAATTTTCCAGGGGTTTGCTGCTTGGTCCAGGTTTTATGCTTCTTATGCCAAGATGGTGAATTCCCTATCCAATTCTTTCTTCTAAAACTTATTTCTTTTCCATTTTCTTCCTTGAGCACTCTTATTAAAAACTGTCAAGAGACAATATTTGTAAAACTTTTAGCGCAGTGCCTGGCCCATATTAGGTGCTTAATAAATGCTTATTCTTTCCCCCTTTTTTTTCCTTGCAAGGGTAGACTGCTTCTTGGCTCTGTTTGTCCTGGCAAAGAATTAGAAATTGAGGGTGTGCCCATCAACTGCGGAATGGCTGAATAAGTTGCATTATATGATTGTAACAGAATACTATTATGCTATAAGAAATGACAAGCAGGATGATTTCAGAAAAACCTGGAAAGACTTCCATGAACTGGTGCAAAATGAAGTGAGTAGAACCAGGAGAACACTCTATACAGTAACAGCAATGTTGTGTGATGATCAACTGTGAATGATTTAGCTATTCTCACCAATAAAAAATTTGAGACAATTCTGAAGGATTTATGATGAAAAATGCTATCCACTTTCAGAGAAAGAACTGATGGAGTCTGAATGAAGTATACTATTTTTGAGTTTATTTTTATGGATTTTTTTCAATGTGTGTTTTCTTTCACCACATGACTAATATGGAAATATGTTTTGCATGACTTCACTGGTATAACCTATATCTAATTGCTTATCATCTCAGGGAGCGGAGAGGGAAGAGAAAAAGAGGAGAGGAAAAGAATTTAGAACTCAAAATCTAAAAAAACAAATGTTTAAAAATTGTTTTTACACACAATTGGAAAAAAATTAAGTATCATTTAAAACAAAACCAAACAAGAGTAGATTGCTTCTGGATTCCACCTCTATCAGTCAACTGGAAAAACTCAGTTGGTTTAGAGGGGCAGAATTGTGGACTCCCCTTTAGTCTAGTATTTCTGTCTTGGTTATTCCTCTGCAGGAGGGGCTAGAAGCAATGGTGAGACCCTGCACTAAGCTTAGCATATGAGTCATGCCATTGCTCTGTTGGCTTCAGAACTACTTCCTTTCTCAGTATACTACTAGGACCTCCCTACTCAGGAATGCTACCACTGTGCACAGTGGTACACCTTGATTTGAAACCCAGCAATGAAAAGCTGGTGACACAGCTGCTACCTGTCACCATGGCAGTGCCCCAGTATGATCTGGGACCTCCTCTTGCCCTGGTGCTCAGCTACTCCCTAAGTGCTGGAGCTGTGTGGGTCATGCTCTCACCCATCCCCAGTGTCTGCAGACCTCTCTGTCTGCTTCCCTATGCCAAACTAAACTAGACAAATGACTCACTATGACCTTTTCTGGATTACCCCATTGGGATTTGGTCTGGTACATTTTCTAGATCTGTCTGGAGGAGTTTGTGGAAGGGACCCCATCACAATGCTTCCTAGGGACCCAGTCACTTGGATCAATCACCTTCAACCCTACACCTCTGCAAATTCCATTTAAAAAGTATTTATAAAGGCAAGAAAAATTCAGGATGTGTCCCTCCTCCTCTTCTTTTCCTTTCTCTTTTATCCTCCATTTCTGCCTCTCTGTCTCTCCTTTTTTTTTCCTCTCCTTCTCTTCCATTTTCACTTTTTTTCCCCTCTGTTCTATTCTCTGCATTATCTTATTCAATAAAAAGCATCCTTCAAAGAATTTCTCCTTTCCTCTCAGTTCAAGATGGTCTCAGAATGTTGGACAAATCTTTAAGGAAAATTTAAATAAATAAATAAAGTGTACCAATAAAGAAATAAAGTGTGTCAATGAAATGAAATTGATTGGGAAACAAACACTAACCTTCACGGTGTTAAAATGTAGGGAAGGCAAGGATCCTACCTAGTAAACTTACATTCTGAAAAAGGTAGACAAGATAAGGCAAAAACCACAATTCTAAAAGAGAAAAAAAAGTGTGTATTGGTTATGAGTCACTAGGCTTCAATGGAGCTTTCTCCATCTGAGAATATTTACTCTCGATTTCCTCTTTGCATCACACTTAAGAAGCTTGACACTAAACTAACTCTTTGAAATGATGCCCACATCCTAGAGGCTCTGCCTCTGTGGCCAGGGCACGTTTCAACAATGCTGAAGTGTGTGCATCCCCCTCTTCCCCTCTGCCACATCAGCAAGCACTGACTTAGGTAACCTTCCCCACATAGGAGACATCTGGCTGTGTGGTCATGGAAGGTGAGAAGCTTGCTTCTCTAAGCCTCAGGATCCTCATCTGTAAAGTAGGAAGAGCAACTCTAACTCTGACCACCTTATGGGGCTGCTGGAGAAAAGAGATCATGGCAAAGACATGCACAATGAGCTTGTTGGCCAAGTCCTCATTCTTCTTCATCCTCATTCCAATGTGCCAGCTGAGGAATCCACCATTCCTCTCCAGCTGCTACCTGGAATAGGCTTCTTTAACAGCATCATAAAAATAACCACCAAAACTGACTCTGAAATTCATTTCAGGTGAGTTATCCTCACACTTACCATCAGTGCCACAGAACACAGTGCCACAGTGTTACCTCTATGTCATGCCAACAACACGATTGATACAATTTTAATGTTCTTGATACTAGTCTTAATTCACAGAGTCACCTAATTTTAGATGTTGGAGATCTTAATGGTCACCTAATCCAACTTCCTTATTGTGCAGAAGAAAACATTCATGGCTGAAGAGATTAAATGACTTGGCCAAGACTACCTGGTCAGGTCTAGGCTTCCTGCCTCTCTTCAACTTGCCTCAGATTTTCCAGGGATACATTAGAAAGTATATTTCATGGAAGTTGTGTAGCATACAATTATCTGCCCTCATGTCAACAGTGGTTATTGCCAAATTATGGTTAAAAAGATCCTGAACTGATAGAAATTGAAGTGAGAGAACATCTTAGACCACAGGTCACTTGAAGCTGCTTTAAGCCCCTTTACCACCTCTGTCTGTGTGTCTCTCTATATGTTTCTTGCTGGATTCGGTGTCTCCTACTAAACAAGATTACTTCAAGGTACCATAGCCAATGGAGAGGGGGTGGCAGGGGAGAGAGAGGAAAGAGAAGGTTCTTCCCTTTCTGCTGTCTTCTGGAAGAAGCAGGGGGAACATGCTTCACAAAGCTGCTTCTTGCTTTCACTGTATTTTTAATTAATCTCAGAATGGACAGGCTATTACTTAATGGTCAGTCTTTCAGAAATCAAAGGGAAACCACCCCTCTAATTCCATCAGGGAGAACTTCATACTTCCTAAAAGGATGACAGGGTACAGACTCATCTTTGTATTTAGTTTCAGTACATTAACACTTTGTTATCTGCCTTTTACTTTCTGTGATTAATCACCTCATCATGTTAGTCAGCGATGGCCCAGAATAAAAACCTGGTGGAACATGATGCTCACTAGAAAGGTCTGGGGCCATGGTTTGTTTCTAATCAGGTTGGTGACTATAACCATATACCCGGCACACAGTAGAAATCTAATGAGAGAAATAAGGCAAAACCCTCAATAATCCACCATGAAGGGAGACTTCTTTGGTTTGGTCATCAGCAAGCCAGCACCAGGCTCCTTTACTTTTCACTTTATAAGCCACTTGTTAGAGATGCAAAATCTTTTCATCTCTCCCTGTCCTTTTGTTGTTGCTGGTGCCTCCACAGAGCCTGGTTAGTCCTTGTCAAGTTATGGAAGGAATTCAAAATGTGTCTGACATGAAATTGTCCTGTTGCCTAGGAAGCTTCCAAGAGTGAGATGAGTCATTTTCTTTTACTAACACTCGGGATGAGCTGTTACTTCAGACTGCAGTTCTACCCAACTGACAATGGGGTACCCAGGGAATTCTCAGAGTGCAGATTTGGAAAAGATGACCACATCCCAGACCAAAGGAATATATGTTTGGCATTTCTTTACAGTTTCAAACATAACGAGCTATTTCTCTAAGGGAGGATATTTGGGCCATGGATTGTACCTAATTATCACACTTGCTGGCACAGTAGCTTTCTGGAGGGAGGAATGAAGTCAACAAGCCCTGATAGAAGCTCACTGGATGGGGTTTCTTCCTGATCAGTTTTACCAGAACAAGATTTATCTCAGCAACTTAAAAAAAGATGGGAGTGGGAAAGTGAGGCCCTTCCTGATAGGCTGAATCTGGACTCAATTATTAGTCCTATGACCTCTGACTCAACATTCTAAATGAGTAAGGGGACCAGTGGGCTGTGAAATCACTTCCTCTGTGAGCAGGTCAAGTGCTGCTGGACTGTTTCCTGTAATCACAGCCCACTTGAAGAGATGAGACAGGGACAACTTATAAGCAAACAAGCCACTTCTCTCACACCCACTGAACCTTACACCCCTGGATGACTCTGGTTTGATCTGTTTGGGTGCCCAGAATCCCCTTTCATATAGAGAGATTTCCTGGGGAGCCAAGGCTTGGTTTCCCTTACTCCTTTTGTAGACACAGCAGCATCTCCATTTACCTCTGAGAAGCTCTGGTGGACTTATGACTACCAGACAAGCCTACAAGCCTAACAGGGCTTGTCTTAATGGTCAAAAGGGCAGGATGCAATTTTAGCTCTAGGCAAAACCGTTCTGGGTAATTATCAAAGTATGTGAAAACACAGATATTCATGGTAGGGGATGGGAAAGAGGGAAAGGGTCATTTCATGTCTTGCAAACATAAAAGTTACAATGCTCTCCAAACAGCTCAGCCGTGGTCAGAGCTTTGACCTGATGGCTCAAGTGTGCTTTTTCCAAAGGAAAAGAGAGTGTTAGATTCCATTTTCTCTTGACCTCTGACTACACCAGAGACAGAAAGAATAAAAACCAAACTCCCAAAGCTTTCCTCCATGGTTCTCCCATTGCCAAAGGCCATGCAACTATTCCCTGCTGCCCGTCTTGCCATTACTTAGAGCTGTGAAACATCAGAAGTGACTGGCGGCAGAGGAAAGCTCTAACATGGCACCTCCACCTGCCAAATGTGAAGCAGTTGGGTCCCAACAGTGGCAGACACGACCTACATCATTCTAGGTTCAGAATCTTTCACAAAGCTCTCGACCCTCAGTGTAACTGAGTCTAAATTTAGCACAGTAGTCAGTCAATGACCTGTACACTCTGGCCCTTCTTTACCTTCCAGCATTATCTACCATCCCTCTGCCTCCATGTGACTCAGAGAAAAACTGAACCACTTGCCACAACCTACCTCTACCTGAACGCTTTGCCATGTCCATGACTTTGCTTGTGCTGTTCCTTTGGCGTGGTAGGGTCCTACCTACACTTCAAAGCCCAAGTCATCCACAACCTTCACCATGAAGACTTCCTTGATTCCTCACGAAATTCCTCAAACCTTATTGTCTTGCCCCATTTATGCACTAATCAGGCATTATTTTGCATGACAGTAATCTGTATATGTGTCATATTTCCATAGTAGGCTGTATGTTCCTGGAGGCTAGGCACCAAGCAGCCTAGTGCTCCACATAGATTAAGTATCTATGTGTTTTGAATTTGTCTACGGAACTTTCAAAAGAAAATGACCTCTCAGCCCTTCCTGAGGGAAGTGATGGGAGGAATGAGTATTCCCCAGGAGCACCATGTAGCAGGTTTGATCAGGGACCTCGAGCCCCTCCCTTGTGATGGGCACAGGCCCTGGTCCCTTGCTGAGGGGCAGATGCCTTTTCTGGGTGACTCAGCAGCTTCTGACTGAACCCTAGTAACCGGGAGCTGGACTCAGATTTAGCATGATGGAATCTCGTTGAGTGCTCCGTCTGTGCTGTCTATAAAACATTCTGTTGAAAATGATGCTCCCCTTAGCTTTTAGACCCTTTCAGCAAGGGTGGGAGGGGAGGAAACTGCCCTCTCCTCCATCAGCGGGATGGTGACTTGAGCTCAAACGCAAGGCAGCAGGCTGCCTTCTTCTGCCTTTCTGCTTGACTTATTTCAGTGAGCGCAAGGCAGTGACTAGCCATCCTGAGGACTGGTCATTTCTAGCCTTGGGGATAAGCTTGTGTGTGAAGAGTTCTTGAATTCTGGATCTGGGCATCCGTCCACCAGAGCTTCTCAGAGGGGAATGGAGATGCTGCTGTGGCTACAAAAGGAGTAAAAGAAACTAAGCCTTGGCTCCCCAGGAAATCTGGAATTTGTGAGTTACTTGTACAGTGTGGAGCAGAGAGGTAAATGTGAAATATCTGCTCAGCATTCCCATGAAGTTGTCTTTACTTCTGTGGGGGGAGTACTACAAATACAATGAGCTAATTGAGTGTTTTATGTTTCCTATGTCTGTTCTTGGAGTCCTCTTTGTCTTTGGCATTTTCTGTGGCAGAGGAAATAAACAGCTGTTCTATACCTGAAACCCATCTTACACACTGAGCACCTTTTCTAGAGAGGATCTGTTACCTACGTTTGGGACAGACTATCGATGGTAGCTGCATTTAAGCTTTATTTTAAAGATTTCCCTGGCACAGGGGCAGACACAGAGAGAAGGTAATCTGACCCCTTCTTTGGGACCAGACCCATCCCCTCGAGTCTCTTACTCTTACTCTTACTAACACTAACCTTGGCCAATCTGGTGCCAGGAAAACAAAAATCAACATTTATTAGCCCAGTGCAAGAAAACAGTTTCTAGAAGTCCTCGTTCAAGACTGATGCTTCAATTCTAGTGATTCTAATTGTCCTGGGAGTGGAAATGAACCATTTTCCCATGGTGCTTAGTGTACTTAGTTTAAGAAGCATACTTTACAATAGAAACTTTATAAGCTTGGACTGTTTTATGAGAATTATAAAGGAAGAGATTCTTAGGCATGGCACTAATATGATTTCCTTCCCTGTAACAACACACTGATAAAGTTCGCATTTCATAGATTTCTAATCATCAAAATCAAAAAGCCCCGATTTGATTCTGACACTTTTTATTCAAACTCAAGGGGCTGTAAGACAGGTGTGATCCCACCTTCCTTTCTGAGCTCTGAGGATCACTATGCAGCATACGGGCAGTGCTGTGGATTTTGCTTTCTATGAATAATAATAATAGCTAGTATTTATAAAGCTCCTCTAGACAGTATTACGTGCAAATCCTACGTATTATATGGCAGCTACAACGTCCTCTCTAGAACGTACTCGACATTCTCGACATTAGTAGCTATTCTACTAATACTCAGCTGATTCTCCAAAGAATCCTGGGGGTGCTGTTATTATCTCCACTTTACAGGCAGATAGAGGCTTAGTGATTTATCCAGGGTCACACAGCTAATACATGTTTGAGGTCAGGTCCGAATTCATATCTTCCTAAATTCAGGCCAAGTACTCCGTGCTCTGTGGCACCACCAGCTGCCCCCCATGGGGAAATAGAAAAGACTTCTTCCTTACTTGCACTATTAGAAAACTGATGTCTTAAAAACTTATTTACACGTATTTATTAAGCATTAACTCTGAAGCCTATCAACCAATCAATCATTAAGAGCATATGATGTGTCAGGCAACATGCTAACTTCTGGGGATATAAAGACAAAAGCACAACATTCCCTGTGCTCAGGAAGTTGACATTTCAACAGAGGACATAACATGTACATTTATAAATAAATTTATTGGCAAATAGTCTCTATTTTCTCAGTAAAGTATGGGTTATAGTACTAACTAGAGAGGGTTAGGGAAGGTGAGAAGAGAAGAAGAGTTGGGGAAGCTTTAGGAGAAAAGAGAAGGTTTAGAACAGTTACTATAGGGAATGATATAGAAAATCAATTAGGGAAGAGTAAAAGGACTGCCTTGCAGCAGTGAGGGCCCAGTTGAGATTAGGTTACATAAATTTGTATTGGATCCAATGGACAAGAAGCCTACCTTCATCCAGGTCCATTCAGCAGCCCCTAAGAACTAGTTGAGGAGAGAGATGGCAAGAACAAGCCAAGGCTTGAGCAGTGATAGGAAAAGGGACTCCAGAATGGATGACAGTGTAGATTCAAATGGATAGGAACCAAGTAAGGACTGTGTCTTACTCCATGTGCTGTATATTACATCTCAAACAACCACAGGAGAGTGACTAGGAAGGAAGGAAAATAAAACATACAAAAACACAAAATGGGGGTTCTCATTATTACCATCACAGCCATTTAGTCACCCTTGTCATCTGAGGAATAAGATGAACCCAGATGCAGTTCCTGTTCTGTCAGCATATACCTCTCCAGATCCCAGGACTAATTACTGACATTTATATACATGGTACACTATGATTTACAAACCACTTGACATGGATCATTTAATTTGAACTCTGCAAGGTGGAGAGCTTACAGATAAGGAAATTGAGGCTCAGAGAGATTAAGCTATTTGTCCAAGGCCAATACTCCCTCCACTTTGGTCTTGGCTTGTAGTCTTTTCAAACTGAAGAACTTACCATCAGTATGGTAGTTGACCTTGATGCCTTGTTCATCCTCACTGAAAGCATTTGACAACATGGCTGAAAATATCATGCTTTTTAAAAAGCACAGGAGCAAGCACACAGCCCTGTTTCACTCCACTGGTGACTGGGAAGGCATGAGAGCATTGTCCATTATCCAGAACCCGGGCAAACATGCCATCATGAAACTGACGTATAATACCGATGAACTTCTCTGGGCAAATTTTGACATAATTTTCCATGAGCCGTCATGACTAACAGCGTCAAAGACCTTGGTCAGATCTATAAACATTGTGTACAGACCTCTGTTCTGCTTCTTGCACATCTCCTGGAGTTGTCAGACAGCAAACACTATATCGACTGTTCCTCGGCTCTTTCTGAAGCCACAATGGCTCTTAGGTATATGACCGTCTTCCAGGTGAAGGATCATCCTAATAAGGAGGACTCTGGCAAGAATTTTGCCAGCAATGACTAGGAGAGAGATCCCCCTGTGATTGTCACAGGACAATCTATTTCCTTTACCTTTATTGAGATGGATGGAAACTTGAACTCCTAGGGGATAACTTCCTCTTGCCATATAACCTGGAAAATTTCAGTCAGCATTTTTATGAGCAACGATCCCCCTGTCTTGTAAATCTCATCTGGAATAGGATCAGCACCAGGTGCTTTGCCACATGAAAGGAGCCTAATGGCTCTCAAAACCTCTTCTTCAGTTGGAAATTCATCTAAGAAGGGAACAACTTCAACCTGAGGTAAACAGTCCATGGCCTCAGCATTGATTGATGATGGTCTGTTGAGAACACTATGGAAGTGTTCAGTCCATCTCTCTAGGATCACGTCCTTATCACTAATCAGTGTGGCTCAAGGGTCTCAGCAGCTGTGCCTGCTGCAGGCTTGGACCCTCTCCCAGTGGTACCTCACCTTTAGGGCAGCATTGCCTCTCCATGGGGTTCCAGTCATCCCTGACCATTCCCATCTCTCTTCCAGAACTCCAAGCCACAGGGACAGAGGAAGCAAAAAGAGACCACCATTATGTGCAGACCCTGTTTTCTGATTCCATCTTATGACTTCTATCCCAGTGCAAACAGGAGCTCAGCATGCCTTGACTGAGAGGATTCTCACATCAAGGACAGCAGAAAGAATCTGACCAATTTCTCAATCCATGAATCATCTTCCATGGCCTCAAAAACACAACAACTCAGAGAGATGAAACATCAAGTCAAATTCTTCCACAGAATGAGAAGAGTAATTTATACTTATTCTTCGTTCTGTATTATTGTTTCTCCTGGAACGAGCCTGAAACACACAGGTCATGCTCACACACGCACACAAACACACACACAGTAGCAGAGTAAACATGAGCACAACATAGACCAAGGGAGTACTTCTGCTGCTGGGGTGCTGACCCCAGGGTTCTGCTGTGCTCTGTCATTCAGTCCATGTTTACCTGGGTCACTGGAGCTTCCCAAGTCACCCTTAGCAGAATGACTCAGGCCTCACCCCAACAATGACACATCCATCTTTGTCTCATTTTGGTAAGTGCTGTTAACTAAGCAATTATTTAAGTGTTCATTAATTTAGGTGGATTTGGGTGAAAAAGAAGTGATTTTCAGGAAGTGCACGCACATTCCCAATTTTGTCCATTAAAATGAATGGAGGCAGAGTCTTCCTTACTGGAGTTTTGCTTACCGTTTTCACAAAATGGATTTTGTCATCATAGAAATGCCAGGGAGCCTTCTCCCCATCTCCTAGATATCCTAGGACACCAAGGCTTAGAAAAGTCGTGACATAGCCCTGGTCACATGAAGAGTCAATGTTGAGAGATAGGACATGAACCTAGGCCTTCTTTCATAAATACATCTTTCATTTTATCGTTTCCCCAAGATGCCCACCCAGATCTGCTACTGACTCTACCTTACAGATACTCAGACTTCCTCTCTTGGGGCAGCAGGTCCTGGCCCACTTTTGCTCTCTGCATTTCCCAGGCACTAGTTGTCTGTTCAGAGTGGCACCTCCTTCCGCCTTCAACAGGTTGTGGGGAAACATTCAAAGTGAGAGACTGCACGCAGCATAAAAGAAAATCCCCTGGGATTTCAGATCCCCCTTTCAAGAGTGTCCAGGGAAATATGATCTAAAGATCACATGGCTTTGTAGACATACACATATCCCAGCTCAGCTACTCATGTTTTACAGCTTATCCAGATTTGTAGCAACAGGCTCGCATTTGTTTGAAAACACCCAAACCAGGAGAGTGATGGCTCAGTGGGGGAGTTAAGCAGATTGAGGGCACAGAGTCACCAGACACCCTTCCACAACTCTCTCAGAAGTGATCTACATCATTGTTGAGAGGTGATACTACCCCTTGCTAGATGCCTAAAGCAGGAGCTAAAAGGATGCTGTTGATATGTTCATGGTTACAACACTGTAGTTAGAGCCAGCTTCCATCGAACAACCAAAAGAATCAGCTGTTGCCCATACTCCTGGCAACGCATGAGCTCCCAGGCCTCTCGGATGTAGTTCCTGCAAAAAATCATAGATTTCCTACCTGGGGGGCACCTCCAGAAGCTGCCTAGCTCAGCTCCAGGTGTCTGAGAAGGTGAGGTGTCACTATGCTCAATGAATGGGAGAGGTGAGGCTCCTGAGATCCCCAAACAGGGGGATTGGGCTGAACCACCAGTGTCCTAATCATGGCTCACACTGATTATAGCACTTCAAGGGTTACTCAAGACTTCTCTTATAACTGTTTGGAGCGGAAGGTCATACAAGTATTATTAAGATCCCTGTTTTGGCAAATGAAGAAAAAACTCCAAGAGATAAAGGATAAAGCAAGGACATGACTATGACCTAGAACAGCAAACACTGTACATCAGAGTTGGGAAAACCTGGGTTCCAAACCCCAAGAAAATCACTTCCCCTGTCTTCCACATCTGTGAGATGAGGAGTCAGACTCAGTGAGCTTTAGGGTCCCTGCCAGCTCAGAATGAAGAGGGAAGTAATTAGAACAGGGCCATTGAGTAAGAGGATGTCAGCTGCACTTGTAGCTGGAGCTATTTAGCAGCACAGAAAAAACAGGTGTTAGCATGTGATCAGTCAGTCAGTCAGCAAGCATTTATCAGGCCCCTGCAGTGTGCCAGGAATTGGACTAACATGGAAGGAATAATGAGTTAACCAAGACTGGAGGTCCCAGAGGTTGGATAAGGCAGAACAATGTGTGCACTGTCAGGGGCCGTCCTTGACCTGGGTGTTTCCACTTAACTGTATCTCTTCATGACAAGGAAACCTTATCTGAAAAAAAGATCCAGAGCTGCCCAGGTTGCCAGCTCTTGTTTACTACTTGTGTGACCAAGGCCATGTCACAACTTTCCTAATTCTTAATGTTCTCAACAAGGAAATGGGGATAATACTCACAGGCCTTTCTATGATGCCAAAACCCATTCTGTGAAGATTGTAGGCAAAAGTCCACATAAGAAAACTGCCTCCATTCATTTTAATGGGGAAAATTAGGGAACATTCATGGACTTCCTAAAAACAACTTCTTTTTCATCCAAATATCCTAAAGAAAAGAATTTTTTCCAGAAATGACCATGATACAAATACAAATGTCATCAAGAAAATGTATTTAATCTCACTCTCTAGGGAGAGATTAAAAAATGGGAGAATCAGTTAAACCAGGAAGCCTTGGGCACTTAATATCTCAAGGTCTCTCTAGCTCTTCTCCTTGCCCCTTCCCCAGAATCCTCCTTTCCCCCTAACAAGGGCCTGTTTCACGCCACTTTCTGCAAGGCACAGTTAATGATGCTTGCCTAGCACCGATGGTCCCCCAGAGTTAGGGCTCTACAGAGGAACTCAGGTATCTCCTGCCTCTAAGCCCAGAATCCCTCCCCACCATATCATGAGGCCTTCCCTACATGTAGTACAGCACTCCTTCCATAACACTCAATTAACATAAATAGTGTCCAGGAAGAACGCCTACATGGATGATACAGCAAATAAGAACCAAACTACAGTTAAGCGGCAGCATCCACAATTCAAGCTGACCGACCACTCAGTGAGTGGGCCCAGGATCAAAACCCAGCTCCAATTCTCACTATCTACATCACCTTGAATAAGGTGATGCATCAGAAGGATCACGGGATCATCTCTGGGTCTGAATTTCTTTCTCTGTAAAATGAGGGGGTTGAATTGGGTGATCTCTTAACGTATCTTCTAACTATCAATCATATGATCCCATGAACTTTATACATTGAAGTCTTAAGTCTTGTTCAAAAACAGGTTTTCAGAGCTTTGATGTTGGCTTCTTCCCACTCTGTGCCTTAATTGGCCCCAGGCAAATCGAGTTTCCTAGATCTGAGAAGGTATAGAGCGTGCGCTCCCTCTACGACATTGTGCAATTTTTAATTTCATGGACATGGCAACAGTTTACATGACAAAGGCATCAAGACGTGGTGAGATGAACATTAGATCTGTGATTAGGAGACCTGAGCTCTGCAGCCCCAGCCCTGTTACTGCCTGTATGACCTTACCTGGATCTCAGTTTCCACATTTGTAAAATGAGGAATGAGGACTAAACATTTTCTAAGCTCCTTTCTACCTCTAAATCTATGATTTGGATTTTTTTAAGATTAGCCTAAAGGAGGCTCTTTGGCCCCTTCTCACCCCCAGACCCCAATAACCCCAAAGACTGTGCCAGCATCACTGGAATTGTAAGAAGTAATTATTATTGGTGATTATCCTACTAATGTTACAACCAGTATTATGGAAGTTCAACTGAGGATTCATTTACATGGGCTAATTCTGTCTCAGACTTAGCCATTAGCGTTCTACACAGTCCCATGAAATGCTTTTTGTACAGCAGAATGTGAAGCATTACCAAAAAGAATCCCACAGAACAGGAATGAGATCAAGTCAATGCTTAGGATACTATTAAAAGCAAAGGAGAAGCCATTGGTAAAGACTACTGGGGAACAGAACACAGTTTGGAAAAGAGACGAAAAGAAGTACCGCACTGGTGGAGAAATGCCCCTGGAGAGAACCCACTCAGCACCCAATGTGACATACAGTGAAAGGCCTACGAGCCCACAAACCCATCTTGTCCATTTCCCTGGCCTGTTTGCTTCAGACCACACCATGAGGGCAGGCAAGATGCTTTTCTCTACCTTACCCTTCTTTAGAGAAATGAGAGAGACTTGGCTGTGTTCCCAGAAATTCCACTCCTCCCAGGAACAGGGAATTCCACACCACTATGGATTCTGATTTTACTTACAAGACCAGCAGCTTTGCCTAAGATTCAGGGAGAATCAGGAACCCCCAAGAACAACCCAATCGTAGGCCATTAAGTCAGCTGGCTGCTCTCCAAAGAGGCTGAGCAGCCTCAGAAGAACATCTATTTTCCAGGAAGATGGCCTGTGAAAATGGAACTCAGACTAAAGTTCAAAACCAGTGTCAGATGGCGGTATCTAAGAGTCAGCTCTGTTTCCTCAGAAAGCTCCTTATAAACCAGAAAACAAGAAAGTGCAAAATAGGAAACAAATGACTATTTAAAGATGTTTGGGCAAAGTTGTATCCAAACATATCGGCAATGTAGCAGTTACATCTGAAACTTACTTCAGCCACAACAATAATAAATTGGTATTATTAATAAATAACACATAAAAATAATAAAGCTAGGAAATCAAAATGCTTTAAAGACATCACAGCCATCATGGGAGGCAATGGCCGTGGAAATAGCACTGAATTTGAAGTAAAAAAAAAATCTGGGTTTGAATCTTTGCACCGACCTGACCCACGTTTCTCAAAGGGAACAAAGTTCTCATTTGGACCAGGCATGACAAACCTCAAATGGGAGGGAAACTTGTTGCTAAAGCAGAGCCCTCCCACATACCTTAATCCCATCCCTTCCCGTGTTCTCTAACAGATGGCCCCCTCCATCATCCCAGCTCCTGCAAATCTTCAGCTTCTGATCAGATATGTCCATGTCTTCAGCTACTTAAAAGCGCCCTCACTTAACCCTACCATCCCTAGCAGCGATCTCTCTCGAGTCCTCAGCCCCTCTGTTAATCGCCTTGAGAAAGCCTTCTGCATTCGGTGCTCAGGCTTTTCCTCTCACTACATTCTAAACCCTCTGCACTCTGGCTTCTGACCTTATCAGTTAACTGTGTCTGCCAAGCCTAACTGTCTTTTCTCAAGCCTTGTCCTCGTTGACCTTTTTTCTCTGGATATGCTTATTCTTTCCTACCAGTCTGACTGTCTCAGTCTGCTCTGCTGCATCTTCACCTGGGCTGAGCCCAGGTTCTATCAAGGGCCCCCTTCTCTTCTTCCTCTGTATTATCTCACTTAGTAATCAAATCAGCTCTCGTGGGCCCAATGAACATCTCTGTGGAGTTGATTCCCAGATCTCAGTATCCAGCCCTAGCATTCCTCTTGAGTTCCAGGCTAGACTTTCCAAGTGCCTCTTGGCCATATTGAACTGAGGTTCTCTCACACTCATATGCCCAAAAGAGAACTCGTTATCATTCCCCTTAAACACAGCCTCTTCTCTCAACTTCCCTCTTAGTTTGGACATCCATGCTCATTAGTCCTGCATCATTCCTGACCCCTCTTTCACACTCAGCCCACAGACCCAGTCACTTGCCAGATCTCCCTATTTCTTTCTAGCTTCACACCGTCTCTCCACACAGCTGCCATGCTGGTGCAGGCTCTCATTACTTGGGGCCTTACTGGATGCTGGTCCATCCTCCGCCAAAACGATTCTCCTAAAAGGCAACTCTGACCATTTCGTCCCATGGCTCAACAAACCCCAGGAGCCCCCTATTACCTCCAGGATCGAGCCTAAAATTACTTGTTTGGCATTTAAAGCCCTTCACAACCTGACCCTTTTCTATACTTCCATCTTTCCAGGCTTCCCTCTACAGTCCAGTGATACTGGTCCATTTGCTTTCTGAGGCAGAGAGCTGATACAATGGATACCAAGCAGGAGGCAGAAGGACCTGAGTTCCAACCTGGTTTTGGATACTTACTAGTTATGTGATCCTGCACAAGTCACTTAGCCTGTTTGCCTCAGTTTACTCATCTGTAAAATGGGAATAATAAGAGCATCTATTTTCCCCCTCCAGATGGTTGTGAGGATCAAATGAGGCTATCTTTGCCAAACACTGTGTATTGTACATGACTCCAACGACTACCTCCGGACCTTCCTCTGACCCCTTCAGTAAGATGTTAGCACCTCCTGCTAGCACACACCTTGTACCTTAGAGGGTAGGGATCATGTCTTTTGCCTTTCTTTGTAAGCCCATGCTTTGTACAGAAGCTGGCACTTAGTGAGGCCTTAAAAGAGGCCTGTTGATTGACTGATTTCAAAACTTACTCAGCAGCCAATAAATGACAGAGCAAAGGGGCTTCACTGTGTGGGAAGGCCACACGCAAAATGACAGCACTGGCTGAAGGACATAAGACAGAGCCAGAAGTGCCTCATACAACATGGCCAAAAGAAAAGCTGCAAATGAGAAGAAGAAACTAATCAGGTGTGTCTCTAGTATAACTAATGGCCCCTGGGAGGGATGGGTCATGGAATGACAGTCCAAAGACAGTCACAAGAACCACAGTCCAGCAGCCCTTGGCTAACCTCCTAAAACAGAGCCTTCCCAGGCACTCCATAACCAGAATGTGTCTGTTCGATTCTCTATGTACCCTGGCATCATCCAAGTGCCTCCCCTGCAGTGGCCCCTCCCTGCTGGCAAAGCAAGGCTGTACTTACTATTCAGTGAAGAACCTGGCAATGCCATATTGACTAATGTCCTCCCTGTTCTCCAGCAGCTGGCTCACTGCATCCTCCATGTACGTGAGGACATGTCGCTGAGCTGCAAACCAAAAGAGGGAGAGAAAGATTAAAGCACAAAAGGTCAGGGGTCAGTCCCCAGGGTTCCTCTGTGTGTACAGAGGTGCACAGAACAAGTCCTCTGCCCGATATATGGTAGAACCACAGTGCGTGCCCAGTACCACAAAGGTGAAGAAGGAAGGGATCACTCTACGTTTATTCTCTTTGGGTTTTAAAGACAGACTAAGAAGGGAACTGGGGCTGTGTTATAGCATAGCGGAAAGGCCTGAGACTTGTTCTCAAAGCCTCCACCTCCCTCACTCCCCGCACCTCTATTCTTTTTCCTGTCAGAATAATTCACTCCAGGGAGTTACTCCTACAGCTGATTCCATGCCCAGAAAGTAGATGCATCAGGATGGTGCAGAAAAAAGAAAAATAACGACTTTTTTCTAATTACCGGAAGCATTTACTGGTCTTAAAAAGCATCTGAGGAAAACAGGCATTGGAATCAGAAAGTCCTTGTTCAAATCCTGCCTGTGTGACCACAGACAAATTACTGAACATCTCAGTGTCCTAGACAACTCTTTCAGATCTGAACTGGTGGAGGGGGTCTCCATACCAGAAAGTTACACCAATTAGAACAGGTCTGGAGAGGGGCAAAAAGCATCTGAACTGGTTGTACATTTATGCCACGAATCTTGGTAAATCACAATACCATTACATCTCAGTGTAATTCAACTGATGATAAATCTTATTTTCACATTGGTTGTGACTAAGAAAGTAAAGGTTTTATATATATATATTTATATATATAGGTCTAAGAGTCGAGAACTATCCATTTCTCCTGTCAACAATTACAATGGCACTATACAGAGGATGAAGAAGAAAGGATGTTAGAAGTGGCATCAAAGGGATTAGATTTGAATATTCCTTGACCACTTATTACCTGTGTGACCTTAAGTTAGCCAAGTTACTTGACCTCCCTGGGCCTCAGTTTCACCATCTGTAAAATGAGGGGGTGACTTGGTTCTTTTTTAGCTCTAATCCATGCTCCTATGATCCTTCCATAGTTTGTGTAAGTGGTGGGGGGAGAGGGAGAATTTGTCAGGACAACCCTGATTTAACTGATTCCTTCCCCAAGCCAGTTGATGAAATCAGAGAAGGAGCAGGTAACTGAGAGAAACCAGGTATGAACTACAAAGACACAGTCTGATCTCTGCTGCTAGCTCTTTATGACCTATAAAGTTCTTTGATGGAATTAGAGGGGCAGAAGATTGGCCATATCCTGCTGGCTTTTAAAAAGCTAATTTGCTAGTTCTGGGGTCAGTAGAGGCAGGAGAGCTTTGTGGAGTATGACTCCTGGTAGGAGAGAAGAGAATCATTTATGGAGGAAGAACTCAGCTCTCTTTGCTTTTCTCTCTGCACAACCAGAAGGTAGTGAAGTCGAGGAGATCCTCTCTTCTGTTCCTCAGCTGACCAAGCATCTCACAGGTAGTGCAGTAGAGCTACCCAAATGGCAGAAGAAATCACACTGCAGCAAGAGAGCCAGTCAGTAGAGGCGACTGTAGAAGAGAGCCATCTACGGATCTGAGAGAAAATTAGGACTTCAGAGACTAACAGGCCCAAGATGCCCAGGTGAGCAAGCTGTCCAGCATCAGTGTCATACCCAGAGGACAGCAGCGTGAAGAAAAAGGGCATCATGGCCCTTCAATGTAAGATGTACGAATTGCCTTGGACATGTCTTCCTTATGTGTGTGCTTTACTCCCAGGGAACTCTATAAACATTCCCATTGGTGGAATGTTTTGTGGCTATCCTTCTTAGCTGAGCTAATTTTATCTTTTTGGCTGACAAAAGCACTTGTGAACGTGAAGGTTTGTAAACTATAGTTTTAGGAATAAGGACCAATGGAGGAGTTCTGAAACCCTGAGGCAGTGGTCACCCCTTGGGACCCAACATAAAAACCTGAGAGCAACAAGTTGGGGAAGGAGCTCAGGGGAGGCGTTACACCTTGGTTTCATTTTTTCTCCATTTCAATGGCACCTTATGATTTACAAAGTATTTTCCTTACCACAGCCTTCTCAGGTAGGGAATACAAGCATTATGGATCCTCATTTCACAGATAAAGAATATTGTCCAGGGTCACAGATATAGTAAGTGGGGAACAGGGATTCAAATTCAAGACTCCTGAGTCCAAGATCTGTGAGTAACCTTTCCATTATACCAACCTACCTTCACCTCAGTGTCTGAGTTTTTCAACCTATAAAATGGGAAAAGCACTTCTTTCTGGAGTAGTAAGAATAAAAAACAATATACTAAAATGACGAGCATGCTGCCAATCCCAAACAATCGACCAGAATTCTTACTTGTCCTTTGGTCACAGTCTGCTCACTCAAGCAAACATAGGGGTGTCACCTGATATCCCTGTGTGGTGGGTGGGCATCAAGAACTCTCCCTCACACCCTGATCACACATAGTAGACACTTAATAAATTCTTGTTCATTTACTGGTTGACTAGGAAAAAAATATTCTGCTGAAGGTCTATAAAATAAATGAGCTTAGCTATCAGAACTACAATTAAGTCTGCAGGTGATGGTACTGACTAGAGATTTCACAAGTTGGTACTGGGCCAAAGTCCAGGTGAATAACGTCTACTTTTTGTGACTTATTCTCCACAAGCACTTTCCCAAGTTAACAATCAACCTTCACAAACACAAAAAAATGGATATCCACAAATCAGATTTTGTGTTTATGTGTTTTAACCAACAATGTGTTTTTATTCTTTGGAAGCCTTTTAAAGTTATCCAGACTGAGAATGAGCCACTACTTCTTTGGATCTGCGATCTTAAACACAGCAGTCAGTCATCCAACAGTACAGAAGGCAATCCATTATTGTCTTCTCATCCTGTGTGATTCCTGTTCATGTTCTCCTAGAAATGTGCCACTAAGAGGACCACTCAACACACTGAGGCATCTCGTAGAGTCCCTGACATTGCATCAGTACCAATGGAACACAATGTCTGTTCACCAGTTACCCTTTACTCTTGCTACATGACTGGCCCACCTTCATTTCTTTGATAATATCTTTACACTGCTTTTCCTGTGCAATTCTTGATCCTCTGAAGTAATACATGACATTAGTGGCTTGCAAGATGGCAATCACTAAAGTAAAAACAGATACCAAAATGGAAAGAAAAAATAGTAAAATAATTTGACAATATACTCATCTTTTACTTGGCGTCTTAATTAATGATATGCTTTAATTGCATAGATGAGTAGAAATGCCAACTGGTTTTCCAGTGGTCAACATTTTGTACTTGTATATAAGTTGACTGACGATGTATTTGGAACTTACTGAAGAATTGCTCCCTGGGGCAATTTTGAAATTTTATTCAACTAGGGTTGGCATGACTTTGTTTTTTAACTTTCAATTTGCAGAAGTGAAAGGTCTAGACTAAGTGTCTTCTGCTTATGTATCAAAGGTAGATCTTGAACCCAGGTCTTCCAAACTCCATGGCCAGCTCTCTAGCCATTACACCATTATGCCTCTTTTTTTGGTCCAACTTATAAACGTGCAATCTTCATTAACAGCAAAAGGTTGTTTTTTTTAAATAAGTAAGTAGAGACTTCTGGGTCATGTGAGCAACAAGATGGTGGACTAGACATTTTTTCTGATCCCCACAACCTCTCCCATCTTTCCAAAACAAAAATTATATACCCAAGGAAAAGCAATTTCAATTGTCTTCATGGTATAGATACAGGGGTGTAGAACCTGCAAGGAGATTTATTCTGTGACATTTGAATTCAGTCAAAAGGCTACACTTGAGGACCTAGAGGGCCACCTGTGGCCTTAGGTTTCCCACTCCTGGTATGTTAATTAGAATCCAAAAGAAGGGGAGGGAAGCCCATAAACTGAGGCTTACTGGCCCAGAACTCACCCAGAACCCACCTCCCATGCTACCAGCAACAAGCTCCACTAGCAGACCCAAAGATATAATATATACTCACATCAAAACCCACCCTTATACCCTGATACCACTCCTCTCTCTTTTCAGTGCCATGAAGATTCTAGTTGTATGCTGTGGAGGTTTGCTTGGGTGACAGCCAGGTTGGCCATGGCCCTTCAGGAGCTTGTCTACCTGGGGCTGCAATCCAGAAGTAATGTGGTACAAAGCTGAGATCTGCTGGTGCAGGGCCAGAGAAGGGAAGAGCAGAGGAGTGGGACAAATCGCCAGGATGGGACAGCATCCATGTGGGGGGCTGTGCAGCACTCTATACCCAAGCCTAGAGGAAGAGCACAACACCCAGATGAGGTCAGTTCTGGCCACCCAAAAGTCAGCTGAGCCAAGGTCCTAAGCAACTGAACTATGAATTAATTGCTCAGTGACAGAGGAGGCTAAGACACTTTGAGATCCATCCCCCAAGGAAGCTACAATCAGAAAGGGAAGGAGTCAGGAAGTGAATGATAAGGAAAATTAGGAGGAAAAAACCTGAAAGTACCAAACATTTCAAGAAGAAGAAAATTCAAAGATCTTGAACATGAACAGATAAATCAATCACAAAAATAATAACAGAAGGAAATATGGCCTCCAGATTTGGTAAATGAGTTCACGCATCTTTTAATAAATACTGCAAAACAAAAGAAAATGATCTAACACTTAATGAGACAAAGGACTCCGTGGAATTTGAGAAGAACATGGAACTACAACATGCTGTTCCTGAGTGGTTTAAAAGAGAAATAAGAATCATGAGAATGGAATATATGTCCTAGACAGCAAAAAATAATGAACAGAATAGGAAAACTTGAATCTGCAGTAGCAGATTCATCGCAAAGAAACAAAGGAGAGAACAATAGACTGGGAGTGTAAAAACACAGAAGTTAAGGACAATTTAGAAGAAAAGAAACAAAAAGCAATAACATTTTAAAAAATACACTCTCTATATAAGCAAAACATACTGATCTCAAAGACACGATGGTACACAAACAACCTAAGGATCAGAGGACTCCCAGAACATGACGGGAAGAAACCAAAATAAAATAAAACGACACCGTAATGAAGGAAATAATATAAGGGAACTGCCCAGAACTTCTGAATGGAAATATCATTGTCTATATTATCCACTTGAAAGAATTACAGATTGCCTCCAGAAAAATCAAAACCCAAGGTTATAAACTCCAAGACACATAGTGGTTAAATTTAACAATTTATTTCAGGAACAAGTTATGTGAGCCATCAGGAGAAAGACCTTCAAATACAAAGAAGAGAACATTCAAATAACTCAAGACTGTTCCATACCCAGTAGAAAAAGAAGAAAGGAATGGAATAATGTGTTCTGGAAAGCAACAGAGCTCAGGATGTAGCTCAGGGAATCCCATCCTGCAAATCTGTGTTAGACATTCTATAATAAAGAAGAATTTAAATCAGTTATATAAAGAAAACTAGAATGGAAGAAACTATTTGCTTCCCAAATACCCCAAAATAAATTAAGCAGGCAAGGACAGCAAAAAAAAAAAAAAGGACAGTATTGTCCTACAGAGAAGCTTTGTCATTGAAGTCAAAGCAAGAGAGACTATTTAGAAGATGGGTCAATAGTATGAAAAGTTGCTAGAGAGGTCATGTAGGGTGAAGACTGAGAAAAGGTCATTGTATTTAAGAGATTGTGGGAAAAGGAAGAGTTGAGACCTTCTCTGTCACACAATCAAAGCTTCCAAGGTATCCATTCTAGACTCTTCCCTCTAGGTGCTTCTGTCAATGTCTTCTAGGGCTTACTTCATGGATTCCCCTTTTCCATTGGGCCTCATTCCCAGAACAATGCCAGTTATTGCAGGTGTCAGGAAGCTGCACCATGGTAGGGACCCTCCCCCACCACTGATCTATACCTTTTCTTGTTGACCTTTTTTTTCTACTTTTGCCTGGAAATCTTTTCTCTGTGTCCATTCTCTCGCACTCCTCTAGATGCCAAGTTGCACCCAGGGGGTCCACCTCCCTTCCCCACAGGACAAGTAGACTTTTCAGACTCCAAATCCCCCAAGCTTCATCCAATATAAAGTCTTCATCTCCACCCAGAGGAGCATTCATCAGTGGAACTCCTCCCATCTTCAAAGTAAGTACTCTTTTATCTCCCTATTTTTCAATCTTTCCCCCTTCTTCCTTACACACTACTCTGAAGGCTCTTTCCTTTCTGAGATCACAAAGCTCACCTTCTCCTCATTACTAGCCCTAGATTTGACCCTGGTACATCACACACATCTATATATTCCCTTGCTTTTCTTCCACCCTTTTATGTACCCTTTCATGTTGTTATATAGTACCAGAAAAGAAGAATTGATTCACCCATAGGCTTCTGTCACCAGGTTCTGTCCATAATGCCCCCTGTTCACCTCTTCACTATTACCTCCATTTGACTTCCCACCTTCACCCTTGTCTCTTTGTGTACATTTGTCCCTTTTTTCCTTATTCTTTGTTACAAGACTGTAATTCTCATCTCAGGCAATGATCTAAGGGGTTTGTGCTAACAATTCTTTAATGGCACCTTAAACATTAAGTAATTGGCCAGTGATGTTACAAATATATTTTTTCCTCTGTGACAACAAGCATGTGCATATTTAAAGCACTGTAAGTCTGCTTTCATAGCATGGTCACGTGCACACTGTTTTGGTGTTCATGCAGCAATTGCATCAAAGTACAATGTGTTTTTGAAGTTTCTCAACCATCAACAAATTGTTTTTCTAAACTGCTGCAAGGGTTTGGCATTAGATCCAGACTGATTCTAGGGATGGTCAGATACATGTGCATATCCCTACTTATTATGTTTTGTGCTTGGCCAGAGTGGCCTCTCATCCACCAAGATCTTAGCAGTATAAATATCAGACTACTTGATAACTGTTGTCACTCATCATGTGTCTTGAAATCATCTTGGACCATTACAAATGTCCTGCAGAAATAAACCTTATCTGGCCTTTCATGGAGTAGTAAGTCTGTTTTCCAAATTAAACTTGTCCTCTGCTTATTCACATTACTCTTCTGTCTGGAGGATTTTCAAATAAACTGGTTGGCAACACTGGCAGTCAGTCTTTCCCTAGAATTTCTTTGATAGAAGATCCCATGTGCCATTGGCAGAAGAGGAGTAAGTTACATTTGAAGAAATTTTCTTCACAAAGGTTAGTTTACACATAATCCTTGTTAAAAACAAAGCAACACATGAAATTGAACTTTAAGTATATTTATCTTTAGTGCAGGGGCGGCTAGGTGACACTGTGGATAGAGTCAGGAAGACCTGAGATCAAACCTGGTCTCAGACACTTACTAGCTATGTGATCCTGTTTGCCTTGGTTTCCTCATCTATAAAATATTTTGTGGAAGAAAATGGAAGACTGCTCCAGTATCTTTGCCAAGAAAAGCCCAAATGGGGTCATGAAGAACTAGACACAACTGAAACAACTGAACAACAACAATCAGTTAATATAACACTTGTCATCATCCAATAGAAAAGCAAAAATTTATACTGGAACTAGCTATTCATTTTGGTGGATTAATCTGGTGGCTAAAATTAAAAAACAAATTTCCATCTTTCAGCAAGAGAGTTTGTGATATTCTCTTGTCATTTTCCAACATATCTTTGTGTGAGCGAGCATTTTCACTTTATTCTTGTTTTAAATCAAAATACAGGTGTAAACTCAATCTGGAACCACATTTAAGACTGTACAGGTCTGGAGTTGAGCCAAATGCTGCAAACCTTTGTTCAAATAAAAAAGTCCAATATCAAAATTAAGTTACTGTAAGATTATATTACTTTTTAGAATCTTCCAAGTTATAATTTATTTAATGAAATGTTTATATTCAACAAATTTATAAATTAAAGAATTTTTTTGAAGTCTTGCAGATAATAGTAAGCATACAAGGTCTTGTTGGATTACTTCTCTCAGTTCTTAGACAATGTCCCTCATAAAATGTTAACAATGATTTTATAACTAGAATTTTTAATATTTAGCTTTCATAATTATAGATAGAATATAATTTTATGTTTTCTCATTATGCAATGTAAATTAATTTGGAACTCTTTTGGGCAAAAGTAATCATTGCATTTACTATAACCACTTAATAAATCTAAAAGAATATTATGAGCAATATGTTAAATTACACTTTTTTCCTTGTCAAAAGAAAAGAGAATAAGTATTTATTAAGTACCTACTATGTGCCAGGCACTGTGCTCAGCACTATACTGATATTATCTCAATTGAACAGCCCTGGAAAGTAGGTGCTATTATGATCCCCATTTTACAGTTGAGAAAACTGGGGCAGACAGAGGTTAAATGACATGCCTAGGGTCACAGTAAATACCTAAGTTCAGATTTGAATTCAGGTCTCTCTGACTCCAGGTCCAGCACTATCCACTATACCACCTAGCTGACTCCTAACTCTAAATGGGTATATAGAACAAAAACAAAACAAAAAAAACAGCTGTTAACTAGGGAAGATTTTCTTCACAGGAGAAATGGGAAGGATATATTCAGAAATAAAAGTGACATGAAAACAAAGATATCTGTAAACAATTTTAAAAAGAGAGGCACCAAGCAGAGTGAAGCCCAGCACAAGTGTCAAGCAGAATGCAGCCCAGCATGGACCCCACCACGACAAGGACAGGATTGGAGCAGGCTTCAAGGTACCACGCCACCACCAGCAGCTTTGGATACCAGATTCCTCAACTCACAAATGCCAAAGACAGCTTCAAAGGTCAGTGAGAAAGTTAATTCACTTGGGTGAGAAAGGAACTCAGCAGTCTAGCCTCAGCCTCAGGCAGTGGCAGCTTCTATTGTTGGAGCCCTGGCCTAAAGCCCCTGGGGGAATTGAGCAGCTGATATAGATCTCAGCCCTGAGCCAGGCCCTAGGGTGAGGAGGAGTGCTGGCTGGCATGGGGGAGCTAGTGGAGGCTCTGGAGAGGGAATCCTGCTCACAGACCAGAGCGTAGGCCAGGAGAGGAATAAACCCCTCTTCCTTGATTGTGCCACCTTGGAGGAACTGAGAACTTACAGGTCCCCAGAGTATACCCTCCCTTTGACAAAGAACTCAAAAATCAAGTAACTGGCTAGGAAAATGCCCCAAAAGGGGAAAAAGAGTAAGACAATAGAAGGTTACTTTCTTGGTGAGCAAGTATTTTCTTCCATCCTTTTGGATGAGGAGGAACAATTTAGGTCTTCAGAGGAAGACCTAAAAGTCAAGGCTTCTGCATGCAAAACCTCCAAAATAAATATGCACTGGTCTCAGGCCATGGAAGAGCTCAAAAAGGATTTTGAAAATCAAGTAAGAAAGGTGGAGGAAAAATTGGGAAAAGAAATGAGAGCAATGCAAAAAAATCATGAAAAAGAGAAATTATTGTTATCTTGGAGAAGAAATTTGAGTTGAAAGACAAACTCAGAAGTCAGGCTGCAAAGGACTGTTGAGAAATGGAGATAATATTAATAAATTACCCTTTTAGGAACTTGACTGTGAATGGAAAAAAAAGATTACAGAATAAGAAGATGACTGAGTCAAATGAAATTGTTTTTAGAATGAGAGAGGCTTCAGAATATTTGGAGGTGGTGGTTAAGAAGTCAATGGATGAGGAAAAATTGAGGCTGAAAGAAAGAGGGAATAATTGAGGAGGGAAGCTTCTGGTAGAGATGAATCAGGCTGGGATCCAGAGCAAGAGGTAGAGAGATTGACCTTTGCAAAGAAACAGTCACCATCTTGCACCAGAACCTGAAGCAAAGGGGACAATGGAGAATGAGAAAGAAGGACTTGGAAGTACAAAATTGAGGGGAGGGATGTGAGATGAATGCTTCTCAGTGGAGAAGCCAAGTCTTCTCCAGAGATAGCGGGGAGAGGAGTTGGTGTAAGAAGTTTGAGGAGAGGTGAAAGTTTGGAGAGTCACACATAGTCAGTGACAACAAAAAAGGTTGCCCTGGAGCAATCAAGTCTAGTTGAGATAAGTTTCCTGGTGAGCAGGGTTGTGTGACTTTCTCCTGGAGTATTCAGCAGCATGTAGGAACCAAGAAGGTGGATGATGAAGATAATCCAACACTGGAATTTGGCAAGACTTGACTGGTGGTAGGACAAGGGTATGATGAATTCAAGTGTGGTTGATAGTATATGGTTAAATTGTCAGCTATACTGTCAAGTCTTTGAAGAGAAGGAAGTGAACCGAGAGAGCAGAGACAGCCTAGAGAAACAAGAAGGAATTGACAGTCATTGTGGAGAAGGTTTGGAACTAGGATAGGTCCCCAAGGAACCAATGTACTAGTATAGTCCATCCCCTGCCTAGCAATTTAAGTCTCTACTAACTTAATGAGGGGGATTTATGAAATGTTATCAAATAGGGTTCTGAGGCAGAGAGAAAGATGGAAGGACAAAATGCTGTAGGCTAGAGAATTTCAGAGTTCTGGATAATGGAAGTGAATATTTTTAAAAGGTGATGGCCAAACCAAGTATATTACCATCACCATGTGTGACCAAGTTGGAGGGAAGATGGGCACTGAGGGAATGTAGGAGGTGCATGAACTGGACATGAGAGGGCACATTGATGTGTATACTGAAGTACCCAAAAATAAGGGCAGAGGTTGGTGTGGAGAGATGGACTGAACCAACCACTTGATATTTTAAAAAAGGAACATGAAGACCAGTAGATAACTACAAGAAACTGGAGCCCAGGATAAAGGTGTATGTGTTAAATCCCAATGGAAGAGATGTTCTGAATGAGAGCACCCAAAAATGAGCTTAGAAATGTGAAGGACAGTGACCAGGGATGCAGTGTTTCCTGGGGAGAGCCATATTTCTTTCAAGGTAAGAAGACAGAACATGAAATGAAGAGCCCTAGAATAGAGGAGAGTTTATAAACAGTAGGATGGGGGGACAGGATGGAATAGGAAGGCAAAGGAAAAGATGGGGTGAAAAGGGTAGGGCTGAGGAGGACTGAAATAAGAATGTGAGGAGGGATAAGAGGGGAAGTTTTTACCTTCGTAGATGTTTACTTTGAATTACAGAGATAACAGAAAAAATTGTAAGATCATTTTACAGATAAGGAAAATGTTAGAGTTTGAGGCATGGCCAAAAAAAAAATACCATTCAGCTTCTGGTGTCCAAGAACCCATAAGCAACTGTTCCTCCTCACTCCCCTGATATCATCGTGCACTGAGACTCAGTGTGTGATGTCTTCAGCCCCTGTTGGAAAATCCCTCCATGACTGTTGCCCTCTCTGACCAAAGGACTGAAAAGCCAAGGCATAAGATAGATGAGAACCCTATTTGATAACATTTTGTAAATCCTGCTCGTTAAATTAATAGAGGCTTAAATTAATAGGTAGGAGGCTATGTTGATATATTGGTTCCTTGAGGACCTACCCTGGACGTCCAAGGCCTCCTGGAGCTATTTGGGTGTCACCATGGTAATGGCTACATCTGCTCCTCCCACCAGTAGGCCAAGTATTAGGCAATGCTAACATGGATGTTGTTATGTTAGCTTTCATCCACATCAAGGACTTCCTAAAGCACTAAATCATACTCAAACATACCTGCTGTGTTATGTACCTATGACCTGTGTGATCTTGGGCCAATCAGCTTCTCTGGATTTCAGTTTCCTCATCTTTCAAGTGACGAGATTGGACCAGATGATCTCCAAGGGCCTTTCAAGTCTAAATCCCATGAGCCTTTGATCCCACTTCTGAATATTGTTAGTTTTATCATCCTCATGATCATACAGGCATAACCATGACATAACGAGATTAAGTGATTGGTGTGAGGTGAATCGACAAAACTACAAAGTGCCCAACCCATGGTCCTTGTTGCGTTGCTATGCTGAGAGTGTGTCTGAGGGTGTGTCCCTGGGCATGGCCACATGGGAAGAATGCTGGAAGCGTCTGACCAGCTTTACTGACATTCCTTCTAGGTGCCTAGTGGTCCAGCCAGCTGTTCAAGGCCCAGACCAGGGGGCAGGTCTCCCAAGCTGGGACTACTCTGGGGTTCAATGTGCATATCCCCATTCGTGCCAATTAGAGCATTCAACCCTTGCTGGCTAGTGGAGTTAATGTGAAGGCAGAAGAGGAAAAGACACTATCTCTGACATAGTTACTGCCTTTTTAAGAGGGCAACTAAGGTGCCCAGATATCTTCTCCCTCAGGGGATGCAGGTGTGCAGTTATTTTTCTTTAATCATTCACATAAATTAAAACCTATTCCTTTGCATTAAAAAAAAAAAAAACAGCTCCACCCTACATGTTTTATTGCCAGGCAATGGCTTTGAACGTCTGCTTCATTGAAGGGTGATAAACGAGAGGATTTTCCAGGGTAGGGTGGTGCCCTTAACCACAGCAAAGGCAGGAGGCTGATAAGGGGCACAGGTGGAGGAAGCCAGTGGAGGACAGTGTGGGAGCTCCAGCAGTGACCTTGGCAGTGACCTTGGCTTCTACATTGCCCGCAGCTGGAGCCCACATTCTTTCCCCTTCCCCCACCCCCAAGAAGGGGAGGATTGAGCTGCATGGGGTTATGCTTCCACAATGGATCCCAGGAGTGGGTGGGGTGCAAATAGGTTTTTACAAAGGACTTTGAAATGTGGGGACAAGTTGTAACTTCACATACCGTCACAGGCAGGTGCCCATGCATTTATCCATACAGGGTAGGCCAGTACTCTTCAGTCTCTGAATTAGCCTTGTCCATCCCTGACTCTAGAGTTTGTTTTTAGGCAAATACCTGAACCCGTGCAAGATAATACAAGGTGTCCACAAAGTCTCAATACAGTTGTCGGCTATTAAAGCTTGAATTGATTTAAGATCACAGGATACTCAGTTTAGACTTGGCAGGGCCCTCCCAGGCAATGGAGCCCAACCTTTGTGTTGTACAGAAGAGGCCACCAGGGGTGTCCAAGGGGGTGAAGTGGAGGACCAAGTTCTGCCAGATGGGTGGGTCCAGGACTCCGACCCAAGGCTCTTTCCATTCCATCCCATTGTCTCTTTTCATCCAGGTTGACAAGAGTACTTAGATTTTTACAGCTCGAGAAGCATTTCCACCATGGTCTTTCACACTGAACTACACTGGCTGAAGGGATAATAAGATTTCATTTCAATGACAACTCTCAAATAACCATGCCCCCCTCACCCCCATACCCACAAACACACCCCATCACCACTCTAATGCAGGCCCATGTCATGGAATGCCTGCTCTGTTGCAATAGCTGCTGATGGGTCTGCCTGTCTAACGTCTCTCCCCACTCCAATCCATCCTCCATTTAGCTGCCAAGGTGATTTCCATAAAATGCAGATCTGACCACATCATTTCCCTACTCAGTAGATTCCAGTAACTTCCTATTGCTTCCAGGAGTAAACGTGAAATCCTTGGTTTGCTGTTCAGAGTCTTTGATAACCTTTCCATTGTTCCTGCGCATAACTTCTTTGTGCGTATTTGTTTGCCGACGTCTTCCCCATTAGATTGTAATCGCCTTGAGGGCAGAGACTGCCTTAATCTGCTTTGTATCCCAGGCACTTAGCACAGTCAGTGCTGGACACATAATACGTGCTAATAAAGGTGTTTATTAACTGACTGACTAGAAGGAATTTCAGAGGCAATCTAGCCCAACACCTTCATTTTACAGATGAGGAAACTGAGAACACACAGTCACACAAGGAATAAATGTCGGAAACAGGATTTGAACTTTGGTCCTGTACCTCAAGAGCCATGGCTACGTCTACACTGCCACAAAGCCTCCTTCTCCTATACCATTGGCTTCTGGCTTCAGTAAGAAGGTAAGCCACAGTGACAGAGCAGCAGCAGGCCACAGAGTTTTGGAGCATAGAGGGACTTTGTTCTTGCTAATGACTTTCTTGTGATATAGGCCTAATCATGGAGTCTCAGGTTCAGGGGATACGGACTTTTTTGTCACCTTATTTGTATCATGCCAAACTAGTTGCACATTTCACAGCTCCACCAAGAATGTGTTAATGTGCGGATCTTTCCACACCCTTTCCAACACTGACTATTGACATTTGTCCGGTCGTTTGTCAACCTCAGGGTTGTTTTGGTTTTTATTTCTTTTGTTTTTGCTGATTTGGAGTGTTTTTCGTATGGTCATGAACACTTTGGAGTTCTTCTTTTGAGAATGGTTTATTTATGTCCTTTGGCTATTTATCTATTGGGAAATGGCTATGAGGCATATATATTATTAATTGTTTACATATCTTAGATACCAAATATTTATCAGAGAAATTTGATACATTTCCCCTACTTCCCCCTCACTCTACCACTTTTCATTAGTATTGCCTGAACAAAAGCTCTTCAGTTTCAAGTAATCAAAGTTATTTATCTAATCTTTTGTAATTGCCTCTATCTCTTGCTTGGTTAAGAATACATTTCCTCCTGATAGCTGTGGGAGAGAGAAAATTTGTTTTTCTTCTAATTTTTAATAGTATGATCTTTAATATTAAAGTCACAGATCCATTTAGAGTGTATCATGGAGTGTGGCATAAGATGTTGGTCTACGCTTAATTTCTGCCAGATTACTTTCCTAGACTAATTTTCCCAGCAGTTTTTATCAAATAGGATTTTTTCCCCCTAGGTAATTTATGTTTTCTACTTTATCAACCACTGAGTTCTTGAGTTTGATTGTCTCTGAATCTCCTTTGTCTAATCTATTCCATTGATCTACTTCTCTAGTCTAATTCTTTTTTTCATTTTATTGGATTATTTAATTCATTTACATTCAAAGTTATGAGTTAGGTTTATATTTTCCTCCGTCTCTAAAACTGGTTTTTTTAAGTTGTGATTTTTTCCCTCTCTTCTGCTATAAACACAGTATTTTGTTCCTTTGATTGTTTTAATGTTTTTGGTTTTTGAAAAGTGGCCCTTTCCCTCCTGGTTCTCTTCCCTTTACCATGATCTCCTCTTCTTATTGGTTACCGATTTCACTTTAGAGCTCTTCAGCTTTTGTCTGGTTATGAATTTCTTCCCCCTCTTTTTTCCTCTTAGTTAGTTAGTCAAGTAGATTCCCCTTCCTCTTCTCTGCAGCTAGTCCTGTTCATTAGTTTTAAAAATTTCACTTCTTGGCATCCCTTTCCAAATAGGATTTTTCTTTCTTTGTTATCGCTCACTTCTTTCTGTTTACTCTAGACCCTTATTCCCTGATTCATGACCCCTGTGGTTACTGGTCTTCCTCTTTTCCCTGTTCTTCAGACAGTATCTGTGGAGATTCCCACTCCTACAGACAAAGACTTCAATGACCCATCTCCCTCTCTCTCGTCTCTGTCTCCCTCCCTCTCTCTCCCTCTCTTTCTGTCTCCTTCTCTCTGTCTCTCTCCCCTATTCCTACCTATTTGACCGTTCCTTCTTAGTCTCCTTTACTGGATCTTCCTCTTTCTCTCACTAACAAAGCCTGAGTGGACACCCACCAAGACTCTAACTCTTCTGGTGATCTTATCAACTCTAATGGACTCAACTATTATCTCCATATAGATTAACTCCTAAATCCTACCTAGCTTTTCCTTATTTTTGTAAACATTCATCCATTTCATTTAGATTGTCAGCTTTATTGGCATATAATCGGGTCAAATAATTTCTAATAATTTATTTCTTCATTGGTTATGAATCCATCTTTGATATTTTTAATACTGGTCATTTGATTTTCTTCTTTTTTTAAAAAAAAATTAAGTTAATTAATGACTTATTTTGTTTTTTTTAAAGCTCCTAGTTTTATTTATTAATTCAATGACTGTTTTGGTTTCAACTTTGTTAATATGTGATTTTCAAGATTTCTATTTTAGTATTTTATTGGTGGTTTTGAATTTGTTAATTTTCTTGGGTTTTTTTAGTTGTATACCCAATTTGTTGATCTGCACTTTCTTTTATTAATGGAAATGCTTAGGGATATAATTTTCCCCATTGGACTATTTTGACTGCATCCTCAAAATTCTGACAGGTTGCCCTATTGTCGTTATCTTAAATGAAATTACTGTTTCTATGACTTGTTCTTTGACAAATTCATTCCTTAGGATTAAATTACTTAGTCTAATTTTTAATAGTTGCTTTAGCGTCCATTTCATAGAATTTTATTGTAATGTGTCTTGTAAGATACGTCTAATATTTCTGCATTTTTGTATTTGTTGGTGAGATTTTTATGCCCTAATACATGGTCAACTTTTGTGAAAGTGCCATGCACAAATGAGAAACAGGTGTACATACTCCTCTCCCTTTTCATTCAGACTCCGGATAAAGTCCAGAACAGCCCCCTTTTTCTCTCTTCAGAGGCCTAAGTACCACCAAAGGACATTTGTTTGTTGTGCAATGAAGGAAAGATAAGGAGGAAGGGAGAATCTGGGGAATGTTTTTCTGAGGGGTATAAACTTTCTCAGAACAGCACTGAATGTACCGTATCTTCTTTATTTTCCTAATTAATACAGTCTTAGTTTCAAAGATTTGGAACTGGCAAGCTCCTTGAAGTTCAACCCCCTCATTCTTCATATGAGGAAAATGAAGCCCCGATAGGCCTATGTGACTTGCTCAGTGTTCTCAGGTAAGTAGCTGAACATGGATCCAGGCCCAAGTCTTCAGTCTCTAACACCAGAGTTCTTTTCACTAAACCTTTACCTTTACCTTACAAGGAGTACAGCTCACTTAGGATCACAGATTTAGAATCAGAAGATGCTTTAGGGATCTAGTCTTGGGATTCTTATCCTGCCTCCATGGATAGGTTTCAGGATATTTATGAAATAAGATGGGGAAAAAATTACACGTTTGTCATTTTACTAACCTCTAACTTGATTTTAGCATTTCCTTAAATTATGGGGTTTTTTTAAAAACCAATATTATTTTGATAAGCTGCCACAGCCTGGCAAAAGGGCATCTGATACAAAAAAAATTATGAACCCCCTCAACAAATCAACCCTATGAGTTTACAAATAAGAAAACTGATGGCCAGAGAACTAAAAATCCTTTGCCTAAGGTCACACAGGTAGAACAAGGAAGAGGTCAAATCTACATCCAGGTACTCTGACTCCAAGTCAAGTGACAAGAAGACTAGAATCTCAGAGTTGGGAGGACTTCAAAGGCAATCTAAGTCAACCCAGTCCAGAACAAAAATCCTTTCTACAATGCATCCAACAACTGTCAGCAGGGTTTTGCTTGGAGACCTCTAGTAAGGGGGGACCCATGACCCACTGAGACAACAGAATCTGCATTTGAGTGGAGCTATTAAGAGCATTTGTTCTTTAAGACAAACCAGAATTTGTTCCATTGTAACTCTGCCCCCCCCCCCAATGTTTCCAGTTATGTCCTATGGGGGCAGACAGAACAAGCCTGATCCGTCTTTCACCGGATAGCCCTTCAAATACTTGAAGAGAATGATCGTCTTCTCTTCTCTAGACAAACATCGGTAATTCTTTCTCTGATGTTCATGGCATGACCTTAGGGGCCAGGCCATCCTGACTGCCCTCCCCTGGACATTCTCGAGGTCAATAACGTCTTTCTTAAACTGAACGCAAGGCTCCAGATGTTGTGTAACCAGGGCAGAGTAAAGAAGGGTTATCGCCTCCCTGGTTTAGGAAACAATGCTGCTCTCAGTTTTCATTCCCCTATATCATGCTGCCAGACATCACTAATGTTTGTGTATGCATGTGCACATGTGTGTAGATATGTATGTTGTATGTGTACTATGAAAATAAAATGACAGTGCCATTAATAGAATAACTCACATTTATATCGCACTTTCCTCTACTAAACTCCTACATCGAGAATACCTTGTTGTGGCATAAAGGTGACCTGGGGTGCTCCAAGTCGATGCCAGTTGGCAAGGTCCCACCACAGTGGAGTCCCAATGACAGATTGCATCTGCTGGCCAAGGGCCAGTTTATGCAAACAGGGAGCTCATCACCAGGGTGGTTCCAGAATGCCGAGTCTTTGGCCAATCTTGAAAACCACATCCCAAGTTACAGATGGGTTTCCATCTGCTTCAGAGAGTTGATCCAAACCAATGAAAGGCAGATCCTCAAAGCATTAACATCTACAGCAATTTCTGTTTATGGTGCACTTTTCTCCAACAACCTTGTGACAGAGGTAGTACAATAAGTATTGTTTTCCATTTTACAGAGAAGGAAACTGAAGAGTCTTAAATGACTCGGGCAAAGTCACACAGCTAGTGAGTGTCAGAGACCAAGGCTAGAAGGTTAACTTCACTACACGCTATATTGCTTGTCTGAGCACACACATTAGACTTCCAGGTTACAGGAAAACAGTTTTCTTATCTGTCTGAGATGGTTCCTAGCCTCTGAGAACTCCATAGTTTGGGAAAACTTTCTCTGTGCTAACAGAAGGAAGCTGACCCTGGCATGAATAAAGAGCTGTAAATGGTTTAGACTGGGAAAGTTCAATAGCATCCCTAAGCTAATACTTAGCAGTAATTTGCTAACTAATAAGCAGGAAGCAGTTAATGCAGCTCAACAAGGGCCCTTGATGAGGTCCCTTTCTCCAGCGTAGCCCAAGGTTACAGTGTGCTACGTCATGGCTTCTGGTCCACCCAGCCAAACCAGCCTGGACTTGCACTTCCCTGGCCACCCCTTCAGAAGTTCAAGGTAAGCTAACCTTTCCTGAGGGCCTCCCCACCCCCACCCCTCCCCCCGCTATCCCGTTCTGTCTTCCTTCTCAAATAATCACGTATATATTGGTCTGTTTTCAGGTTGTAGCCACCTCAGTAGAATGTGTAAGTCTCCTGAAGCCCAGGACTTTTTCTTTTCTCTCTGTATCCCCAAGATCTACCGCATTCCCTTACAAAGAGTGGGTATGACACGTTTGATGGATTGGATTTTACTGTATTGGAAGCTAACAAAATCCACAGTGATGAGCTCTCCACTTCTATTCACACCAGAGTATCTTCCTTTCCCCCTCCCCAACTAAAGGCACTTTTCTGGCCTTTTGCCCCAAATGCAAAAATTCCTTGTTATAGCTCTGGTCAAATATTAAATTTTCTCTCCTTCCTTCTATTTCCCAAATAATCTTGGCTTTAAGGTTGACACAGTGATGGAAGACCATCACTTAAGTATTTCCAACCTGGATTTTTTGACATTGATTAGAATCTTGCAGTACTGAGATCTTTTCTCTTAAGGAGGGATTTCACAGTGGCACAAATTTAAACACTGGACTATCTGATCATAACAAAAGGTATTATGCCAACATCTGAAAACTTTAACATGGTACATAAACTGTGGGACCTATACAGCTGTTCAGAGATAAGAATTCAAAGCCAAAGTAACCACGAGCTTGACTAGATCTGTGTAAAAATAGTTACATAGAGAACAAGACTAGTTATAAAGTCATTCTCTTGTTCTAATATTCACAACAATATCCTCTAGGAAATATATAGAAAGAAGAATATTGTAGGAAAACAGGGAGTGTATCAAGCCTAAGTTACAATTCTGAAGCAGAAATATCTTAGCAAACAGGGTAAAGACTCATTCAATGCAATTCATCAAACATTTATTAAGCATCTGATATGTGTAAATCCCTGTACTGGGTTCTGAGGGATAGAAAAACCAGTCCATGCCAAGGAGTCAGTGAATGCCAAGGAGCTTACATTTGACTGGGACATATGAAATGTGCACAGATAAGTCAACAGAAGGCAAAGAACACCAATAAACGGCGTAATCAGGAAAGACTTCCATGGAAGCAGACACCTGTGTTAAGCTTGGGAGGAAGACAAAGGTTCTTCGAGGTAAAGATGAGGAGAGAACACGTTCTAGACACAAGGAACAACCTAGAGGAATACACAGATGCAGAAGATGAAGAGGGTACAGGAGGAAGAGCTAGCTACTAGTCCAGTTCTAATAGATTAAGTAAATGAAAGGGAGTAGCTCCAAATAAGGTGGAGGTAGAGAAGCAAGACCAAGGAGGGCCTTAAATGCCAAGCTAATTGGTATCCAGTTTATTCTGAAGGGAACATGGAGCCGTTGAAGGTTTTTGAGCAGAATAGGGCAGCTAAGTGGCACATTTGGTACAGCTGAGTCTGGAGTCAGGAAGACCTCAGTTCAAATATAGCCTCAGACACTAACTAGCTGTGTGACCTTGGACAAGTCACTGAACCTCAGTTTATCATAGTGTTCTATTCTGTAAAATAAGGATCATAACAGCGCCGACCTCCCAGGGCTGTTGTGAGGATCAAACGAGATACTGCTAGTACCTAGCAAATGAGAGGTGCTTCTTCCCTCCATCCCCCATCATGGTCAGAAAAAAAAGACCTCAGCATGTTCTTATCCCAGATAAACAGTTTATCAAACAGTAGATTACTATAGTTATTTATTACTGTCTTATGTATCTAACCCGTTTCACTGATCCACCATTCTATTTCTTAGTTGGTACCAAGTAGTTTTGATGATGGCTGCTTTATGGTACTATTTAAGATCTGTTATGGCTGAGCCACCTTCCCTAGCATTTCTTTTCATTAATTCCCTTGATATTCTGGACCTTTTGCTCTTCCAGATGAAATTTTTTATTAGTTTTTCTAGCTCTATAAAATAATTTTGGTAGTTTTGTATGACCCTGAAAAAATAAATTAATTGAGGTAGAACTATCATTTTTATTATATTAGCTTAGCCTACCCACAAGCAACTGATGTTTTTCCAGTTATTTAGATCTGACTTTATTTGTGTGAAGTGTTTTATAATCACGTTCATATAGTTCCTGTGTTTGTTTTGGCAGGTAAACTCCCAAATATTTTATAACGTCTACAGTAACTTTAAATAGAATTTCTCTATCTCTTGCCATTGGGCTTGGTGAGTAACACATAGAAACGCCAATGATTTATGTGGGTTTATTTTATATCCTACAACTTCACTAAAGCTGTTTATTATTTCAAGTAGTTTTTTATTTGATTCTCTAGGAATCTCATGTTTGTTTTGAGGCACTTCAATTTGGCTTTGCTCACAGACCATAGCAGATGAGGGCACACCATGCTGGGAAGTCCTGTGTCAGTGTCTCCCACATCCTCCAATCCATTCCAAAGTTCTTCAGAGAGAACTTGAGAGTGTCCTTGTATTGCTCCTTCTGACCAGCATGTGAGTGCTTGCCTTATGTGAGCTGTCAATAAAATAGTCTTTTGTGCAAACGCATGTTTGGCATTCAAACAATGTGGCCAGCCCATCAGAGTTGTGCTCTCTACAATACAGCTTGAATGTCTGGCAGTTTAGTTCAAGAAAGAACCCTGCCAGGTGATCTTCAGAATCTTCTTAAGACAATTCAAATGGAAGTAAGCCTGTTTCCTGGCATGGGACTGGATACTGTCCAGGCTTCATAGGCATACAGCAATGAGGTCAGCACAATGGCTCTATAGGCTTCAGTTTGGTAGTCAGTCTAATACCTCTTTTCTCCCACACTTTCCTTTGGAACCTCCCAAATACTGAGCTAGCTCTGGCAATGAGTGTGTCAATTTCATTATCAACGTGTACATCCATGGAAAGTATGCCACCAAGGCAAGTAAAATTACAGTATTCAAAATTTCTCCATTTGCTGTAACCAATGATTTCACATACAGATAGTGTGGTGCTGACTGACAACGGGATAGGTAGGAAGATACATACAGAAGATGAAAGAAAAAATGGCATTGGGGAAACTCATGGAGACAGGAAGGGATAAAATTGAGAAAATTAGAAGAGCTGGCCTTAGCACAGAGAAGGGCCATTGTTTTCAAGTCTCTGAGGGAAGTAGGAAAGGAGGAGAGGATGATATATAGAGGACTTTGGATGCATGGAGAAGGGGAAGGAAAGATCTCACAAGGGACAGCAAGGACACCTGGTAAGGGAGGGAGGAGTGTCACTGAGAGCTCGAGGAAAGAAGAGAAGGTTTGCAACAGCTGCTAAAGGGAGTGGGTCAGAGATTCAATCAGGGAAAAACAAAAGGATTGCCAACTGAAAAAAAAGTAACATGAATTTATAATGGAAAGTCACCATGACTGAATGAATTCTTTCAGTTGGCATTAGCTGCTCAGAGTTAATGACTGGAAGCACAGCCATTCATGTTGGAATTAATTGTTCTCCGTTTGATAGAATTCACTTGTAAATCATTTAGGAACTTTGGATTTATAATCAGAATGCAGAGCTGATTTAATATTAGGAAAACTATAAACATAACAGAAAATGTTAATTTTTTTAAAAAGACATACATAGCCATGTAGAAAACTGTCATTCTACCCACAGCCAGCACCTCATTTATAAACATGCACCTCATCTAAACTAATGGCCTAAGGGAAACTATAAAATATATTTTTAGAATTCATTCTACGAGACAAACACAATTCCTGGATCTTCCCTTTTAGGAATAATATCAAAAGGACAAGTTTCTCTTAAGCTGCACCTGATGCTGGCGCTTGCTTACAAATGACGGGCTGTTCAATTTTATGACTGCCATCCGTCAGGTACCAATCAGGAGATGCCTGGGAAACACAACGCTAGAGTATGTGGGCTTCTGGCACCGAATCACTGGAGTCCTCTTCCCAACCATTCTATTGCCCTCTCAGCATTCCCCCATCCGTAAAGGCCTTATTATGCTCAAGGTAAAGAAGAAAAACACATTAGATGCAATGACCAGTTCTGAGCAAGTTTGGGAGGTTTTTGTCATTTCAAAGTCCAGCCCTAGAATAACAGAAAGTCCAAATTCTTTCACTTGGAAGGACTATTTTTTTTAGACAAAGTGGAAGCATCCAGCACAGGAAGCAGTCGTTCATAAACAGCTTTGCTGAGAGCGTAACAAAGGTTCTGTTGTGCTCTTGCATGGCAGGGCCAGTAGCAGCGGGAGTAGATGAACTCTTTTAGGAGACAAAGATTCTGTCTTCATGCAAATGTTTGCATTAATAAAAATGAAGAAAAAGATAGAGAGAACGCAGGGCTGCTGGACATAATGGGTCTCGAAACAGGAGGGGTTTTTTTCACATTTTCCAGGAGGAGTCAGCAGGTCTTTTAAAAAACTTTTCTCATTCTGAACACTTCACAGACATCACAAGAAAGACATGCAAATAACAGAAGCAAATCAAAGGACATCCCGCTGCTCTGCTGGCGCCTCTCTCGTCCATGCCTGGTTTGTCATTTTCTGTTAACCCTGGTGCTGGCTGCTGTTTTGTTCAGGAATGAGGGCCCCAGCCCATGTGGCAGGACATGTCCAGCCAGCTGGCCCCAGCACTGAGAACATTACAATGCGTGGCATGTGCGACCACTTGGGGACACGTGCTGCTGGGCAACAGAGTCCAGTGTGGGATTTTTTTACACACCCAGTTAGCAAATCTCTTTGGGGAAAAGGCTTTAAATTAAGTACTAAATGGGAAGGCAGCATGGTGTCCTGACAGCACGGAATCTGGAGTCAGGGGACCTAGGTCTGAATCTGGCTTTAGGGCTTGCTACCTGTGAGATGATGAGTGGGTCCCTTAATCTTTCAGGGTCTCAGGTTTCCTCAGCTGTAAAATGAAGGGGCCAGGCTGTGTGAGTGATTCTCAACCTTTCCTGTCAAGGGCCCTTTAGCGGCTTGGTAAAGGTTATGGAGCCCTTCTCGGAATAACAGTTTTAAATAACTGAAAGAAATGAACATGACAGTTTAAGGAAAATGAGGATGCATTTTTTTCCCTTCCAAGTTCATGGACCCTAGAAATCTATGCTCATGGATACCAGGTTCAGAATCTCTAGACTAAAACTAAGGCAAAAGGAAATTCTGGTGTAGACGATCTCCACACCCCCTCCCAGTTCTAAACTGACACCAACTGAAACTGAATGAGGCTTTGATGATGGACCCAGCTAGTGAAGTTCAATTGTCCACCTGAAATACTGACATCCCATACTATTGATACTGGTATTTAAATAGGCAAATTTCCCTTTATTGTGGATTTTTCCCCCTCATTTCTTCACCCTGTTAGAAATCTGTTTCTTTGTATTTACGATACATGACGTGTTCACTTTGTTGAACATTATTGGTTGTGTTGTAAAATAATCTGGCTCCTTAAAAAAAAAAAATCAAGTTTCTAAATCTTGGTGAATCATTCACTCAGAGACAGCTTGAGTGGGTTAATTGGAAACAGCTGAGGGAAACATAATGCCATCGCATGCCTCCAGTATATAAGGCAAAAGAAAGAGCTGTCCCAGAAGGTCCCCAAAGGAGAGGTTATTCCACAGGATGGGACAAAGTTCTGAAGATGCCAAAATCAGACCAAAAAAATTTAAGAGATCTGCTCACAGTTCCTAGCAGGTAATAAGGTAATGACCATGTGGCGTTCATAACTCACCCCAGCAGGGGTGTGGTGGACCTTGGACTGATTGCCCACTAGCTGAGAGGCTAGAGCAGTAGCAGAGAGGCCAGAAGAAATGAGGAGTGAGCAGTTACGTTAGAAAACATAACACATACTCTAAGGTTTATAAAGCAACTTTCCTCATAACAACCCATGAGGTAAGTTAGTATAAGTCTCTTTATCCCCATTTTACAGACAAAGAAACTGATGTCTGAAAGGTGAAGAAACATGTTCACAACTAGTAAGTTCTATCTGTCCATCCTTCATTTTGGAAGAGGACCAGTTACATCATGGGGTGTTGTCTTGACTTGTACGTGAACTGGATTTAAGTGAAGGAGAGTTGTATAAAGCCATCAGCCGCTCTCTAACAGAGTCATCCAAGTCCAGTGGCAAGACATAAGTCAGGATGACTGGTGATGGCTGCAGTGGATAACCTTGGCATCTTTGATGTGGAGCTCTTGTGCTGACCTCAAAGTTATATGCCTGTAAAACATGGACAGTCTACCAGCGCCATGCCAGGAAACTGAATCATTCCCATGTGAACTGTCTGAGGAAGATTCTGAGGATCCCCTGGCAGGATAAGGTCCCAGACACTGAGGGCCTTACTTGAGCTGAACTGCCAGGTATTCAGACTATGCTTCAGGGAGCCCAGCTCTGACGGGCTGGCCACATTGCTCAAATGCGTAAATGTACACTTGCCAAAAAGACTATTTTATGGAGAACTTGCACGGGGCAGGCGATCACATGGTGGCCAGAAGAGGCCATACAAGGACACTCTCAAGGTCTCTCTCAAGAACTTTGGATTTGGATTTGGATTTGATTGCGTGACATGGGCACGGGACTGCTCGGCATGGTGTGTAGTATGAGCAAAGCAGAACTGAGACGGCACAAAGTAAATGTAGGATGTGCAAATCTGGAGTATCCAACCCCAAAGGTTCACACAGATAATCTGTGCCCAACCTGTGGGAGAACATTCCGAGCTCACAGTGGGCTGATCGGCCACAGTCGGACACACTGAAACTTGACTTTATCATGGTGATGTCATCTTGGTCCTCTTCAAGAATGAAGGACAACAACCGACCGAGCTCTAAGCGTTCCACAGCACCTGCTTTAAGCACCTTCCTGGAACAAACTGTTCTCATCTGCCCATTCTCTGGGGGCAGACACCCCTAACTCACTGAACGGTTTAAGGCCTGTCAGTTACTCTCAGCCCGGTTTAGCCCATCTGCCAGGATGGTTTACCAGGATGCTCCAGCTTCTTGGAGCTATTGGTGAAAGCTGGGTGACAGACGGGCAGGCACTAAAGGTGAACGAGCCGCCCTCCTGTCAGAGAGGCTCGTCCTCTCTGAACACCCCGTACACCTCACCTTCTATTTATTTACTATGTGGCTTGTGTATCTACATTTAAAACTGAATTAACTCATTTCTGTTTCGCTCTATCTTCATGTAAACACTAGCATATGCAATAATAGTTTATTCCTGTTTCCCATTTGTAAACAACTGTGCCTCTGTTGATAATCAAGATTCACTAGTTTCCACCCCCAAGTCACCCCACACTCACAAGATGTCACAACCCGTGCCCTGGTGGCACAGCCTCCTTCCCTCCCTGAGGCAGGCCACAAAAGGAATGTCACCCTTACTGCCTCCATTCTCTCCCTCCTATTCAGCTGCTAGGTGCTCAGAGAAGAAACTGAAGAAATGCAATCTACAGACATCACCTGGCATAGAATCACACACCAGACTCAGCTGGGTTTCAGCACCTGGTCCTGTTCTTCACATTCCAGTGAATCAGGGTCCTCCCCTCCAACTTTAGGCCATCATTGAGGTAACCCGATGTGCATTCTCCTCCCAGACCTCCACCTTCCCTTCCACACTCATGGTAAGTCTAGATTCTCAACCAATGCACTGACTTACACTCTCATGCCCAGAACTATCCCCTCCCCAAGCAGCTTCAGTCTTTCCTCCTAGGTTCCTGTCTTTCTATCACCAAACATACAAACAGCCTTAAAAAAAAACAAAACTTTACCCCTTCTACCTTGGCAAGATGCTGTCATATTCCTCCCTGATGTTGGCCCCCACGATCATTTCGATGCTATTTATAGGAATGAGAACCTCAGGAAGAGGGGAACTTGTTTCGGAGGAGAAAAATCATCAATGTGGAGCTTGAAAGGGACCTGAGCCACCTAGTCCAACCTCCTTTACAGATGAGGAGCAAAGTCCCAGAAAGGTTAAGCGAGTTGCTCTTGCTGAATTCAAACCCAGACCCTCTGATCCAAAACCCACCATTTCTTCCATTGAGCCAGGCTGCCTCACATGCTGCTTCACTTTGGACATGGTGAGTTTGAAGTGATGACAGACTGTCTACATGGAGGTGCCTGGTAGACAGAAATGTGGATCTAAAGCACACATGAGATGCCCAAGGATCCCAGTTCATCATCATGGATTCACCTGTCAAAGGCATGAGAAGAAGGTAATCTCTTGAGGGAGTGTACTTTCTAGAAAGATTCCCAGACCTAGATCTCTAGCGCAGATACTCTGCCATGTGACTGGTAAAGTAGGTGGAGTCCTGTGGGTATATGACCTAATGTGATCTAGTGAAAGCATCATACCCAATTCACAGAGGAAACAGAGGCAGGGAGGAGACGTGACTGGCCCATCTAGCAAGGGGGGTCAGGTGCTCGGACTCTCCAGTGTACCTACAGGCCATAGCGCCTCATTAGGCCGCCTGGATGTGTTACATATGTCGTATATAGTCCACACTCATGTGAGCGAAAAGAAACGACAGCTTTTTTCTTGTCGTTAGTGACCCCAGCAGGTCCTTCCCCAAAGCTCCCATCAGCAAGCGTGCAGACACCCAGTAAAAACTTCTCTGGTACAGGGTTTCAAAGGTAAGCCAATTCATCCAGGAAACAGGGCAGGGAGATAAGGACTTGGTAAACAGTCCTTCATCTGTTTCTGTAGACACATTCTTCCAGAGAGTATTACGAGACTGAAACCAACATAATCATTAACTGACTGATCAATCTACTTAAGTCTTATTCTTCTATTAAACAAATTCACCATACATTCACTCATTAAGTGCCTATAATATGCTAGATTCTGGTGAGTAAAGGGAGGGTGGGCAGGGAGGAGATTAAAGAGAGTTTCCCAGACCATGAGAAGCTAGCACCTGAGGTAAGCCTTGTAGGAAAAGGATTCTTCATGACAAATGTGGAGGGATTGCATTCCAAGGACTGGGGGGGCGGGGGGGGGTGGGGGGGGGAGCTTTCAGCCCAAAGGAATACAAAAAAGGCAGGAGACAAGATGTCAAGTTTGGGGAGTGGCTAGTGGTTCAACTGGAACATAGAGTGAAAGGGAATAAAAGCTGAAAAAGTAGGTCGAAGCCAAATTGTGGAAGTGTTTAAATGCCGGGCTAATGAGCGCATCTTAACCTAAAAGTCACAGGAAGCCACTAGAGGTTTTGGAGCAGAGGAAGTGATATGGATTAGCCCTGTCCTCAGCCAGATGATCTTGGCAGGACTGGAGAGAGGGGGAGAGACAGGAAGCAAGGAGACCAAGGAAGAGGATATTACAGTAGCCTAGGAGAAAAGGGATGAAGGCTTGAAGGGGGAGAGGGGAGACTGGGTGAGTGAGCAGAGAAAAAGGAGGCCAGGATCTTTACATCTATGGAGATCATATAGCGCTGGAGACAATCCTCTCTAACCCCAATGTTTTGAACACTATAAAGTAAGTGAGTGACTTCATCACAGCTTGCAAGAGATTTGGACATGGGACATTTAGAAATGATTCTACAGGTGACCACAATCCTCCTGGTGACCATAACCAAACAGGAAACACCGTCGTTATGAACTACTCCTCCCAGGTTCCAGGGGCTTGCAGAAGGATGGTGGGGGGAGCTTGGGCTAGGTGCTGCACTAGCACAGGGAGCTCCTGAGGAGGGATTTCTTATGTTAAGGCAACCTGTGTTCCTACAGCAATGTCTGGAGACCAGATAGCTTCTGAGACTTATCTGAGGTCACAGTCTACATGTCAGGGGAGGGACTGGACCCCAAGTGCTGCTGGCTTTTGGGCCAGCTCTCTATTCACTGCTCCAGGTCACCTCTTGTTTTACAGAAGTTAATACAATTTTTAAATGAAAATTTCTGTTTAGTTGCAAAGTAGAGAAAATTACACTTATTATTGAGCATATAAAAAGTTGTCTTTTTTTGTTTTTGATGCAGATGTTAGCTCCACTTCTCCTTTACTTCACTACTGAAAACGAAGAAACAAGCACAAACGGTGAGAAAAAGCAAAGAGGAGACAAGTGTTCTTTACCCGGGAAGTACCAGAGAACGGGTGCAATAAAAGGGCTGAATGTAGACTCAGAAGATTGGATGCTACTGCATCCCTGTGTGTCCTTGGACAAGTCCCTTGACCCCTTCTGGCCAGAGCACGCTCCCCTGAGGCCTGCAGAACTCTGAAGCATGTGGCTCACAGAAGCTTCTGTCTCATCTCTGTCCTCTTCTGTAAAATGAAGCGGTTGGATTGGGTGACCTCCAAGGTCCCATTCAATTCAAAATCTATGACCGGTTTCATCACTTGGTGGTTCGATATTGCCCTAGAAATCTCTAAAGAGACTCCACTACTCAGAAAAGATATATATATATATATATATATATATATATATACACTCCATGAGTAAGTAGCCTTACACATTGTTTAATTGCTGGGTGTCTGTCCCTCAGCGCTTTCCTCCAGCAGCCCCAGGGCTAGGTCATTTCCTAAACTTGAGAGTTTAAACACTAGAGTAATCCCACAGAAAGGCAGCTTTCTTCAGTTCTGGATACAAAAGGTCTGGTTCATAATCCCAGTTCTGCCGCTAACCCAATATGACTACACAAGACACTTAACCCTACTCAATTTCCTCGTGAGTCAATCAATTACCATTTATTAAGCACCTACTATAAGGGAGGCGTGGTGGAGCTGAGGAAAGAGAGCATTCCGGGCATGGATAAAAAAAGAGGCAAGAAGAAAGAAAAGTGGGTGTGGAAACAGCATGTCAGAGCTCAGCAGGGATGGACAGGACAGCAAAGGGGGCACTGGACAGCAGATGGTCCAATGCAAAGGACAGTGCCAGCCTCTAAGACAAGACAGACCGGCCCTCTTCCATCTGGGAGAAAAACAGCCAGCGTACATCTTGATTCTGTGATATTGGGAGTCATCGCAAGGCCTGAGACAGAAGCTCACCTTTACCTCAGCACCAGGCCCAAGAGTTCCTGAAGACCTGCCTCACCATGGTGTGCTCAAGAAACACCTTTGCATGGAAGCCGGCAGTCTTGGGCCCGCCTTCACTGTATACACTGCAGCTGCATATAAAGTCAGAGCTGAAGCACATTACAATAACTCATTTTCCATTCAATTTAATCAGTGATCATTAAGCTGCCTGCTGCATGCAAGGCACTATGCTAGGAACATACAAAAGGAAAACATGAAAGGATCCCTACCCTCAAGAAGTTTACATTCTACTGGGGTATGGAGGTCATGACATATAATACAAGTACAATCCAAACAAACTGACACAAGGTAACCGGGTAGGCAGGACCATACTGCTGCAGTCACTGTGAAGCTTGTCTGTCTGCATGCTCTTTCAATGGGTTTCATTTATGATACCCTATCAGCCTGGCCTTTTATGAAGAGTGATTTATAAAGACTGCCACATCCCCAATAATGTACACAAACATTCTTAACAAACAGTACCCATTCCTACAACTACAACCAGCAAAGCTATATTTGAAACTTTATTTCAACTTCCCCTTAGGAAAATATTTGTTTCCAAGTCTATTTTCTTCAGTTTTTTAATCTGCTAAGTATCATCATAGTTCTAATTTCCCAACATGTCATGTTTAACGCGGGCTTTTTCCGTTCGCTTTTTTGAAAGTCTGCATTCACTAGGGTCAATCTATATAACATTCTTTCTAATCTCTTCACATGGTCCAAACAATGTCCTCAGGTCACCAAGAAAAGGTTAAATTATGTGAGATACGCTCCATTTCAAAACTCAGGGAAATACACTGTGATTTTTAGAACAACTTTAAAAGATCCACCAGTTAAAACCTGAACACTCAGCTCTCTGGAGATGTTGGCCATCCAGACCTACTCATTCTGCTGGGCTTCTGTGTAGAAACCTGGAGGAAGTGTGGTATCCACAAATACAGATTTGAACCAGCACGGATCAGAACTGTTGCTACAAGGCCGACAACCAGGAGACGTTTTTTCCTCCGTAACAACACATTCAAACCACCTAATAAAGCCCTGCAGGGTAAACTGCCTTGGTGGAGAGATGGCCCATACCCCTTAAATCACAGTTGCTTGAAGTAGTTGAAGCCTGGTCTGCAGTACACAGTACTAAGCACAATACTGGAAAGAGGGGCTAGAGCCCATCCAAACACAGAAGGTTATGGAGTTTTTGTTTTTTAGCATTAAGGGAAAAGCAATACAAAATGTACCAAGTTAAATGAATGATGAACAACAGATCAAGTGGTCCTGAGGACAAAAGTGGTCATTCACAGTCATCTAAGGACCCATACCTGATGATTCCCCCCCTCCCTCATATGTTAGCAGAAATTTAATCCTAGTTCTTCAAGCATCATAATTAGTCCATGTGGATCATGGAGCAAAGAAGAAAAGGAAAATAGTGAACCTTGGACTGCCCAACAATAACCCACTGTCAGATCAAGAAGTCTCACTGAGATATACCAATGGAAGAAAGAACCCTGGGACAGGGTCACTGGGGACCTGAGAGATGTCAGAATAGAATAACTTAAAGTGATAACCACTCATTTCTAAAGAGGGCAGGAAAGTGTAAGCAAATGACAGGCTGGAAAAGGCTAGTCCATCAAGTCAGAGGTAAAGCCTTACATATTGATATGATTTTTAGATGAGAAGATAGATGTGTGGACTGGAGAATCCTACTGACATCAGGGGACATAAGTAACATGGTAAGTACATGTGTGAAGATGACAGAAATATAGACCTTCTCCAAAGGATATTAAAAGAGGCTGCTGGACATCCTGAGTCCTTTAATTCTCTAGGCATCCCTTTACTTATGTTTGAAGTACAGATTTGGAATAGACCAGGGAAGCTTTCCCATATCATCCCTTGGGCAGTCTGGTGAAGCCTATGGACTGCTTCTCAGAATAATGTCTTTAAATGCACAAAATAAAATACAAAGATTATATTGAAATATTATCTAAATATTTTTTAAAAACCAACTTCACAGACTCTAGATTAAGAACCCTTGAACTTCATGATCTCTGGGGTGCCTCTCATCTCTGAAACATTCCATTCCATTCCACTAGGATGGACACAAAAGGTCCATCCTAATTCACCCCTGAGATTCCCTATGGAACAAAGACCAAAAACTCTATCTGCACAGAAAATGAGAGACACATGTAATTTCTGAGTAGGGGATTGCAGTCAAAATTTTCTAGAGTTTTCCACTTAAAGGAGGTGAAGCAAAAGAAACAAAGTTGGAAAAAGGAATGGCTCATACACTTCCAATTCTAATCAGATCCAATATGGAATGTAAGAAGCTACTCGAGAGGCTCCGTCTCAGGATTTCCTACCTATAAGACAGAAGAAAGCAACAACTGAGATGGAAGGACAAATGTTAACCTGTCATTATCTTCAAATCTAAATCGCCAACTGTTCCGTAATTAAAGAAAGTCTTCCCTTGTAACTCTCAAAACAAAGTGAATGGGTTCTGACATTCTAAGGAAGTGGGGGCTTCCTACCTAAGGACCAGTCGGTTCATTAACAGCACCTCCCTCCTAGGATTGTTGTCCTGAGGCAATATTATACATGAAGTGCTTAGCGCTGTTCCTGGCACATAGTAGGCTCTTAATCAATGCTTGCTCTCTTTCTCTTCACTTTATTAATAAGTATTTCCTATTACCATACTGCACTAGGAAAGGCACAGAAGTCTTTCTCTCTCTGTTCTGGAGGTTATGGAAGGTTATACCTACCAGAGCCGCACAAGTTTTGGCCAAGTCCTACCCAGTTGGAAAGGCTACGCTGAGGGGTAGATGATGGACTGCATATCTGTCATCCAAGGACCAGTGGAGCTAAACTGAAGGTCATCATCACCAGGCTGGCCACAGGATGATGAATGTTTTGGCCACGGTGATTCTTGAAGACCATCTCCTAAATTATTAAAGGGTTATAATCTGTGCTGGTGGAGGGAATCTCTGTACTGACCAAGTCACACACAAACAGGTCTTTAAAGTACTGAAATAAGTCCTGGAAAAGTTGAAATTTAATTCAGCAAAGACAAATAAGGAACATTCTACAGACAGGCCAACTACTTTTTTCTCTCTACATTTGTTTGTTTTCCCCTTGGAAATATGAGAAGAAAAATAAAGATTTACTGACTGAACAAAGGTCTAAATAGTTGCTAAGCCAGGATATGGTAACAGAGATTAGTAAAACTAAAAGTGCTACTCCCAAGGGCAGTCTTGAGGAGAATAAGACCACGCTACCTGCAAGGAATGAACATCTACAATTCATCCTGGTCATTCACTCTTCTATCATGTCTTACCAGGGTCTGTGCAGAGGTCAGGGAGGATGAGTACCTCTGGTGTGAAGGTTTGCTGAGCCCTTTTCAGGGCTGCTCATCCACCTTTGGTATCACCCAACTCTCATCTTTGGCCTCAAGAAGCTGTAGCACACATAGTGACCATATACTAGTAAACTGTCTTGACAGATAGGCTAAGCCAGACTGAGGGTAACTGACAGGCTTCAAAGCCTTCAGTGAGTTCAGAGAATGTCTATCCCAAGCTTCCCTCGGTGCATCAGGCAAACAACAATCTGTTGCAATGGCCACGAAGGCAGCTGAAGCAGGCGCTAGAGCACATGGGGCTCCACAGACACCAAGATCATCTGCTGCACGCTGGCCTGATTTTTGTCTCGCCATTGGACTTCAATGTCTCTGGAAGAGAAAGTGGGGCTGATGACTTTACACAATTCTGTTTCACTTAAATCCAATTCACACACAAGTCAAGGTGGAAAAATGAAGGATGAACAACAACCCTCCAAGACAAAGCCACTCTTCCTGAAGGACTCAACTTCCACCATTCATCCTGGTCACTCACCCTTCTCTCTCATGTCATCCCTGAAGGCGCGGTAGAAGAGCAGGCGTGCCAGTAACGGGCACGCACACAGCCCTTGGGGTTGTCAAGGCAGGCTTGCTTACATTTTTTTTAGTTCTCATAAAGCTTTAAAAAAAATGCTTAACAGATGTTAACTAATTCAACTGTGCAACCACTCCCTCCCCCAGAATGCTTTTATCAATAGGGAAATTGAGGCAAGGGGAATAACATTTTGTGTTTACACAATACCTCCTCTGTAAAGAACTTCCAACTGTGTTTGTTATCTCAATAATCCTCATAACATTCCTGTGAGGTAGGTGGCAAACACTATTTTTTTCCACTTTATAAATGGAATGAAGAATACCTGTCATACAAAGAAGCGAGACCCAGAGACCTAGGGGCCTATTTACCAACTAGACAGCATTACCTTTCTAGGGACTTGCCCCCAGCCAGGAGATCTCAGAGTTTTGAATGGAGCAGAATTATTCATTCATGAGTTCCAGTCTCCCAGTGATCGACCTTCTCCCACCACATCACATTCCATAAAGGCTGGGGTCATGCCTGGTGTTTATTAGAGCTGACTGTTATCATTTCTCTAAATTGGCCTATCTGAGTTTTGTCAAGGTGCCCAAACATTAAATTATTATTTGTTTACTGTCTGTGCCCTGGCATTGTAAATGATGTCATCAGGAATGTACGAAGCTAACAACAGACACAAGTGTTGGGCCGTTCACAGAGGAGAAGTGGGAGCATTTCTTAGAGCAGGCCCTGCACAAAAAAGGATGACTCACTAAGCCCCTAGTAGAGCAGCATAAGGCCTAGTCTTCTGTGCATTTTCCTCTAGGCAGAATGTGCATCTGTGTGTGGCTTCATGCACAATTATAATCTCTCCTGAAAGGCAATTTCTTCCATATGACAGGCCGAACCACTCATGGCCTCAGAGTTAGCCTCACGCTGATTGAGCAGCTAACATACTGAATTACCAGAGATGTTTAATGGCTCTTTTCTGAAGACTAGGATGGGCCAGGAGACGGGAATCTAGTCAAGACTCCAAAAAAAGGCTTGAGCTCAAACGCCAGAACTGACTTCCTCAGGGGCTGAATGACTTTTTATCTCTGCTTACATGTCAATTTGCAGAACTATGGGGCACGAGAACCATGGAGCCAAGCGGTTCTGGCAGTCTCTCTATGTGACAAGCAAAGCCAAAGACATGTGGCCATCGGTACGTCTCCTCCAAAACTGTTATTCTCTTTAATGTGCTTATTTTAAAAGATATAATTTTCCCATTTAGTGCACGTTGTATGCAAGGCTGCCACAGCAGGACCAGAACAGGCAATGGATCTCAGTGCAGCTGTTAGCTCCCTTCTCCAGATGCCTGTGTTTACTTGGGGCCGGGCAGGGGAGTATACAGTCCCAGGTGAGAGAAGTCTGAAACGAGGTGAACACCTGATATGAGGGCCTGGGGCGGCAAACAGATTTCTGCCAGAGATTACAGAAACTGAAGCTTGTGTTTTATCACAATTACCTGTAATCTCTGGGCCAGAGAGGAGTATTACCAAGACCTTGAGCTGCACAATAGGACAGCTGAGAAGAGGCTCTCACTCTGTGCTGAGAACAGAGCTTTTCAAAAGCCCAGTTCAGTGAAGAAAAAGAAAAGGCCCGGGAAGTGCTTTCTCCAACAATATTTCCTCTTACTGGATTCCTGCTAATCAAACAAAACTTAGTCAACAGCTTTTATGAAAAGTCCATTTGATGACTGCAGCCACAATTGCTTTGTTCCAAGAAAGGTGCTTAGGAGAAAACCTAGCTAATGGGATCAGTAATTTGGGAAGTTCAGATGCGTTGGGGAAATCCCGACTCTCTTGGATAAATCATTAAAATTCTGCTCAGATAAATGTGTTTTGACTTGACATTCCACCCAGAGAATAAGCTGCCTCCCAAGGCCCTGGGGATGCACTGCTGGGGCTGTCCCCATCCTGGTCTGCAGCAAAGAGCTCCATTTACAAGGGCCAGTCCCCTCCAGATCAAAACACATCACTCTTCCCTGCTACTGGGGGACTAGGGGGGAGTATGCAAGGAAAATCCTCAAACTGAATACAACTTCGGCTTACTTCCTTTAAATACAGGTTTTTCAAAACTGGTTGAGTTTTGTACTTGTCTGAGCAAAGATAGAAACTTTAACGTTTACCCAGGAAACTTGAGAATCAAGTGTGATCAAGGTAAAAGCCGAAGGAGGTAGAACTGGGCAGGACTTAAACAGACATCACACAACTGGTTTACATCTCATTTCCTTCAACCAGTCAACAAATAAGCTTTGGATCTTGTGTTTAAGCTACCCTAGCAGGCCAGTACTAGAATGATTCCTTTCGACTCAATTCAACAAATGTTGAAATATTCCAAGTAACAGGTGCTAGGTGCTAGGCCAGTCACTGGTCTCAATGAGCTTTCAATTCATTGGAAGAGGCAACTGGAACATTTAGGCAACACAACAAAATCCAGGCTTCCAGGCTAAGCAGGTCATTCATGTTATCTTCGTGCATTAGAAATAAGGAGGGATTTCTTCTCCTAAGATACAATAGCATCACTCCTTGAAGCCTCAGCTATCCACCAATATGGAGATAACAGCTACATTTCATAATGCTGCCAGTATGAGTGACCCCTTCCTTTGGGATTCCATTTTCAGTGAAAATGTTCAAGTTAATTCTACTTATAAAGCGACAGATGACTTGAAAATTATCCTTGGAGAAGGGCATAAAGACCCTCATTACATTCAGATCATCTGGAAGCCAGAACTGACTGGTGGCATGATGTGGAACAAGACACTACACACCCCTCGTTTCCTTTAGGTCAATGCTCCTACTTGCACTAATAAACTCCCAGGGTTGTGGAGGAAAGACCTTGTAAACCTTCAAGTGCTCTTGACAGTGGCTACAGCTTCAACAACCCCTCACTGAGCACCTAAACCTCCTGGCCAATCAACACACATTGATGAAGTGTTGACTGAATGCTAAGACAGTGTGCTGGGGAGGACGGAAGGAAGGGAAGGAGAGAATGGGATAATAAGGGAAGAAGTGATCCCTGCCCTCAAGAAGCTTATCATCTAGTAGAATAAATAAGACAGATACACACTTCTAATACAAAGTTGCAGAAAGTTTTACAGTGGGTAAGGGAAAAGGAAAGGAAGGAGAGCTCACTATATGTCACACAAAGTTCCAAGCCTTGGCGATTCAAACAAGCAAAAAGACTAGCCCTGCCCTCAGGGAGCTCGCATTCTAAAAGGGAGGGGGAGAGAATACACAACAGAAAGCAGAAAAGCCAAAAAGGGGAAGGAGATGAAGGCCAGCTTGGGTTCCTCCACAAAATGGAGGAACTTAGCCATGGGAGAAAGGGGTGGGTGTTATGGATGGAAATTCCAGATTGTGAAGGCTTCAAGGATGGCTGGATGTTCCAGAACAGTACTAGAAAGTTCTGAGTGAGAACTCACCCTCAATTGGAGGAATCAGGAAAGACTGGCCAACAGCGGCATTTTGAGCTGGGCCTTGTAGGTGGGGCAGGATTTCAATAGGTACACAAGGAGGAGAAGGCTTTCAAGGTGTAGGGATTATAATAGCTAATATCTACATAGGGTTTAAAGGTTCACAATGCTCCTACTATATGTTAAAAAGGCAGGAACACAACAGATATTTCTGGGTACCTATGAGTAGCCCATTATGGCTATGGGATCAATTGAAGGATAAGGGTGGACCTTGACAGATGCTACATTGGGAAGGGTCTCCAATGTAAATGGAAGGATTTGGGTATTTATCCAGTAGTGACCAGAAGCCACTTGAGTGTTTTGAACAAGTCAATGAGATGGTCCAAGCTAGGCAATTAAGAAGGCTAACATGCAATGAACTAGAGGTAGGGAAATTAAATGGGGACTTAGAAAAGCTCAAGGAGATTCCTGCACGTGTCCAGCCTTCTAAAGGGAAGAATTTCAGACCTTGTAAATCACGTTTTCAAAGCATCAGAGTGAGTCTGAAATAGCTGATTTCATTTCCTTTCTGTAATAACACAAATATTTTAAAGTCCAAAAACAGCACTGCAGCTAATTACTCCGAGCAGGACCATTTCCCAGCAAGAAGTCAACTGAAGAAGAAGCAGTAAAAATTTTATAACCAAACAAAAACCTTAGTTCTTAGGATCAGAATCTTAGAGCTGGGAGAAACCCGGAGGATCACCTCGTCCAATCCCTGCAGAGGATAGGAGAGTGAAGCAGCAGTGCCAGGATTCAAACCCAAGCCCTGTGATGTCAGATCCCTACACTTCCCACCACATGACATTGCCTAATTCCATTTCATCCTAAAGCTGCCTTCCCCACTTCCCTAGCAGCCAGGCCAGTGAACAGTAAGGGTGTGGTGACACCACCTAAGCCAAAACAACAGAGGTCGTAGGCCACATATGGCCCTGAGTTTTCTGTCATGAGAGAGAGTCCTCCTTAGCCCCCGCCTGAAGCTGAGAAAGTGGAGGAGAGAGTTCTGGCCTCGGAGTTACAAAGACTTGCGTTCAGTTCTTTCCCTAGACACAAAGAGCAACCCTAGGCAAATCACTGGACTTCTCTAAGCCTCAGTTTCCTCATCTGTAAAACAGGGATAATAACAGCCCCTCCCTCACAGGGTTGTAAAGATTAAATGAGATAACTAAATACTGTACAAGCTTTAAAATACCATACAAACAAAAGCTATTAAATTATTCAAATGAAACCATCGCTGGGCTTAGAAGAACCTTAAAGAGATGAACGCGGTGATGTCTATTTTGCTTTTAAAAAGTAAAAAAAATGATAAAAGCAGACAAACCATCATGAAGGAATTAGGCCAAAGAGCACATGATTTTTAAGAAAAACACTTCTAACTGCCTGCTTCTGGCAGATGTTTTGGGTGACAGCTGGGAGTTAGGAAGCTAGTACTGACCCAACTCCTAACAAAAGTACCTAGAAGCATAGACTGGCTCGGAGTTCAGGCTCAGCTGGAGCATCTAGATGGGCTGAAAGATTCACTAACATTATAATGACAACAACTGGTATTTAGATAAAGCCTACTACGTGCCAGGCACTGTGCTAAGTGCTTTAACATATATTCTCTCATTAGATCCTCACAACAACTCTGTGAGGTAGGTGTTCATTATCTCCACTTTCTAATTGAAGAAACTGAGGCAAAGAGATGGTAAATGACTAGTTTAAACTAGTAGCCATTTAAGGTAGAAAAGGCCTGTTAACACTTACCTAACGGGAAGACATTTGCCCTCCACCCACCAGCTCAATTTCCAGAAAATAAACGGGGATTTCAGCAAACTAGGAGATGCAGCAATGGGAAGCTCTGTAGGACCCATCCAGGCCAACACCCTCCTTTCAAAGATGAGCAAACAATGGACCAGGGTGGGTAAAGCATTTGGCCAAGGTCTGGGGACAGTTTTTTAGAACAGCAAGAACTCAACCCCCCAATACAATCACTAAGTCATGTGGGCTAATAACCCACTATTTTAAAAAAATCACTCTTGGACTTTACTCCAGCTAAACCATCCCATCTTCTCTAGGAAGTTCAGAATCAACAAAGAGCATCTGTAGCTTTAGGGTAGGCTCTTTTCTTATTCTCCACTAACCCTAAAATGGAAGGAAGCCACCATCATGAAATCAGAACAATTTGGAAGCCACAGTGGAAAAGGGAGGACCCTCCCCAAATCATGACGCTTAGTCTCAAGCTAGCTACTCTCCAGGCCGGCCTATCTGAGGGGCGTGTTTTGTATACCTGGGAACAGAACACGCTCCCCTTGGGCTCCAGAGGAGCCATCCACACCCTACCAGATACAAACACACCTCAGCCCTGGGCAAAGGCTTTCAACAAGCAACTTTCACAAGGCTGGAAATCTTTTCTGCGCCTGACAGCAAGGGTTCTAGTTGTTCTGCTTCCCTAATGGGGTCTTTCTTCTCTTTGAGATTTCATCCAGATCAGGAGCTGGAGCAGCCCTCTGAGGTCACCTCATCCAATGCTATTGCACCAAGTGGTCCTTGAACACTTTTGGTAACAAAGAACTCATTACTCACCAGAAGACCAGTCCATTATCATACAGCTCTATCTTATCTGGAGTCAAAATCTGCTTCCCCATAAAAGAATTTTATGAAATGATGCCCTTCTTGCTTACTCTACACCTTGCCAGTAAATGTGAGCTGGAAAAGCCAATTAATTTCTAAAAATCACAAATAGGAACATGACAAAACTTTTCCAAATGGTGCCATTATGGGGGTGAATCACGAATTGTTCATAAAAGGCTGCAGGTCATGAGAACAACTCACCATTTATAGGGAGATGTTTCCTCCTTGGGTTGTTTTTTTTTCTAGTTGCCCTTCTTATAACATCAGTTTCTGAAATGTTCACATATCAAAGTCAGAGAAAACCTGCCTACTTATTTCCCAGGCCCTGATTCAATGTTCTGACATGGAGGAGGCTATCTGAGGTTTTGGACACCCACAACATAATGGGGTGAGGGTGGAAGGCAATAGCCCAGAGAATATTCTAGACAGTCTACTCTATATATACCATAAAGAAAGGTTTGTCTTTTATGAATTTGGGGGATGATTTTTGTTTTGATTTTTTCAGAGGTAATGGGAACACTGTACCTGTTTTAACTTTTCCTATTTTCCCCTAAGTTGAAGAAAAGGGGAAATTAGCAAGTGCTTGGACAGAGATGTGGACTTAGGGCATGCATAGGGAGGCCAGGAGGCTTCCTGATGAGCTAAGAGTAAGTCCAGCACAAGAATCCTAGCCCGAGGCCAGACATCTAGGAGGTAAATTTGGGGGGATAAGCAAGAGATGTTGACAACCAGGAGACAATCGTACCAGACTGATTGAGGGTAGGGGAGAGGCCATAGGATCAAAGAGTTAAAGAAGGTTTCCTAGAGAGCATTTAATCCAACCTCATCATTATACACACACCATGAGGCCCAGAGAAGTTGGCATGCAGAAAGTTGTCTACTCTGCAAGAGAGCCAGGGCATGAACCCCTATTCGTCAACTCCAGATCTAGGGACTCCTTCTACTCTGCCAGATTACAGCTAGAAAGAACAGCCTAGAAATGAAGTACCATCTACCTTAGGCCCCAGGAGTTCTCTTTTATACGTACTTCTCTGGTCAGCAACATATGAACAAACTATCCCTGTCAACTACATTCTGACCTGATGGAATAATGAATGTCAATGAGTTCATGTCTCCATCGATGAGATCACCAACATTTTAAAAATACACTAACATGGCAATTGTAGGCTGCAATGAATCCAGAAAGGCTGATGGGAGCCATCCTGTACATGAGCCTGGCTAGGCCGCATCAGCACCTTTCTGCTCTGTTCTATCACATCTGAGGAAGGTCTGGCTCCAGGGAACAGTAACCAGAATGACTGCAGGACTCAAAACCACGTTGGATGAAAAACAGGTGTAGGTGGTGAGGAGACTAAGGGGCAATGTGACAGCTGGCCTCAAAGTATCTGAGAGGCTGTCCTATGGAAGAAGCATCAGCCTTGGGATGCTTGGCCCCAGAGGGCAGAGCTAAGTGTACCAAGAAAGGATGAAGGAAGATTTCATCTCAATAGAAGGAAAAACTTCCTAATCTGTAGAGCTGCGAGGGCTGCCCATCATTGGAAGTCTTCAAAGGACTGCTGCAGGGACACTGAAGAAATTCCTGTGCAGGTACATAGATCAGGGAACCTTGAGAATCCTTCCAATGTTAAGAAGGATCAAGCCATAACTCCTAGTCCCAAATCCTCACTGTTTCAGTGGGAAAAGGACTGCTTTCCAGACCTGGATATGAAACACTGTTAGGGAAAAAAGACAAATGGTTACCTGGAAAAACACGATGGTAACAAAAGCTATTAATTTCCGGAAGGGTATTCCTGTCATTTACATAGAAACACTAAATCTGGCCTCAAACAGTGTGTGACTCTGGGCAAGCCACTTCACTCTGTTTGCCTTAGTTTCCTCATCTGTAAAATGAATTAGAGAAGGAAACAGCAAACCACTCCAGTATCTCTGACAAGAAAACTGCAAGAAAATGCGGTCATTAAGAGTAGGCTATCACTGCATTGCCTGAAAAAACAAGAATCAACCCCAAGTACCAGCTCTTATGAAGGAGAGGGGAGGTCCTAGAACAGCCACATGGGTGACACTTTGTTTCTTTACTGTTTATCGCCTTGTTTCTAGACTGCACAGAGGAGATACTTTGTAATCTGAAAAGATCATAGATCACACGCTGAGAGCTATAAAGGGCCTTGGAGGCCCAGGGATCAGATCCCTCTTCTCACCGAGGAAGACACTAAGGCTGGGAGACGGTAAGCCAGCTGGCCAGGGTCTGAAGGTGGATTGGAACTCAGGTCCCAGCACTCCAGCCATCCCTCTGGCTGCCTTTACAGAACCTTACAGTCCTTTAGGGAAAGATTTCTGCCCGCCCCCGGGGCCGGGGCCGCCCGGGGCCCTGAGTTTGAATCTCCCCACAGCCTGAGCTCCCGAATGGGCCTGGCCTGGGGCTGGGGGGCCCGTGGGCGCCCCCTCGCTCCTCGCGTGGGGAGGGCCCCGGGGCTGGCCCGCAGCAACCATCCCAGCCAGCCGTCTGGAGGGACAAAGGAGGAAACTGAGGCAGCGAGGGAGAAGGCCCCGGCTCCAAGTCCTGCGGGACGAGGATCCGAACCCAGGCCCCCCAACCCCAGCCCCAGGGCTCTCCAGAAAGGGGGGAGGGGGGGAAGGGGGACCTTCGGAGCCCCGTCGGGGCCCGCCCTCCCGGAGGGCGGCTTCCTCCGCTTCTCCTCCGTCAGAGGCCGGGGTGAGCCGGGGGCCGCCCCCGCTCGACGCCCGTCAGGAGGCCTCGGTTTCCCCGTCGGTCCTCGCCCCCGCCCCGCCCCCGCCCGCGGCCGCGGCTCCTACCCAGATACTCGTAGTCGGGCAGCGCTAGGCGATCGGGGCTCAGCATCTTCCGGCCAGCTGAGGCTGCGGGCCCCCGCCTTCTCGGCTTCCGTAGCGCCGTCCCCGTTGCCATGGCAACCAGCCGGGCGCGGGGCGGGGCAGGGAGGAGGGGGGCGGGTTCACGCGAAGGGGATCCGGGCGGCAACTCGGAGCAGGCCCAGGGAGTTCCGGAGGCCTTCGGGCCCGCCCCGGGGACCAGGCCCTGGGGCCTAATCAGTGGGGCCGGGCACCTTCTAGGGAAGGGGCCCAGGGGGAGCTCGGCCCCTCCAGGCCCAAGCATTCATTAAGCACCTGCTGCATACCACAAACTGGGCTCGGAGCCTGGGACCCGAAGACAGAAATGGGGGGGAGGGGTGCCTTCTAGAAGCTACCATTCTATTGGAGGAGACCACGGTGCCCCAAGTAGAGCTGTGTCCGTGTCCATATACATACGTGCGAGTGTGTTAGAACATTGTGTTCGTCCTTCGTGGCCATCAGAGGCGGGATGGCACGGCTCACACTTGAGTCTGAGCGAGGGAGGTCCCTGGCCTCACTTCTCCTCCAGAGCCATCTGAATCCAGTGACCAGATGTTTATCAGGATGACTGGAGATGGCCCAGGAAGTCCTGGGAGGCCTTGGCAAGGTCTGTGCAGGTCACCGGCCTCACTTCTGCTCCAGAGCCATCTGGGTCCGCTGCCCAGATGTTCATCAGGATGACTGTAGATGGCCCAGGATGCCCTGGGAGGCCTTGGCAAGGTCTGTGCAGGTCCCCAGCCTCACTTCTGCTCCAGAGCCATCTGGGTCCGCTGCCCAGATGTTCATCAGGACGACTGTAGATGGCCCAGGATGCCCTGGGAGGCCTTGGCAAGGTCTGTGCAGGTCACCGGCCTCACTTCTCCTCCTGAGCCATCTGGGCCCGCTGCCCAGATGTTCATCAGGATGACTGTAGATGGCCCAGGATGCCCTGGGAGACTTTGGCCAAGGCCTATTCAGGTACTCACCTGGGGTGAGGCAATGCCCATTCAGTGAATAGGCCTGTTTAAGAAGTAGCCAGGGCATGGCCCCTTTAATGAGGCAAAGAAAAATAACTATGAATGAATGGCAGGCTGGATATTGATTATGCTATGGGTGATACCTAGGCTGGGTGCAGGGCGAAGACAAGAAGGAAGCCTCCCTACCCCATGGACTTTGCATTGTCTGGAGGAGGGAAAAGACCCATGCACATAAAACTGAATACAAAGTGAAACTAAGAGAAATGGGTGACATGAGGAGAGACTTCAGGAGGACGTGGTCTCCGGGTCAGACTTTGAAGGTAACTGCAGACCCCGGACGAGAGGAAAGCTCTCCAGGCTCCTTGGTTCTTTGTTCTTCCAAAGAGGGCCAGTGATATCACTGGTGGTCTTGATGTGAGTGTGAGCTGGATTTAAGTGAGGTAAAGTGGCACAAAGGAGTCAGTCTCGCTCTCTCTTCCAGAGTCCTCAGAGTCCCAGGGCTAGACTGTCAAGTCAAGAGTTGGTGATGACCTGGGTGGGTGCAGTGAATGGCTTGGGAGTCTCCCTATAGCACCTGCTTCACCTCCCTTCGTGGCTATTGGAACAAATTGTTCTCATCTGCCCACTCTGCTTGGGTAGACCCCTCCCCGCCAACTCACCATGTTACCCTCCATCTGGTTTAGCTCATCTGCCAAGATGGTTTGCGTGCTGTAGCTTCTTGGAGGCACAGGTGAGAGTGATGTAGAATATATGTATTATAAACCTCAGAAGGGAGGTTGGGACCGGATTACAAAGGTCTTTGAATGCCAGGATAAGAAGTTTGTTTTGTCTGCTAGAGGCAACAGGGAACCTGTGGATCTTTTTAAGCTAAGGAGTAACATGAACGTCCTGCACCTGTGCTTAATAATTTAAATCATTTTGGCATTTGTGAGGAAGATGGACTAATAAAGAGGATGGCAAAGCATGTGGATTCAAATCCTGGCTCTGCCATTTTCCAACTCTGTCCTTGGTTAAGGGCTTTAATCTCTCCAAATGTCTTCATCAGGAAAATGAGGACTAGATGACCTCTACCTTCCCTTCACTTCTAGATTAATGACTTGCTTAAGGTCACAAGGTAGTAGTAACAGATTCAGCATTTGAAGCTAGGTCCCTTGACTACATATGTCACTTTTTCTCTCGTACCAAACCCAGATTGTGAATTATAAGCCTGGAGGAGATTTTAAAAATCATCTAATCCAATACTCCCCAAGCCTCAGAGAAGGGAAGTAAGCTGCCCCAGATGATGCAGCCTTAGTGGCCAAGCTAGGATTGGAACCCTGACACCCTGGTAGCCCACTGAGCTCTCCATTACCAATTCTGTGCTTCCCCGGCCTTCCCACCCTGCAAATGATACTTGCTGGTCCTCATACCCTAAATTCCTAAACCCCATAACTATTCCCTACTTTCGCCCACCCTTTATTCTGCCTTGCATTTGCTCCTTTCCCTTCTCTGAATTCTATCGGCATTTTCCTGTTGCACCCATGGGGATGCTGAATTAGGAATATAGCATAAGAGATTTAGAGCTGAAAGTTGACTGGGCCAGTGAAACTCGCCCATATATGAAAAAGAATCCTCTCTGCAACCTGGTCAACAAGTGGCCATTCAGCCTTTGTTTGAAGATTCCTGGTGCTACCCAAGAGAACCCATTTCTCTCTTGGATAGTTCTAATGATTTCTCCTTACATCAGTCTGAACTCTTCCTCTCTAACTTGGGCCAAGCAGAACAGATCTCTTCCTTCTTCCATGTGACAACTCTTCAAAAGCTTATGGACCACTGTCATGCCTCCTATCCCAAGTCTTCTCTTCTCCAGATTAAATACCCCTAATTGGCCCTCAAAGGGCATGAGCTTAAGACCTTTCACTGTCCTGGTCACGCCTTTAGGTGCTCTCTGGTTCCTCAATGCCCTTTCTAATTTGGGATGCCCTAAACTGGACATGACTCCAGATAAATGAGGCTTCTCTAAGTGTGAGAATGTCTTATTTGATGGGGTCCCCAGTCAGTGGGTCCCCTCTTCATTCACCAAAAAATTCCTCCATTCTTTCTTATAAGAACTTATAAATGGGGATGTCTATGTAAGGTGTGACCCAGAACTCCAGATCTTGGTTTACAGAGAGTGGGCTTAGTCATCTACTCTCTGGTTCATACCACCACCTAAGATTTCCCTAGAATTTGACTATTTTTATAGCTCGTGTGTAGGTCTCTACAGAAAAGGTAAGTTTCCATAGAATCCCTTAGGTTAACAGTATTGCTTAAATACAGGACAGGATTGATTTCACCTGATAGAAAATGAAAATTTCCCCCAAAGGCCTCACATCTAACTCCATAAATAGTCAAAAAACCCTCTTTCCTTCTTTAACAAGACCCAACTGTCCTAGGGACAGTCATCTCAGCATGTTGCACTCCTTTATACTGGAGGTCTCCCAGGAAAAGAAAGCTTAGGGCTTTTGGAACATCACCCTCTTTCTTCAGACCTGCACATTCCACATAGTTCACATTACAAGTGGAGGGCAAGGTCAAGGTTTCTCTCTCCACATCATGACTCTGTCTCTTGCTGCTTTTAGATCACTTTTAGACTCCATTGTGGCTACCACTTGGTCTCAGAATTCTTCTACTTGGTCAGAGAACTTAGCCTTGTCCAGGAAATCCAATTTTCTCCAGGAAACAGCGTGGGAACTTCCCTCTTGTCTTCAGGTCCAAGAGTTGCCATTACTCCACTATTGTCCTTTCTGTGGTCTCCTGGGGTTACAGGGTTACCCTTCAGGGAGTCCTTGACCTTTCTGCCATTACTTTTCCATTGCTGTCATTTCTTTGGCTGAAGTTACATGAGGGAAGAGTCCTCATAAAAATAACTTCCCCCTACTCCCACCCCAAGAACACAAATCTAATGCCTGTCTACAGCCCTCTTCCTTTGCTCATCTTTCCACCTTAGTCTCTGTCGGAACAAAGACCTCTTCCTTTTACCTTGCTAAGTTAACCAGGGTGTCCCTGGTCATACTTTCTACATTCTCCCCTCAGTTAACATTTGCAGTCCCTGCAAATCACATCAGGTTCTCCAGACTCAATTTTGGACATTGCTCTGGGCTCTTTCAAGGTCCTGGTGCTGAACAGCTCTCTCGTAGCAATGCCTTTGTTCCCTAAGAGTCCATAACTGTGGCAAAATCTTCTCTACAGGACCTTCATCTCAGCTCTCCAAATTAACAGTCCTTTGCAAAGATGCAGACTTTCTATGATGGAGGGAGGCCAGCCTCGTTGTTTATGCTTGCCCCCAACAAATATTTGCACTATACTCTCCTAGGCTTATCCCTTCCTTGGTTTCTAAAAGACTGCCTGAATCCAAGAAATAAATAGTAATTTTTTTAATTTTTAATTTTTTTAAAATTTTATTTTAGACTCCAACACCAGAACATAAATACAGAATAGAGAAACGGAAAAATGTATCATAAACTTAAACCTTGAAACTTAAATACAAAGAAAGAAAAAAGGATGTCATGTGCATCGCAGAACATGAGAGGATTCAAACTATGTAACAATAAATTTTCATTTTCAAGAAAACCAACACTTTGTGTTGAGATCTGTCTATCTTTGCTTCCTTGTGAGTTTTCTTTTGTTCTGCGCTGTGCACTATTTTTTTTTTACTAACAAATAGTAATTTTAAAGCAAAAACAAGATCAATAAAGAGGTAAAATAAAATGTAAGAAACAACAAAAAGAAAAATTCAAAAACAGCAAAATCTGCCCCCTGAAAAGGGAGAATGGAGCTTCTAAAAAGATAAACAAACTCCTTTCTGTAGATTCGCAGTTAATGGGCATCCTTATCAAGGATCCACAGATGTAACTGGGCCCCAGGATACCGACTATGGATTTACACAATCCAAGTTTGATCTTGGGGAGTCTCTCATCTTTGGTCTTTGTACTCTACAGATCTGTATCTATTTTTCTTTAAAGGTCAAGTTCAAGGGTACAGTTCAGATCTACATCAACTCAGATTTGGGATTTGATCAGTCATCCCCAAAAGCAACGACTCAGTCCATCTTCTCCAAAATGGTGCTAGTGGTCCAACAAGAACCCAGGGCAAAGGGTTGTCCTTGAAATGCCCTTGAAAATCACCAAAAATGTTGTCAGTGGAGGGTGTTCATACTTTCAATTGGGACATATCTTCAAAGTCTGAACAAAGGCCTCATCCTCTAACCTTTCCAAATTGACCATGCTCCTCTTAGTCACCTCTCCACATGCATTGGTAATCTCTTCCTTATAACACTAACCCAGCTCCCCAAAATAGCAAAAATCACCACCTATTTACCTGCTCTCCATCCCTATACTCAAAATATAAATAGGTCAAAGGTTAGTAAGGCAGGGTCTCTCCACTTATTCTCTCTGCTTTGTTTATTTCCCTTCCTCATCCTTCAAAGTTCACAGGAGATACCTAGTCTGGAGATTCTTAACCTGGGATCCACAGATCCCCAAAAGGTCTATAAACTTGGTAGAGGGAAAAATTACATTTTTATTTCAATATAATTGGTTTCCTTTGTGATCTTGTATATTTTATTTTTCATTGAAATACATGATTCTGAGAAAGGGTCATCAGGCTTCACCAAAGTGACTGCCAGAAGGGTCCATGACACTGAAAAGGGTAAGAACCCCTAAGCTACTCCAACTCCTTAATTTGCCAGATGAGGAAATGGAGGCCAAGAGAGGCCAAGTGATTTGCTCAGAGTTGTAGAGCTAATGAGGGGCAGCTACATGGCATAGTAGATAGAGTACCCTGCTTGGAGTGAGGAAGACATCTTCCCAAATTCAAATCCAGCCTCAGATACTTACTTTGCCTCAGTTCCTCCTCTGTAAAATGAGCTAGAGAAGGAAATGGTGAACCACTCCAGTGTCTTTGCTAAGAAAACTCCAAATGGGGTCACAGAGAGTCAGATATGACTGAAAAATAACTGAACAATAGCATAGAATTTAATAAAAAGCTGAGCTGGGAGTCAAACTCAGGTCTTTTGACTTTAAATTCAACTTCTTCCCCCTGTAGGAAGGAGGTTGACCCTTTAGTCCTGAATCATCAGCCCCTCTAAGCCTAACTTTTCTCTAGCTTCAGTATAATAGGCTTAGATGAGACCAAATTATAGAGAATGAAAGGCTGGAAATCTATGGCCTCCATTATGCTCATCCAGATTTCTAGTGCCATGGAACCCCTTACCCTGCCTCTCTCCTTTCTTTGTCTGTCTCTCTCTTCCATGAACACAGACAAACATACATATAAACAGTCACTCACAAGCTCATTCATACACTTACTCTCTTGAAACCAGTCTTACACACACAGGTCCCCACTGAACACTTGACCAGTCCTGACAGTAAACAAACACACACCTGGGACTTCCCTGGCTACCAGCTTCTCAAGAAATAGAGCAAAAGGCTCTCTTTCATTTATATGGTGAAGGGAGTTCGTGACTCCTCCAGTGAAGATTCTCAAACTTCCTAATTCTCCCCAGGAAAATAGGTCACCTTCTGTTTGAAACTGTCTGCTTATTCCTTCTCTTCTCCTCTGTGTCCTGGTTTCAGGTCCAGCTCAGGAGCAGGGACGGACCAAACCAAGAGAAGCTTCTACATTCTAACAGCATTTACTAAGACGGGGCTTGAGATTAAATCCTCCAAACTGGTCAGCTTCTGTCCTCTTCCCAGACCACTCCCACCCCTCGATAAATGCTGGTATAACTATTCCTTAAGTTTCCTTCGTGGGATTGATTGTTAACAAGATAAGAGCAAAAATGGGGAATGGATTTGCATTTATAGAATGTGCGTTCAAAGCTCGATTCTCCCTCTACATACCTCTGTGAATTTGTACTTTCCTCAACTTGTACAATGAAAGGTTTGGACTAGATAACTTCTTAAGTCCCTTCCAGCGATCAGTCTATTATCCTATAAATCCTGGATTTATCCTTCGTGTTGTTCGGTCATGCCCCCATTTGGGATTTTCTTGGCAAAGATACATTAGTGGTTTGCCATTTCTTTCTCCAGCTCGTTTTACAGATGAAGAAACTGAGGCCAACAGGCTGAAGTGAATTGCCTAGGGTCAGGCAACTGGTAAGTGTCTGAACTCAGGTCTTCCTGACTCCAGGTGTGGCTCTATCCACTGTGCCACTCAGCTGCCAAACAGGAGACCTGGATTCTAATCCTGTCTCTGCTAATTCCCAGCTGTGTGACCTCAAACAAATCACTTGATCTCTCTGAGCCTCAGTTTCCTTATCTGTAAAATGAGTTAGTTGAGTTGGATGACTTCTGAAGTCCCCCTCAGTCTATGATCTTATAATAATGGTTTATGAATCCTGATGATTTCACAGAATCTCAGAGCCCATCTGTTCCACTCATGCCAAAATCATAATCCTTCCCTCTACAGCATCTTGGAGAAGCAATCATCCTGTAAAATGAAATTAGTAGTAATGAAATTAATTAATTAATGGTAATAATTGTACAGAGTTATGATCTAATTGTATTCATCCTCATAAAATCTTTGTGGAATCAGGGTAGGTCAGAGGATCACACGTTTAGAGCTAGAAGGCACCTTAACGGCCATCTAATCCATTCCCTTCTCGTTTTACAGGTGAAGAAACTGAGGTTTACTGAGTCACAATGCCTTGCATAAGGTGACATGAGTAGGAAATAGAAAAGTTTGGATTTGAACCCAGGTTCACTGATTCTGAACTCAGTACTTTTTTAGGTGGTACAGTGGATACAGTGTCAGGAACACCCAAGTTCAAATCCCACCTCACCCACTTAGTAGCTTTTGTGTCCCTGGGCCAGTCACTGAACTGCTGCCTGCCTCAGTTTCCTCATCTGTAAAATGGGTATAACTTATTGGGTTGTTGTGAGGATCACATGACAGAAAATTTGTAAAGCATTCCTCAAACTTTAAAGGGCTATGTAAATGATAGCTATTACTGCCTGTATTTTTTAATGCTGGAAACAAAGCAAGGAAGTGACTCATCGAAGGACATCCCTTGAGTCAGTGGGAGAACTAGACTTAGAACCCAGATCTCTCAGCTCCCAGACTAGTGGTCTGGTCAGTGAGCCAGACAGCCTCATTTTTTTTAAGAGATTGCTGGGATGTATTTTTGTTGTTTTTAAACCATGGCCCCTGCCCAGCTAGCAGCTGGAACCTCAGAGACAAGAGAAGAGGATTTGGAGTTAAGGTCTACCCTTCAACACCATGGTATTTGTTAGGCACTGGTCCTGGGGCCCAGGAGCTGCTGCCCCTGGGACTGTGTGGTGGGGCTCGGAACCCATCGCTCCAGGAAGACAGCTTTGTTTGGACATTAACCCATCTGTGGTTATAATAATGATAACTTTCAGCACCAGTGGCGCCCGGCTGTTAATGACTCAAAGAATGCTAAATAGAACAAGATGTCATCCCTGCAGCCCTTGCAGTCCTGTCCCTCCCATTACGTTCCTTAAGACCCCCATCTAGTAGGCCTGTCTGTCTAGCTCTGAAGGCATTTGGCAGTCCAGTAGGGCTGTGGGCGAGGGTTGCTGCCCTATCTCTGTATCAAAGAGAAGTTAAGGATACCCTGCATAGCCCAGCATTAACCTGATTTTAGTGTGGGTTGAACAAGCCTAGTGCCTTTTTTAAGCAGAAGTGGTGACCTCCCAAAATGCTGCTTGTTTTTTCCTGAGGACTAACTACTTTTAGATTTCTCTTCTATCATTGGTCTAATGGGCAGGGGGGGGGGGGGGGAAGTAACAGCCCTGGTGAGACACAGGGCTGACAGGGAATGAAAACACAAGCAGGCTGTTACAGTCAGGTGTTTGTTGTGGCCTCTCTGGACATTCAGGGCAAGAGAAAATGATGGCCTTGAATTAAGATGGATTCCTTGGGGCTTTCTAAATATCGTCATCACAATATCTTATTTCTGGAAACAGCCAGACCCTCAGCCAGGGGAGCCAACGCATCAGAAAAGATAAGCCCATGGAGCTGAGAAGGGGAAAAGTCGATGACAGCGATCAAGGAAGGGAAACACCGGGAAACAGACGAAAACAGCAGGTTTGTCGAGGGCATCTCTGGCTCTTTAACAAAAGGAATGGGAAAAACTCAACAGCGGGGAAGGAGACTCCAGAAGTAGGAGCTTTTACCCAACATTTATTAATTGTTATAAGTTTTTTTGTTTTCTTTTTTTCTCTTCAGCTGTGGGAGAGAGGTAGGAGGGAATGAAAAGAGATTTGTGTTTATTGAAAAGAATTCAATTAAATTTTTTAAAAAATATGTCAAATGCCTACCATGGACAAGCAACTGTTCTAAGTAGGCACTCAAGGTAGAATGAAGACTCAATCCTTTCCCTTAAGGGGTTAACGCTATAGTCAGGGGGGTGTAGGAAAAGTATACCGAAATGTCGAATGTGAAATAGAATACAAGGGCACACAGGAGACAAAGTGGGCACCCATTGACTGGGGAATGTTTGAACAGGTTTGGGACACATGAATGTAAAGGAATGTTATTGTGCCATTAAAATGATGACTATGAGGAATTCAGAGGGAGTGGGGAATGGGAAGATGTGTTTGTCTTGATCAACAGGGAGCAGCTTTTTAAGTTGAGAGGTCTACTAAACTGGGCTCCATTGCTGAAATGAAACCTTGCTTATGTCACTTGCCTACACATTCTGAGACACCTCCCCCATCCCTATATTTTGCCTCCATCATATGAAACAAAGAAAGGAGAGAGGAGAACAAGTATCCCAGTAACAGGGGTCTGGCACACGAGCACAGACCCCATCGGCTTGCTTAGCTGATGTCATCTCCCCAAGTGGCTGAGAATCTGGCTTCCGGGAGAGTTGTGATGACATGAAATGGAGGTACCTTCCAGAGACTGTGGAACATGTGTAGACCTTGTATAACTAGTTCCCGTCTGCTAACCATGTGGTCGGGGAGGAGCCTTTTTTCAAGTGGCTGAGTAGCTGGGACTAGGAGCATCTTTGAAATGGCTGGGTCAGCTTCAGTTTAACCCCACTGGACCATTTCCTCAGTCACAACTGGTCCTTCAGCTGCTTTACTCATGACCAGATTCCTTTGCTAGCAGCATCTGGCAAAAGGTAATACTGTAACAGGAAGAGTCCTCAGACACCCACCCCACCCCCCACCCCACCCCCATCCCCGTCTTGTTCTTTTCTGATCCAGGTGAGAAGATTGAAGTCTCTCGTCTTGGGAATTTCCAAAGATCAGGAGAGAGAAGGGTCTGGAGTTCCTAAAATTGAGGTTTTGTAACCATCTCCACATTGGTAACCCAGCCCAGTGGTGGCACAGACAAGGACTCATGCAGCGGCGATGCCCCATCTCAGTGTGAACTGGGTGGGGCCGATACTATATAGGAAGTTAGAGTCTACTGACATGGAAGGTGGAGGTGGTAGAAGGAAGGGAGCGTGTGTCCCAAGGTACTGGGGAAAGTGTTTGTACTTGAATTTTTGCCATTTCGTTGTAGTATATGTCTCTTTGTAAATGTTAGTTGATGTTAAAAAGTCACTAAGGCATAACAATGAGGGGCTAGATCCAGCTAGAGGGAGCTTGAGCCCATGGCAGAAGAAAAGAAATATCCCCACAAACCTCTTAAGGTGCCCTCGAGCCCTGAGGGGCCAACATAGCCTGGCTGGCTTTAGAAAGATGGAACCAGAGCTATCCGCTACCCTTCATACACAGCAACTATAACGATGTAAGGGAAAAACAATGAAAGACAACAAATTTCAGATTAGACCCAAAGTCTAATTCTGGTTGCAGATAACTTGTAATTAATTAGTAGGGAAAGAGTAGACTACGGGTCTCTATTATTACATATACTGTCAGTCCCAGGCACTGTGCTGGTTAGGCATTTAAAGCCTTTTATAACCTAGCCTCAACCTACCTTTCCAGCCTAATTCAGCCACCCTTGACAAACAACCCGCTTACTGTTCCTCATACAAAGCGCACCACTTAGTGTCTGGGGGAACCTTTGCACGGGTATGGGGCGCTCCCTTTCCTTGTCTCCACCTCGCAGAATCCACGCCTCCTTCAAGACTCTCCTCAAAGTCCTCCCTGAGGACCTTTCTGACCAGCTGCTGTTGCCCTCTCCTGCCAAATCCCTGCGTGTCTGTTCTGTCTGCTCCCACAGGATGGAAGTTCCCAGAAGGCAAAAATTGCTTCAGTTCTATCTTTGCAGCCCGGTTCCTGGCATGGTGCCTGTAACATGGCAGGCACTTCATAGATGCCTTTTGGCTGACTGATTTTGTTGAATTGTCAAAGGAGGAGATATCTATAAAGTTCTCTACAACCCTTAAAGTGCTGTGTAAGTATCAATTATTATTCCTGTAAACTGTTGCCATTTGTGACGAGAGAGGACTTGGGGGGCACAGCTCGAGGTTCTTGGAAGCTGACGGTGACGCAGAACAACCCAACCGAAATCAGTATAAATTTTAAGAAGAATGCAAGTGTCTAGAAGAGGTACAAAGGGTCTTGGGAGTTTAGAGGAAGGAGAAATCGTCTGTAGCTACCTGTAATCAGGGAAGGTTTCATAGAGCAGAGGACATTCAGATGTGAGCGGAATAGTGAAGACTAGAAGATAGAAATGTGAGAGCAAGGACATCCGAGGCATAGGATGGTGCAGGGACAGGGAGTGACTGCGCTTTGGCTGGAGCCCAGGGCATGTAAAAGCCAATGAATGGGGGGGGGGGGAGGGAGAGGAAGGGAGAGAGATGGAGGGGGGGAGAGGGGGGGAAAGAGAGAGGGGGAAGAGGGGGGAAGAGGGGGGGAGAGAGAGAGGGGGAAGAGGGGGGAAGAGGGGGGGAGAGAGAGAGGGGGAAAGAGAGGGAGAGAGAGGGAGAGGGAGAGAGGGAGAGAGAGGGGGGAAGAGGGGGGGAGAGAGAGAGGGGGAAAGAGAGGGATGGAGAGAGGGGGGGAGAGAGGGAAAGAGAGGGAGAGAGAGAGAGGGAGAGAGATGGAGGGAGAGAGAGAGGGGGGAGAGAGAGAGGGAGAGAGAGGGAGAGAGGAAGGGAGAGAGATGGAGGGGGGGAGAGGGGGAGAGAGAGAGGGAGGGAGAGAGATGAAGGGGGGGAGAGGGGGGAGAGAGAGGGGGAAAGAGACGGAGAGAGAAGGAGAGGGAGAGAGAGGGAGAGAGAGAGAGAGGGAGAGAGAGGGGGGAGAGAGAGAGGGAGGGAGAAAGAAAGGGAGGGAGAGAGGGAGAGAGAAAGGGAGAGAGAGAGAGGGAGGGAGAAAGAAAGGGAGGGAGAGAGAGAGAGAGGGAGAGGGAGAGAGAGGGAGAGAGAGAGGGGGGAGAGAGAGAGGGAGGGAGAAAGAAAGGGAGGGAGAGAGAGAGAGAGGGAGAGGGAGAGAGAGGGAGGGGGGAGAGAGAGAGGGAGGGAGAAAGAAAGGGAGGGAGAGAGAGAGAGAGAGGGAGAGGGAGAGAGAGGGAGGGGGGAGAGAGAGAGGGAGGGAGAAAGAAAGGGAGGGAGAGAGAGAGAGGGAGAGGGAGAGAGAGGGAGAGAGAGGGGGGAGAGAGAGAGGGAGGGAGAAAGAAAGGGAGGGAGAGAGGGAGAGAGAGGGAGAGGGAGAGAGAGAGGAAGGGAGAGAGATGGAGGGAGAGAGAGGGGAGGAGAGGGGGGGAGAGAGAGGGGGGGAAGAGAGAGAGGGAGAGAGAGGGAGAGGGAGAGGGAGAGAGAAAGGGAGAGAGAGAGAGGGAGGGAGAGAGAGAGGGAAGGAGAGAGAGAAAAACTTGTTAGTAACTACTTTGGCTTCATTTGCTGGCACCAAAGTGAATGGAACACTGGCCTGGACTCAAGAAAACCTGAGTTCAAATCCAGCTTCAGACACTTACTAGCTGTGTGACCCTGGGCAAGTCACTTAACCCTGATTACCTTTTAAAAAAAAGGAGACTGAGGCCCAGAAAAATAAAATGCCTTGGCCAAGGTATTACAAGATTTGGACCTAGATCCTTGGACGTCCAGTCCAGGGCTATTTATTTCCGTTATCTCCTTCTCCTTTCTGTGGGAATGGAGAAGGAGGGAGAGTCACAAGAATCCCTTTTACTGGTTAAAAAAAATCTCAAAGCAAAGATAAAGGGAGGGAAAATACACGTGAATTATCGCCAGCCAAACAGGCGAAAGTAGGACAAGCTTTTATCAGCTCATCGAGCAGAAAAGATGCTGAAGGCAAAGCAGCTACTAAGAAATGCAGGCCACGAAACGCATGCTGAGCTCAGAAACTCTTTAAAAGCGTCTCTAGCAGGGAGGGGAGCAAAGAGCTGGAAGTCATTAAAAGCTTAGAAATTAAATTGCTACTAACAGAGAAGCCAATTGAGCTTCCACAAAGCAGCAGACCTTGGGTTTCTGGGACTTTCTGGAAATTTGCTAAGAAAAGAGATGTTCCTAAGCTTCTGAGAAGGTAAGAAAAAGTGGTGAATGGCAGGTGAAGAGCGAAAGGGGCAGGTCTTCAGTTGGCCTAGGCCTCACACACAAGCATGGCTTAGGGTTTTTAAGAGCCTGGTACCACTATGCCTCCGCATGGGATAAAAATCCAAAGAGACAAGGAGGGCGTTTTGCTCAGATTAAGATATGCAGCTGAATTGGACAGCTCACTGCCCAGTTAGTCAGTGCATCTCAATCTGAACTTAAATCCTGTCTCTGCCCCTTATGACCTGGATGACCTTACGCAACACTTCCTTTCTCTAGTGCCTCAGTTTCTTCATCTGTAAAATCCAGGTATTGGACTAAATGACCTCAGAGGTCCCCTCCAGCTCCAAAGCTGTGATAATACTATCTCTCCTGGCCAGGCACTGGAGACAGTGACCTGGTCCCAGAATGGAAGACCTTGGGTTAGATGATGCTTGGGCCAATGTGTGGTACTTTCAAGGATCCCAAACTGCTCCCCGATGCCCAGATCCCTCTTTCTTAACACCAGTATTCTCCCAGTGAAGTTCTAGGAAAGAAAATCATGGAGATAACCCTGGAGAAAAATGTACCTAATGGAGTAGAGAAAAGAATGCTCATGCTGAAGAGACCACCGTAGAATTTCAGTATCTGGGGTAAGCTCCAAATACTCCAGTGCATCTGTAATCTCAGAATCTTTTATTCCAGTTGCCAACTACTCATGCCTCTCCATCCTGTGTGCCTCTTGTCTATGTTCTCCCTCAGCTTCAATAGAAGGAATCCACCACCGGTACCAGAGGCCTTCCTTGATTAATTTGAACATCATTAGGACACCATTGTTACATCTGGGCATACCAGGAGTCCGTTGAGACTCTTTTGGTAGTGAGAGGAGTTTGAAAAACCAAACTTGTATGATTTGAAGCATCATAATATACTATATTACTATAGTAAGTACAGCACTGGCCTTGAAGCAGGAAAGATCTGGGTTCCAATCCTTCTTCAGATAATTACTTGCTATATTACCCTGAGCAAGATACTCCATCTCTATTGGACTCAGTGTCTTCATGTGCAAAACTAAGGAGAGTGAACTCCTTGATTTTCAAAGTCCCTTCTTACTCTAATTCTATATTCCTATGATAGGAGATATATATATATATATGTAATCTTTTATTTGGGGCAGTTAAAAACCCAGGAGTTCAAAAACTAGTGAGAACAGATCAATCCAGTTCTTAAACAAAAGTCCCAACAAAGTCAGAAATCAGGAAGATAAAAGCAGAAGAGAAACATCATGTCCTTATTCAAAACCTTTATGTTCCTGCACCTGGAAAATGGGTGTAGTTCAGGCTGACACACCTCAAGAAAGCTACAGTGGACCTGGAGAATGTCCAGAGGAAGGTGCCTTGATGAAGCCTGAAAGGATGCTAAATGAGGCTAGATTAAGATGATTAGTCAGGAAAGTCAATAAAGACGAACGTTAAGAGGGGATACGGCTGATGTCTTTAAATTCATGAAGTGGGTGGAACACATGGAATTTGTTCACCAAATCCAAAGACCCTAGATGAGGGGGCACCATTCAAAGAGGCAAATTTAGGAAAAACCCAAAAGGGGGTGTGACTTTTTAGAGTCTGCAATATCCATAAAGAGCTTATTACCCCAACAGGTCTTTCAGGAAGAAAATATAAATAACTTCAAACAAGCCTTAGATAGTCATGGGTGGCAGGTCCATGCAAGTTATTAAGGAGAACTGGGATGGGTGGCGTAGTGGAAGCCACTGCATTTGGAGGCAGAAGACCTCAAGTCAAACCCTTGCTCTTCCATTTCATGTCAATGTGACCTTGGGCTGGTGGATTTACTTTCCCTGGGACTCAATTTCTCCATCTGTAAAATGAGAATTGAGCTGAATGACTTTGAAGGTTCCTTTCACCTTGAAATCTAGGATCCTATGACCAAGTTTTAAGGGACATTGGAAGACAGAGTGTTGTAGTAGAGAAATTACTGGGCATGGTGTCAGGATACCTGAAGTTTCATCTTTCCACATGTACTTATGAGCTGTGCAGCCGTGGAAGAGTCCATTAATCTGATTCTTGGTTTCGTCCTCCATAAAATGGGAATAATCATACTTAAATCACCCACCTCACAGAGTCGTTTCATGGAAGGTGCTCTGAAGACATGGACATGCTACAGAGATGTCATTGTCATTCTTAGCCCTTTGAGGTCAATGTCAGCAAGGACCGCCCTGTCTTCTCCTACATGGCCCTTGAAGTCAATATCAGAGGCAACACTGGGATGGGTCTGACCTAAAATTGATGACATCTTGAATATTCAACTCATACAACTACTTAAGAATCAATTAAACCAATTTGCACACAGCAAACTCTTTAAAATATTTGTCAAATTGAACCCATTGTAGGATCTTTAATCTGCTTTTCACAAGTATACTAGGATTGTGGTTAGAACTGGGAACTTGGCCCATACATATCCAAAGTCCCTACATTCTTCACTTTTTGTGGTAGCAAAGGACTGGAAACAAAACAGGTACCCAGTGATGAGGGAGTGACTGGAAAAACTTTAGCATATGGGTACAATGGCATACTGCTGCAGACATGACAGATATGAGGAATTCAGAGAATCATGAGAAGATTCATATGAACAGATGCAGACCAGAACCAAGGAAGCAGGAGAGCATGATGCATAGTGACAATAATGTAAAAGAAAAGAGCAGAGAGGAAGCCACACACCCTGGTGAATGGTAACGACCAATCACAGGGCTGGGAGGGGCCTTAGAGGCCACCTAGTCCAACTCTCTCATTTTATACATGACAAAAGGGAAGCCCAAGAACATAAAGTGACTTGGTCCAAGGTCACATAGGTTGTAAGGATCAGTGTGTCATAGTGGGAAAAGTGCTGCATTTAGGCTCAGAGGAGCCAGGTTTGAATTCCAACTGGACAAATGACTAACTTTGTGACCTTGGGCAAGTCATTTTTTTTCTTTTCTGGGCTTCAATTTCATCATTTCTAAAAGACCAAGTTGGATTAGATGACTCTTCTGGGTCTAAAACTATCAGTCTATAAACCCTACTTCCTCTCAGCAAAGAATATGTTGTCACTTTGTTGGTAACCCACTTTTTCTTTGTTAGAAAGGAGGGTTCAGCACTGGGGATGGAGTTACATGGAGGAAATACTAGAAACAATCACTACAGTTCTTTTTTAAGTCTGCTCACCCTGTAACTTATCATCATTGAAATCTATTATCAGTGGCAAGTAAATAATAAAATAAGAAAGAGAATGTCTAAATTTAGCCCAGTTAAATCATGAACAGGGAGATACAGCTGAGAGTTAGAAGGATCATACTCTAGTATATAATAGTTGTGTGTTGGTTTACTTACCACTCTCTTTTTCCAGCTTTACCGTGTGCTGCCAAAGCAAATGAAATCTATTCATCTCTAGGCTGCAGAGGCCTAGATTTTAGAGGCTGGGTGCACAAACACCAGGTACCTGGGAGATAAGGACATATTAAAGGTCCCTTCCTTTCCAAGGTGTGCCCTGAGTAAAGTTTGAGGAGCTGAGCAGTTTACAGAGGGGCTCAAAGGGCAGAGAGGCCTGGATCTAGGTTTGAATTCTGCCTCTGGGAACTTATTACCCAGGTAGCCTTGGGAGTGGGTCCTATTCCAGGCCTCAGTTGCTTTCTCTGTAATATGAGGGGGCTGGGGGAGTTGATTCTAAGGTTCCTTTTACGGAGCTATGAATGGCACACAAGCACCCATTACAAACACAGTCATGATAATAATGATAGGTAGCATTTATACTGATTTGAAATTTGCAAAACACTTGCAAATATCGCCTCATTGGATCTGTGCAATAACTCTTCGTGCTGGAAGGTAGGTGCTGCTGTGATCCCTGTTTTACAGATGGGGGAGGCTGAAAGACAAGTGACTTACCTAGAGTCTGACAGTTAGGAAATGTCTGAAGCTGGATTTGAACTCGGGTCTTCCTACCTCCAAGTCCGAGGGGCCATATTGTGCTAGAAATAGCGTTGTGGAGGATTGAATGTTGATGGGTACAGAGAAATATAAGCTGGACTAAACTTTCAAATGAGACAATGTTTATGAAGTACCTGGCACACAGGAGGCACTCAGTAAATGTTTGGTTCCTCCCTCTTTAGTGGATTATGTTTACAATCTTCATTGGTACCTATGCTTCTGCACAGGCTCCCCTCTCAGTCCAGGGGGAAACTGGAGGTGATGCTTGTTGTCCTCTGGCCCAGAAGGCCCAGGGGTAATTTCAAGAGAATTCCCAAAAGATCCATTTCCCACTGACCAGAAACAGGCCCCTGTAGAGGACTAAGGAAGAGAAGTGAAGGAATGCAGCAAAGTAAGCCAGAGATTCTTCCTGTTGGCTTCTTCTTCCTCTCCTCCATAGTCATTGCCCTTCCCAAGGTGGGGGAGTCCCTCCATAAAGTCAGTGATATACCTGGGGAAAAGAACACTGGCTGTGGACCAGGTTTGAATCCTGACTCTACAGGGAAGAGGACTAGGACTCGTACCAGGACAGGGCCTAGGAACAAAGGGTGGAAGTTTAAAAAATGCTCGTTTAGGTTTGATGCATAAGGTGATACAGTGGTTAGAGCCTGGCCATAGAGTCAGAAAGACCAAAAGCTAAACCCTATTAGACACTTCCTGGCTGGTCTAGGGCAACTTGCTTGACTTTCCGCAGCATGTTTAAAGAAAAAAAAAGGTTGGATTTAATGGAATCTAAAGCCTCTTCCAGCCCTAATTCTATGATCCTATAACAAACATGCCAGCAGAATTGTGTCAGAGTGGAATGGGCCTCCTTGGGAGGTTCATGGGTTCACAAAGTTCAAGTGATTGATAAGGAACCATGGAGGGCATGTCATCCAACCCCACCTCCACTTTATGGAAGTAGAAACTGAGTCTCTGAGAAGCTAAGCAAATTGATTAAGCTCATACAGGCAGGATTCAAACCTGGGTCTTTGGACCTCTAATCCATTATTCTTTTCACTGAAGGAGCAAAGACTGGAAGGATGATTCCTTGTTGCATGAGATCTAGTGGGTTTCTTCTTCAAGGGTTAACTGGACTAGAGAAAGCCTGAGATCCCTTCTGACTCTGAGATGACCTAGGAAAGTCTTATAAAGCAGCATAAGTCTCAGAGGCAGGATGGTGGATTGCAGATGACTGAATCTGGAATCAGGAAGACTTTCCAAACCCATCTCAGATTTTTATTAGGTGGGTGACCCTGTTCAAGTCACTTACCTTCTCAGCCTGTTTCCTCATCTGTAAAATGAAGGCCATGGGCTTGATGACCTTTGAGGCACCTCCCAACCCTAAAAGCCTCTGAATATAACTTTCTTGGGAGATTTTCCCACTGAAGTTTGAAGAGTATAGACCTTTAGGTGTTTTCTTGCAGATGGAGAGATTCTTTTTTAAAATTCAGTTTCTCCAGAAATGACACCAGTGTTCCAAGAAGCCTCTAGCAACCCACCTTTCCCTCTGGAAGCTGTGATACTATTCAGTCTTCCATCAGGAATGACAGTGGATGTTAATGATGGCCAATGAGCTGGGTCTGATTTGACCCTGACCTCTGAACAGAGTTCAAGTCCCTGGAAGGAGGAAGAGAAAGGGGCATCCCTTATAAAAAAAGCCACAGCCTCTTCTCTCATTGGTGGTGCTCAGCAAGTCCTTTCCCAACGGCCAAAGCAGGAGAAGAAAAAGAGGTGATTCTGGCAGGGCTTTTCAGGATCTCTCACTCCAAACAAGAACATCTGAGAGACCTGGTAAAAATAAATATTGCTTAGAACTCCTGGCATGAGAGAGGCTTCTGACGAGCAAGGCTTAGCTCACTCCTGGGAGTGACCCAGGCAGGGTCTATCCTCTGAGTACCACATCTCTCCATTTAGCTTCCCTTTCTGCAATCAGAGACAACTCTGGATGCTGGACCTTGCTACCATGGAGGGCAGAGGACTTAGAATGCCTGGCAGAGCCCAAGTCAAACAAGGGGACCTCCTCAGTCACCTTTCTGCCTCTCCCCCCAAATCTCACAACATATGGTGCTTGAGAAACCTCCTTAACATCAAAAAGAGGAGAACAGTTTGTAAATGCCCAGTCCTCTGAAACTATCAACCAATCATTCAACAATTAAGTGCCTACTATGTACCAGGTATTGTGCTAAGCTAAGCGCTGGGGATAAAATGAGAAAGTGTGAAACAGTCCCTACCCTCAAGGAGCTTATACTCTAATTGTGGAAACGCATTCGTATAGAAGAACATGCTCGGGCATTGGGAAGTTGAGCAGGGCTTCCAGGGCTATGTGGGACTCCCCTGTGAGGAAGCTCCTTCTACCAACATAGGCATCAAACTCAAATAGAAAGTGGAGGTCACTAAATTATGGATCCCTGCAGGCCCCATATTGATTAAGAAAACCACATATTAAAAAAAAAAAAGAAAAGAAAACCACATTCATACTATCTACATACTATTACATTTTTATTTATTTTGCTAAATATTCCCCGATTACATTTTAAGCTGCTTTGGGCAGCACTCAGGAGTGTTGCTGGCTAAATGGAGACAGAGCAAAAAGCATTGGGGAAAGGAGGAGGTGGTAGTCATATCTTTGGAACAGCACTCACCAGGGGTAGCTGATGGTGGAGAGTATGGAGAGGGTCAATGTATAAGGAAGCCTGGAAAAGTGGACGGGTCAGGCTATAAAGAGACCTTATAACCACAGGGATTTACCCAACAGGTTAAAATGGAAGTCTTCATAGGAAATCATCATCCACTAGAGGAGAGGGCAGAGAAGGAAATCCCACACTTCATCTACCTTCTACCACCTATCTGAGTGGAAGCAGCATCCCCCAAGGACCTTCTGTCCTCAGTATATGGAGATTCCAGGCAAAACCTTTACTTAGGCTGCGGCTGAGGAGAGGGAACCCTGTACCATTTTCTTGCTGCTTTTGTAGAGTGCAGCAGTTAACGTTACCCTTGGTAGGGGATGGTTATTTGGAGTGAAAGACTCGGAAAAGACCAAATGTCGGCACATCCGATCGGGAAAATGTTCTGACTTTTGTCAGGAGCAGCCTTCTACCTTTTGCCTAAGTCTCTGGGGACCCCTGGCCCCTAACTAGAGATCCTTACTAGCTTGAACGAGGTTCGCAGAGGTTTCCAAGCCAAGTAGTGTTGGCACCCGAGTGAGGGGAGAGAGAAGCGGTCCCTAGAGCCTCGGGAAGGTCACAGACACGGGCGACAGTAATAAATTATATAAGATCTCACCTAGGAAATATGGAAGTTGGTGGGGGCAAAATGACCCTGAAACTTTCCTATGCGTCGGAAGTGGAGCGGGCAGGAAAGCTGAGGAGGGGACAATGAAATCGATGCGAGGTTTGTAACTTGATACAGTATCCAGAGAGGTCAGCACGACTGGAGGGCCCCAGAAACCCGGAGCTGGGAGGAGACAGCTTTGGTCTGGGCTGGGGGCTGGGCAGGGTCTCCACCTAGGAGAAAGGACCGATTTTTCTGTCCCTTCGGACTAGGAATTTCCAGAGGGTAAAGAGGCAGCTCCTCGGAAAGAACGACGTCTGCCCGGTTCCTTTCGGGGACATCGGAGCCGGGGTACAATCCCATAAGGAAAGGGGTAAATGGGAAGGGGGAGGGGACGGAATGGCTTCGCCCGGACTGAAAGCGTGACCCGGAGGGAGGACTGTGAGCCGGGACCCCCAGCGCCCCTCGTCGGACACTCGTCAGCCAGTCTTCAGTATTCCGCAACCTCAATAAAGCCTGGGTTCGGGCCGGGGTCACGTCTAGGGGACTCCCGGGACCCACATCTGGGCCCTCGGGGCTAGGCAGGAGTCCGGAGGAGCCCGGAGTCCTTCTGGGGAGGGGCAGTGCAGCCGATTCGGGAGCTACCCCTCGGCCCGGGCGCGGGGTTGGGGTGCGCCGCTTCAGAGGTGCGGGCTGGGGGCTGGGGGCCCGGCGGGTGGAGTCGGGGAGCTGGGGGCGGGGGCCGAGGGCGGGAAGGGGCCGGGCCGGGCGCGGGGGGCGGGCCGAGGCGGCGGCGGCGGCGGCGGCGGCGGGGGGCGGGGCGGCCGGGCCCGGGACACCCCCCCTCCCGGTCCCCTGGCTGGGCTGCTTGGCTCCTCCGCGGCTTCGGCTCCGGAGGCGCAGGAGGGAGCAGCGGCCGGAGGGAGCCCGGGCCATTCGCTTGCCCTCCCCTGGCTCGCGGGACGCGCCCGCCGCCGCGCGGAGCCGCCTGCAGTGCCTCTCCGCCGAGCCTGCCGATCACTGGCGAGCCCAGCGAGGCAGTGCTGCGGCGGCCGGGGGCCCGTTTCGCTCCGGACACCCTGTCCCAAGTCCCCCGCCCCGCCCGCAGCGGCGGCGGCGGCCGGGGCACCATGAGGCGGCCGGGGGGCTCGCTGCTGCTGCTGGTCGGCGCCCTGCTCTGCGCACACGGTAAGCCGCCGTCCCCGCCCCGACCGGGGAAACTTTGTCCCTTGGTCCCCGAGCGCTTCGGGACCGAGGGAGAGCGAGACGCGCCGGGACTGGGGCCTGATCCCCGAGATCCCGTGCTCTGAGGGTCAGATCTCCGAAGATTCCCCCACGTTGAGATCTGGATTCCCCCACCATACCGAGACCTGGAACTCCTCCACTAGGAACCAGATTCCTCCCCAACACACACACACACACACACACACACACACACACACACACACACACACACACACACACACACACACACACTCTGACTTGAAGCCCACCACTCCACTGGAACCCTAAGGACTCCCTGAACCAGCCCCCACATACATCTTGGAGATCGCCCCAGTAGAATTCCTGCAGGGACTCGAAGCTCAGGACTGGGACTGGGTTTCCCCAAACTTCCCTGAGTCTTAGTGTGGCAGGGTTGCGGGTGGACACCTCCGGCTAGCCTTGCCTGTGTCTGCCCTTTGAAAGAGCCAGGGGTCTGCTTCCCTCTCCAGTTGTTAGAGGATCTCAGTGTCTGTGGTCCCGGGGAATGTGCGTAAAGGAAAGGGGAGGGAGGGCGGGGATGTTCCCGAACCAGCCAAACTCTATCGGAATTCCCTTCCAGGATTTAGGGAGAGCTGGTGGGCTGGGAAGGGGAGCTCGGTGGGATCCGAAAAAGATTCCGAATACTTTGTTAGGAGAGTTGGGGAGGGCCATCCCAGCCTTCAAACCTCCCCCTCCAGGAGGGTCCCAGGGTGCTGCTTCTTGGCGGCTGCATCTCCCTCTGGGTTGGCGTTGTTTGGGGTTCCCTCTGCTGGATGCTACCAATGGGCTTCCTGCCCTAGATTGCTGGGGGAATGGGGAAGGGGGCAGGGGAGGCGCAATCATGCAGCGAGCTAGGGAGAAAGTCTCCGTCTCAGCCCCTTCAAGTGCAGCTGCCAGCCCTCCTTCCGCCGTCCCCTCAGCCCCGAGAACCCCTGGCCGGTGCGAGGAGACAGGCATGGTGGGAGGGGATCTGTCGCTTCATCTGCTCCATATTAATAACTTGTTTGGGGGCCTGCAAGCGAAGCGTCTGCCGAGTGTGAGTGAGGCTCGCGTAGAGTGGCCTTTTCAGTTTGGGCTGGGCGGTAGGGGAGCGGGGTGCGGCGGGGGGAGAGGTTGGCCGCATCCCGAGGCTCAGCAGCCGCAGGGACAACTTAGAGCTCCTTCCCTGGACTCCGATCCGACACTCTCCCTCCATCCCCAATCCATTTAGGGTCCAGGAAAGGTCCGTGCTCCAGTCCCCGCGGACCCCTATCCCATAGAGTAGGGGTCCATGGGGCTGCCCAACGTGGCTTCCCCCAGCAAGTGGTGGGAGAGCTCTGGGTGCCCAAGCGAGGGGAGCCCGGTGCGCGCTCCTGTTTGGATGCTGAGGCTTTGTTTTAGATTTTGTTCAATGGCTCCTGGGTTCTCCCTCACTCCCTCTCCATCTCCCGGGCTCCGTGCCTTCTCTGGGCCGGAGGAGGAGTGAGTAGCCTGGCGGATTCCCGGTTCTCCCTGTGTGCTGGGCTCTCCCCCTCCCAGGCTCTCTGCTGGCAGGTTATTTGTAGCTTCTCTGGCGTGTTGGGACAGCAGCCCTACCCGGGGAGGAATGTAGCTGCTCATCCCACCAGCCGGGCCCCTTAAAGGGACAGCTGTGCTGGGCTCCAGGGGGAGGAGAAGTCACTTTCCTGCCTGTTCCCCAGGAGGTGCCCGAGAGATCCAGGGAAATCAATGGCCCCAGGAGGCGGGGAGGAGACTGAAGGCCCCTAGAAACCAGACAGGAGATTGTCACCGTCCGTGTCGGGCAGATAGGAGCAGGGATGGCCCTGGCATTTAGGGCACAGATTTCGATTTGTTGGGAACTTTAGAGGCTTCATTTTACGGAGGAGAAAGCTGAGGACACTCACACTCAAGTACTTACTGTGAGAGGCCCCTAGCCACATCTGGGCATAGGATTATGGTTTGAGTAACACCTTCCATCAGAGTGTTGGGACTGGGTCACTATAGAAGTAAGTGACTGATTAGGAATTTGCCTTGATCTGCTGGGCATCGAATACCCCCTCTTTACTCAGGATCCCTCCAATTGCAGCCCTCACTCACACAGGCAATCCTCCACAAAGGAGCCTGGAGAATACTGGTTCACACTTGGTGCTTCCAAAAAAGGGTGAATGAGAGTAATGGGAACTTTCCAGCAGTGTTGTGGATTTTTTTTTAATATTGATTTTAGAAGAGCAGTTGGGAAGTAGCAAAGACAAAAAGAAACAGTTTTCATCCAGGTCACTTCAGAGGATAGACTCATGTTCATCTAGAACTTTGCCTACTTCCCTGTACAATAAATCCTCTTGGTTGTAGCCCTAAAACTGGAAGCGACCTCAGATATATGGAATCCAAGCCCTCATTGTACTGATGGGGAAACTGAGGCAGGTCCGGAGAGGTTAATTGACATGACTATTAGTTCCCTTTTATAAAGGAGGAAACTGAGTGTGAGAAGTTGAATGACTTGCCTATGATCACAGAGGTTTTAAGTGTTTTGAACCCAGATCTTGCCTCCAGGTCCAACACTTTCTCTATTTCCCCTTCCCCCATCACCATTCGGTGACACCAACATTTAATGGACCCCTAGCCTGGGAAGAAAGGGGTGGTTCAGGGAGCCCGGAGTTTGCTAGTGAGACTGAGTGAGCTCCTAACATAGGATGGAGTTAGCCCCGCTGGAGGCAGGTTGCAGTGGGAATAGTGCTCTTGTGTGGGGTCTCCTGTCCGCAGTGAGTGCTGGATCAGAAATCCAAAAAGCAAGGTGCTGCTTTGGATGCTGAAAGTCTCGTGGGTCTTTGCAAGAAACTGTGTGGTTGGCATGAACTTCCTTTTCAACTTCCCAAATTGAATTTTGAGGGAAGATAGCATTGGTTTTTTGTATTGGGTGGGCCCATCACGGGCCAAGAGAAACTCCATGTCTGTTGGCCTGCCTGGTTTAGAGGCCACTATTTAACTCAATTCTCCAGCATTCAGTAAGTACGTACTGTGATGGAGAGCATTCTGCCTCGGGTTTGCTGGATAGCACGTGGCATGGTGCATTGATTTTTGGACCTGGGAATCAAGAAGACCCAGGTACCAATTCCCCGTCAACCTGTAATGCTTATGTGACCCTGAGCAAGTCAATTAGCCTCTCTCAGACTGAGAAATGGAGATAATAAAACCCACGCCCAAGGATAGGTGTTTTTTCTCAGGCGTCCTGACCCCGTGGACTGTAGCATGTCAATACTGTCCATGGGATTTTCTTGGCAAAGATCCTAGGACAGAAGGGCCTCAGGGCTGAGGATTCTCCAGGGTAGCCAGGCTACAGGTGAGGATCAGGAGAAGTCTGCAGAGTGGGTCCAGGAGTAAGAGCTGTGCACATCACGAAAGCCTTTGGTAAATGTGGAAGCACTAAATGGATGTTAGTTGTTATTACGATTTTTTGACATTGGACCCCTGGAGTTTGTCAAACTGGAGTTTGCATGACCTTTCTTGGAGACAGGTCAGTAAGCCCAAGAAGAGGCTTGGGCAGGTGTAGACTGGCTGCCCCGCATGAGCAGAGACTTCAGCAATCTCCTAGAGATGGAGACTGCTCCTGTACCTGTCTAACTCAGTGTGGGCATGTTTGAGTGATTGGGTCATCTGCTTTAATGAGTTTCTGGAAGAAGGCTGGCCTGGTGCTAAACTTGTCTTTGCTCTTCCATGTTCTGCTGGATATCAGATGACAAGCTTGCAATAGGTGCACCAGGGCCGGATATGAGGGACCCACTGTGCCAAACTCCCAAACCTTCTGAAATGAACAGCCTCAGCTAGCAAGTGACCAAGAGGTATAGGCAATCAAGGAAGATAAGGGGGTGCTTTGAGACCATGGGGCATAATGAATGAGTCTCTACCACCTCAAGCCTTTGGAATTTCAGGGTCTGTAGACCTTACATTGCATTCAAAGTGTAATTTCTCATTGATTGATTTGCCGCCTCCACACATGGCATCTGTGTCTATGTGCCAGGTGTTGAACAGTCCAAGAGGAAAACTTTGTCCCTGCCTTCAAAGGGGTTCCTATTCTACTTGGGGAAAAGAGCATGTGCATAGATAAGTTAGTCCACAAAAAACTATGAAGTAGAACATTGGGCCAGCAGGAGCAGGAAAGGGAGAACTCTAAGGATTGTGGGGCTTAGGGGGTCAGAAAAGACCTCATGTAGGAGAGAGCCGTTGAGCTAAGCTTCCAAGGCAGCTGGGGATCCTAGAGCAGAGGTGAAGAGGAAGAGGAGAGGAGCATTCCCGGCATGGGGGACAATCCAATTTCAAGAAGAGGACAGTGCTAATATCTCGGAGGAATCTGAGAGCCCCACGTAGGACCTAGAGAGCTAAGTTTTTATAAGGCAGATGGAAAGGGAGTGGGAGGGAAGAGCACAGAGAGCCCTTCTAGGGAGAGTCTTCCTCTCTGAATGAAGTCAGGGGATTATATATACAATTGGAATTTCAGCAACAGATTTGAGTCACAGTCTTCTGATGTGAAATTAGGGCCTCCAGCTTCCAGATGTCTGTCTTGGATTGAGAAAGCCAGGTAGCCTGAGTTCAAATCCAGTCTCAGATGCTTACCAGCTATGTGAGTTGGGTAAATCACACTTATCTCAGCCTCAGTTTCCTCATCTGTAATATGAGGGAGTTCTGATCAGGGGCATCTGTCATCACTGCCCACTCTAAATTTATGATTGAATGATCTATGTATGTACTTCTGGAGAAGGAAATGACAAACCGCTCTAGCATGTCTGCCAAGAAAACCCCATAGGTGGTCACAAAGAATCGGACGCTTGAATGAAACAACTAAAAACCAAAAACAATATGTGTACTTACTGTGGTTGTGTGTGTTTCCTAATCTCAGGACAGTTTCATGGACCTTTTTTTCCTATTTGACTAGGCTAAGAAATAGTGCTGGATTTGGAGACTATCCTGCCATCCATCACTTACTACATGTAAGTGTAGCCTTGACTAAGTCACTTCTCCTCTGGGTCTCAGTTCCCTCCTCCTCATCTGTATAAGGACCAGGTTGTACTCAATAACTCTGAAGGGCTTTCCAGTTCTGAGTCTCTTACTCTAAGTTCCAGCTGCCATTTTCCTGCAGTCCTTGACGGGACAGGGCTGTCTGGAGGCTAAGTGGGCGTCATCTCTACTCGAATGGCTCCGAGCTGCCATCCGGTTTCCCAGTAGCAGAAGACCTGCTCCCCAGGAAGGGATGAGGTGTTCCAGGAGAGACGCCCAGCTGGCTGGCTGAGGCGGGCACAGTGGAGCCCTATAAATAGTCTTCACCAAGGCCTGTGGTATGCCATTCCAATTTCTGTGTAGACAGGGTCAGATTCTGCCTTCTGGCACAGTCTTCTCTTGTCACTTTCTTTTCTTTAAAGATAAAAGAAATTGCTGCTCTCAGACCTCCTGAAAACCAAATAACAGGTGACATGTATATAGGCATATACTGTTTGTAAGCACTTTCTGTATATTCTCTCCTTTGAGTCTCCCAATGGTGAAATAGGTGCTGTTATTATTAACAGGTAGACAAACTAAGTCTCAGCTCAGTGACTTGTGCTGGATCTCACAGCCAGCAAGCATCCAGAAAGAATTTGAACTCGGGTTTTCCTGATGCCAAATCAGGACATTTTATTCACTCCCTCTCTTTATAAAAACAGAATTTGAATATAGATCATTAGTTTCAGAACCAAGCTCCTGGAAGGCAGGAACTATGCGCTTTTGTATTTGTATCTCCGGGGCTTAGCACGGTGCTTGGCACTTGGCAAGCATTTAATAACTTCTTTTCCATTCATTCATTCATTTACTTCACTTACTCCATTGATTCACTGATTCATTGATTCATTCATTCTAAGGACTTCAGAGAGTCTTTAGTTTAGCCTCCTTCATTTCACAGATGAGGAAACTGAGACTGTGCAGAGTGGAGTGGTTGGCTATGGGTCATGGTGTGGCAGAGCCCCCGAGGATCTGAGAAGGGTGTTTTCTGGGTGTAGCTGTAGCTGAAGGCTTCTTCTACCTCCTCCTCTCACTCTAAACCTACCCTCTGTCACATCAACTCCTTCCTGTGTGCTATGGGCTCTTGGAAAGGAGGCTCCTTGAAGCTTAACGGGAATTTAGGGGAACAACTATCTCCATAGCTATGCATTTGTTGACTTCCTTGGCTTCCTTCCAGGGTCAGCTCAAATCCCATCTCCTGAAAGAGTCCTTTCCCAGTGCCCCCTGCTGCTAGTGCCTTCTCTCCAGCATGGCCTCTAATTGACTGTCTGTACCTTGTATGTACATAGCTCTTCCCATGGTGACTCCCCATTAGACTGGGAGCCCCCTGACCCCAGGACCTGACTTTACCTTTCTTAATAAATGAGTGCTCAGGGCTTGGCATAGCACCTGGAATGCTGTAAACTCATAATAAATGCTTGTTGACTTGTTCCATTGGAATGGAAGCTCTTCCAGTGGGGGTCGTGTCATTTGGGGCTTTGACAGATGAAGAAACTGAGGTTCCGAGTGGTTGCGTCTGCATACATTGTCTCATTTGAGCCTGATAATGACCCTTTGAGGTAATGCTGTTGAAAGGAAAATTCATCATTTGGACTTTTCACCCAGATTAAGGGCAAAGCTCAGGACAAAGAGAATTCAAAGGAGTCAAACTAACTTTCAACAGTACTGTTACCATCACCCCCATTTCACAGATGAGGAAACTGAGTCTCTGAGTGGTTGCTTCTGTACATCATGATATCATGCCTGGCTAAAGGAAGAGCTTGATAGATGCTTGTTGGTTAACTGCTGAGAGAAACTGCCTTGTTTAGGGGATCAAACCTTGGAGTTGGAATTGGGAAGTGGGACAACTTGGCTTTAAATCCCATAACCTGGGGAATCCTGGTAAACCATTTCATTTCTCCAGGGCTCAGTTTCTTTATCTGTAAAATGGGAAATATAGTTAACAGTACTACCTATAAGATAATGGATGTAGACACAACCAGTGAGTCTCAGGTTCGTCATCCATAAAATACAGGACAACAGCAGTCCACTTCAGTGCTGTTGTGAGGACCAAGTGAGATGTTAGTTGCAAGATGTTTTGCAAACCTTAAAGAGGCTGTGTGAATTTGAGTTGTTATTTTAATTTTGCAGTTATATCCTGGGAGAGCAGGTCTTGAATTTGAGAGGGTCTCTGCTGCCAGTATCCCTAAGTAGTCTGGGTTGGAGGGAGCTCCTGGTTTTCCCCCTCTGCCCACCCACTCAAGGCCCTGTGGCTCAGGCCTACCCTGGCCAGTTCTCCATCAGAGGTCACCTGACCCCTGGCAGCCTTGTCACCCAGGGATCATCAAGCTGATCCCACCTCTGCCACTTGGTGCTTTGAACACCTTGGGCCAGTCTCACTTGGAAATTGATGGGGTTGGACTCTGGCTTCTGAGGGTCTCTTCCCTTTCTGGATCTGCAATCATCTGATCTCAAAACAAGCCCACAGCTCCTTGCATTTCAGCCCTGTCATCTCTTTGTTTCCTCCCCCTTCACTTGGGGGCCAGTGATGGGGACTTGCTTTGGCCTTGGCCGTCACCACGGTGGCTGCCCGCCTGCCGCCGCAGCCTCTCCATTGCCGCCCGTTTCCTGGCTTCCTGGCGCTGCCTGGCTTGGACTCCATTTTCTTGGTCTTCTGTGTTTTTGATTTAGAGAAAGTAAACACCCTCGGTTGCCCCAAGGTACCTTCGAAACCGCTGGGAAGAGCTCGACTCTGTCTTTTACACTTAGAAATCCCCATCCTTGCACCAGGCATCTGTCAAAATAACGCCAGGGCTATGGAAGTCGCACCCCACCCCTCACACATGTGCCAGAGTGGGGGGGCACATATGTACCCCACCCCAGGCCTGCATGTTGAAGGGAACCTTGGAGGCTCCGGGGTAGGCAGCCCCAGGTGGGAACCGGAAAGGCCTCCTCGCTGAGACTTGTTGCAAGCCCCAACTTGGCCAGTGGGGACTTCCTTCCCCCGCCCCCCCTCACCTCTGTGCGGAGCTTGGGATCAGAGCTGGGATCAAAGCCGGAAACAAAAGACCCGGGGAGAAAAACCTCCCATCTGGCCCCAGAGGCAGCCACACAAAGGTGCTGCATAATTTATCAGTGGGAGTTTGCTGGGACCTTCGAGCTCCTGGCTCCCACGGACGCTTCTCCATCGGCTAAGGGCAGGGAGGTTCCAGCCCCTGCTGCTGGGAAAGACACCTGATTTGAACACCAAGTGGGGGAGGGGATAGAAAGTCACTTAGCAGAGTGTAGAAGCTCGGGGTTCTCCCCAACCCCAGAAACTCCTGTGTCTGCCAGCCCCCTCCCCCGTGGAGTTTTCTCTCTGTAGGGCATCCACCTACAGAATGGGAGTCCCACCCCTTTGCTACCATGGATGAAACCCAAATGACAGCTAGCTGCAGAATTGGCTACTGGTATGTGGAAACACAATCGGGGTGCCAAGGAATTATATCCATAGGCAAAAGAAAAGTCGGGAGGGGAATCCCCTTCTCCTGTCCAATTTTTTTGTTCTTTCTGGCAACTTGGTAAGGGAGAGAATTTCAACTACCAGGCTCAAAGGTGGAAAGTGATTAGATATAAAAGTCATGTTGATTTCTCTGAGAGATAGGAATAGAGCCCTAAGCCTGAAGTCAGGAAGATCAAGCCAAGACTCTAATAGCTGGGACCCAAATCACTTTTTTCTGTCCAAGAGCAAATCATTTATTCTCCATGTGCCTTGGTTTTCTTATCAATAAAATGGGCACAATAATGGTGCCTCCCTTCCTCCCAAGGTTATTCAGTTCCATACAACAAACATTTACTGAGCACCCACTATATTCTGGTCTCTGGGTTACAAAGACCAAAACACAAAGCAAAAAAAAAGCAAAATCTTGCCCACATAATCTTGGACAATTTACTTAACCTTTTCAACCTTCCTCCCTCTGTCGAAGGATGATGGGTCTAAGGCCCTGTTTAGCTCCAGACCCTCATGTTCTATAAGGGAAATAATGCATTTAGATTTAGACTTGGAAAGGAGCTCAGAGGTCATCTAGGCTAATCCTCTCCTTTTACAAGAAACTGAGACTCATAGAAATTCAATGACTTGCCCAAGGTAAAAAGCTAGTGACACTCTTTCCCCTATTCTAGAAATATACAAAATATCCCCCACAGAAAATACAAAGCCTTTGGGCAGTTGGGGAGGTCAATAAAGGCACCCTGAAGGAAGTGGTTCCTCTACTGTACTTTGTTTTGTTTTTTAAAAATAATATTTTTCCCCCATTCCTTCCCTTTCTCCCCTCCCCACTCCCTGGGGTGGTAAACAATCTGATATAGTTTATACGTGTGCAGCCATGTAAAATATTTCCTTATTAATAATTTTGTACAAGAAGACTCAAATGAAAGGAAAACAGAAGGAAGGAAGGAAAACAGCATACTTCAGTCTATATTCAGATAGTATCAGTTCTTTCTCTGGAGGCAAATAGTGTGCTTTATCATGAGTCCTTTAGGATTGTCACTGTGTTGCTGAGAATAGCTAATTCATTCACATTTCTTCATCATACAATATTGCTGTTCCTGTGTATAACATCCTCTGGGTTCTGCTCACTTCACTTTGCATCAGTTCCTGTAAATCTTTCCAGGTTTTTCTGAAACCATCCTGCTTGTCATTTCTTACAGCATAATAATACTCCATCACAATCATGTACTACAGCTTGTTTAGTCATTCCCCAATTGATGGCCATCCTCTCAATTTCCAATTCTTAGCCACTATAAAAAGAGCTTTACACTGTACTTTTCAGGAAGGTAGGAAGATGACAAAGAAGAAATTTCCATGGCCTTCCAAGTACCCCAAAACAGCTTTTGCATTCTTTCTGAGTCTTTGTTCATCCAGGCTCCACATTCCTAGTTCCTTCAGTCAGTCTTCATGTCATATAGTCTCCTGATTATTCACCTTCCTCTTCTGGATGCTTGTTAAGATGTTTTTTAAAATGCAACACCCACCGCTATTGCTACATTTTGAGCTTTCAGCCCACCACAAGATTTTTTCCCCTATAATCTGTTACCTACCCACACCTCTGGTGTGAGCATTTGTTTGTTTGTTTGGTTTTTTACAGCTAATCTTGGGGGGTAAGGAAAGGAGAATAAAGTTCTACATTAAGAATATGTTTGGAGGAAGCCTTGTATGTAGTCAAGGTTATAGTAGACAAGTGATGGAGATGGAAGGATGCTCCAAAATCTCCCAGGAAATTGCTGTGTTGCGTTAGGACTTTTTGTAAAATGACAATCCCTTAGTCTCTCACTTGCTCTTCCTTCCTTCCCAGAAAAGTGGTGAAGTGATGATCGTCACTGAGTCATGAACTTAGATCTGAAGAGACCTTAGAGTTCGTTTTGTCTAAGTACCCCACTTTACAGGTGACAATGAGAAATCCAGGTCCCAGAGAGAAGTAACTTGGCCAAGGCTATCCAACGTAAAGGAGAGAACCAGAATTTGAACACAGGACCTATGAACTTCAAACCCATTGCTGATTCCCACAGCCCCACACTGCCTTTCATTCCTTTCCTCCCAGAAGGAAGAGAATTGTATAGGCCACATCTAGGCCAATCCAGCTACGTCTGGAGAAGTTTACCATCAGACTGGCTGCAAGGTGGTGAATTTTCAGCAGAGCAATTCTCAAAAATTATATACCAATTCAATGAAGATTAAAAAGTGCCCACTATGTGCCAGGTGCTGGCAAGACAAAGACAACAACAAAACCACCAATGCCATCAAGAAGTTTACATTCTATTGGTTATTCAAGTCCTAGCGGGGTGAAAGGAATACCCATCTCAAAAAGAGTCAAGGATCATGGAGGTATTTGGCGTCTCATAGTTGACCTAAATGTAGCCATCCTCATTAAACAAGGCAATGAAGTGCAGTGGAAAAAACAATGGGTTTTTGGAAGCAAATGGGTTCAAATACCATCTCAGCCACTTCTACCCATGTAACCTTGGACAATTTGGTTAACCTGTCTAGCCTCAGTTTCCCTATTGGTCAAATGGGGGTGGGTTGATCAGATGGTCTATTTAGCTCTAAGCTTATAAGCCTTCCATTCCCAGAGAGGCTTCCGACCATCTTTGGGTCACAAAGCTCTCCCAAACTTATTTCAAGTTCCATTTGGAAAAGCTCTTTGGACACTTCCTTAGACATACTCTTTGGCTGTGGCTGGTCCCAAAGCTGTGCGGTAGCATTTGTGTTTGCATGTCAGGGAACAGCAGGAGCTGGTGATATCCTGGTTTCTGGGGGTAGATCTGGGTCATTTTATTATTAGGAAGCTTAACCCTTTCCTTTGCTCCCATGAAAGATGTTGGAGCTGGGAGGGAGGGACCAAAGGAGCTATCTTATCCAGCCTCTTCCCCCATTTTACAGATGAGGAATCTGAGGTGCAGAGAGGAGAAATGACTTATCCAAGGTCACCCTTATAGTAAATTGCAGAGTTGGGACTCCAACCTCAGCCCCTAGACTCCAAATGCTGTCCTCTTTTGACTGAGCCACACCTGCCCACTGAAGACTCCCTACCAAAGCTGTCCATTCTACTTCCCAATAGCTCTGTTAGGATATTTTTCCTTACATTGAGCAGAAATCTTCCCCTCTGAAACATCCCCTATTCCTCTTGGTTCTGCCCCCCAAGGGCCATGTAGAGCAAGAGCTCTCTGTTCCACGTGGTGGCCCTTGAAATACTTGAAAACACATCATGGACTGATTAAATTGTCATCTCCAGGTCCTTCAATTGAATCATATGTGGATTCTGGTCCTTGACCACCCTGGTCACCCTCTAGCTTACCAATATCCTTCTTAAAATATGACCCCAGAACTGACCCCTGATCCACTGCTCTGATCAGTGCAGAGGCTAGCCAGAGTATAACCTCCCTGGGCCAGGATATTGTGCCTCTTAATGCTGCCCAAGATCATCCACATTAGCTTTTTGGCTGCCATGTTGCATTATTGACTCATATCGGGCTTTCAATCCATTAACCCCACAGATTCTTTTCTTTCTTTAACAACCAGTATGCCCTGCCCTGAGGGAGCTTACCAGCAGGAAGCAACATTTTCACAGATAAGTAAATGTGAGATATAGTCAAAATAAGGTACAGTGATTTGGGGAGAGGGGTGTCACTCACAGCTAGAGGAATCAGGAAAGACCTCCTGAAGGATGTGGCACTTGAGTCTTGAAGGGAACTGCGGTCCTCAAGAAGTGAAAGTGAGAAACTTCCAGGCGTGGAGAGACACCTGATGGTAAGGCATGGAGGTGAGAGATGGCTCCAACATCCTGGGTGTGAGCAAAGGGAAAGAGCTCTAGCTTCCTAACAGTAATGTCACGTATGAGATGGAATGTCACGTATGAGCAATGGCAAGGAGGTCTGATTCCATAAGGGGCAACAGTGTGTAAAATAAGTAGATTTTGAAGGGTTTAAATGCCAGGAGCCATGGAGAACCAGTTAGGTTTTTTGAACAGTGGAATGATATGACAACCTGTACTTTAGTAATATCAATTTGGAGGATTGTTCTAGAGGGGAAAGACTGGAGGCAGCAAGACCAAGAAGGAGGCTAGAAGCAAGAGGTGATACAAGCCTGGACTAGGTTGTGAATAAAGAGAGGAAGAGGGATGTGAGAGATATTGATCAGGTAGAATCCATAAAACATGGAAACTGATTGGTTACAAGGGCTGAGAGAGAGAAGAGTTGAGGATGACTTTGAGGTTGCTGACCTGTGTGACTGGGAAGGATGATCATACCCTCGCTGGGAAGTGAGATATTAGGAAGAAAGGTGGGTTTTTGCTGTTCAGTAGTTCTTCAGCAACGTCTGACTCTGATCCCCTTTGGGGTTTTCTTGACCAAGATACTGGAGTGGTTTGCCATTTCCTTCTCCAGATCATCTTATGGATAAGAAAACTGAGGCAAACAGGTTTAAGTGATTTGCCCAGGGTCACACAACTAGTAAGTGTCCAAGGCCAGATTTGAGCTTAGGAAGATGGGTCTTCCTGACTGCAGGCCTGGCCTTCTATTTACTTCACCACCTAGCTACCCTGGCCATGAAGGTGAGTTTAGGGGAAAGATAATGGGTTCTCTTTTGGTATGTTGAGTTTGAGATGCTTGTGGGACATCCAAGTGGAGAGATATCCAAAAGGCTGATAGAGATGTAGGCCTGGAACACAGGAAAGACATGAGAACTGGACTGTGCAAGTTTGGGAGTTAATCTGTATAAAAATGAGAGATGGGAGCTAATAGGATCACCAAGCAGCTAAGGCCCAGGACGGAGCCTCAGATGCACCCACAGATATAGGGTGGGTCACAGATGAGAATCCTGCAAAAGAGACCAAAGTTTAGGTAATAAGAGAAACCAGTGAAGGGGGAGTGGACACTCATCAGTGCCACATGCTACAGAGAGGTCGGTGAAAACAAACAAAAAAGGCCATTGGATTGGACGATAAAGAGATAGTTGATAAAATGGTGGGGATGAAAGGTAGATTGCTGGGCAGAAGAGAGTAGGAGGTGAAAAAGGATGTAGAATGCTTTTGTTTTTTAAAGGAATTTTACTCTGAAAAGAGATGGGACAGTCATTTGAGGGGATGGTTGCCTCAAGTAAAGGGTTTTTGGGGGGACTGTTTTGTTTTTTTAAGGATGAGAAATCTGGGCATTGGGAAGCAGCAAAGAAGGTGTCACTGGATAAAGAAAAGTTGAAAATAAGAGAAAATAAGATGATCAAAGGATTGAATTTCTGGAAGAGAGAGGAGGAGATGGGCTCAGGGGCACACGTAGAGCTCTTGGCATTGGCTGGAAGAGCCTCCTTGTGCTCTTACCAGGGAGCAAAGGAGCAGAGCCTGGGGGAGGTGTAGAACTGGAATGGAGAGTGCCTGGGACAGATGGCCTAGATTTTCCTAGACCAACACCTAAAGCGTTGGCATGAAGAGACACCAGCCTCAGCCTTTGCCAAAGTAGACACTTCATAAATGCTTTGAAGCATGTATTGCTTTATCTTTACTATTTCCTAGAAGCTGAAAATAGGGAGAAACTTTCACTTTTTCTCTAAAACAGAGCACTGAGGGATTGTTAGGGAATTGATGAATTCCAGGGCAGGGCATTTCCCTTCTCAGGAAGTTTCTGTGGATACAATTTCAAAAAAAGCTTTTCCCTGGTTAGATGACATGACAATAATAATGGATAGTATATCAAACTTTCCAGTTTTATGTATATTATCTCATCAGGATGTGGAAATAGAAAACTATTTTATGAAATGAGGGATCTTGGCTTTTAGTCCAGGGAAGATAATTGGTATAGGAGTATATGTGAGTATCTTAACTTGAATTTTAAAAATTCAAATAGTCAGCCACACTCTTGTTTCATTCCACTACTTCTCATTCCACTGAAAAATGTGATTTTTTTTTTGTCTGTGATTTCTTCAGATACCTAGTGTAGAAACTCCTTCCATCTATGCAGGTAGCAACCAGTGTATAAAGTTTTAGAGCCTTACCGGTTGTCACAGGTTGGTATGAATATGTCAGAGGGAGGACTGGAGCCCCCGGGTCTTCCTGACTCCAAGACTCGCCCTCTGGCCTGTGCCATATTGCTTCTCTTAAGTTAAAGGATTTGAACTCTCCTTTTCTCAGCTCAGCCAAAGCACTAGTGAGAAAGGAGATTTAGGCTGCGCAGTTGGGGACCCCCAGAGATGAAACGGAAGTTGTCATGGAGACCCTGCCTTTGTATGTGTGCCCCATCGCCTTTTACTGCGAATGCGTGACCCTCCCCAATGCTGGCCATAGAAGGGTCAGGCGTGCCTCTGAATTCCCAGTAATACGGTTGAGCAGGAAGTCGGCTCTGACTGTCAAATGGAGTCCCTTGAGGTTTATTGTCTGTTATTCATCTCTGAATACTAACCCCCAGGGCTGGTTTTAGCAGACTCTGCTGACAGCTGCCCTTTGCTGTTGATCATCCTTCTCCCAGGTGTCGGTGTATTGCACTAACTCCTCCATGCCTTCCTAGTCCTCATTACTTTGGCTTTGTTCAGTTGTTTCAGACTCTTTTTGACCCCATTTTGGGGTTTTCTTGGCAAAGATACCAGAGTGGTTTGCCATTTCCTTCTTCAAGTTAATTTACAGATGAGGAAACTGAGGTAAACGGGATTAAATGACTTGCCCAGGGTCACACAGCTCATAAGTGTCTGAGGCTGGATTTGAACTCAGGTCTTCCTGACTCCAGGCCCAGTGCTCTGTGTACTGTGGTGCTCTATTCACTGAAGCGATATCCATATGCCCCTGCTTCTGTTTCTATAAAGTATTTGTAGATTCAGATCCTGCCTCTGTCGCTTGCTAAATGTGTGACCTTTGGGTAAGCCACTGCTCCTCTCTGGGTCTCAGTTTCCTCATCTGAAAAATCGGGGAGTCAGGCTCAATGATCTCTGAGGTCCCTTCCAAAGCTACATCCATGCTACTATGACCCCTCAGCCCTAACCCTGCCTACCCTCAACGATGTCCTGTTCTGCCCTCCAAAATCAGAGACATCCCTCTCCTACCTGACGAAAACTTCCTCCATCTTTAGGCTCATTCCCCCCAAAGGGTAGGCTGTTCAATAAGCATTTATTAAGTGCCTACTATGTGCATGGCACTAGAGATTTGTTGGGTTTTTTTTGTTTTTTTGTCTAGTCCTGTGATTTCATCAGTATAGGGCATTCCAGGCATGGAAGGTCCTTCCACCAATTCATAGCAAGCATTCTTCTGCAATTGATAGTCTATAGTCTTTGAGACAACCAGGTGGCTCAATGAATAGTTCCCTGGGCCTGAAGTTAGAAAGACCTTAGTTCGAAAGTGACCTCTGACACTAGCCGTGTGACCCTGGATAAGTCACTTAATCCCCTGGAGAAGGAAACAGCAATCCACTCCTGTATCTTTGTCAAGAAATCCCTTATGGACAGTCATGATCTATGGAGTCACACAGAGTCAGTACATGACTGAAGAACGAAGTCTTTGAGAGTTGCCTGGGACTTTGAGAGGTTCAGTGACTTGCCAGGAGCACAGAGCCAGTCTGTGTGGAGAGGCAGGTCTTGAACCCAGGTCTCCTGGATTACAAAGCCAGCTTGTTCCCGCCACCGTACTGTGCTTCCTGAGCCGAAGGACATTCTTGAGGGAGGGGAGCAGCGTGGTCCACAGGATACAAAGTATATAGAGAGTAGCAGGGCGAGCGCTGTCCACTCAGGGGTGGGAGATGTCAGCTGCATCGGGGCCGAAGCTGCCTGCGTGTTCCTCCTGGGGACTCGGCCTTGGAGCAGGAGGTGGGCAGGGAGGCTGGTGCCCAGCCCCGGCCGGGGCGTTGGGCTGGGGCATTTGGAGGGAGGGGAGACTCTTAGAGGACGTGCGGCTCCCCTGGGAGGGCATCAGCACCCTGCGCTCTCCGCCTGGGGCCTCTGGGGCTGCGGACCCTGGCTGGGGGCGGGAGGGTCACAGCCAGGGGGCAGCGGGGAGGCCCCCGACTCCTCCTCTATTTAACTGTATTACCGAATAGGAGAGGCGGCCTGGGACGGGGCGGGGGGAGTGGGGGGTGACGAGTGTGTGCTCAGGTCTGGCTGGAGATCCGAGGCAGGGGCCGAGAGTGGGGAGGCGGGGGCAAGGAGCGCCCCCCCGCCCCCCAAGTTCCCAGGCCGAGCTGCCGCGGGGAGGGGAACCCACGCGCCCCTTCCCAACTCTCGCTGCCGGGCTGCGCGGGGGCCGGGACCAGATGAATCGGGGGGCGAGTGACCCTGGCAGGGCCCTTTGTTCTCGCCCAGGCAGGAGCGGGGGCACAGAGCCGTTCACACGCCATCGCAGGGCATCCTGCTGGGCACGCTGGGGAAGGGGCACTGCAGCTGGTCATGGGACTTGGCCGGGCGGATCGCTCCATCTCAATAGCCCGTCCCAGTGGGGTCTGGCTGGGGCTGGAGTCCCTCCCCGCTCAGCCCCCAGCCCCTCCCCCAGGCCGCCCTGGCTCCCGCAGGTACCTGACTTCCAGGCTGCTTCCCTTGGGGTCTGGCCGTGGGAACCCATGAAACTTAGTGCCCTGTTCCGAGGTGGAGACTGGGAGAGCCCCGCCTCGGGCCACTGACAGCGCTTAGGATCCTGGCTCTAGAGCAGGAAGGACAACTAACCCAACCATCTCTTTTTACAGGGTAGGAAACTGAGGCGGGGGGGGGGGGGGGGAACCATCTAGGGGAGAGTGCCCCATAGAAGCTCGGATTTAAAGCTGTAAGGTAATGTAGGGACTATCTAAGTCCGAGGATCCTACCAACCTTCTCATTTTATAGAAAAAAAGAGACCTTAGAGGTTCTCTGAATTTTCCCCAATTTCCAGTGGTGGTGCATGGCAGAGTGCAGATTCAAACTCAGACCCCCTAAAACCTGGCTTCCTGCCTCTGTGACCAACCTTTCTGAGCCTCCCTTTCCTCATCTGGAAAGTGATTAGGCAATCTCCAGTTCCACATCTGGGATCTGGGATCATTCTCATCATCATAAACAACCGCTGATGTTTATCCTGAAATGAAGTTTTCAGTGTTCTGTGATCTCCTTTCTTTCCACTGCACTTTGTCCAGCCCATCCCATGGGACCTGGACTGCAAGCGACCTGATTCTCCAGCCTAGGCCTGGGAAACCACTCGTCCATGATCCAGGTGGTTAAAGCCTGAATCCAAACTGAGGCATGATTCCTCATCCAGTTCTGTTCCCGTAGTGCGTCAGAAAGTCCCATCACTTTTTCTGTCCTCTACACGCCCTTGCTCCAGCTAATTTGTTCCCAGGTTAAGGCAAATTCTCCAACTCAATATTAAGGGTAAAGTTTTAGGAACAGAAAAGGGGGGGCCAACCATAACCCCACCTCTCCATTTACTAACCCTTCTCACACCTGCTAGATACAGGATTAGGAGGTCATATAGCTCCCTTGAGCTTTTTTTTTTGCTATGAGTGTTCAAAGACACATTGACTAAGGGCCCAGAGAGGAGAAACCTTGGACAAATGGTGATCCAGCAGACACTTTCCTGGCCATTTAGGGGGTGGTGAGTGGTGAGGTGAGACCTCTCCCACCCTTTCCCTTGCCCCAGAAACCACAGATGGTCAGAAGGAGGAGGTCAGAAGGAGCTCACTCTTCACCCTCCTCTCTCTCCCCAGGCCTAGCCAGCAGCCCTGAATGTGCCTGTGGCCGGAGCCACTTCACTTGTGCAGTGAGTGCCTTGGGGGAGTGTACCTGTATCCCAGCTCAGTGGCAGTGTGACGGTGACAATGACTGCGGGGACCACAGCGATGAGGATGGCTGCAGTAAGAGACTCCTCCAGGGATGGGGGCTGGGACAGGGAAGAGGCCATGAGGAGAATGATGGGGAGCCACCACCACCGTGCTGGAGAAAAACACAGTGCATTTAGGGGTAGAGTCCATCAGGGGAGACAATGTGCATGTGCTAGATACAAAACAAGTCACATGGTAGTTTTTAGATGGGGTGATACACTTCATAGCTGCTGGGAATATGGAGTGGACATTGGAAAAGGCTTTATGTAGAAGATGGCGCTTGAGCTAAGCTTTGAGGGAAACTAGGGATCCTGAAAGTGCTCTGGAGGGAGAACATTTCTGGCAGGCGGATGACAGGGGCATAGCCTGTGCAAAAGCAAAGATGATAGCATGTAAGGGTGGTGTGTCAGCAGCAACGAGGTGACTGCTTATGCCGAATTCTAGAATGTACCAAGAGCAGCTGGGGGGTGACCTGGCAAAGGCCTGACTGAGAGGTTGGAGCCAGGGGGAGAAAGCCTTTAAGAAAGAGCCTAGAAGGACAGCGGCTGCCTTTGGGATACTGTGGGTCGGATTCCAAGCGATAGCCATTTGGGCTCTGTGATTCCCCAGCAAGGAAATTGGCTGATCCCGATGCTCCTGTAGAGGTTTGTCACATCACCGACATTGCCCAGTCTGCCAGCAGGGCCACCTCAGCACAATCCGTTTTAGTCCAAATGAACAAGCCTTTATTAAACACCCCTAAACGGCCTGGTGTGTCACTAGATTCTGGGCATATGAAAGCAAAAGCGCCAGTGCTCTCAGGGCACTTAGGAAATTCTCCCCAAGACAGGAGTCTCATACGCAGACAATCGGATACCAAACATATATGAAATTCACTTTACATCTATTGCTTGGATGTGGAGACACACACGTAACAATAAACACGTTTGAAACAAAATATAAAGAAGACCTTTCTGTGTATATAACACAGATGTCTCCTTTGACTTTAACTTTGAATGAAGGAAAATTCATTTATTTCTTAGGCTCTTAATATTATGTCATTTGATTCTCACAACAACCCTGGGAAGTTGATACTGTTCTTATTTTAGAGAGGAGAAAACTGAGGCAGACAGGGTAAATGACCTGTCCAGGGTCATGCTGTAAGTGTCTAAGACTAGATTTGAACTCAGGTCTTCCTGCCTCCAAGACCAGCTTTCTGTAGACAATGCCACCATACTTTTCACATGCGTTTACATGGGCAGCTAGGTAGTTCCATGGATGATGCTAGACTTGGAACTGGCTACACTTGAGATCCAATCCTACCTCAGATACTTGCTGGCTGTGTGGCTCTATGCAGGTCACTTGATGCCCCTGTCCTCAGTTCCCTCATCTATAAAATGGACATAGTAATAGAACCCTGCACACAGGGTTGCTGAAGAATCCAAAGAATGAACACATACAGCATATCTCTGAGCACATCCTCTTGTGCTGGCTATTATTATTGTATATACAGGTATTGATTCCTTCTCTAAATTGGGCGAAGACCAGTTGCCTGAGAGGTTCGCTTGTGCTGTCGACATCCCTGACCTCCCAGTTAGTGCATATACCAAGTAGACTGGCCCTCCTTGTTCTGTGCATCCAAGGGGGACATTCCCAAGTCACCTTTGATGCTTTGAGCCCCAAGTCCCCTGTAGCTCATTCTCCTTGAGACCAGGAGCCAGAATTAGCAGGGCTGGCTGCGGGGGAAGGGGAATGCCATCTGTGACCCTGAGCAGAGTTTTTCTCTATCTGAAGTTAATTGGTCCTGATAGGGACTGAACCTACAACTTTGGTCTCACTGACACCCATTGTATCCAGCTGAGCTAACTAGCCCAGACAAGGTGCTCATTATGTATTAGCACCGTGTACTTCCCAAGAGGAAAGCTGAAAAAAAAAAGACATTTCCTTTCTGTAAGATTTTAATTGACCAGCATTGACCTTCTAAGGATCAGATAGCTACAGTTGGAAGAGCCTCAGAGGCCATAAAGTTCAACCTCCATATTTTGCAGATAGGGAAACTGAGACCCAGGAAGGTTAAATAATTTTCCCAAAGTTATACATGTATTAGAGATGGGATTGGAGTCTAGGTCTTCTGACTAAAAAACTGAAACTTATTATTATTACACATCATATCTTATCCTATAATAATAACTTACCTTTCTGTAACTGTTTTTTTGGGGGGGAGGGGGGGCCTGACTTCACTGGGGTGGGGAATTGTCAGTGGAGAAGCCTCCAGTAATGTAATTTGGCTACTTCAGTCTTATTTGGCCTGGTCACTGAGAGGCCAAGTTACTTGCTTATAGTCTCAAGACCAGGATGTGTCAGATTGGCATTTGAACCCAGGGCTTCCTAACTCTACGGCTTACGCCTCTGTCACTTTACTGCTCAGATAACACTTTAACATTTGCAAAATGATTTCCTCACAACTAACCTTTGGAGTAGTTATTACTAGTATTATTTGTGGGAGAGGAAGGTATCAAGGCTTGACTCAGGATACCAACAGTGAGGGGATCTCCCAGTATAGAAATTCCCTCCACCTGTGCTGATTAACAACTCCTCTGGAATTTGTAGTCTCGGAGTTTGCCTGGAGGCATTGAGAGGTTGAATGGCGTAAGACCTGAACTCAGGTCTTCCTGACTCCAAGGTGTGATTTCTATCTACTAGGACATATTACCTCTTATTATAAGTATTTTTATGCATCTGGACTCTCTTTCCTCTGTGTCTCAGTGCTTCCCACCTGTTCCCCTCTGGATTTTCACTGTGACAATGGCAAATGTATCCGACGCTCCTGGGTGTGTGATGGCGACAATGACTGTGAGGATGACTCTGATGAACAGGACTGTCGTAAGTACCAGCCCAGGCTGGCACTGAGCAAGCTGAGCCCGAGGTCTGGTGAGGCTGAGGGAGGGTTCCAGGGGACTCTGGTACACCAGAGGTATCAACACCCCTCCTTGGAGTGCCCCGGATTTTTTCTGCTTCTGGGCCCCCAGTCAGGGAGCATCTTCCAGCAAAGCACAAATGGCACCTGAGGGCTCCCTGGGTGGGTCCCCAGTTCTGATCTCTCTGTGTCTTGTGTCCGCAGCCCCTCGAGAGTGTGAGGAGGATGAATTCCCCTGTCAAAATGGCTACTGCATTCGAAGCTTGTGGCACTGTGACGGAGACAATGATTGTGGAGACAACAGTGACGAGCAGTGTGGTAAGTGGGAGGCGTCATGGTGTGGTGGGGGGAGTGCTGGACGTGGAGTCAAGGGGACCTGAGTTTGTTCGGCTCTGTATGACCTTGGACAAGTCACTTAACTTGTCTGGGCCTCACTTTCCTCATCTGTAAAATGAAGGCAGTGAGCTAGGTCCTTTCCAGCTCTAAATCCTATGGCATTCCGCCTTGGCCCCAGAGAAGATCAATAAACATTTATTAAGAGCCTACTATGTGCCAGGAACTGTTGCTAAGCACTGGAGGGGAGGAAATGCACTTCCTTTCTTCCCTGGGAGAAGTGAAGGGTCTGTGAGTGAAGGATGATCCATATCTTGCCACACGTGGTTGCTGTGCCAACTGTTCTTTCTTACAAAGGAAGGCTTATTAGATGGTGGGGGAGAGTGGCAGACAAAGAAACTGACTGTGGTGTAAAAAACAAAAGACAGGAATAAAACCTTAACTTTATAATAAATCAATAAATCCAGTCGGACTTGGCCATTCTTGAAACCATTCATTTCTTCATCCAACAAACATTTTGTGGACCTGCTATGCACAAGTTCATGGCTACCCCTCCTTGAAGGGCAAGAAGGGTAAAGGGCAGGCAAGCTGGCCTGAGTTACGCAGGTGCCCCACAGACTAGAGTCAGATCCGACTTGTTCAGTATTTTCTTTCTCTGGGGGTCAGCTCCAGGATTTAAAGGATCTGAGGAATCGTCCAAGAGTTGGGGTGGGTTTGGCACCAAAGCTGGTGTCCTGCCCCACAACCTGGGAAGCTCCCCAGGACAAGAGTAAACAGCCCAGTCTCTCCCCAGACATGCGCAAGTGCTCCGACAAGGAATTCCGCTGTAGCGACGGCAGCTGCATCGCAGAGCATTGGTACTGTGATGGCGACTCAGATTGTAAAGACGGCTCGGATGAGGAGAGCTGCCGTGAGTGTCTTTGGCCCCTGCCATGATGGGATGTAGCTCAGGGAGTGGGTCCTACCCTCTGGGTGCAAGTGCTAGGCCTGTGGAAGAGCAAGTCCAAATAATAAGTCACCTTTTCATGAGATTTTAAAGTTTGCAAAGTACTTTCCTCATAATAGTTCTGTGAAGTGGGTGTTGAAAGGATGACTATCCCCATTTTAGAGATAAGGAAACTGAGGCTCTGTAAGGTTAAGGGATTTGATCATGTGCACATAGTTAAGTATCTGAGGTGGGATTTGAACCCAGGTCTCCTGATTCCCAAGACCAACACTCTTTCCACAATACCACCTCTCAAGTAACTGTTCTAGACCTGGACAGAAGTTGGACAAAGCCCTTTAAGTGAATAGGGAGGCCTCAACTTTCTTACCCATTTGACGGAAGCATCCTTATGAGGAACTGCCCCAGGGAACTCTGTGATGGCTGAGTTGGGGCTGTCACCATGCATGACACCTTCCCACTCTAAGGAGCCAATGTCTACTCTGACAGTTTACATTGAACTCCTACTATGTGAAAGCCACTATGAGTGTCCTAAGGTGCACCAAGTGAATCATAAAACGGTCCCTGTCCTCAGGGAGTATTTATTCTAGAGGGGCGAAGGTGGGGGAAAATTACAGCATGTATATTGATAAGTATATGTATATGTGGAGAGAGATCTATAGATATGGATATGTATAGATAGACCTATAGATATTAACATGCCGCCTATCTGTCTATATCTACATATGTGTATGTGTATACTTTGTCTAGGGTCAACTAGTCTGGTATAAATACATAAGTATAAATATGTATTTATATATGTATCCATACACACATACACACACGTATTTATGGAGGAAAGGCTTCCCTCCCGAGTCTGCCGGTGAGTTGCACACCCAGGAACCTTGAGATTCTGAGAAGCACGGATAGGGAGTGAGTGCATTCCAGGTACAAGGACCAGCTTGTACAAAGACATGGAAGCCAGTCACACACTGAGGATGTGTTCATCAAAAAGAAGGCGTCTTTGCTCTCAGAGGGTTTACACTCTACTGGGGGAAACAATATGTTCACAGATGAGTTAATATAACAGGGTTTATACAAAATAGATACGGGGGGACTTGGGGGGGGGTGTGGATTATCAGGGAAAGATTTCTTGAAGAAAGTGGCATTTGAGCCGAGTCTTGAATGAATTGAGGACCTAGAGTGCCAAGGACTGAGACTGTTTCCTCTCGTCCATCCCATTAGCCTCAGCAGTTCCAGCACCTCCCTGCAGCCTGGAGGAATTCCAGTGCGCCTATGGCCGCTGCATCCTGGACATCTACCACTGTGATGGGGATGACGACTGTGGAGACTGGTCCGATGAGTCTGACTGCTGTGAGTGCCCTTGGGCAGGAGGTGGGATGCAAGGGTATTGGAGAGTTTCTAGGGCTAGTGAGCCAGAGTAGTCCTGGGGAGGAGTCTCTGAATTCTAGGCAATCTTCTGAAGAGTTCATTCATTCATTCTCTCAGTCACTTACTCTTTGTTTGTTCGTTCACAATCTTTTGGTTCGTTCACAAGTGTTTCTTCTGTGTTCTCTGTGTGCAAGGCCCCATGGAAGGTCTGGGCCAGGAGACTAGCTTTCTGAGGAAGTGTGTCATAGGGGTCTCTAAGTACAGGATGGCTGGAGAGACCCACATCACAGCTGTTTATGTCCTTTGTGACCTCTGGCAAACCACTGAGCCTCCTTGGGCTCGTCTTCCTCATCTGTAAACAGAGTGGGTTGGATAAGGTGGCTTCAGAGGACCCTTCCAGCTTGAGAGGCATGACCCTCTGAACTGGGTAGTAACCCCTTTTCCTTGCCCAATCCCTGCCCAGCCTCTCACCAGCCCTGCCGATCTGGGGAGTTCATGTGTGACAGTGGTCTCTGCATCAATGCCGGCTGGCGCTGTGATGGGGACGCAGACTGTGATGACCAATCTGATGAGCGAAATTGCAGTGAGTGGGAAAATGGTCCTGGAGAGATGAGGTGGCTCGTGGCATAAAGGAGGCTCCGGGGGAGAAGGTCAGAGAGGTGGTGTGTGAAGGACAAGGGACCAACCACCGGATCGGGGGCTGCCTCAGGATGTGGGGGATGTAGGGAGGGGAAAGAAAGTGTTTCAAGCTGTTTCAGAGCTGCCCCCCAACCTAGACCTTCCCTCCCACCTCTTCCAGCTACTTCCATGTGCACAGCGGAGCAGTTCCGCTGTAAGTCTGGGCGCTGTGTCCGGTTGTCTTGGCGCTGTGATGGGGAAGATGACTGCTCAGACAACAGTGATGAGGAGAACTGCGAAAACACAGGTCGGGCCCCTCAGCCCTGCCTCTGACCCCTCAACAGGCACTCTGTGACATGGGCAAGACAGGGCAAAGGTGACGCCCTTTGCCACTACCTTGGGCCATAGTCATGGTATAGCTTTACCTGACATGATGGGTATGGACTGTGGGGCCATAGGATCTGAGGACATCTCCTCTAATCCCCTCATTTGACAGATGAAGAAACTGAGGCCCAAGGAAGTTACATGATTTACTCAAGGTAGTGTTAGTGGTGAGATTTAAATCCAGGACCTCTAACTCCGAAACCAACAATGCCAGTGTTATGAGTGTCACTTTCTGTTAACTTATCTATTTATATGTAGGTCTGATTGGGGCCAGAGGTAGGGGAGGCACATACTACTCTAGATAGCTGGCTGACTTCCTTCTAAACCATTTGGAATGTGACATCATTACCACCTTTCCCCTCCTGCCATGAGTTCCTTGCCATCTCTCTTTCTCAAGCCCTCATGAAAAGTCAGGGGATTCAGTCTTACCAGATCCTTGCCTTGCTCCAGAGCCCTGGAATACCCCACCCCCCTTACCACCCAACTCACCCAAATCCCAGTCCAACTGCGTCTTGCCTTAGAAAATGACAGGCTCCCATCCTTTCCAACCCCTCCCTCTGTTGTTCCAGCCCTCCCCTCACCTGTGCTGTCCTTCTCTCCCCAGGAAGCCCCCAGTGTGCCTCAGATCAGTTCTTATGTGGGAATGGGCGCTGCATTGGCCAGAGAAAGTTATGTAATGGTGCCAATGACTGTGGAGACAGCAGCGATGAAAGCCCCCAGCAGAACTGCCGTGAGTGTCTCCTGGGGTGAGGCTGCTTAGTTGTAAATTTGGGGGGAGTTTTTTGAGCTGTGAGTCCAGAAATAGCTAATCCAGACCTTCCAATGCCTTCATCTTGCAGATGAGGAAACTAAGTCCCGGAAGGAGGCAGTGATTTAGGATCATCGATTTGGAGCTGAAAGGGTCCTCAGAGGCATATATTCCAATAGCTTCATTTTCTAGATGAAACTTAGGTCCATTCACGGGAAGTGACTTGCCCAAGGTCCCAAAAGTAGTAAGAGGCAGATGTAGGGTTTGAACTGAGATCCTGATTCTAAATCTGGTATTCACTTGCCCAAGGTCACATAATCAGCAAATGGGTGGATGAGTCAGAATTTGAGCTCCACACCCAGCTCCCTTCCAATGCCCCCCAAGCTGCCCAATGAGCAGCTCCTAGGGCTAACAGGGAACCCTCTCCAGGGACTCTTCCAATTGCAGGAGCAGTTCTCCATGGTCTCAGTGGAGTGCCAAGCTGGCTCTCCTCAGTGAGCACATTAGGCTCAACTCCCATCTCTGACTTGACTGCCACAGGGCCTCGGACAGGTCAGGAGAACTGCAATGTCAACAATGGTGGTTGTGCCCAGAAGTGCCAGATGGTTCGGGGAGCGGTGCAGTGTACCTGTCACACCGGCTACAGACTCATGGAGGACGGGCGATCATGCCAGGGTGAGGCAGCACACTTGGAAGGGAAAAGGTTCTATAGGTTGTTGAGAGTGAGGGATGGGTCTGGTCCCATTACTTAGAATGCAAGCAGATCTCCAGGCCAGTGAACATCTGGGCAGCCAATGAATTGGGGTAGAGATTGGACAGCATGGGTTCTCTGACTCATGCCCTTTGTCCCTACAGATGTGAATGAGTGTGAGGAGGAGGGCTATTGTAGCCAGGGCTGTACAAACAGTGATGGAGCGTTCCAGTGTTGGTGTGAGGCTGGCTATGAACTCCGACCTGACCGACGAAGCTGCAAGGCCCTAGGTAAAGGGAGCTGGGGCTAGGCCCTGTGGGCATGGGAGGGTTCGACCTTCCTGAGGCAGCTCCAGTTACCCTCTGGGCCCTATTGAGTGACTTAATCATCTCTGCCATCTTTGAGTCCAGTGAGCATTTCTTAAGTATCGACTGTATGCCAGACATCGTGCTATGCACTGGGGGTACAAAGACAAAAATGAAATGGTTCCTGACCTCCAGAAGCTTACATTCTGTTGGGAGGATACAATCTGTACACAGAGAAGTAAACACAAAGTATATTCCGAGGAATTTCGATGTGGTGAGAGAGGCTTAATGCCTTCTCCTCTCTGAACCAAGCCTTGAAGAAAGCACAGATAAGAAGGAAGCAGATTCCAGGATCGAGGGATAGATAGTGGGAGCAAAAGCATGGAGGTAAGAGGAGAAGATGGAAGGCTCTGTATGGCAAGGAGCTGCTGGCCATTTGGCCTCGATGCTGGAGTGTGCCAGGGGGAATAATGAAAACTGCTAGGAAAGACTGGAGCCAGCCTGGAGAGGGCATTTTAGTCATAGCAGTAACAGCAGTAGCATTTGAGGATGATAAAGCATTTTGGATCTTACCTGAGCAGTCATAGAGAGCCACGTCAGCTTTTTGAGCAGGAGAGTGACAGTCAGATCTGTATTTAGAGCAAATTGTTTTGATAGCCGTGTGGAGAGTGGATTGGAGAGGCAAGAGAGACTCTGGCCAGTTAATTTAGACCTGAACTAGGGTGGTGGCCATGTTAGTGGGGAGTAGGAGAGCAGATGAGGAAGCTGACTTGCCCAAAGTCACATAGATAAGTAGGCATCAGAGGTAGGATCTGAACCCAGAATCTCTGACTCCAGCTATTGTTGAGGTAATCAATCCTTTACAGAGATGAACTGAAATGTAAAGCAGCTGCTCTTGGAATGAGAGAGGATAAGTGAGAGCACATTAGGGTCTGAGGAAGATGTTTTCAGTGTATAGCTGTAGCTAAAGGCTTCTTTTTCTACTTCTGCCTCTCCTCCTACCTTGAGGTTTCAAGCAGATGCTTTGTGCCCCATGCTCTTTGGTGATGGGTTTCCATCTCATGGGCCTGGAAGGCGTAAGGGGCTTGTGAGCCAAGGGACAGACCTGGAGCCTGGGCTTAGGCCCTGTCTCTCTCCCTGTCCCAGGGCCAGAGCCCGTGCTGCTCTTTGCCAATCGGATCGACATCCGGCAGGTACTGCCGCACCGCTCCGAGTACACGCTGTTACTCAACAACCTGGAGAATGCCATCGCTCTTGACTTCCACCACCGGCGGGAGCTTGTCTTTTGGTCGGATGTCACCCTGGACCGCATCCTTCGAGCCAACCTCAATGGCAGCAACGTGGAGGAGGTGGTGTCCACAGGCCTGGAAAGCCCAGGTAAGGAGAGTCAAGGCCCAGGGTGAGGGAAATCAGAAGGGAGAAGAATGGCGCAGCATTCTGAAAGGAGAGGTGCATGCTATGGACCAGGAAGCTAAGATCCACCTATAACTTGAGGATTGATTGGCCAGAATAGAAAGATGGGAACATGGTCTGGATCCCCTGACCCTCAAGCACTCTCTCCCTCTCTTACCTCGTCAGGGGGGCTGGCTGTTGACTGGCTCCATGACAAGCTGTACTGGACAGACTCAGGCACTTCTAGGATTGAGGTGGCCAACTTGGATGGTGCACATCGGAAGGTGTTGCTGTGGCAGAACCTGGAGAAACCCCGGGCCATTGCCCTGCACCCCATGGAGGGGTAAGTGAGAACCACAGGCCCTGGGCTCGTGTCAACCCCCACCCACTAGCCACTCCATGCAAAGCAGAGGCATTGGGCCCCATCTTCCTAGGTCAGGGATTATAAGCCAAGGGACAAGGGTCTGACAAACTGACTCATGGGCTCCTGCTCCCATTCCAGCCTGGCAAAGATGAAGTCCGGAGAAAGGACTCCTGAAACAGGAGCTTTTTGTACCCTATTCCACAGGGGAGGGGGCTTGCCTAAAGGAGCCCACAGTCATAAGCTTCCTTAAGTCAAGAAGATTCCACCTTAGATTTGTGTGACTTTGGGCAAGTCACTGATCTCTTGGCCAAGCGTTTCCTCATTGTAAAAAGGACACTTGTAATATCATAGAGTTACAATAATAAAATGATAGATTTGGAACTAACAAGGACTTTGGATGCCATCAAATCCAATCCCATCATTTTACAGATGGGAAAAGTGAGGCCTAGAGAGGTTAAGTTACTTGTGCAAATTCACATGTCTAGCACATTTATGGATTGGATTCAAACCCAGGTCTTCCTGACTCTTTCGGAAGTCTAATGCTCTGTACTCTACACCAAAGGTGTCAGATACAGCATCCGTAGCCCACAACATTTCCAAGTACAGTCTGAATCAGATTAAGATGTAGTTAGGAAATATTTAACTGAATAAAAATACAGTAAACCATAGATAATGTTAATTTGTGGTTTTCTAAGTCAATATATGACCTGCAAGGACCCTTATGTACAGCTTAGTGGCCCCTGTTTCTATCTGAGTTTGAAACCTCTATCCTACATCACACTGTAAGGAGCAGATGAGAGAAAAGCACTTAACAAACCTTCTAGCATGATGTAAATTTCATTGTTATTATTTTCATAACCACCAGGAAGAAATAAAAATTGAATTTACATTTTCATTCATATAAGGAACTCCTGAATAAGTACATTTCCTCAACCAACGCAAGCTGGCACTTTTTGTGCAAATTTTAGTTTCGGAGAGCTCCTGAGAAATGAAGGACTTGCCCAGTTTTCTCCGTACATCCAGCATATGTAAGAGGCAGGATTTGAGTCCGTATCTTGTAGACTCCAAGGCTCTCCAACCAAGGCCATACACCATGATGTCATCCATCCTGCCATTACCAGCAATAATCTTAGAATAATGGCAAATACCTCATAGGCACTGAGCAAGATGTTGTTTGAATAAATACTGCCTTTCTTCATTATTCTATCCGTTTTCCCTAGGATGTGAACACAGACTCTCCCCACATCTCAGCTGCCTTTCTTCCCTTTCTAGTACCATTTATTGGACAGACTGGGGCAATACCCCCCGAATTGAGGCCTCCAGCATGGATGGGTCCAGGCGGCGCATCATCGCTGATACTCACCTTTTTTGGCCCAATGGGCTCACAATTGACTATGCCGGACATCGAATGTACTGGGTGGATGCCAAGCATCATGTCATTGAGCGAGCTGACCTTGATGGAAGTAACCGCAAAGCTGTCATTAGCCAAGGTGAGTCTTCCTACCTACCTTCTTTCACTCTCTCTTCCCATTGTACCTCTCTGGGCCCCAGTTTCAAACTATCACAGAATCAGAGCTAGAAGGAACTTTGGAGATCTTTGAGCCCACCCTTCATTAAGGCCTGGAGAAGTTGCAGTGACTTGCCCAGGGCCACACAGCTAGTAAGTATCTGAGTCAAAACTGGAATCCAGGACTTCCGGAGTCCAAGTCAATCCGTCAGTCCACAGCATTTTTTAAGTGCTTCCCAGGGGTGTGCTGGAGCCAGCTCATACTGGAGCTGATTGTTAAATTTTCACCATGAGCGTTTGCCCCCTGGCATCATCAAATGCTGTAAATCAGGGTTTGATTTATTGATTTAATGTTTATTATTATTGGTATTATTGATTTATTGTTTTTATTATTTATTGATGATCTACACGAGAAAATGATGGACAAAGTGTTAACAATGAGGATTGAAGTTAAAAGTGTGTTTGTGTGTGCGATTGATTGATTCACTTTCCTTCTGAGAGCTGGTTGTTAAATACTCACCAGCAAGCCCACCACTGGTGCTTACTGTGCACCAGATACTAGGTACTGGGAGGAGGATGGGAGGTGCATGGAAAGACAGAACCAGTCTGTGTCCTTGAGAAGCACTCTGGCTATCAGACCGTGTTTCCTCTCCTGTAGAAGGGTTGGACTCAGTAACCCTACCATCTCTTTCGGCTTCAGATCACGTGAGTCCATTTGTCCATTCCCAGAGAGCAGATGCCCCACGTTCTTTTGGTGAAGAGGTTGAGCTAGAATTAGTTAGTGCTGGGTCCTGGAGCAGGGGCCTGCCAGAACTCTGGGCTGAGGGCATTCTGGGCCTCTTCACAGGCCTCCCACATCCTTTCGCCATCACGGTGTTTGAGGATAGCCTCTATTGGACAGACTGGCACACCAAGAGCATCAATAGTGCCAACAAATTCACTGGGAAGAACCAGGAGATCATCCGCAATAAACTGCACTTCCCCATGGACATCCACACCCTGCACCCCCAGCGACAGCCAGCAGGTAGCCACCTTCCACGCAGCCAGCCCAGTCTGCCCCTCTGAGCTTTCCACATCCTCCTTGGGCAACTTTCCCAGGGCCCCTTCCTCCCAGTGTCCTTGTCCCAGCCTGGTGAAACCCAAGGTTGGGACAGGCACGAGGCAACTGCCCCCTCTGCTGGCAACTGCAGGTAGCACATCTCTGAGCTTTCGTCCCCACCTCGTGTTCTCTAGCCTCTGGGTCTTATAGGGGTCCTCTTACCCTGGGGTATTTGAGCAGGGAGAAACCGCTGTGGGGACAACAATGGAGGCTGCACCCACTTGTGCCTGCCCAGCGGTCAGAATTACACCTGCGCCTGCCCCACTGGCTTCCGCAAGACCAGCAGCCACACCTGTGCTCAGAGTAAGTGTTTGGGGAGGGGGTACCCGCCAGGAATTCTGGGGCAGCCTTGAAAGGGGAAGTACCTGCAGGCTATTCTAGAAATAGACATATGACCAGGGATGTGAGTCCCAGCAGCTGCAGCTTGGGGGGGGGGGGGGGGGCACTACAAATATCTCATGGTGTGAAAGAAGTCTGGGTCTAGGAGTCAGGCAAGACCTGGGCTGGAATCTTACTGTTAGTCAGTCAGTCAGCATTCCTTAGTGCCTACTATGTGCCACACACTGCGCTAAGAGATAGGGATACCAAAAAAGAGGCCCAAACAGTCCTCGCCCTACAATCCTATGGGGCAGACAACAGGCAAAACCTGTGTACAGATACGTACCTCTATAACTTACTAGCTGTGGGATCTCGGACCAATCCCTTAACATTGCTGGGCCTGTGTTTGCTCCTCTGTAAAATGGGGGTAGTCACAGCTGTGGTGCCTGCCTCTCTATGCCTTTGGCTCCAATCAGAGGACCACAGAGTGTTAGAACTGGAGTCAGAAGGTCTTGGGTTCAAACGCTGCCTCACATGATTACTAGCTGTGGGCCTCAGTTCCCTATTGGCAAAATGAAAGGGTTGGACTTGACTCAAGAGTCTCTAAGATCCCTTCCAGCTCAAAAATCTATGGTCCTACCATACATGTCGTACAAGTCATGTATGTACAGCAACATAAACTTTAAAGTGCTGTTTCAAGGTCAGCTCCTGGCAGGAAACTGGAAGCCAGCTGCATTGGCATATCACTTCACCAGTCAGTAGGATGACTTCTCTAGTGGTCATTTCTGCAAGTCTGTTAAAGGGCAGCAAATATGAGGCTTCATGCCCTCCTAGAAAGCAGGAAAGAAGCTTGCCAGCCACTCTATCCCCTTCTATTGATCTCCCCTAAACTCTGGCATTTATCCACTGATTAAGAGTATTCCCAGCATTCAAAGGACTGCTAAGAGTTCTAAGATCAGGGCATCTCTTTCAGCCCAGGAACCAAGTAGCCAAAATTGGGCCTAGGTCCTGATGCTAATGCATGGTAGATGCTTAGTCCATGTGTGTCCTGTGAATGTATGAATTTATGAATGAATGAATAAATGATGACTTTCTATATCCTGGGCCAAAGAACAAGGCCTCCCCCTGAGCTCCTGCTTTTTTTTAGATTATAAGCTGTTTGAGGGCAGGGTTGGTCGTTGACCTCTTTTTGTATTCCCAGAGCTCAGCACAGTGCCTTGGCACATAGAAACACTTAATAAATATCTCTTGATTGCTTGTTTGCTTTTGGGAAGGAGAAAGTCTAGGCAAAGTTACTATCAGGACTCGCTATGCTGTATCTAGTGTCTTAGGTGCGGTCACTCCTGCCTAGCCCAGACATGGCTTGCCTTCGATTATGAGACTCCCCATGGGCCCTTCCGGCCCATGGTAATCCAGTCACATCATCGGTGATAGTGGGACCCATTCTGGGGACTCCCCTTAGAGCAGGAATTCCTTACCTGTCTTGTGTCCTGGAGCCTGTGACAGGAGCAGTCTGGTCAGGATGACGAAGCCCTCCTCAGAATCAGTGCTTCGCAAACCTTCAAGTCCTAAATGTCCATGATCATTGACGTGATTATCCTTATTCTCTCCATTCAATCCCTAAGTTTTATCTGACTACTAAGGCTGCCTGGTGCCCAAAATGGGATTAAGGCTTAGAGCATATGGCAGCAGATGGGGCAGAAAGGAACGGGCACTAGGAGGTCAAACAGCCCCAGGCAGGTGGCGTGATTAAGCCAGATGTCACCCAGGTGATTGTCTGTGTCTGTCACTATGTTGTTGAATTTAGAGGATTAAAAGAAGACCCCCCCTTTCGGCCTTTGATCAGGTCTTGACAAGTTCCTGCTTTTTGCCCGAAGGATGGACATCCGTCGGATCAGCTTCGACACGGAGGACCTGTCCGACGATGTCATCCCACTGGCTGATGTGCGCAGTGCCGTGGCTCTCGACTGGGACTCCCGTGATGACTATGTATACTGGACTGATGTCAGCACCGACACCATCAGCCGGGCCAAGTGGGATGGAACAGGGCAAGAGGTAGGGTCCAATCTGGGCAGTCGAGCCCTGGGGGAGGCATCAGACCTCCCCTTAAGTAGGACTTCCTGATGGTGTTAGCTATTTGGACTGTCATCAAGCTCAAAGAAGAATGGGGCTGGGTCCAAGACTGAGGGATCAGCACAGTTTGTGATATAGCTTTGCTTCTTACCAGGTGGTAGTAGACACCAGTTTGGAGAGTCCTGCTGGCCTGGCCATTGATTGGGTCACCAATAAACTATACTGGACAGATGCAGGTATGTGGAACAGTGTAGCCATGCTGATCTGGTCCTTGGAGAGCTCAGGAGACTTTTTTACCTTGGGATTTGTTTTCCTAGGAGCATCCAAGCCTAATCTTAAGCCTTGGATTCAGGGAGAAGGGGCCCAATGCCTCTAGGAAAAGGGGGTCTTCCCCTTTTTGTGTCATGGACACCTTTAACTGTGTAGTGAAGTCTATGTTCCCCTTCTCAGAATCATGTTTTTAAGGGCATAAAAAAACAGGATTACAAAAGGTGCCAATTATATTGAAATAAACATGTATTTTTTTTCCCATCCCAGTTCATAGAGCTCTTGAAATCAATTGACAGACCCTTTGGGAATCCACAGGCCCCAAATTGAGAATCGCTGCTCTAGGATAAAATGCATTTCAAGCTCTTCATGATACTGCTCCAGCTGCACTTCCAGGATGATTACACATTAGTCCCTTTTCTGCGTTTATTTTCCAGTCTGTTGGGCCTACTTGCTGTTCCCCATACAGGACATTGCATCTCCCATTTCCATGTCTTGGCTAGGGTGCCATGGCCCCCTTGCCTAGATTGCCCATCCTTCTCATTTCTACCTAGAAAAATCCCTAGCTTCCTTCAAGGATCAACTCACAGACCACATCTTACACAATGCCAGTTGCTAGTAGCTTTGCCCCCAGGAAATTATTTTGTATTGCCTGTCTATATTTTGTATTTTTTTATCTGTGTCCATGTTATTTACCCCAAGGAGAATATAAGTTCCTTGATGACAGGGTCTATCATGAAATTAGCACTTAAGAAACATTTATTAAATGAATGAATGATTGTGGGACTGGTGGAGGAAGCTCCCATCTTGAATCTTTGGGGCATTTCCCAACTGTATTACTATTGTTCCACCACTACAAATGACCCAAATGGATATTTGAGAGGCAGGTCAGATCAACAGCTACTGGTCTCTCTTTCCTCCTTCATTTATTAGTCTGAGTGGGATCTGGGTGGGAATTTCTACTGGCTATGCATCTTGCTCATATGTGTGGTTGGCTGCCTCAGATCTTGGCATACGAGAACACCATTAGTGCCAACCCCCAACAAGAAGGCTGAGCTAGAGTGGCTTTGCATACCAATTGTATGTGACCAACAGCTTTCTTTCTCCATCTCTCCTTGGGCTCTAGAGGACTGATGATTTTTGTCTCCCCAATCTTGGCAGGCACAGACCGAATTGAAGTAGCCAACACAGATGGCACCATGAGGACAGTACTAATCTGGGAAAATTTGGATCGTCCCCGGGACATTGTGGTAGAACCCAGGGGCGGGTAAGTCTCTCCCATTCAAGCTGTTCTCAGAATATAATTTGTCCTTCTCTCCTCTCCCCTTTCCCCCATCGCCCATTATTATCTGAATTCAGAGGGACTTAGAACTATCAAATAGTAGGATCATAAGTTCAAATCCTGCCCCAGACACTTATTTAGCTTTGTAATCCCAGGTAAGTCACTGAACCTTTCTCAGCTTCAGTATTCTCGTTTATAAAATGGGAACAATTGTAGCATTTACCTCACAGAATTGTTAGGAGGATTAAATGATATAATATTGAATTTCTTTGCAGGTTTTAAAGTGCTGTATTAATGCTAGCTATTATAAATATTATTGTCATCATTGACTTAGAACTTAGAGATCATCTAGTCCAGCTCCCTCATTTCTAGGACAAGTCCCAGGGAAATAAATTGATTCCCCACTGATTACACAGATAGTAAGTGAGTGAACCAGGATTTGAATATAGGTCCAGCACTCAGTCCTCTGTCTCATACCATTAGAAGAGACCAAAAAGGGGACTGAGACAAGCAGGAAAAGTAGACAAACTGGGCAATTTGCCTTCTTGCGGAAAATTAGTTACCTTAGACAAGACAAGAACAGAAGCAAAACAATTTTCTTGTCCCATGCCTAGGTTCATGTATTGGACGGATTGGGGTGCAAGCCCCAAGATTGAGAGAGCTGGCATGGATGCCTCAGGCCGCCAAGTCATCATCTCCTCCAATCTGACCTGGCCCAACGGACTGGCCATCGACTATGGCTCCCAGCGGCTTTACTGGGCTGATGCAGGCATGAAGACCATAGAGTTTGCTGGGCTGGATGGGAGCAAGAGAAAGGTGAGGGGGAGGGGCACATCCAAAGCAGTCCAGGAGAATGGAAGTTCTTTAGGGGCAGGAATGGTTTGGGATTTTTTGTCTTTGTATCCCCAGCCTGGCACACAGTGAATGCTTAATAAATGCAAATTGAATTGAGTTGGCTGTCAGACAGGTGGGAGGAGAGGTCTACGTATTGCAGCCTGCTCTGTAGCTGTGACCTCTTCCCCAGGTCTGGTGGGCATTATTTTTGATGATGAGACAAATCTGGGGAATGGACCATCCTGTGGGCTGGGGATAGTAAATAAGAGGCCCACTTTTTTCACATATGGAAGTGATGAGAAGTGTTGGGGGATTGGCAGGTATTGATAGGAACCCAGCTTCCACACCCTTTTGGGCTGACCCTCTATGGAGAGCGTATCTACTGGACGGACTGGCAGACCAAGAGCATCCAGAGCGCAGACCGGCTGACAGGGCTGGACCGTGAAACACTACAGGAGAACCTGGAGAACCTCATGGACATCCATGTTTTCCACCGGCTAAGGCCCCCAGGTAAGAAGCCTCTTGGGCCAGTGCATCCTGCTTCTTTAACCTCCCTATACTGGTAGAAAGTAGATATATGTATGTATGTATGGATGGATGGATGAATACACAGATGGATACAGAAAAAGAGGTGGATAGATAGGTGAATAACTAGAAAAAGAGAAAGAGAAAGATAGCTAGATAGATGGATATATAGAAAGAAAGAAGGAAGGAAGGAAGGAAGGAAGGAAGGAAGGAAGGAAGGAAGGAAGGAAGGAAGGAAGGAAGGAAGGAAGGAAGGAAGGAAAGAAAAAGAAAGGAAGAAAAAGAAAGAAAGGAAGGAAGGAAGATATAAAGGGGGAAGAAGAGCATTTATTAAGTGTTTCCTAGTTCCAAGCTCTTACTAAGTGCTGAGGATATAAATACAAGAAAAAATCAAAAGATGAGACAGTCCCTGGCCTCAGGCCATTCTAATGGGGGATATAGAGGGGAGTTGAAAAGCAGAGTGATAGAGTGGGGCACCTGGATGGAAACAAGGTCATTCACTGGCTGGAGAGTGTGCAGTGGAGCCAAGACAGAGGTGGCCATGGTGTGAGTGCATCAGAAAATGGTGGTCCAAGCTCAAGACTTACCAATCAGGATTGTAGGCCTTAGGGCAGAGGCATCTTCTGAGGGAGAAGGTTGCTGGTGAAGGGATGGAGAAGTCCAAAGCATAAGAAGTGGTTCATTCCATTGATGTTTCCTTCTCCTTCTTCCCCAGTGCACACTCCCTGTGCTATGGAGAATGGGGGCTGCAGTCATCTGTGTCTTCGGTCCCCACACCCTAAAGGTTACAGCTGCACCTGCCCTACGGGTATCAACCTTCTACCTGATGGCAAGACCTGTTCATCTGGTGAGTGCAGAAGAACCTAAGACCTGGTGGTTTAGCACCTCACTGTGAATGAAGAGTGAACCTCCTACTTATCCAAGGAGAAGACCCAACTAGGTCTAAGAAATTCTTTGAATATTGAGCTCCTCTAGAAAAGGGAAGAGACCCTGGGGAGCAGACAGTTCAAGTGTTGGAGGGGTCTAAGAGAAGGATCTCTGGTGCTAGTATAGTGGAAGTGAGATTTCCTACTATATTACAGGGATCTCATCCTTCTAAGGAATTCTTGGTTACCCTTCCATGGAAGAGGGGTTAGCTTTTTTCTGCTTGGCCCCAAAGGGCAGAACTGGCACCAGTTGGTGGAAGTCGAAGGGAGACAAATTGCGACGTGATATAAGGAAAAATTTCCCAAGAGTTAATACTAATCTAAAGAGGACTAGACTGCCATGGGAAGTGACAAGCTCCCCTACACTCCTCTACATCTTCACTACAGAGGCTAGCTGAGTATTCATTGTATATTATCTAGTGAGGATTCTTTTTCAGGTAGGAGTTAGCCTAAAGGCTGTTAAGGTCACCTCTGACTCTGACATCCTGTGATTTGGGGGGAGATTCTGTAACCCTGGGTCCATGACTTATCAAGAAAGAAATTGCTGCCTATGCTCTTTGAACCAAAGGGTAAATGTGTGGGGTAGCCCTTTTCTCCAAGACCTGAGCTCCTGGGAGCAGGTTCCCTGAAAGGCAGCACAATGGACAGAGGCAGTTTCCTTAGGGTAGTCTCCACCATTGCAGGCATGAGAAGTTTCTTGATCTTCGCCAGGAGGATAGACATCCGCATGGTCTCCCTGGACATCCCATACTTTGCTGACGTTGTGGTGCCCGTCAATATCACCATGAAGAACACCATTGCCATTGGGGTGGACCCCCAGGAAGGTTCGTAGACCCCCTAATGGTGAGGTAAAAATCCTACTCTTCTCCCTAAAGTCAATGTAGGCTCTCTTCTTAGACCACTAAGATTTACCTACTCTCTGTGACTTAACACATGTGCCCTCTCTCCATAGCACCTTCTATTTATCTCCAAGAGTTGTGTCTATGGCTTTTGATCCTTTCTTCTTTCACCACTGCATATCTCTGGGGTTTCTGCCTGACCTAAGGCTCCATCTCAGATAGCTCTGTCTGAATATCTGAAGCTCTTTGCTCAGACTTTTCTATAACTCTTACTTCATCTCCTGTAGGGTGAACTACCTTTTGTACTCTTAGAGGGGGTGAAGCTATTGGGTATCTGTCAGTCAATCAACAAGCAATATTTTTAAAATTAAATTTTATTCTATTTTCTCATTCACTTTTTCTACCTCCCATTCAACCCCCCAGTTGAGAAACCAAGAAAAATAAAACTGCCATTGTAAACACATAGTCAAGCAAAACAGATTCCCTCCTTGACCATGTCCAAAAAAATATATCTCAATCTGAGCTCCGAACCATCAGCTCTCTGTCTGGAGGTGGATAGCATGTTTCATTCATCACTGGTCCTATGGAATTCTAATTGCTCCTTCTTTTGATGAGAGTTCTTAAGTCTGTCAGAGTTCTTTCTCTTTATAATGCATCTTCACTTCACTTTGCATCAGTTCATACAAGTCTTCCTAGGTTTTTTCTGAAATGCTCCCTTCATCGTTTCTTACAGCATCACAGTATTTCATCACATTAATATACCATAACTTGTTCAGCTTTTCTCCAATTGATGGGCACCCTCTGTGTTTCCAGTTCTTCATAACCACGTAGAGTTGCCATAAATATTTTTGCATTTGTTAAATGGCCATTGTGATAAGTACTGGGGATATAAAAAAGGGAAAAAAACAGTCCCTGACCTCAAGGAGTGCACATTCAAGTGGAGGAAACAACATGAAAAAAGCTAGGTATATACATGATATCGACAGAGTAGATGGGAGCAAATCTTAGAGGGGAAGACATTAGCATCTTGAGGGCCAGGGGGAGCTGGGAAGGCTATCCTGTAGAAGGTGAGATTTGAGCTGAGTCTTGAAGGAAGAGGCAGAGGTGAGATGGAAGAGTATTCCAGACAGAGGGCATGGAGATGGGACTACATAAGAATGGAGGCTGACCTAGACTTTTCCACCTTCAGGAAAAGTTTACTGGTCAGACAGCACATTGCGCAGGATCAGCCGGGCCAACTTGGATGGCTCCCAGCATGAGGACATAATCACTACAGGTGAGACTGACTGTGACCAGCCCAGTGCGATGGGATAGCAATGGTAAAGCAATGGCATAAAGGAAAAATAGACTGGATTTGAACTCATAGGACCCAGGTTTGAATTCTGACTGCCATTTACAAATCCTTCTGACCTTGAACAAATCACCTCCTATTTATGGACCCTAGTTTCCTCATCCATAAAATGAAGAAGTTAGATTAGATGAAGAGACAGTGTGGTCCAATGAAAAGAGAATTGGATCACGAATGAGAAGACCTAGGTTCGAATCTTGCCACTGATGCTTCTTCCATGTGTTACCATGAGCAAGTCACATGGCTTCATGGGGAGTTACTTTTCTCATCTGTAAAAGGAGGAGGAGGACCAGATGAAATCTGAGGCCCTTTCCAGATCTGTGATCTTTTACCTCCAAGAACCCTACTGACTCTAAGTCTATATACTTCTGTGAAAGCTGAGTCAGGACCTTGGTCAGGGAAGAGGGAGTCATGGCAGCCCTGGCAATGCTGTTGGTCGCACCTTGTGTGATCTCTTTGGTCTTTCCAGGATTACAGACCACTGATGGGTTGGCCGTAGATGCCATTGGCCGGAAAGTGTATTGGACAGACACAGGCACCAACCGAATTGAAGTGGGCAACCTTGATGGGTCCATGCGCAAGGTGCTGGTGTGGCAGAACCTGGACAGCCCCCGGGCTATCGTGTTGTACCATGAGATGGGGTAAGACAAGGAAGAGGGGTTTCTGGGAATCTGAGGTGACTTGCTTGATTTTACTATGGATGGACACTGGCTATGCTTTCTGGCATACCTAGTAGAGATGTTCACTTCTTCCCCTGGGACTTCTGCCTCCCCCAGGTCTATGTACTGGACAGACTGGGGAGAGAATGCCAAGCTGGAGCGGGCTGGGATGGATGGCTCAGATCGCACTGTGCTCATCAGCAACAACCTAGGCTGGCCCAATGGGCTGACAGTGGACAAGGCTGGCTCCCAGCTGCTCTGGGCCGATGCCCACACTGAGGTGGGTAGCCCTTCCTAGGGTAAGGGAATAAGGGGCAAATAGGGGAAGGAAGGAGGTGCTCTACCCCCAAGGGTAGATTAGGAGAATCCCAAGCTAATTGATTTAAGGGCTTTCTGCCTCTGATGGCTCCTAGTCCCTTCATGTCTTCTCCCTTCTCCTCCTTCCCTTGCAGCGCATCGAGGCTGCTGACCTCAATGGTGCCAATCGGCGCACACTGGTGTCACCTGTTCAACATCCCTATGGCCTCACTCTGCTTGACTCCTACATATACTGGACTGACTGGCAGACCCGTAGCATTCACCGTGCTGACAAGGGCACAGGGAGCAATGTTATCCTGGTGCGGGCCAACCTTCCTGGCCTCATGGACATCCAGGCTGTGGACCGACAGCAGCCTCTGGGTGAGCTGACCACTGGGTGCTGTCTGTCAGATGCCTTAGTGGGGTATCCATGGGGTGCCTGGAGTTCTGAGCTGTCCCCAAAGAGGAGCGATGCCTTATTGTCCCCACTTTGCAGAGAACAAACCAAAACTCAGGGAGATTAACTGACTTACCCAAATTGCCTTATTGGACTACCTTAGACTGGAAACTCCTTGAGGACAGAAGCTGTCTTTTGCCTCCTTTTGTAGCCCCAGGCTCAGCTGGGATACGGTGCTTGGCACACAGTAGGTGCTTACTGGATGCTTATTGACTGACTGACTGCTATCTAGTGTGAAGTCCACATCAGTAAGAGGTTGAGATCTCCCCTTGCCCCAGGACTCCTGGAGGCACCCCAGAGGACTCCCCTTTCTGCTTCACCTGTGGAAATGACAGAATGGAGCTGCAGAGGACTAACTCCTCAAGGCCTGCTACTTCTTTGCTTTGGTCAGGGTACCAGTCTGGATACTAATCTCGATGTTCTTTGTTTTAGGCTCAAACAAGTGTGGCCCAAAGAATGGTGGCTGTTCTCACCTGTGTCTGCCAAGACCATCAGGTTTCTCTTGCGCCTGCCCCACGGGCATCCAGCTAAAGGGGGATGGGAAGACCTGTGACCCCTCCCCAGAGACCTATCTGCTCTTCTCCAGCCGAGGCTCCATCAGACGCATCTCCCTGGATACCAGTGATCACACGGATGTTCACGTCCCCGTGCCTGAGCTCAACAATGTCATTTCCCTGGACTATGACAGTGTGGATGGGAAGGTTTATTACACAGACGTCTTCCTGGACGTTATCAGGTATGGGCATACTTTGGATAGTACACAAGAATAGGTTCTTCCAAAAGTAGCTCTCCTTCCATCCTGGGTGGGTGAGATCTTGTTTTGTGTTGTCGCGGAGGGACCCAGAGACTTGGCAATATTATGGAAACTGGACTGTAAGTTCTCCATCTTGATTCCTGTGCTATCTTATGGGGCTAAAACATTTCACTCAGCCACTCTGTGGCTGTGTTCCATGATAATGGACCCTTGCCCAAACCCTTGGATCTAGGGACACTATATAGCGTCATAGATACATTCTATCTCTCCCACTCACCTTCCTAGTCACCACCTTTGTTCTCCCTCAAAGACTTCTGGAGGATCATTAACCTTCTTTCTGTTCAGAAATTGCAGGGAATTAACTTTGGCTAAGCCTTGGGGTAATAAGTCTAGGGGACTTTAATAATGTTATTATTACAAATGTCTGGTATTTTTATCAGAGAACTAGGTAGACCGCTGTCAAGGTATGCCTGGCAAAATCTAGTCCCTCACCTAACCCTGAGTTGATGTCCCCAAGGCGAGCTGACCTGAATGGTAGTAACATGGAGACCGTCATTGGACGAGGGCTTAAGACCACTGATGGCCTAGCGGTCGACTGGGTGGCCAGGAACCTGTACTGGACTGACACAGGCCGGAATACCATTGAGGCCTCAAGGCTAGATGGCTCCTGCCGGAAGGTGCTGATCAACAACAGCCTGGATGAACCCAGGGCCATTGCTGCCTTCCCTAGAAAGGGGTAAGTTTGAAGCCAGAAGAAAGGGGAGTGGGCCTGCGTAGGAAGCTGGGTCTTACGGAAGTTTGTCATGTAACTGGGCAGATAGTGGGGCCTGTGGCCTTAGTACTATAATCACCCTGTAAAAGGAACTTGTAGTAGCATCTATGAAGATTTTGCCCCACCCAGAGGTTCTCCATATATAGGAGCTTCCTCTAGAGGTGCATGAATTACACAAAACTTAATCCTACAATTGAGTGCACCCCCGAAATTATTTAGAATATATACTTGTACAAGTACGAATCTCCTAACTCTGCAGCCAAGTGTTACAGTTCCTCATAGCCTACAGTAACACCAGACCATGAGCACAAATGTTTGAGAAGCTGGTTTTTCCTATCATCTCACCCCCCGCCCCACCATACCCAGACACTCTCTTCTGCCTCTGTGGCTGCTTTGGCCTAGGTACCTCTTCTGGACAGACTGGGGCCACCTGGCCAAGATCGAGCGGTCAAACCTGGATGGCTCGGAGAGGAAATTACTCATCAACACAGATTTGGGCTGGCCCAATGGCCTCACCCTGGACTATGATACCCGAAGGTAAGCATCCTCCTCACACGCTGGGCAGGCAGGATGAAATCCAAAGAATTTCAATGGCCATCTCCAGCACTTAGCAGAATGTCTGTCACTTTTGTTGAGTCATTTTTCATTGTGTCCAACTCTTCATAACCCACTTGGGGTTTTCTTGGCAAAGAACCTGAAATGGTTTGCTATTTCCTTCTCTAGATCATTTTACAGATAAGGACACTGAGCCAAATAGGGTTAACTGACTTGCCCAGGATCACTCAGCTAGTAAGTGTCTGAGACTAGATTTGAACTCAGGGAGATAAGTCCAGTCCCAGGACTCTATCCACTGTACCACTGTCCCATCTGTTACAGAATAGGTATAATAACTGGACCTATAATTTAGTTGGTCTAGGGAACTCCCAGATAAGCATACTGCCTTTCCCAATGCAGGTTGGCACCTTCTCCACCACTTATAATTATAGAGGGGCACCTGGGGTACTGAGATACTGCATGACTTGTCCAGGGTATGGCAGTCAGTATATTTCAGAGTTGGAAGTTCTTGTTCCCAGGTCTTCTTGGTTCCAAGGCCATCTCTTTATCCATGATGGTACTTGATCTAACCTATGGTGGGCTCTTAATAAATGCTTGTTGAATTGAATTAAGATGAACAAAAAAAATCAGTTTCTCTTTCCACCCTACTTCCCTCTTCTACTCCTAAGGAAACATGTCTGTGTGTTGGGGCCCTCTCTCGGTTTGGGTTCAAGCCATGATGCAGTCATAGTGAATAGGAGGGGAGGCATCCCCACCCCTCAAGTCCACTGTATTTTCTCTCCTTTTACTCATTGACCACTCACCCATTCTTCCTCTTTAGTTCCAAGGCCCAGTCTAACCTCTTCCTAAGCACTCATGCTGTAAGTGACTGGCTCAGTTGAGAGGAGATGACTCATTAGGGGGAAAACCAGGGCTCCATGGGAGAATGTCTAAGCCCCTGCTACCACCCCCCTTTCCAGCTACAGCTTCTCCCCTCCCATACAGGATCTACTGGGTAGATGCTCACTTGGACCGGATTGAAAGTGCTGACCTCAATGGGAAGCTACGGCAGGTTTTGGTCAGCCATGTGTCCCATCCATTTGCTCTCACACAGGTAACACAGTCCCTAGAGGTGGGAAGGCAAGTAGTAGCAGGAGTAACTAAAGCTTCTTGGCTTGGGTGGGCTAGAATTCTTAAGTGTTAGCATTACTATGGAGTTCTCAGGCCAACATCATTTAGGGTCATGTTTGCCCCGTTGGGCCAGCTGCATCACCATTCTACAAATGCTGCAAATTTTAAGAGTGTCTACTAATGAAGCCAGAGTAATGTCTCCTTCCCCCATTGGAAAGTTCCATCATTTGGAGCATCCAGGCTTCACCATGGCTCTGCAAGTCCTTTGGGGGAGCCTGGCACTGAGGCAGCTCTGACCCTTACTGACATATTCCAAGACAAGATCTGCAGGAAAGGAAGTGACCTACCAAACTGAGGGTACTAGGGAAAGTGTAGGACTAGCAAGGAAAGATCAGGTCAGGACCACAAGTTGAGGGCTTGATTGCTAAGAGAATTCCTTCTTGATCCATTGGGATCGAATTGCCAATTGTTGACCAGTTGAGTGACTCCTAGCCCTTTCTTTGGGCTTCCTTGATGAGCAGCAGGACAGGTGGATCTACTGGACAGACTGGCAGACCAAATCAATCCAACGTGTAGACAAGTACTCAGGCCGGAACAAGGAGACCGTGCTGGCAAACGTGGAGGGGCTCATGGACATCATCGTGGTCTCCCCACAGCGGCAGACAGGTAGCTGCTCCTGCTTCTTCCTCATTATCAGGAAAAGACCCTCTAGAAGGAAGGCTTGCCAGAGATGATAGGGTTATAGATTTAGAAGCTAAAAGGGTCCTTAGAGCCTGAGGAGCAGAGAAGTTCAGTGGTTTGCCCCAAGTCACATGGGTAGTTGAGTGTCTGAGGCGAGATTGGAACCCACAGCTCCCTGACTCCAAGTCCAGTGCCCTCGCTACTGCACCATGCTGCCTCATGGGATCAAAAATCTATAGCTGCAAAGGACCTTAGAGGTCATAGGATCACAGACCCTTGAGTTTCTAAGCTGGCAGAGTCCATTTTCAGCCCCTACCCCACCCCCTGGTTATACATCTCATGTGCCACTTTCCCACAAGGCTGGCTTTTCTATTCCTCCCAGTTACTCTGGAAGCTCTCTCTTCCTCATGAAGTTATTTTAGATAAATAACTTGGGATGCCTTTGTCTTTACTTGCCTGGATACATACCAAGTCCTGGTAGATGTAAGCCCCTTGCGGGCAAGGACTGTTTCATGTTTTTCTTTGTATCTCCAGCAATGACGATAATACTTAGTGCATAGTAGACTCTTGCTACATATAATGCATCTTTATTGAATTAGCTGGAGTTAAATTTTATCTTTTCTTTAAGTTTCTGGCAAAAGCAGTTGGTGAAACTTTCTGACTGACTGTTCCTGATTGGACATGTGATATCTTTGTCCTTAGGAACCAATGCCTGCGGCGTGAACAATGGCGGTTGTACACATCTCTGCTTTGCCAGAGCCCTGGACTTTGTCTGCGCCTGCCCCGATGAACCTGATGACCGGCCCTGCTCTCTAGGTGGGTTGTAAGCAGAAGAACCTGTTAGCACATGGAAACCATTGGCAGAAGAGGAATTACTAAGCCTCTGCCTCATCCTACCTGACAGTCAGCAAATGATAGGATGATAGGATTACAGCCTTAGAGCTAGAAGGGGCCTTGCAGGCCATTGAATTCAGTGACCCTCCTTTTTACATATGAGGAAACTGAGGCACTGTGAGACTGCCCAAAGTGTTTGAGGTAGAATTTGAACCCAGTCTGGTGCTCTCTTTACCACACTGGGCCATTTCTGATTAGCTCAGCCTCACTCGGCCCCAGTTTTCTCACCTCCCACAGGGATAATGTAGGTGAATCCCTTTGAAAACCTAAAAGCCTTTTATAAATGTGAACTGCTATTGTCTGTGCTACCTTAGCCTTTCTCCATGGGTCTTTCGGTTGGATCTTTATTTTATCCTTTGAGTGTGAACCTCAGTGACACCAAGACCCAGAAAAAAAAAAGTCACTTGAAACATCAGAAGCAGAATAGAGACTCAAAACTAGGCCTCTTGGCTCCCTGTCTCCTCAGTACCACTCAGTGGCTAGATCTGTCAGAATTGATGTCCAATGGTGCGGTCAAAAAAGCTCTAGTTCAGGCTCAAATCAGGTGCTTATGGCCTCTGTGACCTTGGGCAAGTCATTTCCCTGAGCCTCAGTTTCTCCATTTGTAAATCAACAGGAGTGGACTAGAAGGCCCCTGAGACTCCTCCTGTGTCTAGATTTTGATCCAATGACCCTGGTTTTATTTACTGTTCTAGACATTACCTCCTACTGAGGGAGCCTGGGACAGGGCTGTTATTTTCCCCTGCTTTAGTCCTTCTGTGTGCTGCCCTTGGAATTTACACTGGAGGCTTCAGACCTCCATGTCACTCTCAAATTCTGCTTCTCTTTAGTGCCCGGCCTGGTGCCCCCAGCTCCCAAGTCCACTGGCACGAGTGAGATGAGCCCAGCACCACCCAACACCCCCCCTACCACATCCCGCTCCTCCACAGCCAGGACCCGCACGTCCTTGGAGGAATCTGAAGGAAGGTAAGGAGGATTTGAAAATGGTGGGAGTAGGGTTGGAAGTGACTGTCAGAAGCAGTGATGATTCAGTCTTCTGTCTCCCTCAAACACTGATCCATTCCACTGGCAACAAGACCGAGTCCAGCTGGAGAATTCTGCTCTCAGCACCCAGCTAGCATTGTTCACAGCAGCATAGAACCCTAGAATGAGACTGGAGCTGGAAAGAGATCAGAGACCTCCTGGTCCAATCCCTTCATCTTACAGATGAGGCCTTTGTCTTACATCTCCCCTTCATCAAACAGTTGAACCCACTGAAGCCGAGTCCCACAGGTAGCAATTGACAGTTGGAAGGTTTGAATCCCAGTCCTCCAGGTCCTGTGTCCATTTCACTTGCTGCTCCCCATTTTATACAGCAGAAGATCACCCCAAATTCCATATTTGGGAGACCTTCCAGGTAGAGGTGTGACCACTTCTTCTCCAGCCCTGAGGGAAACAATATTGTGCTTACAGAAATCTCACTCAAAAGATGATGAGTGAGGTACCTCCATGGCTAGAATCTGTCAGGTCCTCTTCCCTTCTGTCGCTTTAACATTTGCTACTATTCTGTAGGTTTCATTTGGTAAAGCTTCCTAAGTACTATGCCTACAATCCAGGTAAGCATTTATCACCTGCTACCATGTAGACAATAATGCCTGTGCTACAGCCTCGTGATTTGGGCAGAAAGCCTGCATCCAGGTGTGGCTAAAGGAATCTCTCTGTGATGCTACATACCCATATCCACCCCACACATACATGCACATACTCAGTTATGCTTGTTCTAGAACTTTATCATCTTAAAATAATTACTCTGTTATACCCACACACATATGTTTAAAATAAAAATACAGCATAGAACAAAAGTTAAAGAAATAGAACCTAATCTGGACATAATCCAGTACCATCATCATCACTCACTATTCAATCTAATTCTGATGCCAGGCTGAAATTTGTCCCCAAATCATTTCTTAGAATCAAAATTATATCAGGGGATATACGTGATTCCTGGTTCTGACATTTCGGTGCCTTAGGGAACTTTAGAATAAACCTTTCCCTATCTCATGAGTGCTTTTTCTCCAATTTTTCAGAAGAAACCTTTAACTTCTCACTTATAACTTAGCAGAGAAGCAATATCAAATTGCCTTTTGAACTTTCCTCTATGTCTCAAAAGCAATAGCAGGGGGGAATCATTTTTCAGGAAAATATTGAGTATCCTTAAAGCCTATGATGACCTTTTTTCCATTGAGGTCTTTATTTGGAAAGTAGATGAACTATTTGTCTGTGGACTCCTCCCCCTCCTCATTCCATTTCCACATTTGTGTGTAGCTCTAACCTCTGCTAGCATCTAGCTCACTTCCAAACTTGCTTCTAATTTTTAAGGAAGCCATACTTTAAAAAACAAAAAACAACAACAAAAAAACCTATCTTTAAAAGCACACCTAAGCACACTTGCACAGTTCTCAGATGTCAGGTCCTATGTAGCCAGTTCTCCAGAGCCCTGACCATGGTCCTGACCTCTCCAGGTTTGTTGGTTTGTTCCCTTTCTCTCATCTTATTTGGAGTTTCTCCTGTCAGCTTTCTGAAGCCATTTCCTGGGAGCTCAAGGCACTTCATTGGCCCTGCCATAGAGGAGGGGAGGAATCTGTCCTGTGCTGGGGTGGCCTTTATTCTCTGTTTTCTTGTGCTCCACAGCTGCTCAGAGAAAGATGGTCACCAGGGCCTCTGTGCACATTCCAATGAGGCTGTACCTGCTGCTCCAGGTGAATACCAAGGAACTGGGAATTGAGGGTGCTCAAAATGAAAGTTCCCAGTGACACCTTTCTTTATGTTCTTGGGGAAAATCTTTGGAGGCTGAGAAACCCATCCCTTAGGATAGTCCCTGATCAGAATGGGCATAACACAGCTAAATAGTCTTTCTCAGTCTCTCAGACACTAAACTTTTTTCCTTTCATTTTCTAAAGAATGTGAAATATTAATAATGACTTTTTCAGCACTACAATCATTTCCCAACATACTCTCCTCTCCCCCTCTCCACTGAATCCTCTCTTTTAGCAAATAAAAGGTTAGGAAAAATACAACTAAGAGTGATGGTAGCCAAGTGATATATTGAATAGAGTTCCAGATTTAGAGTTAGAAAAACCTGAGTTCAAATCCTGTGTCCAACACTTATTTGACCCTGGGGAAAGGCATTTCAATTGTCAGCCTCAGTTTCCTTATCTGTAAAAAATAGGGATGATAATAGTACCTATCTCAAAGAGCTGTTATAAAGATCAAATGGTATAAAATGTGAAGTGCTTCTCAAACCTGAAAGTGCTTTATAAATGCTGTTATGATGAAAGTGCTTTATAAAAAGTTCTTATGGTAAGTTTGAGAAACTCAGAGGAGAACTTGTCTGAACTAATGCAGAGTACAGAAGTAGAACCAAAAAAACAAGATTTGCGGTGACTGCAAGAAAGTCGGTGAAAGGATGCCAAAAAGAGACTGCATAAATATGCCCTCAAACCCTGGGCAAATCGCTTCACTCTGCCTGCCTCAGTTTCCTAATCTGTAAAATGAGGATAGTAATAGCACCTGTTTTGGGCTTGTTGTGAGGATCAAATGAGATAATATTGATAAAGTACTTAGCACAGTGCCAGGCATATAGTAAACATTCTGTGAATAATAGTTATGTAATGATCAATCTTGGCCCTAAAGAAGAGCTAAGGAAATTGATCTCCATGCCTCCTTCCCTTAAAGAGTACAGAATAACACATGCGTTGTCAAGCATGGTTACTGGGGATTTGTTTTCACTTAGTTAAGTTTTTCTTTGTCACAAGGGAAAACTCATAGAGTAGGTCGCATCAGAGGTGTAATGTTTAGAATTGGCTACTTTGTCGAAACAAAAGGCATCAGAGAAATGTTCATTTAAATAAAAATAAAGCCACCTGTACTGAAAGGATGTGCAGCATAACGCATCTGTAGCCTCTTTTGCATCTATGAAGAGAAGGGAAGTCTGTTCTGTCATCCCTTCTCTGGGGGGCGAGGAGGTGAGAAATTATTGTAATCAGTTTAAGTTCAGAAATGTTTTAATGTTTTTGCTTTACTTAGTTATAATCATTGTATACAGACTATTTGTTCCACTTTCTTCCCTTTGCATCAGTTCATATAAGTCTTCCTGTGTTCTTCTGAATTTCCCAGCTACCCTTTTTTGAAGGGAAAAGGTAGGGGAAGGGAACTAAGGAAGTGTCATAGACCTGAAAGAAGGGTCTTTTCTCACCGTGGGGTGGGATAGAGGGAGGTTACTTGCCAGCTGGTTCCCAGAGATCCCCAAACCCTTTGTTTGAGATAAAGCAACATACTCCATGGGATAAGTTGGGTCCATCACTAACTCCATCTCCCTTAGACAGAGGATTGTGATGGTCCTTACCTAGGACTTCAGTAGAGGCAGGGTTGCTCAATGATGGTGCTCTTAACCTTTTGGGTTTCATGAATCTCTTTATGGTCTGATAAAACCCATGGACCTCTTCTCAGAATGATGTTTTTAAATAATTAGAAGCTTGCTTGAAGACATCAACTGAGGGCCTTTGGAGGTAGCCCATTCTAATTTATGATAGCTCTAATGGCCATGATGCTTTTTTCCTGTATTAAACCTAAAAATAAGTTAATGAATGAATAATTAGAAAAATAGACAAATAAATAATTGGAGGAAATACTATATTTCAATTAAAGGTTGGTGAAAATAAAGATGTATTTTTTATTCAAGTTTTCAGACCCCTCCCCAAAATCTAATCACAGACTCTGTGGGGGTCAGTGTAAACCTAGGTTAAGTTAAGAACCCATGGCCTAGTTAGACTTGGGGTCAAGAAGGGCTGAGTTTACATCCTGCTTCTGTATGACCAAGGGCAAGTCACTTTTCTGAGCCTCTGTTTCCTCATCTGTCATAAGATTGTAGGTTTAGAGTTGGAAAGGACCTTCAAGGTCATGAAGTCTAACGATTGCATTTTACAGATGCAGAAACTGAGGCTCAGAAAGGTTAACCAATTTGCCAAGATCACACAGGTGATAAGTGATACAGCTGGGATTAGACTCCAGGTGTTCTTCCTCCAAAGCCAATAGCCTTTCCACTGTCCCTGCTGGTACCCTGAGTACCAGTCTAACAAGACTGTCATGAGCGGCTTCTCCTTTAAAGAGCCGTGTCCATCAGTTTGAGTGCTTGTCCTGCCATGTTCTCCTCTAGGGGAAGGGCTCCATGTCAGCTACATGGTCGGTGGCCTCCTCAGCATCCTGCTCATCCTCCTGCTCATTGCTGCACTCATGCTGTACAGGTAAGGCCAGGGCACCAGTCCCTCAGCTCTTGCTGAGCCGTCATCCTCAGCAACTCCACTTCCATCTTGTTTCATGTCCCCCTGTCTTTGGCCTCTGGCCAGACTCTTACCAAGTCTCCCTACGCATATGCCCTTGCTCTGGACAGCAGAAGAGGGCCACGGAGATGCCAAATGGGTTTCCTTTCAGACAGATATAGTCCTTTAGCTCAATGGTCTACAGAACATAGAAGTCCTGTGTTCAAGTCTGGACACTGACCCTCCAGATCATAAATGTAGAGTTGGGAAGGTCTTTGGAGGTTATGGAGACCCACCTCCCCCTTTTATCAAGGACGAAACTAGTCACGTAACCTCTCAGTTTGTGTCCACTCTTCTGTAAAACAAAGATAACAGAGTCTAACTCACACAGTTGTAAGGGTCAGAAGAGAGATCATGTCTGAAGTAGCTAAATGGTTCAGTGGATAAATCCCTGGGTCAAGGATACTTCAGTTTGAATCCTGCCTCAAACACTTCTCCTTGGCAAGCCATTTCATGTGTTTGCCTCGGTTTCGTCATCTGTAAAATGGGGATGATAATAATAGCACCTCCCTCCCAGGATTGTTGCGAGGACCAAATGAGATACCATCTGTAAAGCCCTTTCTATGCCTTAAAATGCTAACTGTTATATTATAAAAGAGGGAAGGCTCAAGTTGCTATAAGTAGTGTTATCATTACCTTTGTGACCCCAAGCAAGTCACTTTGCCTCTGTGGACCTCATTTTCTTCACTTGTAAAGTGGGACTGTGGGACTTGGTTGCCTCTAAGGTCCCTTCCAGCCATAGATCTAGAATCCAAAGTTAGAGACAAGTCACCAACCTGCATAGTGTCTCCACTGCCGAAATGACAAGTCTAGACAAAAACGATGTTCTTGGGATCCCTCCTACTTTAGTCAAGGTGCAGGCCTCCTGGGTTGAAATCCACTTTTCTGATGTTTCTCCTTCTGAAAACTCTATCCAGAAACCTTACCCTTCCCCCTCAGAGCTAAGCTCCCACTTGGCTGTGAATGTGGACCTTCTAGTGACCTCTCTCCTTGAGCTGGTTCCTGCCTACCCACTAGCTCAGCCAAGTATTTCTGAGCTGGCAGCTCTATCAGTGACCATTCCCGAAATCAGACCTGAACCTTTTTTCTTCCTTCTTCTCCTCATCTTCCTTTAGACACAAAAAATTCAAATTCACTGATCCTGGCCTGGGGAACCTGACCTACAGCAATCCTTCCTATCGGACCTCCACCCAGGAAGTGAAGATCGAAACCATCCCGAAACCAGCTATGTATAATCAGCTCTGCTATAAGAAAGAGGTGAGAACTGAGGTCAACTCAACAAACACTTAGTAACTGCCTTCTATGTACCAAGTCTGGTGATACAAATAGAAAAAAGAAAATACTTGCAGCCCTCAAGGAGTTTATATTTTTTTGTGGGAAAAGAATTTAGTTTCCTATTCAGATTTGGGGCTATTTCAATTTAACTTGGCAAACATTTATTAAGCACTTGCTATATGGAGGTCCTTGGGCTAAATGCTACGGATATAAAATTGAAGCAAGACATAATACCTCCCCTCAAGGAGCTTCCAGTCTTATGGGGAAGGTTTACAAGGATAAGATAAATAGACAATGATGCAGGTAGAGGTTATATGCTAAATAGATAGAAATCCAGAGAGACTGAAAAAGAACTGGGGAGTGGAAGGAAAAAACAGGGAAAGCAGGAAAGACTTCATTCATTCAGTAAACATTTGTTAAGTGCCTATTATGTGCCAGGCGTGTGGTAAGTGCTGCTGTTTCGTCATTTTCAGTGGTGTCCAACTCTTTGTGACTCCATCTGGGGGTTTTTTGGCAGAGATCCTGAAGTGCTCTGCCATGTCCTTCTCCAACTCATTTTACAGATGAGAAAACTGAGGCAAAGAGGGTGAAGTGACTTGCACAGGGTCACACAGCTAGTAAGTGTCTGAGGCTAGACTCTGAAGCACCTAGGAGAAGGGTGAACTAAACATATAGTTACTTGTGTTGGATAGAGAGAAAAGGCCCCATGCATGATTTTTGAGGTTATAGAGAATAAAGGTCCTTATCTTAAATCTGTTATTTACTGCCATCAGCCTCTGGAATCAGTTGACATGAGATTGGAGAGCAGGTTCAGTCCTAATATGTCTCAGGGAGCTGAGCTTTATAGTGCAGCTAGAGAGCCATGAGTATGTATCCTTTCCTGCCTTTAGGTTCTTTCTAATTCCTGGCTGTCCCTTGAAATGAGTGGGATAGGTTCTCTGCTGGCAGGTAGGTGGCATCATAGTGCATACAGCAGGGTCCAGGAATCCAGAAGACTCATCTACCTGGGTTCAAATCTGACCTCAGACACTTACCGGCTGTGTGACCTTGGGCACTTCACCGTTTGCCTCAGTTTCCTCATCTGTAAAATGGTGGTGATATTAAGAACACTCACCTTCTAGAATTGTTGTGAGGATCAAATGTGTTAACATGTATAAGGTGCTTTGCAAACCTTAGAGTCCTGCCTGCATTCCACGTATTGTTATATTCAGTTTAAAAAAATCCCATGGTTCCATGATACCAAGTTCCCTGACTCTGCACCCTATCTATTCCTCTGGACTTTGGTGATTTCTAGGTTCAGAATCTGACCTTTTAACCATTTTAATATCCATACAACCTGCCTGCCCTGCTGCAGGAGAATGCCTCTTTCAGAATCTTGGTCAGGGTTCCCTTGGCTTGCCTAGGAGGGGCTACGCCAGGGCCTGAGGCCTCCAGGGCCCTCCCAAAGGAGAAATGATATGTACACCCATTCTTCCGTGCAGGAATGACTTCGCATAGAGCCCACTAAGAACCGCCCTGGAGCCTGGAGGGAATCCCTTGATTATCCTAGTAGTGTCCAGGTGGCCAGGGGCTGGTCTTGGTTGTTCAAGGATTCATGTTTGAATGTGGGCTCTGCCACTTTGTGCCTGTGCCATCCCTCCTCAAGCAGCCTTAGTTTTTTTATCTGTCAAATGGGGCTAATAACAGCAGCCACCTCCCAGCATTGTTGTGAGAATCAAATTAAATCATATGTGTAAAGCTCTCTACAAAAGTTTCCGTGCTACAGAATCATGGGCTCTTATCGTTGTTATGTCAGTTGAGCATCATGATAACCCTGTAAAACAGGGGCTACATTTATTATTATAATACTCATTTTGCAGATGAGAAAACTGAGGCTTAATTGACAGGCCCAGGGTCCCAGGATTAGTAAGTGTGAGAGGCAGGATCAGAACTAAGATCTTCCAGACTCCAAGTTGAACATTCTTTCCACTACCCCACGGTGCCCCCCAAACGCCTCCAGCACGTTTTAATTTTTATTGGTATGCTCTGTTTTTCTATCATACTCATTTCCCATTTTATTCCTTTGCTTTCCCCTCCTCCTTTCTTATAAACTAAATACATACATCACACTATAGCCAAAATTGATGGAATGCTTTAAGGTTTGGAAAAAACTTTATATATTATCTCATGTGATACCTACCCCCCTTTAAGGCAAGAGCTATTATCTCCCCCATTTTACAGATAAGGAAACTGAGACAAACTTTTTTTTCTTATTTTTAAATAATCTGCCAGGGTCAAAATGTCTGAGATAGGATTTGAACTCTGGTCTTTTCAGTTCCCAAGTCCATCACTGTGTACACTGCCGCCACCTAGTGGCCGCCAAATAAAAAAGACTGGGAGGGGAGGGGAGAACTGTCTTTCGTTCATTCTCAAAGAGGACCGTGGCTCAGGGAGGTGATGCCATGACTTGCAAGTGAATTGGATTTAAGTGAGTCAGGGCAGTGCAGAGTCACCAGCCTCACCTTCTCCTCTGGAGCCAGTGGGAAGATACAGAGCAGGAGACTGGGGATAGCCCTGTCAGTAAAACTAGCCAACATTGTGTACGCAGTGTTACACACTCCTTGTCCCCCACCTCCACAAGGGAAAGAGGAGAAAACAGCCTTGTCTGTGAGATCCCTGGACATAGGGCTCCAGGAGCTTCTGCAGTTCCTGAAATTCACAGGTCCAAGCCTTATGACCCTTTTCTCTTCCGCCCTCCACCCCTCTCTCTGTTTTTCTTCCTTGGCAGTTCTCTCACCCCTCTGAGAGCCTTTCACCTTTTCTCTTCTGATTTTCTCCCACCTCTTCATGTCAGGTACTTGTTGTGTGGGTGTGGGTGCATGTGTGCACATGTACATGTGTGTGTATGTACATGTGTTTGCATGCATGGGGGTATGCCTCTGAGGACTAGAGAATGTTCCTTGGAATCCCTCACATTCAGCCTCTGGCTTCTTCCTAACTTGCTCAGTGGGTTCTGTGATGGAGGTGGCCAGTGCCTTGAGCCTGGTCCTTGAACTAATTTTGGCTTGTTCCCTGTGTCCTGTGCTGTGTGTGTGTGTGTGTGTGTGTGTGTGAGTGTGTACTCTGTGGGGAGATAGGGGTTGGGGGATGGTCACACCAAGGTGCTTGCTCTTAAAATAGAGCAGCTGCTTCTCTGTGGTTGGAAGGAAATGCAATCAGGAGGACAGAATCCCAGCCTTGGCCCACTTTCTATGGAGAGCAGTCGCCATGTTCCTCACCAGTGGCTGCAAATTCTTTTCTGTCCCACCAGAACTAGATAAAACAGAAGGAGGCAATGGGGCCTTTAGGCCTAAGCCTCGAGCAGTTTCTGGATGCTTGGAGAGGACTCTGGGCTTTCAGGGCAAAATACCAAAAAAAAAATGACAAGGAAAGACCAGGGCAGTTAAGGTCAACTCAATCACAATTCAAGCTAAGACTGTGGGTTACAACAATAATACTTCAGTGGGCTGATGATCTCATCAGGAGGTATTCCCTTCACTGGCTCAGATCGCAGCCCATCCATGGCTTTCCAGACTACACCATTCTCCCAGACATCGTCCACAGGAAATCTGTCCTTACATGCCTCCTCTGGGTCAGGAGTTGTTAACTGGAGAGTCTTGATGTGAGCTGCAATGAGGGAACAGATGGAAAGTACTTTATAAATCTTTAAAGCACTGTGTAAATGTTAGCTTTTATTATATGTTATTGTTATATGTATGGTTACAAGAGGAAGAGAAAAAAGAAAGGAATCTATAACACACACACATATGTAGATGGATGTGAACTTGGATAGGAGAGAGATCATATCTTTATTCTGACATCACTGGTTTCCTTTGTAATCCCATGGATTTTATGTCATGCATTTAAAAACATTCGTGTGAGCGGAGCCAAGCATAAGCTTCACCAGATTGTCAGATGAATTCCGTGTACCAAAAAAGTGAAGGAACCCTGTTCTGGGTCTCCGTCTGCTTTGTGGGTAATCCCCTGGGCTGTGGCTCCCCTGTATCATCCTTCATTCTTGAATTCGAGCTCTGTCGTTTACCACCCATGTGATCCGGGTTGGCCACTTTCACTCTGTGGTCCTCAGTTTCCTCTTCTGGAAAATGAAGGCATTGGCTTAGAGGGCGTTTGAGGTTCCCTGCATTTCTGTTCTTAGGCTGTTTTAGCCTTTCTTTCCATGAGCAGTCCCTCACTTTTTCAGCTCCTGTATTTCTGGAGTGACTGTAATAACAGCTTATATATACTGTACCTTGTGATTTACAAAGTATTGTCCTCACAGCAGCCCTGTGTGGCAAGAAGAAAGTCAGTCAGCCAATAAATACCGATTCCTATGTGCCAAGCACCATGCTAAAGTGCTGGAGATACAGACAAACAAACAGGAGACAAAAGACAGTCCCTGAGCCCAGGGAGTTTCCAATCTAATGGAGAAGACAACAGGCAAATGAAGATGTACCAACAAACTACATACAGGAAAAACAGGAAATCCTGAGGAGAGGGTTAGGCACCAGAACTCAGAAGGACTGGGGAAAGCTTCCTGGGCAAGAGGAGATTCTTGTCCTCATTGTTTGATTGAAGAAATGGAGGTGAAATGAGGCTTGGCAAGTGGCGGAACCTAGACCTGCACCCTTGGGATCTGGCTCTGAGTCTCACTGCTCCAGACAGCTGGCCCTTCGAGCCAACCAGCTAGCCAAGGCCAGTCTCCAAGTCATTCAGAACCTCCATGGATCGATGTGTTCTGTTGCTTTAATAAAGAAACATTGTCTACTGTACTTTAAAACCTTGTTGCTAGTATATATTAGCCAAATGCAGATCAAATCACATATTTGGCAACACTTTTGCATGTTATCATAAAGTTATGAAATCTTAGAGCTTGACAGGATTTTCCAAAGTAGAATGTCTGAGAGGGAAAGCACAGTAGAACACGGAATGGGGAATGTCAGAGCTAGGAGGAACTTTATAACAGAGAATGTAAGAGCTGGGAGGGACCTTAGAACAGAGAATGTTCAAGCTCTCAGTGATCTTAGAGCTCATGTAGACCAACCCCTTTGCCCTATGGATGAGGATGAAACAGTCTGATATATAATGAAAAGTATAAGATTCATAGTTAGTAGACATGGGTGGGAGTCTCAGCTCTACCCTTCACTACCTGTATAGATGACCAGATCCCATCATTCCTTTAGGCCTCCATTTCCTCATTTGTAAAATAAGGAAGATGGACCCTTCCAGGAAGTGAACCCAAAGGTCACACACTCTGGTCCAGGCACCCCAGGGAATTAGGGGCTGAACCAGGCCTAGAACGTGGGGAGTCAGCAGCATGGTTTTGGATGGTGTTTGGATCAGTTTCCCCATGATGAATTGGGGCTAACTCACTCCTTTTCTTTCCCTTCCCCAATTTCTTCTAGTGTTCCCCTCAGGAAGACCCTGGCCAGAAACATGACTTTGCTTCTCTCCCCTCTTTTGCCGTAGGCTGGGCCCGAGCACAGCTACACCAAGGAGAAGACCAAGGTAGTGGAGGGGATTTGCCTCTTGTCTGGCGGCGGTGACGATGCTGAGTGGGATGACCTAAAGCAGCTACGAGGCTCGAGGGGGGGTCTCCTCCTTCGGGAACATGTGTGCATGAAGACAGACACGGTGTCCATCCAGGCAAGCTCTGATTCCTTGGATGACACAGAAACAGAACAGCTCCTCCAGGAAGAGCAGTCAGAATGCAGCAGTGTCCACACTGCCGCCGCCACCCCAGAGAGGCGCGGCTCACTGCCAGACACAGGCTGGGACCATGAACGCAAGCTTTCCACCGAGAGCCAGGTCTAAGTGCCCACCTCCCCTTCCTTTCCCTTTGGTCCTTCTCCCTCAAAAACAAACCACCAGCCCTAGTGCTCACTAAAACAAAAGGCTCTATTCCTTCCGATCCTCCCTTCCCCACCTCCAGAGTCCCTACCATTGTCCACACCTGCCTCTGCACGAGAAATGCTGCCTCAGCAGGACCACTCAGATCCACACGTGGTCACCAAGCCTGCCCGCTCCTACCTGGTCCTGAGAGCACAGTAGCATTCTGAAGTTGGGCCTGGTTTGGACTCATTCTTCAGAGCAGATATCCAGCTCACTCCCTCCCCTTAACCCCTGAGTTCCTTAGCAGAGGCTCATCTCCCCGTGTCACTAGAGCTATTTCTTAGTGGGGACTTACTTGCCCAGCCACTAAGTGAGGAGGGAGGTATGGGTGGAGGGACAGGCTAAGGACAAAAGTGATGACCTCGCAATGGGCGAGGGCTGAGAAGAGAGGAGATGCAGCCCAGCCAGTATGGGCATACTCCCCTGATTTTGCCAGCAGACCTCCTATCTCCATGGGACCCCCAGTCTTTTGGACATAGGGAAAGGTTTTTGAAAGGTGGGCTGATCTGGGTATCCATTGCTGGCAATGGATGGTATTATTAGGTCCCTAGAAGTCATTGATTAGGTCCCTAGAAGTCAATAGCAATACCGGCTACTTCAGCGTTGGTGCTGTAGCTGGTTCCACCATGAGTGGCCTCCCCTTCAGTGGAGGTTCTCGAACAAAGGCCAGATAACCACATTCTGCAGATGTGGAGAGACAGTTATTTAGTAGAGGGCTTCTAGGGTCCTTCCTTCTCTGAGATGCAAGAATTCCAAGTCTCCAACAACCTTTCCTTTCTACCGGGATTCGGGTTTTGGCCCCACCTGCCTTCCTAGGCCTATGGGTGCCTGTCGTGAATTTCCTGTTTATCAAAGTCTTCCTGGTTCCATTAGTGGTCAGAACCTTCTCAAAAGGAAGTGGGGTAGTCTGTCAGGTCCCTGGGATGACTTGGGGGCTCAGACCCTGCAGTGTTCATTGAGAAGCATCAGCTGGACCAAATGCTGGTCTCTGTCCTGTATTTTAAAAGTTTCTCCAAGTATCCCCTGGCACCTTCCAAATGGACATTTCAGGGAGTGACCAGAAGTCCCCAGGAAGGGTCGGGGGGATTGGACAGGGTGGAGATTTGGGCTGCCCAGAGCCCGAAGGAATGTGCTGAGGAAGTTGAGTCTCTGAAATTCTCCTAAACACCATGATGTAAGCTGATGGCATAGTGAAAAACCTGATCCCGTCACAACTTTTCCTGTTTGGAGTGAATTAGCTTAGCTGCTAGCCTACAATGCCATCCTCTTGCATGCACCCACTCTCCCAAGGGGCATTAAGCCTCAAGCTAGTGCCAGAACAGAGGAAGGGGGAGGGATGCTGGCTCCCACCTGGCACCACTGCCAACACCTTTCACTTCTGTTTCTTCTTCCAGTTCTAGTCACATGGCATTGTGGCCCTCCAGGAGCTTTCTGGGAAGAGGGCTATTGGGAAGGGCAAGTTTTCTTTAGTGTCTCCTGTTTGAAATAAAGGGCTGGGTTGTGGGATGGCTACCCTCACCACCCTTCTGGCTCTGGGATCTGCCCTCAGTCTCATGTCTTCTGACCCTGGGAGATTGATCATTTGGGGTCAGCGAAGGCAGCCTTGGATCAGTGGCAGGCTATGGCCTGGCTCTGTTCAGTTGGGACCAGGTATGCAAAAGATGGCTCAGAATTAGGAAAGAAAGGACCAGAAAGCAGTAAGTGAGGTCCTAGCCAATCACAGCTAAGTGCTTCCTGGTCTCTTTTGCCTAGAATGTTGTTTAGGACTAGAGTTTGGAAGCAGCTGAATAGAAGGAGGGACGAGATGCTCCTGGCCTCTACCCTAGAGCAGAGGAGACATTCCTGGGTCCTTTAGCCCAGCCATGGAAGGGAGATCCTTATCTTTGGAAAGAAGCATTATAGAAGAACTGGTAATTTCTCAGCTTGAACAGTTCCTGTGGCCCCAACCTTGTCTGACTCTGGCTCTTCCCATAACTCACTATTGAGAAAACAGGTACCAGGTTAGGCCAGTGACAGAATCTTTTCCTGGCTAATTCTAACATGCCCCAGGGTACATACTTCCTCATTACTCCCTCCCCTAGCCTGTTCCAAGACTAGGCCCAGCAGGCTGCATGGCCAGCACTGGAAGTCCTCTGAGGGTATGGAGTGGAGCAGACTAGGGTGCAGGGAAAGACTGAGGAGCTCAGCAATTTTACCTTTAGGGGTGAAGGAACAAGGCTTCCAACTCTGAGAGGGAGGGGACTTTTCTTTGTTTAGGGGGAAGGGAATGAAGAAACAGCTCCCCTGCAAAAGAGAAAGATCTTGTGGCACTCGGTCTGTGCAGAATGTAGAGGACATATTTGATGAATCATCTATCTGAGCACTGATTTACTATGTAAAAAACAAAAAATCTTTGTCCTAAGCTAATGGAAGCAATTCTCCTGCGCTCATGTGTAATGGTTGTAACGTTACTCACTGGAGAGATGGACTTTCTGGAGTTATTTAACCACTATGTTCAGTATTTTAGGAATTTATGATAATTTAATATAAATTTAGCTTTTCTTAATCACCTTGCCTGCTTTGGAGTCATGACTGATGCTCCGACAGCCCTTCCCCTCATCCCTCCCCTCCCCACTTCCACACCTGGGCAGACCCTTGCTTTGGAGAATTTGTATCTTCTCTTTCTAAGTAGACCTCCTGGCTGTGGGGTGAGCAAAACAAATGGGGATAGCTGGGCTAAGATTCTGCTTCAAAGCATAGTGTTTTAGCACTGCGATGGATGTGGAGTCAGGAAGACCAGTTTGAATCCTGTGCCATATACGACCATGGGCTAATGTCTCTGAATGAAGTAAGAAGTGAGAAACCATTTATTAAGGGTTCACTGTGTGCCAGACACTGAGGATACAGAGAAAAGCCAAAACAGCCCCTGCCCACAAGAAGCTTATGTTCAAACAGGAGAAGTCAACACATACAGGGGAATGGTGGCCAGGGAGGAGTGTTTTAGAGTCACATGGTAATTGATTGACACCTCTTTTCCACTAATGATAATGTCCATTTGATTACTGGCAGTGGGGAAGGGGGTGTTGGGGCAGGGATGGGGAGAAGGGGCAGAAAGTCGGTTTTGAAGTATTGGTGGCTCTGGCTTCAGCCTTCATATATTAAATGCTCACCAATCAGGGACCCAGGGTGGGAGCTTGAGTTTCAGGTCCAGGAAATGGCATGTTGGTAAGTGTGAAGCTACTAAGTGATGCATTGGATAGAGCCCTAAGTCTAGAGTCAGGACTCAGGAAGACCTAAGTTCAAATCCCCCCTCAGACATTTATGTGTGACCCTGGTAAAGTCGCTTAAGAGATACCTGACTTCACCTTAAATCCCAGTCACTCTGGTCTAATTGATTGACCAACAACAGGTCCCAGTCCAAGTTTCCAAGTCTCACTTGGTCATTGGTTGGGTTTTGATGGCCCACAGTGAGTGTAAATAGCAATTGTTTCTGTTCTGGTCAGAAATTCTGAAGGTCTTCCCTTCCCAAATTGATTTTTTTTTTTTGACTGAGTAAAGAGGTCATTCTCTGTCTCATTTCTTAACTAGCCTTAATCACTGAATGGCAGTCTTCTCAAAAAGACTTGGGAAAGACGTTATTTTTAAAAGGCCAAGGTCTCCCAGTGCATCTGGGCCATCTCCAGTCATCCTGATCTATGTCCGGCCACTGGACTCAGATGGCTCTGGGGGAAAAGTGAGGCTGGTGACTTTGCACAGTCCTCCCTCACTTAAATCCAATCACTTGCAAATCAAGATATCATCTTCCTGATATCGCTGAACAAACAACAACAAAATGAGATAATAATAGCTTCTGCCTCCCAGGATGTTTGTGAGGAGCGCACGAGTTCATATTCAGAAAGCTCTTTGCAAACCTTAGAGTCTTTTGTAAATGCTGGGATTTGGCGTGTCCAGGCTCCACATGGTATGACCTGTGGCATCTCCCTTATCTTTTCTGGCCTCTGGTTTTCTTCCTCACAAAATGAAGAAGTCCTACTAAGTTACCTCTAAGGTCTCTCCCAGCTCTAACCTTTGATAGCCTTAAAATGTGCCATCCATGAGATGCTGAAGGTGGAATGAATCCTTGGGACTTCCTTTTCTCTCTTGTACACTCTAGCACAAACCTGTTACTGAAGGGTGCCTCAGGGACAAATGTAGAAGGAATGGTTAAAAACAGCTAGCATTTAAATAGTATTGAAAGCTACACTAATTGATATAACAATCCCGTGAGGTCGGTGCTATTACAGATAAAATATTACAAATAGAATAGCAATCACAGTTATTTAACAAAGGAGGAAACTGAGGCAGAAGGGGAGGGAATCATTTATATAGTGTTTACTGTGTACCAGGCAGTATGCTAAGCACTTTACAAATATTATTTCATTGGATATCTCACAACAACCCTGTGAGATAGATGTTATTATCCCTATTTGGCAATTGATGAAACTGAGAGAGAGGTTAAGTGACTTGCCCAAGGTCACACTGCTAGTAGTGTGAGGTGGGATTTGAACTCTGGTCTACCTACCTACTTCACTACCTAGTAGGTGTCAAAAGCTCAACAACCAAGTGTCAGAGGGGATGTAGAAATAAATCCCCCTTCCCACGTCCCATTTAGTCTTATCCTTGCATAGGTTAATGTCAAGCAAAGGAAATGCATACAGAAAAGGGAGAGACTCAAGTCTCTAGCACCAACTTGAGAAAAGCCTTTTAAGGATGAACTTGAACATATAATTCTAAAGTCTCTTTGGGGTGGGGAATCTTGAGACGTGTACGTAGGCTCCTGGATCTGGAAGATATCTCAGAGGTCAACCAGCCCAGTCCCTTCATTTTGGTTGGTTGCTTATCCAAAATGACATCACTATGTTGGGGTCAAAGTACAGCATATCTAACTGTGACTAATCAGACCAATATGAGCTCAGAAGGCTCTGCCACAGATCTGCACAAATAGTCTGTGTGAACATGTGTGGTGCACATCTCCTGTTTCTTTTGAGCTACTACAATTCTGCTTTGCTCATAGACCACAGCACCTTCTTTGGTGCAGGTGCTCCACGATGGGTGGCCCTGTGCCAGCATGTCCCTTAAGGTAGTGGAAGCCTAGGCAGGCTCCTACAATCCTAGCTCTAGAGCTAGGAGGATTCCTAGAACTGGCCTCATCCAACCCCTCCTTTTATACACAAGGAGATAAAAGGGCAGAGAAGTTAAGCGTGTTGTTCAGTGACTAGCAGGTCAGTAAGTGGCAGTTGAGATTTGAACTTGAGTCCCGTGACTCAAAACTAACCTTCATTCCACCATTTTGTTCCATTTCCCCTTCCCCAACATCACATGGGTAATGAATGACAGGGCAGGGGTTCCAACACAGGTCTCCAAAGCCAGTGTTCTTTCTGAGTAGAGTCCTTTCTAACCTCTTTGCCACTTACTCTGTCCTGGTTACTAGGGCACATGGAAATGCCCTTCTCTGCATATGCCCAGAGAGGAAAAACAGGAAATCTCTGAGCACTGAAACTGGACTTCAACTCATGAATCTCTCGATAATAATAGCACTTTAAAGGTTCACAACGCATTTTACATACATCTACTCATCTGATCCTCATAACAACTGTGTGAGGAAGGTGTCATTATTATTCCCATTTTACAGGTTAGGACACTGAGGCTTAGAGAGTGTTTGAGTTGGGATTTGACCTAAGATTCTTTGGACTCCAAGTCCAGGTCTCTGTTCACTGTACAACTCAGTTGCCTTAGTCTTGTGGGTTGAGAGCTAAAAGCAGAGATCGTTGAATCAGAAATCCAAGCTGGATTTTCACTTATTGAATGGAAGGAGAGAAGGAAATGCTCAAACTACACACTTTGTGCTTGCTTGGGAAACCAGGAGGGATTTCTCTGGAATATAAAGGTTCCCTGTGTGCATTTTGCCAACTTAGAACAAAATGGGTCAGCTGGCATCAGATAATTCATGACTAGAGGCATAGTCGACCTGTGTCCATTACGCTGTTTCAGGAGGAGAAATGGAGGGTGGACAAGACAGTGTCTGCCCTCTGTTCACCGAGTTCTTGAAAGAAATTAGTATCTCAATAAAAATTAGAAATTGTTCCCAAAGCAACGATACCCTACTTATTTATGAACTGAAGACAGTGCACAGGCGCCTTAAGTGGGGGAGGGGCTGGCTGAAACACGGCAAGCTGGTCAATGGTTTGTGAAGGCTTTTACATGTAAAACTTACTGGGCTGCTTTTGTTCATATTCATAGGAGACTTCAAGGTTTGCAGAGTGCTTTACATGTAGTATAAACCGATTAATTAACAAATCTGTATTAAGCATATGCAACATAGCAGGCACTATGTTCATAAAGACAAAAAATAAACAGGTCGAACCCTCCCATCCTCACCCCAGCTCACATTCTGATGGAGACACAACATGTATTGTAGATAGATAGATAGATAGATACACAGATAGATAGATACATAGATGGATACATAGATACGTAGATACATAGATGGATAGATAGATAGATGGATAGAGATAGATAGATAGATACATAGATGGATAGAGATAGATAGACGGATAGATAGATCGATGGATAGATGGATAGAGATAGATAGATAGACAGACAGACATGATGAAGGCAAGAAACATACAAAGTAGGTAAAAGTGGTATTACTACCTTTCTGTAGTTGCTGTTATCACCCCTATTTTAAAGATGAGGGGCAGTTAGGTGGCACAGTGGATAGCGTGCTGGGCCTAGAGTTAAAAAGACTCATCTTCTTGAGTTCAAATCTGACCTCAAACACTTACTAGCTGTGTGACCCTGGGCAAGTCACTTTACCCTGTTTGCCTCAGTTTCCTCATCTGCAAAACTGAGCTGGAAAAGGAAATGGCAGACATTCCAATATCTTTGCCAAGAAAAACCCCAGTGGGGTCACAAAAGAGTCTGACACAACTGGCCCACAAAAATCCTAAGGATAACTCCGATGCTCACAAAGGTTACAAGAATCTCACAGTCTGAGAGCTGGAAGCGACCTTAGCAGTCACCTAGCTCAGTCCATCCCCAAAGAGAATCCTCACTGGACAGTTCATGCCTGAAGAGGGGCTCTCCAAAGGGGTTTCAGCTGGTTCTGACTCTTCCTGACCCCTTTGGGGGTTTTCTGGGCAGGGATAATGGAGGGGTCTGCCTTTTCCTTCTCCAGCTCATGTTACAGATGAGGAAACTGAGGCAAGCAGGGTTAGGTCACCCCATAAGGATGAGGCTTCCTGATTCCGAGATCTCTACTTGTTGGGCATACCGCCCAGGAAGGTCCCCAGTGAATGCCAGGTGGCTGAACGCAGGGAGGGCAGGCTGTGCAGCCTGGAAGGGACAGGGCAAGAGCAGGAGGCCAGGCGAGGAGGGAGCGGGCCTGCGGCGGGCGGGCCGGGCAGTGAGGGCAGTGGGCAGAGGAGGGGGCTGGACAGGCTGCCCGATGGGGGGGGAGGGCTCCTGGGAGGGCAGTGAGGGCAGTGGGCAGAGGAGGGGGCTGGACAGGCTGCCCGGGTGGGGTGGAGCCTCCTGGGAGGGCAGTGAGGGCAGTGGGCAGAGGAGGGGGCCGGACAGGCTGCCCGGGTGGGGTGGAGCCTCCTGGGAGGGCAGTGAGGGCAGTGGGCAGAGGAGGGGGCCGGACAGGCTGCCCGGGTGGGGTGGAGCCTCCTGGGAGGGCAGTGAGGGCAGTGGGCAGAGGAGGGGGTCGGACAGGCTGCCCGATGGGGGGAAGGGCTCCTGGGAGGGCAGTGCGGGCAGTGGGCAGAGGAGGGGGCCGGACAGGCTGCCCGGGTGGGGTGGGGCCTCCCGGGAGGGCAGTGCGGGCAGTGGGCAGAGGAGGGGGCCGGACAGGCTGCCCGATGGGGGGGGAGGGCTCCCGGGCGGGCAGTGGGCAGAGGAGGGGGCCGGACAGGCTGCCCGGATGGGGGGGAGGGCTCCTGGGAGGGCAGTGCGGGCAGTGGGCAGAGGAGGGGGCTGGACAGGCTGCCCGGGTGGGGTGGGGCCTCCTGGGAGGGCAGTGAGGGCAGTGGGCAGAGGAGGGGGCCGGACAGGCTGCCCGATGCGGGGGGAGGGCTCCTGGGAGGGCAGTGGGCAGAGGAGGGGGCCGGACAGGCTGCCCGATGGGGGGGGAGGGCTCCCGGGCGGGCAGTGCGGGCAGTGGGCAGAGGAGGGGGCCGGACAGGCTGCCCGATGGGGGGGGAGGGCTCCCGGGCGGGCAGTGGGCAGAGGAGGGGGCCGGACAGGCTGCCCGATGGGGGGGGAGGGCTCCCGGGCGGGCAGTGCGGGCAGTGGGCAGAGGAGGGGGCCGGACAGGCTGCCCGATGGGGGGGGAGGGCTCCCGGGCGGGCAGTGGGCAGAGGAGGGGGCCGGACAGGCTGCCCGATGCGGGGGGAGGGCTCCTGGGAGGGCAGTGGGCAGAGGAGGGGGCCGGACAGGCTGCCCGATGGGGGGGGAGGGCTCCTGGGAGGGCAGTGCGGGCAGTGGGCAGAGGAGGGGGCCGGACAGGCTGCCCGATGGGGGGGGAGGGCTCCCGGGCGGGCAGTGGGCAGAGGAGGGGGCCGGACAGGCTGCCCGATGGGGGGGGAGGGCTCCCGGGCGGGCAGTGCGGGCAGTGGGCAGAGGAGGGGGCCGGACAGGCTGCCCGATGGGGGGGGAGGGCTCCCGGGCGGGCAGTGGGCAGAGGAGGGGGCCGGACAGGCTGCCCGATGGGGGGGGAGGGCTCCTGGGAGGGCAGTGCGGGCAGTGGGCAGAGGAGGGGGCTGGACAGGCTGCCCGGGTGCCCGGGCCTGCGTGACCCGACTCTGTGCACTTCACACCTTCTCAGACCAGGCCCTGCGAGCCCCGCACCCCTTCCCCCCGCACCCCCCCCCGCATTGCACCGCATCCCTGCTTTAATGCAGGGCCCCGCATCCCAGACAAGATGCATCTAAGAAGCCCAGCGCGAGGCTACGAGCTGCGGGTACCAAGGAAGGCGGGAAGCAGCCCCGGCCCGTCGGGGGGGGGGGGGGGGTGGCGGGAGGGGCGGGGGGCGGAGGCCCGGCCCCTGCGGCCCCTTTAAGAGCGCGGCGGGCGCGTGCCGGGAGCCCTTTCAAACGGGCCAATGGCAGCGCGGTGGGCGGCCCTCCGGGAGCCAATGGGCAATAAGGACACTGCGGGGTGCGGTGGCCTGAGCGGTTTCAAACGGTGTGGAAGAAGGCCCTGTCGGTTCTGGCGCCGCCGGAGGTGAGCGAGCTAGCTAGCAAGGGAGCGAGCCGCGGGGGCCTCCCCCATCCCCGGGGCCCCCCGCCGGGGCGCTGCGCTGGGGGCGGGAGGGAAGACGGAGGCCCGGGCGCGCGGGCGCGCGAGCCGGGCCCAGGCCCAGGCCCAGGCTGAGGCGGCGCGACGGGCCGGGGCGGGAGCCGGGCGGGAGCCGGGGCGGCCGGGCCGGGTGGGGCGGAGGCCGCGGGGCGGCGCGCGCGCCCGTGCCCGGGCTGGGGGCGCGGGCCCCGGGGGGGCGGGCACGCGCCGGCGCGCGGCCGGGGAGGGGGCGCTGTCCGGCCGGGCGGAGGCCCTGCCCCTTCGGGAGGTGGGAATTAAAGGACCGGCGGTCGGTGGGAAGGGCGGGGGAGCTTTTCTAGCTGCATGCCGGGCCCTGGGCTCGGCGCCGGGGGAACAAAGGTGTCCGGGAGCCCTCCCCGGCCCGAGGGAGGCGGAGCCGCGTAGACTCCCTGGGGACTTCGGGCGCCCTTGGGCCCCTCCCGGGGGCTCCGAGGGCGCGTGCGGGTGGGCCCGGCCGGGAAGGTGGGGCGTCGGAGCCTCCGGACAATGGCGCGGAAGGTTGGCCGTCCGGGCCTCGTCACCGAGGTGGAGGCGCATCCCTTTTGTTGTGGAAAACGAGGTTCCGAGTTTGTAGGTGGAAAATTCCAGCTCTGGGCGGGCAGCGGAGCTGCGGGCACCCCGGGCACCCCGCCCGGGCGTGGAGGGCACTTCTTTTCTCCGTGCATGAAGCGATCCATCGGCCTGCCCTCCTGAACCCCCGCCCAGCCCTGCCCCTGCTGAGGCCCCCCACCCCTCGGCCACGCCCGCCATCCGCCCTCTCCCCAGCCTTGCCCCCCTTTCGGTGCCTCGTCCTCCAGACCTCGGCCGGCCGTCCTTGGGGGGCTCCGTGCGGGTTTGTGCCACCGCGTCCCTGGGCGCCCTGGCTGCGGCTTCACCTCCCTGATGTTTGCCCTCTCCTCCCCCGAGCCCAGCCCTTCTCGGGCCCCGCTGCTGTCTCCCCCATCGTCGCCTCCTCTCTCTGATCTCCTGCAAACCTGCTCGGGTCTCCCCATTCTTGAAGACCGCCCGCTCCTCTCCACCCCCCCAAACCCGTCCGAGCTGATGGCTCTCACAGACGCCCGGAATCTCAGAGCTGGAAGAGACCTTGGAGACCAGGAGGCCCCGTGCTGTCCCTGCTGGACGGACGGAGTGGTGGACAGCTTGTCCAGGCCTCCAGCCACATCTGTCTGTGCCGCTCCACACGGCAGCGGGAGTCTCTGCTGTCACGGGAGGGTCTTCTCATGCCGGCGTTCGGGACAGGCATTCCAGGTGGGGCAGTCCCTGCCCTCCACAGCTGTGGTCAGGCATCCCAGGACCCGAACTCGGGTGAGGGGAGGCCCATCCCCTCCTGCTTTGAATCACTTTGCGGTTGTTGAGTTGTTCCACCCATTGCTCCTAGTTCTGCCGTTCTGGGGACAAGCAGAACAAATCTAATGCCCCTTTCCTGGCAGCCCTTCAGATACTGAAAGGTGATTGGCACATCACTTCTAAGCCTTAGAGCTGGCAGGGACCCTAGAGGTCATCTAGTCAAATGACCTTCTAATTGCCAAATCTGATGACCTTTTTATCGGCACTGTTGACCACTTCTGGATACTCTCACCTCTCTTGGTTCTCCTCCCTGCTTGACCCATCCATGTCACCTCTATCTGTGGGTGTACCCCAAATCTGTTCCAGGCCCACTTTTCTCTGTTTACCTTCTCACTTGCTAATCTCTTAGACTTTCATGGGTTCAATTATGATCTCTATACATGATTCTCAGATCTACATATCTGTTTCTAGGCTCTCTCTGATGCTTCAGCCTTGTATCACCTTGTATTTCAACTTGGCTATCCCAGAGACTTGTGAAACTTAATTTATTCAAAACAACTCATCTCCCCATCTCCCCCTCAGACTTTCCCCTCTTCTGAACCTTAAAGGCTGCCCCATCCCTCGAGTCACCCAGGTTCTCAATCCTGGTGTCATCTCACTTACCATCCTGTGTATCCAGCTGGTGTCACATGTTGTCCCTTTCAGTCTCTACAACATCTCTTCCGTTTGTCCCCTTCTCTCTACTCACAGTTACCGCTCAATTTATCGACATCACTTCTTGCCTGGACTATTGCAGTAACTTCCTATTTAGCCTTCCTTCTGCAAGTGTCTGCTTCGCCCTCTATACAGCCGCCAAAATAATCTTCAGAAAATGAAGAGCTTCACTGTCACCCCTACTTTTAGCTCCCTATTGTTTGCAGAATCCAATATAAACGTTGGCATTTAAAACTCTTCTAGCTGGTCCTTTCCTGCCTTTTTGGTCTTCCAGTATTACTCCCAGCAAAGGAAGGAATACACAACGCTACTTTCCTTGAACTCTGTTTTCCAGCTCACTGACGCGTTTGTCCTCATGACCATGTTCCAGTTCCTGCCTTTGCACAGGTGGTCCTCTACAGCTCTAGAAGTCCCTGGTTTCTTGGAAGTGTCAGTTCACTGAAACCTTTCCTTATCCTCTTCTGTGTCTCATTGACAACTGTATTGATTATGTATAGACTTAGATATGTTCCAGTAGTTTGTTCCTTCACGGCAAAGACTGTTTCTCCTCTGTCTTTGAATCCCGTAGTGCCTGGCCAGTAGCTGATGCTTCATAAATGCTTGTTGCCTGGTGGGTTTTGTAATGATCTGTGAAGAGCAGACACCTCCACAGACTTGGTTTTGATTCTATGCTAAAGCTAGGATGTACACCTACCATTGAGATGATTCTTGTGTAGATTTGGGGGGGAGGGGGCTGTTCATCCTCTGTCAGTCCCAGGCTAAAGCTTTCTTTGATCGTGTTTAGAACATGTGGTGTTATCCCATCTGGGACTTGGATTATAAACTTTGAATTGTGTACAGTAGTAAATGACAAAGACTTTGAGTATCAACAATTGATCATTCTTGTTCTGGCAGTGGAAGTTGCTAGTTACGTGTACATCTGTGGGAGTGGACATGTGGCAGAGAAGGTCTGGCTTATATTGGGTAAGACTCCAGTTCAGGTCCTGCATCTGTCTCTGTGATCATGGATGGGCAAAGAGCAGCATGGGACAGACCTTGGATTCAAAACGTGGCCCTTTCATTTTACCCATGTGACTTTAGGCACAAGACACTTTGCTCCTCTGGGACTTAGGGCTGTTAGAGGCCTTTCCAGTTCTAAATCTGTGATCCAAGTTGTTAAATCTCCCAATACCCTAGGCAAATCCTCTAGAGTTTACAGAGGAGTTGCTATCACTGCCAGGGAGGGGGGGGGGGATGTTTGCCACAACAAGGAGTTCCCAACATTGCTGAAATCATAGGTGATAAAATTCTATTTCTAGGGGTGGGGGTGGGGGGCGCGTGTCACTGGGTGCCTTTGTGTTGTGAACAATTCACTGAGGTGGTTTGTGTGAGGTGGAGGAACAAAGAAAAGAAACAAACGGTATTATTCCTTTGGATGAGTGATTCTTATGGTCTAAAAAAGAATGAGAGAACAGTATAAAGAATGTGATTCCATTTTGGTGTAGTTGTTTAGTGTTTCAGTTGTATCTGACTTTTTGTGACCCTATTTGGGGTTTTCTTAGCAAAGATACCAGGTTGGTTGGTTTTTCTTTTCTTTCTCTAGCTCATTTTACAGATGACAAAACTGAGACAAATAGGGTTAAATGAGTTGGCCATGGTCACCCAACTAGGAAATGTTTGAGATCAAATTTGAACTCAGGTCTCCCTGACTCCAGGCCCAGCGCTCCATCCTCTTTGCCACCTGGCTGTCCATTTGGGTCCATACCAATACTTTAAAAACATGTGAAACAAAATACCTCAAGTACTTTTGGCTTTATTTTGTGTTTATTTGTACATTTATCTCTATTTCTACATTCCATGTTCTTTGAGGATCCTAGCAAGTGTTTGGACCCTCCGTAGTGCTCTCAATTACAATAGATCTTTTTTGTCTTGTGTGTTGTCTCTTGTGTTGTACTTTTGCAGTGTGGTAGCCCTGAAATCTTTTACTAAACTATGTGGTGAGTTCCTTTTTTTTTTTGGTATAAGAAAGCTTCATAGTCTAGCATCCAGTACTGATCCTTCAACTGGAAATGGAAGCCAAATCATTCAAAAAGCAGGGCATAGTATGCCTCCCCGCTCCTCCCAAATAAATTCAAGCCACAGGAGGCAGGCCATTTATTTTGAAAAGTATTCTAGTCTTAACAAGCAAAATTTCTCCTAGTTAACATGGACTGCCATCCTTCTGACTCCCTTCCCAGTTTCGAGTAATGGAACTAGACCTATCTAACTAATTGTGAACCTTTTTATTGTATGGTTTGGAATAGATTGCTCACTACTGCCCAGGACTCTAAAGTCATTATTAGGCCAAGGGAACCCTGGGGAGATTTGGCGAGGTTTGGAACTTCAAGCTAAAACCTTGCCCCTTCTCTCTCCATTATCTCCCAAATCACGATGCATCACCTCTGTTACCTTTTAGTCTCAGTGCAATCTATACCTGTGATTTTGAACTAGAATCTGGAAATAACTCGTTACTTTCTGCTTTCCGTCTTCTTTGGATCACTACTTGTGAATCAGTTTTTTGGTTTCTAAAATAACCTCCTCTGTCATGACTTTTAAGAGTATCTTTCAAGAAAGCTCCCCAATGGCTACAGAGAAGGTCTAAGTGAATTCATTCACATTTTGAACCCATCTGTGGTGCCGAACTCTGGGAGTCCAAATATTAATTGGGCTCCGATGATCTTCTCCTAGCCACTGGGATAAGAGAGTTGGATCCTCAACAGTATCTAATCCTCCAAATAGAATTGGAACCAGAGTAGAAACTTTTGAGAAACTAAGAAGATCAGAAAATCCTCTGTTGATAACCAACCCCTGTCCTTGATGTCACCTAGTGGCTTGCCTCTCTCTACCCTGGACTCAGATGGCACTGCATTCTGCACTCCATGCTGATCACCACCACCGCCCCCCCTTCCCAACATATTCTGGCCCCTGAAGTAGACTCTTCGCCCCTGTTCAGCAGGAAGAAGCTACTGAAGACAATGATCTTTGCCCCTTCCCCCCTCCCTCCTTAAACCCTCCTCCCAGACTACCAGACCACCTCTAGATCTTTCCCAAGGACTATATAAATTCCATCTGCCTCCATGAAGGCAATCAGATTCAATCCAGCTTCGACTTTGTCTAGCTGAGATTCTTTCTGGCCTGCTTGTCAATACAAGCATCACAAATGGAGAGGCTCCTTAAGAGTCAACCCATTATGGCAAACCTTTAATAAACTTTGTTATATTTTGGCTGGAAAAAAAAAAAGAGTGTCTTTCTTCAGTACTTCAGGGATACGTGCTTTTATCAGGATTTCCTTGACAGATGCATTTCACAACCCCCCTAGAATTCAGTAGGTGGTCTTCATGTAGTACTTTGCTTGAGACTTACATTGCCCTTTAGCCGTCTGGAGCAGTTAGTGTGCATATTATAATATCATCAATAACCGTTTTATAGATGAAGATGAGGCTGTCATGTACCTGGTCAGTGTAGGAATCTAAACTTGACCATGTCCTGTTTCACTGTCATCCCCTGCCTCCCACAGCTGTGTCCACCAAAAATTGTTCTTCAGTGCTCATCTTAACCTAAAGATCGTCATCCTGTGTATTGGGGGACCATCTCAGCAGAGCCCTGGTTATACCAGGTTTCATCAAGCTGGGAGAGTTTCTAGGGCAGCCTGGCTGTGAACTGTGTATGTCTGTCTCCTAGAAGGTCAGCCTTGCTAAGGGCCAGAAGATTGGTGGATCCTGTATCTAGAGTGAGGAGTCCAACCACTTGGCCAAGGTCACAAAGCTAGGTGTGTGAGGGACAGTTTCAACCCTGGTACTCTGACAGAGCTCATCCTGTTTTCCGTACCACGAACACAATTATTATTTGAGGGAGGAGGGGAGATGGTGGAAGAGATGAGAAACACAAAGAGCACTTGTCTTGGAGCTCTAAACCCTGCCAGTAGCTGTGGGATTTTGGACAAGTCGGTTTGAGCCTCAGTTTGAGATGGGCATAATATTTGTTTCACTGGGTTTTTGCAAGGAAAGCATTTCGCTAACTTTTAAGTGCTATATAAACGTGAGGTGGGTTGTTAATAATAATGAATTAAGAGTGTCCTCTGTGGAGGGCTGGAGAATTTGGAATCTCTGAAGGGGAAGGAAGTGATCAAGAAATCAACTCTCAGGTCTTTTGAAGTCTTAGAAACATTTACATTACAGAAGAATTTGCTTCTGTTCCTTTAAATAGCAGCATTTCCTAGAGCCGTTAGAATTGATTCAAGCATTTGGAATAAATTTATTGTACATAGGAATCTTCAATGACAATCTTTTAATGGAATAATAACATTCCAGAATTTTTATTTTAATATTCACAGTGTTGGCATCCTCTCAATTAGATGATTCCTTCTCCAAGATGTACTTAGAATTATTTCTTGGTAGAATCAGGTTTCCTGACTCTTAAACCATTGTTTTATCCATTGGAAGTTTGCTTCTGGAGTGGCTCCTGTGGGAACAACTTTTGGATTTGGGGTAAAATGTCCTTGAAATAATTACTTGAGCCACAGGGCTAGAATGGCTGTTGGAAAAGTACTTCCCTGTAGCAGTGCCTGATAAGGGGAAGACGAATTGGGCCACACGTTTCTTCTAAGACTGTGATTTTCTACATCCTTGGTCCTCGGTAAGACAGGCTGTCATTTCAAGGTAATTTAGCTAAAAGGAACAAACCATTGTATCCTGGGCACTTTCTCACCTCTCTGATCACTAGTTGCAGGTGGTTCTGATATTAAATGACTGATTATAGACTTGTTAGTCATCTGTGGTATAGAACTTTCTTTCTCAGATTATAGAATTTTAGAATTGCAAGAGACATTAAGTAAACTGAGGTGTAGAGAGGCGGTTTTCCTTGCTCCAGGTAATCCTCCTAGCTAGTGTTTCCATTCAGTGATCTTCCTCACACACTGACTTTTTCCCTGTTGCCTACAGTTGCATGTTGTAAACTTCTAGTGGGCAGGATTTGCCTTTTACCATACATTTTGTATATTATCTTTACCTAGGAGATCCTCAATAAACATTTGTGTTTTCTTGTCACCTGAAGATAGATCCCTTCCATTTCCACATAAGCACTGTCAAACACTTGTCAGCAAGAAGTCACAGATATGATTTTGTGACATTAAAAAATAGTGTGGAGTTTGTTATTTAGGTGATTAGAAAAGTCATCCGAGTATAGGAAACACATTCTGATCCAAGGATATGCAGCGGGTATTTTCATTTTGTCCAACTTATTGCTATGGGGGGGGTAGGGGTTGTGGGCTCTAATTCTGTCCAAGATAAAATTACTAGGTAGTGTAACTAGTAAAGGCAGTGACTTAAGAGCTTTTTTCTCTTTTAAAAGATATTTAAATAACTCCAAAGATCATACCAATGGCTGGTTTCTGGGTAAAAGAATAAATTTTACAAAATCATCAATCATTTCTAAGCACTGTCCCTGGAGTCAGAAAAACCTGAGTTCAAATGCGACCTAAGACGTTTGACACCTAATAACTGTGTGACCCTGGGCAAGTCATTTAACCCCGATTGCCTTGCAAAAAGCAGACAAAAAATCAACCCCCCTCCAAAAAAATCTGATTGTGAAAAAGTCTAATTAATAGGATAAAAAATATACAAATGTTCATTTCTAACATTAACCTTTAACTGAGACATTTACGTCTTGGTTATTTAACATAAAAAGTAAAGTAAATTTTTGAAGATCGGTAAGTATTTTTTAGATTAAATTTTCTTGATGTGGGGATTCTTAACCTTTTTTTGTGTCTTGGACCCATCTGGTAGTCTGGTGAAGCTTACAGACCTCTTTGTTTAAATGCATAAAAGGAAATACATAGCATTATAAAGGAAATCAATTCTACTGAAATACAAAATGTTAAGAAACAACTCAAATCCGTCATTGGATGAAAATTTTATGCCTAAAATTCTGTCTCACTGCAGAGTTCTTATTTATGCAGTTATGCTTGACCTCAGTAACTTTATAAATAAATAGAAAACACTTTTTTCATTGAGAAGCAACATGTAATGGATAGAGAGCCAACCTGAAAGCCAGTTAAAACCAGATTCAAATTCTGCCTGTGATACCCTGGACAAGACATGTAACTGCTCACTGCTCTAAGCAGAGAAAGTACTGAGCTTTGTGAGCACAGTTTCCCCATCTGTGTGTATAGTTTCCTCTTTTTGTGCCCACTCTGTGTTAGAGCCTTCTGCGCTCATACGGTAAGATCTGCCACAGCTGGACACACAGCATATTGACCTGGCATTGTGGTGTCATTCTGGTCTTCTCCGGCATGAAGGACAAAAATGACGACATCTAGTTTCCAATATAAATGAAATTCTCGGTCAATTCCTGTCTCCTGTTCGGAGATAGCAATGTATGTAATCAGTGACGCTGGTGTCAGGTTCTAATGGATGACTTCATGAAATTAGAAGGGATAGAAAACTTAAAAGAAAATACACATCAGGAAACTATCGACTGTGAGTTGGTCATTAAGCATTTACTAAATCACTTATGTGTCTGGAGCTCTACTAAGGGCTGAAGATACAAGAAAAGGCAAAACAAATAAACAAAAACCAGTCCCAGCTGGCAAGGAGCTCCCAGGCTGATGGGGAGAGGAGCAGCATGCAAACATCGATGTATAAACATGATGCAGACAGGATAAGTCGGAGAGAATCGATGGAGGGCATTAAGTGGGAAAGAAGTCCGATGGAGGGTGAGTTTTTAGCTGGGACTTGAAGGAAGCCAGGGAGGTCAGAAGCTGGAAATGAGGGAGAGCATTCCAGGCCTGGGAGACTGCCAGAGAAAATGCTTAGAGATAAGAGCATGTATGAAGAACAGCCAGGAGGCCAGGGTGTGGGAAGTAAAATGTAAGAAAACTGGGAAGGTGGGCAGGAGCCAGGTTGCGAAGGACATCAGAGACAAAGAGAATTTCTTATTTGATCCTGGAAACCACAGGAACCCACTGTAATTGATTGAATTGGCGGGTGGGGGGAGGTGACATGGTAAGACCTGCTTTGTGTCTTTAGAAAGATCAGTTGGACAGTTTAGTGGAGAATGGACTGTACCAATGAGAGATTTGTTAGGGAGACCTGCCAGCAGGTTTTGCAATAGGCATCAGGCTAGATGTCAAAGTGAATAGAGTCAGTAAGACTCATCTTCATGAGTTCAAATATGGCCTCAGACACTAGTTGTGTAACCATGGGCAGGTCACCTGACCCTGTTTGCCTCAAGTTCCTCATCTTTCCAATGAGCTGCAGAAGAAAAAGGCAAGCCACTGCAGGAACTCAGCCAAGGAGACCCCAGACGAGTGAGGAGGAGTCAGACATGAAAAACAACTGAAAGGCGTGAGGTGATGAGGACCTGTACCAGGGTGTGGCAGTGTGGGAGGACAAAAAGGAGCTTACAGAGAGATCATACAAAAATGGGCAAGGAACTAGCATTTATTAAGCCCTAGTTCATACGTTGCAAGTGCTGTGCTGGATGATAGGGAAACACAGACAAAACTAATTTCCCTGCCTTCAAGGAGCTTACATGGGGGAGGGGAGGTATGTGAAGGGGGTGCCATGCGTTCATGAATGAAGTTATTTGTGTAGGGGAGGAGAAAGGAAGGATGAGGCTAAGCGCTGAAGGGATCAGGAAAGGCCTCTTGAAATCTGCAGGGGAGGGAGAAGGCCGAGGGTGATAGTAACTAAGATGATGTTGGACCGAACTTCAGAGTGAGGATAGATAACGATATAGTGAACGAAAAGGATTGTCCAAAAAATGAGCCATTTGGACAGATTTATATGAAATTTTGAGGAGTTTGGTGATGTAAATATAGATCACCTTTAGCTCCTATTAAGTTAGTTTATTTGACTTGAAGTTAAATTGGCAAGTTGTTAACACTCATCTCCCTCCAATGGGAGGGGAGGCGGCAGGCTTTCACCATTAGAATAAGTTGAAACCAAACAAAACACAAATGAACACTCTGTAAAGAAGGAATATTGTATTCTAATGCCTCAGACTGGTTTAGAGCTGTAAAATCAATGGGCTTTTTCCATCTTTAATTTCAGCTAATTTATCTAGGTCAACACACGGTTATGAGTCATTTCTTGTTCTCTGTCTTAGCCTGTTCTCATTGCATTGTCAGGGTTCCTACTGTGTCACTGGGAAACTATTTAATAGATATTTAATTGGGTCTCTTCCTGTGGCCCAAGCTGCCATTTGTGTCTTACCTCGTCACCTACCTCCAAGAAGCCAGTATAGCACCATCCCAGGTATATGGACATCAGATCTGGTTGCCCTTAATTTAGATGGTCCTTTAAGGTCAGAGCACCCCAAGGTTTGAGTCCATTCTAGCACAAGACTGCAAACCAGCTTAGGACTCAGACTCTAGACTCCAGCTTAGGAGAGGATTACATTTACCTCCTCCCAGCCCCCAGGTTGGAGAAGGAGATGGCAAGCCATTCCCACATCTTTGCCAAGAAAACACCTTCCAAATGGTGTCGTGAGTTGACACGACTGAACAAGCCCCAAGATGGTCCAGGTCCGAGTCAGAAGTGGACAAGTCTTTTAGACTTGAGATGATATTGTTCCAGACTGGTATTTGGGAAGGTAACTTCCATCCTGGTCTGCCCTGGTAAGATCTATTAGAGCACATTGAATTTTTGAGAGGCAGGAGCTGTAGAAGATACAGAGGCTTGCCTTGGAGTCGGTGAGACTTGGGTTCAGGCCCTCCATCTGCCACCTTCCAGGTCCACTACCAATTTTAGAGAGGAATTGCTGATCCGCTTTGTGGAACAAGTACCACACTTGCCTGTCTCGGGTGATGGCGTGCTGATGAATCACCAGACCAAGCTGACCCAGAATCATCCAGGCCGGTTCGCTCATTGGACAGATGACAAGACAAGAGCGCAGAGGTGGGAGATAGCAAAGGAGAGATGGGAACCCAAGTCCTCTGACCTCACACCAGCCGCCTCCGCCTCCGCCTCCGGACTCGGAGGTCCGTCCGACGTTTACCCGCACACACCTCGGAGGTGCACGCTTGTCCTGGAAGCCGGAACTGCCGGTCTTGCCTTTCTCCGCCTCCTACGTGCGATCCCGACCGCGAGGGGCGGCTGAGGCGGGAGAAGGGCCCAGAACCGAACCCAGAGTGAAAACTCGCCCGAGTCAGCGAGGGGGCCCGGCCTCCGCAAAGGCACCACGTGCTGCCGGCCCCAAGCCAGCCGACCGAGGGGCGGACGCGGGGAGGGCTGCGGGGGGCGGGGGGCCGTGGCTTCGGGCGGCCCTTTGTTTCCCGTCCGTTACCTGGACGCTCTCGTTGCGCCGCCGCCGCCGCCCCCTTTGCTGATGTCGCTGCGGCCCGGCCAGGCCGCCCCTTCGGGCTGGGAGGCGCGGGCTGCCGGGGCCGGTCCCTGCCCGCGGCCCCTTTAAGCGCCGGCTCCGAGCGTGGAGTGGGTGGGGCCGATCGTGGGCTCCCGCCCGGCCCTTCCGCTGTAGGAGCCCCGCCCGCCGCGCTTGGGGCCCCGCCCCGCGAGGAGGCGTTTCCCAGCGGTCCGCAGCCCCCATGCCGCCCGCCGGGGCTTCTGGCCGCCTCCGCCTCCGCCTCCGCCACTGCAGCTGCCCCGGCCCGCGTCCTGCGGCCCCCGGAGGAACCTGAGCGCCGGCGGCCGATGGGGGCCCGGGGCCCGGCGCTAGGCCCACGAGTCTTGGCGGAGAGGCGAGGAGAGGAGAGGGGGCCTGACGAGGAGGACGGCGGCGAAAGCGGTAAACAATGCCGGCCGCGGCGAGCGGGAGCCTCGGGCCAAGAGCTGCCTGCTCCGGGGCCTCGGGCCGCGGCCGTCGTGCCGGCGTGGGCCGGGCCGGGCCGAGCCCCCTCCCGGGAAGGGGCCTGCCCTTCCCCGAGTGGAGCCCAGCCGTGCTGCTGCAGGGCGGGGGGAGGGAGGGCCGCGGGCCCGGGCCCCCGACACTCGGTTCCTTGGGCGCCGGACGCGGGGGGATGAGTAAGCATCCCGAAATGAAGCTGTCCGGCCTTCGCTCTCGGCCCTCCGGAGGCCGGCGTTACTGGGGCCCTCTGCAGCTGGCACCGCTGTAAGGGGCACCTCTGGGGAGAGCTGGGTGAGCTGGGCCGTGAGCGAGGGTCGGCTCCCTTGAGCAGCTGCCATTGCTGGCTCTAAGGGGGCTCCCCGATTTTGCAGAGTGTGCCCCTGAAGAGGGTGACTAGTCCTTGTTAACGGAGAGTGGCTGAGGCAGGTGAGAAGTTCCGGAAACTAGAAAGGGTTTTCACTGCCGTCAGCCCTTTGGAGGGGTTTTTTCTGCCCTTGATCGAACGATAAAAATCCCCAATCTTCTGCTGCACAGGTGTGCCGCTCCTGCAGTTCAGGTGTCCTTTCTGGAAGCTATCGTAACTGAGCGTCTGGTCTAGCTTCTCGTTGTTGTCCTGCTTTGGGAGTCACCTGCCTTTGGACGAAATTTGTCATTCGAAGTCAGTGTTTCTAAATGGGCAAGAGTTAACTTCTCCAGTTTCATGAAACTCATTCTGCCCCTGCAGTTGTGCCTCCTTGGCAGGAAGCAAGGGCCCAGGACTGGTAATCAAATCCAGATCTCTTGTATTGTGGTAGTCAAGAGCTTTTGTAGGTCAGGAGCTTGGGAATTTTAAAAGACATTTTAAAAGTCTTTAATGCTGTCCACAACTTTCTCCTAAACAATGTTTCCTTTCTGTATCATTTTATGGTAGTTGCAGGTTTCACCTTTTAACAGTCTGAAAACAAAATACTACAGTCAGAATATAACGATTTCAACCTGAAGGACTCTGCATCTGGGATAGTAGAGAGAACACTACTAGACAACCTGGGCTTCCAGAGATCGGGGGTATAGATGCCATCCTGCCTCTGACCAGCTGGCTACCCTTAGGCAAATGGCCTTACTTTCCTTGAGGGAGATCAGGGGATTGGATTAGATGGTTACTGGGGCCCTTTCCAGGTTCTGTCATCATAGTGTCAGTCAATACTTGTTGGTTGCTTAAATGTTTTAGTGAAAACTGGACCATTTGGAATTTATTCTGGCTTTATTATTTGACTTGGGGAAAATTTCTGAATTTTGCTGTCATTAGCTGTAATTAGTAAATTCTTCCCTGAGAGTGCTTTGAGAATTGTATTTTGATTCTTTTCAAGACATTTATATGAACAACATAACATTTAAGGCACGTATTTCAGCACGTGTATTAATTGGGACTTTGAATTAAATTAGAATTGATGGTAGTTTTTTAACATGAATTAGGCAGAAACATATTTGTTTAGTAGACTATTGGTATAAAATGCATATTAATAGTGGGAACTCTTCTCTGCACCCTCAACCTTGAAGAGATAACTTGTGGCACAGTGGATAGAGCACTGAGTCACTTCACCTGTTTGCCTCAGTTTCCACAGCTGTAAAGTGAGAGTGATAGGATCAAATGAGAAAATATTTGTAAAAAAGGCTTAGCATAGTGCCTGGCACATGGTAGTAAGTGCTATATAAATGCTCCTTTCTTCCCTCCCCATCAACCCCGGGCCTTACAATTTCATCTCCAGGTAGTCTCTAATCTATCTCTACCCCTGACTTCTTTCTTTGACTGTTACACATCTCCTGTATCTCCCATTAATACCTCAAATTTAACGTGTTCAAAACTTGACTATTTTTGTCAGTGTTAGTCGTGCTAAAACGTCATCTTTGACTCCTCCCTGTCCTTTGCCCCTCATGTTCACCAAATTTGAGAGAAGGCACTCTGGGACTTTCTCATCCAAACCATACCCCAAAGAAATCTCTACTGTAGCCAATTGTAGCCAGTCAATAAGTGATTGTCCAGCCTCAGCTGAAGGCCTCCGCAGCCTCTTTAAAGCAGGTCATTGCCCTCTTGGGCAGTTGTAATGATTAAGAAGCTTTTCCAGACATCAAGCTGAAATTGACCTCTTTGCAACTTCAACCCTTAGCTCTTGGTTCTTGGACTTTTCTCCACCCCACCCCCCACCCCCCACCCCCACCCATCAGGTAGAACAATTAGACACCTCTCTCCTAGCCTTCCAGGTGCTGGATGATGGTTATGTACCCCTTTCCTTTCCTTCAGTCTCAGAGCCCTTCACCATTCTGGTTGCCCTCCTATTTGTCAACATTGTTCTTAAACGATTGTGCTCCAAAGTTCAGTCCCTCGCCAAGGCCTGTAATTTCTAACCCCAAAGCGCCTTCTTTGTCCGACTCCCTCTTCTCCATTTGCACTACTGCCATCCTAGTTCTAGTCCTCATTGCTTCACACTGGAAACAATTTCTGTGACAGCCTCCTCATAGTTTACCTGACTTCTCCTGCCCATTCTTGTCTGTAATATGAAGGGCTATCACAGTAACTTCCCTATTTTTGCCTTATCCCTCTGCAAATTCTGACCTCCAGGCCACTTCCTGGCCATCCCTGAACCATGTCATCTACTCACTAGCTGTCATCATCATCATCAGTCTTACCATGTTGGGACCTGCCCCTTGCACCTTGTTGGTTGGTACTCAGTAAACATTTATTAAGCACCTACTGTGTGTGAGCCACTGTGCTTAGTGCTGGGCTTGCAGAGAAAGGCAAAAAGGGTCTTTGCTGGCAGGGAGCTGGCTCCCAGTGTGATGGGGAGGGTGTGCAGCAAGATTTAGACAGGAGAAATTAGAGCTAATCAGAGGGTAGGTCCTAGAATTGAGGGGTGTAGTGCACAGCCCAGCTCATTGCCTTTTCTAAGATTGTTGGCAGGTAGACTCCTTGGAGTCTGGGACTGTCTTACTGGCTTCTGTTTGTACCTCCAGCGTCTAGCACAGCCCCTGGCATCTAACTGACCAGAACATAGCTCTTTAATAATGGCCTGTCAAATCAGTGTACACAGACACTGTAGCTGCCATTCAGAGCTCTCTACAATACGGCTCTAGACTGGGGTTAGGTTTGTTGTTTCAGCTTTTTCTGATTCTTTCTATCTATACCTTGTACTACAGTAGAACTGGACAATTCACTATTCTTTAAACAGTTCCTTATTCCAGTTTCCTTTTTTTCCCTTGTGTTATTTCCTATCCTAACCCAGCTGTGCCTTTCAAAAGGCCCAGCTCAAAAGGTTTTCTCTTTCATACATCTCACCCAGACTGCTACCCCAGAGTGATCTTTTCCCTCTGAATTTTTGTAGTCTTTAATGTATAACTCTTACGGCAAATATCACATGTGTGGCAGACGGCCTGCATCCCCACGTGACAGCGGTGAAAAAGAAAGACACAGGCAGGCGGGAGAAGATAGGGCAATTCCATTTATTGATCCCAGGGTCAGGGTATTTATAGACAGAAACCTCAAGTCTCCTGACATTCTACTGTCTCTTGTCCTAGTAATTTGGCCAGTCTTGTTGTCTTAAAGATTGTTAGCCTAGAGGGCGTCTATTTTACATATCCCTTGTATTCTGTAGTTCTCTTGTTTATCTCAGGGAGACAGCAAAGGTGGGGGGGCCTGGAGGGTCATTCTGGGTGGTAGTGAGCACAGTCTCAAAGAACATTTTCCCCTGACGGTCTATCCTGAACTTTGCCAGCAGCACTCCATCCTAGCCCTCAGCACATGTGTTGCTTTGTGTTATAGTTAAAGAAATCTTAAGTTGAACGTTTGAACATTGAACAATTTATTAAGCATCAGTATGTTCCAAGACACTGGTGCTGAATATTATAGGTAGAGATTTAACAAAAGACACACAGTGTACCCTTAGGTAGCTTACATTCTGTCTTCCCTTCTAGGAGGATACACGTTTGCAGATAAGGATGATACGGAACAGGAAATGATAGGGGATAAAGACTACATCCCAACAAAGTGCCCTAGGAAAGTTTAAGGGGAAAAAACCCTTTCAGCTAGGGAGAATCAGGAGAAGTGTATCTGAGTTAGCACTTGAGGGGGATCTTGGAGAGAAAAAACTCTGAAAGAGAGTGAGTAAAGGGGAATGTAAAATAAGACTGGAAAAGTTAGGTTGGAAGCAGATTATAGAAGATCTTAAATGTCAGGCTACAGGTTTTATTTTATCCTAAAGTTAGTAGGGAACCATGGAAGATCTTACGGTGTTTTACCACATAATCATCACACTTTTCCAGTCCAAAAATTGATTTCTAACCTTTTATTGAGTAATCACCACATGGCATGATTCTGTTCATCAGGCCATTTAATAGAACAGCAGTGTATTCACTGGTGGCACATGAACATGCATTTATCTCTTCCAAATTGTGGGCTGCTGCCTAGAATTCTCGGGGCATGGGCATCGTCAATATTCTATTTGAATGTATATTCACGAGTATTTTGTACACCCTAATCTTGCACCAAAGAGTTTAATAATAAATGACTTTTAAGTAACACTGGCACACATTTTTAAAGCTTCACATTATGGTCGCACCCCACTTTGGTGGGAAAATTTGTCATAACACAACCTGTGGCAATGATGCAATGAAATGCAGTTTCTCCCTATGACTTTGGACTTTTTCTCCCTCTTTGAGTTTTAAGCTCTCAGACAAGCAAGCAAACTCTTAGCCATTCATGTCTTCCTTGTCTATTAACTGCTCTAATAAATATGTGTTGAATGAATGAAAGTTGGGATGAAATGTCCGAAATCAGTGAAGAGAACGCCTTTTGCGGGCTCTTCAGGCTCCTCCCAGTAGCCTGTCAAGCTTCATTTCACACGGTAGTCACCTAATCTGGCCTTGGAGGGGAATGACATGGCAGTCACTAAGGCCTGGATGGACTGCTGGCCCTGCTGCTTTATGACTAACTTTGTAGCCTTGGGCAGGTCCCTTATCCTTTCTCAATCTGTTCCCTCATCTACAAACTAGGGATAAATGCCACCTGCCCAACTACCTCACCCTGTGTTCAAGGGAGATAATTGTAAATGCACTTTAGAAAGTATTTCTTCAAATAAAGACTTATCTCTTCACTAAAGATGTCCTGAGGCCCTTTCCTGAGCAGCGCTTTGTTCATCTAGTTTTATAATTGGAGGTAATAACTTAATTTCTTTGAAAATATTAAATGTCAGGCTACAGGTTTTATTTTATCCTAAAGTTAGTAGGGAACCATGGAAGATCTTACGGTGTTTTACCACATAATCATCACACTTTTCCAGTCCAGAAATTGATTTCTAACCTTTTATTGAGTAATCACCACATGGCATTCGAATCATTACCCTCAAAATACAGAAAAACCAGAGGAAAGCCTCCATCACCTTCTATGTCCCCTCTTTCCCCTCTTTTTAGAATTGATGCAAGGTTAGGGGAGGAGAATGTGTTCTCTTTCTGTATGGAGTGCTTATACTGATGAAAGCAGAGATCCGTTCTTAAATTGGTGGCTACAAACCGAGTCTTTTTTTTTTCTCTTAATCTTCTTCTAACTATATCAGTATAATTGCTTTCCTTTATGATCCTTGTATATTTATTTCATGCATTTAAAAACATTGTTCTGTGAAGGTCTTCCCTAAGTTTTAGCAACTATCAGAGGGGTTTCTGATACAAAAGAGTGCAAACCCCTACTCTAAAGTGTAGTTTATTTGGCACATTGATTAGTGGTATAGCCTCTTCCCTTTTTCCCTCCACCCCTGCACCCTCCAAGGTGTAGCCTTCTGAAAAAAGTCTTTTTTTTTCTTTCACCTTTCTCTGTGACAGACTCCTGAGGAGAGATGATGGTTGCTTTACAGTTTAAGAGCATTTACTGTAAGAATGTGTCGTTACAGTTAGACCTTTGTTGTTCCAAATTACATTCTAATGTTGTTGAAAAATTAAGTTTTTTACTAACTTCTAAAATGTCTCTAACCTAGAAATTTGGGGGGAGAGAAACTGTTTCCTAGGTCTTCAGACTTTAGGCATGTGTCATGTGATTGAAAGAAAGCCAAAGGTCTCATAAAATCTGGGTGCTTTATTTACAAGGTATGTTTCATTTAACTGCATTTAGTGCCTTGTTATTTGGGATTTTCAGTGTGTTCTGTGACTCTTTTTTTATATGCCCTCTAAGGGAGGGTGGGGGTGGGGAGGAGAACACCTTTTGGAATAATGTGTGCGGTGCTCGTTTATACCTGTGACCTTGGGATTCTTTTTTTTGTCTACTTTTATTGTGTTTTCTTCTTTCAGGATCTGACGTCCCAAAGCAAGGCTTTATCATGATTAAAAGGAATGAAAGTGTCTACTGTTACTTGCTAGGTTTTGGCTCCAGACCATAATCCTGTTCATAAAAATCCAGGGATTTTTTGACTACAAGGCTTAACGAAAGTCTCACTCAAATGAACTGTGCTGAATCTGGTAGTTTATGTGTTTGAACAACTGCCTTCTCTTGGAGAGGTGTGTGCATGCATTTACCACGTGTGCGGGTAGGTATGATCTCCATGCTCGCTGGCGTTACATGCTGATTTTGAACCGTGCATATTTATGTTTGCTTATTGAACTTGCTGCTTTGGAGAGCTTTTAAATTATGATGTAATTAGGTAATCATTGTCATGGTTGCTTTTTTTAAAAATAACCCTCTATTTAAAGAAAGACAGGTTCTGGCATAGCGGCCACAGGGCCGCAGGGCTTCAATTCCAGGAGATCTGGGCTGAAATCCTGCTTTTAACACTGACTGTATGGCTATGGGCAAGTCATTTCACTTCCTGTGAAAGGTAGATAACCACCCAAAGCTTAGCTTCTGGTTACTGGTTTAACCAGGAAATAAGAAGAGCTTCTGTGAAAAAGTTACTTTAAAACTAAACAAAAGCCTCTCCCCTTAATAGAGTCTTAAACCTGATACACTTTTATTTTAAGGTATTATAGCAGAACTTTTCATCTGTACCTCTCATACATCTCTCAGTTGCCTTTTTGGCTGCCGGCAGTTTAAAATCTGCAACAGATATGGCGTTTTGTATTCATTGACCATATACTGTTGCCAAAATAATATTAGTGTTGAAAAGATGTTTCAGGGAGTAGCTTGGAATCAAGAATCCCCAAAGTGCTGTATGTTTTCCCAGTTGAAGTCCAAATTGCTCTCTCCTTCCTTTTCCGTTCTGGGCCTAGCTCACTGCTCATTTTCAGTGTCTATCCAAGATACAGGTACTGATGGATTAATTTAATTTAATGATGTACAGCTCTTGGAAAGGAATATGGACTGGTTGTGTAACAGACTGCTGAAAAGACTACCCATCAACTGTTTAAAAGATAGCACAAGGAATCCTGGGGGGGTGGATCTTCTGTAGCGGATTTGTGGGGGGATCTTAGGTTTTGGAGGCGGCTAGTGGGTGCAGTAGAGAGAGTGTCAGGCCTGGAGTCAGGAAGACTCACCTTCCTGATCTCAAATCTGGCCTCAGAACTTATTAGCTGTGTCACCCCGTTTGCCTCAGTTTCCTCATCTGTAAACTGAATTGGAGAAGGGAATGACAAACCACTCCAGTATCTCTACCAAGAAAACCCCAAATGGAGTCACAGAGTTAGACCCAATTGAAAATGATTGAACAACAAAACATATTTTAAGTCTGAGAGGGACCTTCGAGGTCATCTAATCTGACCTTTTCAGTTTATAAAAATAATGTTCTCAATTGATTTGGGATTATCATCACTGTTAAATTTCTATCATAACAGTGCAGAATTTTGAGCGAAGAACTGGGTTTGAATCTTGGCTTTAACACTTATTACCAGTGCAGTCATGGGCAAGTCACTTACCGTCTCTGGGCATCGATTTCCTCATCTGTCAAAGGAATGCATTGGATGAGGTGATTTGCAGAGTCTCCTTTAGCCCCGATAGATGGGATCCACTGGGTATAATTCTCTGATTGTAAAGGATCATTTGTGTCCTAATATGTAACTAATTTTGCAGACCTAAAACTCTCTTTGGGAGAAGAGAATAAGACTTAGGAAAGGCTTTCTTGGGTTAACCAGGAAATTGATCTTTCATGAACTCTTCTTGGAATTTCTTTTCAGCTGTGTTGTCAAGTCCTGTGGGTTTCTTTACATTGCTGCTATGTATTTGTACTGAAATTATTCCTAACTTACACTAGCGTGCTTCACTTGGTGCAGTAAGTGAAAGCCCAAAGCAGCCGAGCCAAGTGGCGGTCCGATAGGTGATTTTGTAATGAATGGCGCAGGGCAAGGCTCATCCCTAATTTCCTATAGTCAGGTAATTTGGGGTTTTTTTGTCCTAGAGGTAAAACAAGAATTGGGATGAAGCAACTGCTAAGTTGTTCACCTAATTTTAAAACACCACAACTAGGCGGCACCCCTTGAAGTTTAAAGGAAATAAAATGTTTAATCAAAAGAAAGTATTTTACATAGAAGAATGTATACTTAAAGAATCTGCTACTCTCAGGCTACAGCTTGAAAAAATAAGTTTGTGAAAGGTTTAAATAGGTTCGTGGGTAGTACCTCATAAATGAATGAATGAAAAATCATTTATTAAGCACAAAGCTAGAGATACAAATAGAAAAATAGATAGCCCTTGTTCTCAAGGAGCTCATAATCTAATTTGGGAAAACAACCATTAAAAGAAAATTCAGCTGTAGAGTATATGGAAAGGAAGGACTTGGGAGGCTGACAAGAGGTCCTTAGGTAGCATAAGTCAGATGGAAATTCTGGGAGTGTACAGGGTATAGAAGCGGGAGAAATAGGCTTAGTAACCCTCCTTGTCATTCAAAGGAATAGATTTGTTGATTCCCATCGAAGGGTTAGAAGTGACCATGAAAAGGTTTTTTTGTGTTCTAAACTAGTAGGCCAATTGAACATCAGATTTGTAGCCTCACTTATAGTTCCTCTAGGCTCAGTTTTCCTACAAAAGAGGATGAGTATTTAGCCCTATGTTTACCACCTGAGGATTCTTTTTTCTTTCCTTGACCATTTCTCAAAAGTAGACTTAATGTGAATAGGGACTTTTTCATATTTTTTTCCTTTATAGTCTTAAGCCTAGCACAGTGCCTTGAGCAGTATAGCTATTTAATGTTTGTTTAATGGAATATTAATGGGAGGTTTCATTTGTTCCCTCCCTTTTATTTTAAGTTGGGCATGCAAACTGTTTAATTTCAAAACAATTTACACAATAAGTTTTTTAACTGTCTTAATCCCTCTTCTTTCTCTATACTCTCTTGGTGACGATCCTATGGGTTCCATTATCTCCACACAAATGACTTCAGGTCTGTGTAGGCCTAGTATTTTCTGAGCTCCAAGCTCGTAATACTATCTGCCCATTAGACATATTAAGACTAGATGGCCCATAGGGATCTCAAAATTCAGTGTGTCCAAAGTAGAACTCATTATCTTTCTTCTAAAACCCAACCTTTTTCCAGATTTGCCTTTTTTCTGTCAAGCAGACTGTTCTTCCAGTCAGCAAGCTTTACAACCTTGAAGTCATCTTTTGAGACCCTATTGTCCTTCACCCCTCTGGATCCCAGAGAATTGACAGAGTAGTGATGGCTAGTGAGTCTAAAAAGAGAGTTTGGGAACTGGTTATCAAAGCTGTTAACACCAAAAAACAAGACTTTATTTTTGATCCTTGAGGTCCAATAGGGAACCACTGGACTTGTTGACATGGGCAGGTCATTGCTCACTTTGGCAGTTGTGTGGAAGAAAGATTTGTGGCAGGAACATCAGTGAGGAGGCTGTTGGGTTAACTTAAGGCAGAGGTAATAAGGGCCTGAACAAAAGTAGTGCCTGTGGGAGAGAGAACAGGCCAGGTACGAGGCCTGTTGTGGAGATCAAGATTATATTCTACACTCTTCCGGCCAGTCACACTGACCTCATTACTCTTCTTCACACATAGGATCTGGGCCTTTGAGCAGGCTGCCCTAGAACACATTCTCCCCCTCCGTGCCCCTTAGAATCTCCCGGCCCCCTTCAAAGTTCAGCTTAGATACCACCTCTCTCCTGATCCCTCTCCCCACTCTCCCAAATACCAGTAGTGCCTTTTACCTGAAATTGTCTTGTAATTTTCCTTTGAATATATTTTATATTTAGAATAGATAGAATTTAATCTCTTTGAGGTCTAGGATTATTTTTTAAATCTTTGTGTCCCCAATAATCAGTGCTTAATAAATGATGGTTGATTTACAGGCTACTTATATGGAAAAATGGTTATAGAAATGGTTAGACTTTGACTGGTTCTGTCTAAACCAGTGTTATGGATGGTCTGTGAGGGCTACCGACAAATGTTTATTAAGCATCCGCTCTGTGTTGGGCACTGTGGTAGGCCCGAGGAGAGGAGGGACGTGTCTGTATATACAGAATGGATCCAAAGTGATTTTGAGCAGAAGGCACTCATTGATTCAGGAAAAGCCTGTATTGGATCGCTTTTACTGAGTTCAAATGGAGAATGGAAGGACCTGGCATATTGTGGTCCATGGAGTCCCAAAGAGTCGAACATGACTGAGCAACACCGACACTGAATTCTTTTCCCAAACCTTGTTACTCAAGTTCCTCAGAGCTCTTAGGCTCCATTTCAGAAAGCTATGAATTATGGATCTCTGCACTCTCTCATGTAATGGTTTAAAAGTATTTCTTCCTTTCACATTAGAGCTTGATTGTCATGTTGTTATGCACTACTAATAGAATGAAGTAAATATTTGACTGTACATTATATTCTTGACTCCTTCTGCATATGTGGAGTGATAATGTTCTCATTAATAAAATAACTCTTATAAGAAATGGCCTACTTGTTCGAGTTAATTGGTGCCTATTTTTACCTGACCAGGAATTCTTCTTCATTCTAAGAAGAAACTGGACACACAATGGGAGACGACAGTGAGTGGATGAAACTATCTGTTGATCAGAAATGTGAACATAAGGTGAGGTTCTTTTCCCTCCAAACCTTCATTATATTTTCTATCATTGGCTTGTCAGCACTTAGTTTGTTAATTTGGAAATAGTTTATGTTTCTGGAATACCTTTATGCCAGAATTTGTTTAAAAATCCTGCGTTTTAGAAACACTGATGAGCTGCCCAGGTATATTATAGAGGATTTTCTAAACGATATGTGGGTGGCCACACTCTGATTAATTGTAATGACCCATCTAGAGAATAGACGTTGGGACATGCTATCATCCTCTTTGTAGAGAGGGAGGGAACAGTGGTGATGCAGAAGCTTTCTCCTGCACTGTGTGATTGTTAGGAAAAGTTCAGGGGTTAAGATGCTGACAGATGTCTAATTTTAAAATTCTGTGGTATTAACCTTTTAGAACAGGCTGCCCTGGAGATGAGGTGGGGTTCTTTTGGAAAGAAGGAGGTCTTCAGATGTAATTTCAGTATGGTTTACTAAGCTGCAAGCATGTTGTACCCACAAAATGTCAAGTCATTGAATTCAGCAAGCATAAACCTAAGGGTTTAAGGGACATAGCAGGTAGGGAGGAGATAGAATATAGGCCGGGGAGTCAACAAAGCTGGGGTTTAAGCTCTCCTTCTGACACTTTGACTGTGTGACCCAGCAAGTGCCCCTAGCCAGCTCTGCATCAGTAGAAGGAATTTTTATATAGGGACTTGCCCACAGGGATTTTTAAAAAAAGAATTTATCCCATGATTATGTGCCAGGCACTGTTCTAGGGCCTGACCCTGCCTTCTGACTTACAGGCTAATGGAGGAGACGACCAAAGGAATGGTAACCAAAGAAGGTAGCTTTGGTCTAGATTAGGGTCATCAAAGTACGATAGATCCAGATTTGGCCAAGCAGCCAACCCTGGAGTTACATATGGGGATAGCAGTCCGTTTTCTCAGAGTATTGATTGGCTCACTGTCCTCCCAGAGAGAGGTAGAAAGTGGAGGTGAAGGTGGCTGGTAGGCAGCTGGAGGATGAATGACACAACGCCTGCTGAGGTGTTCAGAAAATGGAGAAGCAGGAAGCCACCCTAACAGCCCTCTGGGATAGCTCAGTTATTTCCCCCAATAAACAGACTATCTGGTAGGGGACTCAATAACTTTTTGGTTATTTAAAGCAAAATAACTTTCCTTACAGCAGTATTCACCATTCAGCTCAAGAGAATTCCAGCTTCATTCTCTTAATTTACATAAAATAAGAGCCTCCCATTAAACACAGCAAGAATATTACTAAAAGCTTGCCTGTCCATAGTCTTCGCAGATTCCACTTCATTGTAACTAAGGCCTTGAGAGGCAGTAGAAAGGTTTGCTGCTTACTCCATTACTGTGTCCTGCCCACTTCTTCATTTCTTTCTCATCTCATAAATATTTATTGAATAAAGAGGTAAAACTTACAGGACTTAGGAAGGCTTCTGCTCGGATTGAAAATTTGGCAGAATTCATTCTATCCCTCTAACAGTGTTCTGCTTCACTTGATGAGGCTTCTTTCCAAACTGATTGGTCTGATTCTAGTGGGAATCACAGACTCCTTTATAATACCGGCCATTTTAGTCCAACCCATGTCTGAACAGGAATCCCTTCCACAATATTTCAGGCAAGTGGCCAGCTTGCTTTTTTGGGGAGACCTCTAGAGATGGAGCACTCATTACTTCCTATTGAAGCATGAATTGTTAGGAAGTTTTTTTCCTTATAGCCATTAGTGATGTCAGTAGGGCTAATAATTTGACCTTGCTTCATTCGCTAGTGAGAATTTGTGGTTTACAAAACAATCCAAGCAGATTTGTATATCTGAAATAAAATTCTGGGGATCAGGTGGCTGTGAATACTAGCTCTGGGAAATTCAGTTAACTAGAACCAGACACGTTTGTCTCCCATGCTGGATAACTGCGGTATTATTGTATTTGGTAAAGCGCAGTCCAATATGACATATTTTGTTTTGATTTTAAGTTGTATAAAAATTGTTGACATACAATAACTTTTAAATTGAAGCAAGTTAAATTTAGCTTAGACATAAGGTAAAACTTTCTAAAAATTGTAAAGATTACTGCTTATTGCAAGGAGTGATAAACTCTTTTTCCTTTAAAAGACTCGAAAAACAGACTAGAGAACCATGTTGAATGGTTTTTGGTGGGTGCACTCCGGGATGTGGGTGGAGGGTGGGCACCAAACCTAAGGAACCTGTATTCAGAGTCTGGATCTGTGTGACCTGTAGTACACTGTGCCTCAGCATCCTCAGCTGAGGTCATCCTCTGACTTCTTGTGGCAATGAAGAAGCAGGACCCAAAAGTCACTCGAAGACCTTTACTGCATAGTAGGGACTTAGGCTGCTGGTCCACTTTTATTCACTTGATTTAAAAAAACTCCTATAATTTAATACCTTCCTCTATCATGTGTAATCCATGGCTGAGCTGAGGAATGGAAATGTTCAATATCATTTGAGCTTGCAGTGCAGGTCTGGGGCATAATGGGCAGTGAATTAGTATCAGTCATCATTCTGGTGTCACAGCATGTTTGACTGCTTTTTCTGAGATATTATGAGGTAGCCGAGCATAGTGGTCAGAGCCAGACAGACTTTTGTTGAGTTCTGTCTCTGACACACACATCCACCAGGTCCTGGTTAAGTTCTTTGGGCTCTAGGCTGAGACTCTTAAGTTGTAGAGAAGGTGCAGACCTGCACTATTAGAGGGACTGTGCTCACTTGGGAGTTCTCTGTACCAGTGAATTTACAGGTCCGTCCCTGTCCTGTCTGAAGCAAATAGTGAGTGAGTCGAGAGCTTTTTCTTTCTTAAGGTAGAATTTCTTCTTCCTTCCTTCCTAATACCCCTGACTGACTTGCTTTCTTAGAATGAATAATGTTTAAATTTTTAAGCTCTTCCTCCCATTTTGAGAAAACATGTTAACCCTGTAATTGCTTCTTTGTTCAATGAAAGCCTTACTGTTAAGGGAACAAACCTAATTTTTTCCCCGGCCCATCTTAACTTAGGAGCAGTAAATCTCCACTTTCTTCCCTTTTTTCTTTTTTTCTCTCCTTATATTCCCCAGGGTCCCTAGCAGAATTCCTTGTACACAATAGGGATTCAGTAAATATCTGTTGACTGAGTGACAGATTGCTAGTTGCTCCCTAAACGAGCTTGAAACATGCTGGCTACAATCAGCAAATTCCTGATTAAAAATTGAAAAGTGTGATGGTATGAAGCTGCTTGGAAGTTATGCAGGGCAGAGTTTTAGAGCGCCCTTCTGTATCAGGCAGCCTTAGCAACACACTTTCTTAGCTTTCTGCTTGAATAGTCTCAAGAGACGAAGCAACAAAAGACCCAGAAGCCTGAGGTCAGGGTTCAGTCATCATGATCAGCAAGAGATTGCCCTGTTACGTTGATAGAAGCAAATTTGAGTTTGGAAGAACTTTAGCAAACTACTTAGAATTCTCAGTCTGAATTTATTGCATTCTCTTTTTGCATCCAGAGTAGAACATGATGTAATCACATTTACTTCACAAACGCAGTTCACAGTAAGCAGGAAAAAGGTATGAAATAAACTTACTTAAAATGTGTATCCTATAAATAACACTTCTTTTCTAGCTGTGGAAGGCAAGATTAAGTGGCTATGAAGAGGCCCTGAAGATTTTCCAGAAAATAAAGGATGAAAAGAGTCCTGAATGGTCCAAATACTTAGGATTGATCAAAAAATTTGTGACCGATTCCAATGCAGTGGTTCAACTCAAGGGATTAGAAGCTGCACTTGTCTATGTTGAAAATGCTCATGTGGCTGGAAAGTAAGTTGTTTCCTTTCATCTGTTCTGGGTCTGGATGGCTTCTTATATACAGGATGTCCCAAAGGTCTCAGGACAGTTTTAAGCTAATAGACCTGTCCTGAGACCTTTGGGACACCTTGTATGTTATCCTTGGTTATGAACATTTTAGAATGTTTTTTACTGGAATTTTCAGTTTCTTGGAATTAGAAATACTCCGGTGACTGACAGTAATTGCATGTAGTTTGATAGATAAAATCTAGGCTAGGTTTTATTCAAAGTCCCTCTCTTAACTTATGGTTCACAAATAGAAAATATACTTGGAGTAAAAAAGGAAGCATGACAAGATTTGGGGCTCATTTGAATTCTGACCAGTAGACAGAGATATATTTTCTTTTTTTTTTTTTTTTTTGCATCATTCTTGAAACCTTTCTTCTGTAAAATAAAATGCGGCTTTGTTTTTAACTGTGTATTTCAGGACCACAGGAGAAGTTGTGTCAGGGGTTGTAAGTAAAGTGTTCAACCAGCCAAAAGCCAAAGCAAAGGAGCTTGGTACAGAGATCTGTCTGATGTACATAGAGATTGAAAAGGGAGAGGCTGTGCAAGAAGAGCTTCTGAAGGGCTTGGACAGTAAGAACCCCAAAATCACAGTCGCCTGCATAGAGACACTGAGGAAAGCCCTCAGGTGAGCTGCAGGCCATCGGGCCTTTGACTATCGGGAAACCATGCAACCTTGTGAAGCATGAGCTGGGGTGAGGAGCCGGGCCTTGGTTAAAGTAGTCGGTCATCAAGCCTTACACAGAAATGGGAACCCCTGGGACTTAGAGTGTCCATATCAGTGTGGGCCTGGCTCCTCAGAGAGCTCTATGTAATGAATGGTGAATTGTAGGCTTCATTTGTCTCGCTGTCATGACTAAATCTTTTCCTGATTAAAATAGACCAGGTTATTACTGACCTCAATTTTAAAATTGCCCTTATTTTTTGTGTGTGTGGGAAGAGATTATCTCATTTAAATAAAGCACCTAAAGCATTTCTCCTCCCTCTGTCCTGTCAGCTTTTGTAGATCCCTGAGGGTTGAAGGATCGTCTAAAAGCACTGTGATCAGGCTGAGATGACAGTCTTTAGTCCTGGGCTGGGAACCTTTTGCTAAAGCAGTTAACTTATTTGGTGCCATCCTAAACCAAATGCTGTGCATCAGTAGTGTCAAACTCAGTGAGAGAGCAGCATGTTGACTTAGAAAACCACAAATTAAACATTTCCCAATTCCATTTTATTGTATTTTGTATCATTTACTATTTATTGATTGGGGCCCTGCATGCTGGGGACTTGGGCTGCGTGAGTTTGATACCTCTGCTGTACATCTTTCATAGTAGGAGCGTACCAACTACAACAGCAGATAATGTAAGTTACTGGCTTTCAGCGAGTTCTTCTGCGAATGCTCTCTTTTTGGGAACGACCAGCTGTGATGTGCTGTGGAAATCTGAATTAGACAGACCACTAGTTTGTTCTCCTTTGATCTCCTGTGATCTGATACCATAGCCCCAGAAGTTTCCATATTAGAGTAGTTTCAGTGAAATGCTGTGGGAGGGGCACATTAGCATGGTAATGATCATCCCTGCTTGTGATCTGGCAAATGCCCTTAATCTTTCTTAAAAGTTACTATCGTGAATATTTGTACTATGTGAAAGTATCTATTTAGATTCCATAAAGCCCTATCAAGGGTGAGGAACCTGTGGCCTCTAGGCCACAGGTTCCCCAACCCTGCACCTAATCAATTATTTGCCTTTTAAGGGACTTTTAAAACTTTCTTACAACCTCACTTTGGCTAGATATATGATACCAGAGTACAGTATTTTCCTTGTAACATTCATTACCGTGGGACTTGAAAAATAAAATATATAGCTAACATTCTACAGATGCTGGGAAGAGAATTGATTGGCTATTTGGTCTCTGTTCATGCCAGTAGAATTCTTATGATGCTTGTGTACGTGTGTGTGTGTGTGTGTGTGTGTGTGTGTATGTATATATGGTATAGTATAATCTTCTAAATTTAGCATCCTTGGAGTTTAAGTACTATATTCAGACATCTAATTTTACTCCACATTTTGCATAAATAGTGTTTAAGGTGAAGACATTATATTTAAGATGAGTTTTAAATTTTTAAAACAACTTATAGCATCTAGCTCCTCTTACTCTTAACCACTTTGCCCTCTGACTAAGCAGCCCGTCAGTAAGTCCAGCATCTCTTTTCTTCTCTACTCATGAGAGACCTCTTGCCTGTCACATTTGACAGTGGTATCAGGGTAATGGGTGCAGTTTAGAGGCAGGGTTCTAGTTCCTATTCTGAGTCCAGGCATGCTGCTAGAATCTCCCCATCCTTCTGTGACTCCCATTGGGGTTTGAATGGGGATGAGAGAAGCAGCCATGTGTCATTCACTGTGTTCCTAAGATCTAAGGCTGTCCCGAGTTACTGTCCTTCAGCACCTCCAAAGTGACTTAAACACACAGTTAGGCCTGAGAACCAACCCTTCTCTCTTGAGTACCCTTCAGGCCTACATCTTGAAGGGCATATCTCTCCAGGGTTATGGTGGACAGCTCTCTTATTCTGTTCTAGCCTGGTGGTTGATACTGGTTGAAGAAATATCTCCACTCTTACTCCTTGGACTAAGCCCCCATAGCTCTACATGACCAGTGTCTTCTAGTTATTTGTTCGTAGGCATGGAACCCTCCATTTTTCTGTGGTAATTCTTGAATCTTGCCTAAGTAACAAAACAAATTTATTCTGTTTGGGCCCTGATATCTCACTTCTCTTCTCCCCTCTTCATAAGGGTCAAATAAGTGAAATGGATGGAAAACAAGCCCGCATCTTCAGAGCTGCAGAAGTAACTTGTTGGGGAGGATGTTGTAATTTGGAATCTCATTTTGCCCAGGTCCTGGGACATGTTGGAAGCTGACCCTTGGTACAGAATCCACAGCACTTTTACCAAAGTGTTCTCGTTGTCCCCATGACCCAGGGCTAGAAAAAACTAGCTTAGACTAGTGTCTCAACAGTTATTTCTGTCATTTTTTTATATACAAGTTCCCTGACTAGACAAACAGCCTTATGACTTCTCTGTAGTTAGAGTAGTGGTTTTTAACCAGGGATCCCTGAGAGAGAGAGAAAGAGTGTGCGTGTGTGTCTGTGTATGTGTGTGTCTGTGTTTATTTTTTTTCAGTTTAAAAAAACCCTTATTTTACGTTTTTCCTATCAAGGCAGAACAGAACACAAAACAGCACACTATTTTTGAGAATGCTGAGTAATAGCTAAAGTTCCTTGAATCTAAAATGCAAGTTTGCTTAGATGAACTTCACACTGTTCTGTCTTCCCCAATGTCCTGCCTCCTTCATCTTGCAGATGCACTATCAAGCCCTAACTCTGGATTCAGCTCCATCTGTTACCCCTTCTCTTGGGGAGAGAGTTGCACAACCATTCTGACCAAATCTACCAAGAATTCACGCCATCTCAGCTGGGCCTTCCCTGTCAAGACAATCCTTTAATTCCTTCCTCACTGATTCTCTAGCCTACTCCCTCCAGAGACTATTTCAAACCTTTTTTTTCCTCAAAGCTCTCACAACTTGGCTTCTCCTCTCAATGAAGAGATGGCTTTTGCCATAGTCACTGCCAGCCTTTCTACTTGTACCCGGGATCCTATCCCTTTCCATCTTTTTAAGTAGATTGCCCTCACAGTTGTTCTCTTCAGTCTTTTCTATGTGCCACCTTCCTCCCTGCTGCCTACTGATATACCTAGGTCTTAGGTATAAAAGGTCTTAGGTATAGAAAAAATTAAAAAGGCAAAACAAAAGTCAAAATTCTTCACTTGGCTTTGCCATCCCTTCCCCCCAGGCTGTACCATTCATTATCTCTTCTCTTTTTAAGAAAAAGCTTGCCTGTACTTCCTCTCCTCTCACTCATTTCTCATGTTTAATTTTGATAGTATTTCAATATAATTGGTTTCCTTTTACAATATTACAATTTTTTATGCATTTAAAAACATGAGATGGAAGTTGTAGATTTCATCAGACTACCAAAGGGGTCTGTGACACAAAAAAGTTAAGTTTGAGCTGGTAGATTCCATCCTTATCCTGAATGTGTTGTTTTTAGCAGTCATTGCTGGAAGCAGCTGGTGGGACAGTGAAACTGGTGGGTCTACACAGAATAAAACAGCCACATTTTAGGGACTTACTGACGGGGGGCTGGGGTGTGAAATAAACAGGCCATGTAGTCCACTTCATTCCTATAACAGATGAGGAAGCTGTGGAGGCCAGCTCTAACCCTGGGTGCTGGGACTCGCAGGCCTTTACTCTGCCTCACTGCTTCTCTGGCTCTTACTGTGAGGGCATCCTCTTAGGATTCTTCTCTAACACTGATGTAGCCCAGGTGCACTCTTTACAAAAACGTCATAAGCAACCAAAGAAGCTACAAACATAGTGACACTTGGAAGATTTTTTAAAAAATTGAATAGAGCACCCTTGGGAGCCTGTGTGTGCCCTCCCTCATCCCCCAGGAATTGAATTGAAATGAATTGAAGTTACAAAAATCAGAATAGATTAGAGGTCTGCTGGCTCGAAGTTTACTGTTGTGATTTGCTAAACCAGAAGATTTACCGAATTAGAGAACTGTACAGTGATTGTCACAAAAGGATCTTTTCCTTCTCCCATATGTAAATTTTTCTGAATGTTCCTCACCTCACTAGGTCCTAAAGCATCAGTGGGTTTGTTTTTGTTTAGACTATGTGCTACCAGAGCTTTGGTTTTTATGAAATTCAAAGAATTGATAGCCAAGATGGTCAGATTTCCTAAGGGAAACCTCCTGAGAAGCTACTGATCTAGATTAGCTTCATTGTGGTGGTAGCAGCAGGAGAGAGGAATGTCATGTCTGAGACCGAAGACAATAGAGAACAGTATCCTTGGGAAGCTTGCTTCTGAATGTCTATCAGGATGATTCTGGATGCCCGTTTCCTTCTTTGTCTTTGGCCTGAGTCAGGAGAGCGATTACTTAATTGTGTGTACTAATCATTAAGCCTTTATTCACTGCTTATGGGCCAAGTTCTAGGAATACAGAGACGGCTTCTGCTCTCCAGGAATCTGCATTCAAGAACCATATACATCTACGTATGTGTAGACAAAATAGGACATATTTAGGGAATGTGTGTAGACAGATGAAAGTCTGAACTGATAAAATTATTTCTGTGTTTTTCAACCTTTTACTTCTAGTGAATTTGGTTCAAAAATTATCTTACTTAAGCCAATTATCAAAGTGTTGCCAAAACTCTTTGAGTCCCGAGAGAAGGCTATTCGAGATGAGGCCAAATTAATTGCTGTGGAGATTTACAGATGGATTCGGGATGCTCTGAAAGCTCCGCTACAGAATATAAACTCTGTCCAGGTGAGGTCCCACCGCCATGTTTGTCATTGGCCGCATGGCATAGAGTAGAGCCCTTCTGGTGCAGAGGGAAGCTGTGTCACGGGCATGGGTCTCAAATACATTCTCACGTTTTCTTTGTCCTTGTGACGTCCTCAGAGCATCATTAATTCTTTTCCCCTGCTGATCCTCACCCCAGTCAGTTTACTACCATTCGAGTAACTAATGGGATAGAACAACATCCTTATATCCATATTGCTGGACAGGCCCTTAAATATGTCATGTTAGGTTTTTATTGTGTGGAGTTACTTTTTGAAGGATGACTCCTAAGAGATGCTTTGAAATAGCAGGATAACTGTATGAGTAATCTCTTGTTTTCATTTTCTGTAACCACACCAAACTGGGAAGGACTTTTGCCCCTTTTTCTCAGTGGTTCATAATAAACACAGTGAACATTAAAAGTTTAGGCGGTTTTGGGGAGAGCTTGAAGATTGATATCCAGTAGCACATAGGATGCAATTTAGATTTTCATTTTGTTGGGTCTACACAGAATAAGAATATATCATATGATGGTAATATTGGCTAGTGGTGATGAAGATTTGGAAATAAGTTCTAAAACAATTTATGGTTTTGTAGTTGAAGGAACTAGAAGAAGAATGGTGCAGACTGCCTCCAGGAGCTCCTAAGCCTACTCGCTTCCTCCGCTCCCAGCAGGAGTTAGAATCCAAGTTGGAGCAGCAGCAGTCAGCTGGAGGAGATGCTGAGGGAGGTAAGTTCTTCACTTGCACACGGGCCAAATCCCCAAGCCTCCTGGGGTCTCTCTCCTCATCCCTGTCTACGAGTACCCTGGCTTCCTTTAAGGCATATTCTGGTGCCTTCCCTCTGTAATCTTCGTTCATCCTAAAGATGACTTGTTTGTCCGTGGGTATCTGCCTGTGGTCTCCCTCATCAGATTGTGAGCTCCTGGAGGACTTGTTGAGTCCCTTTTCAGTCATATCTCATTCTTTGTGACCCTATTTGGGATTTTCTTGGCAAAGATACTGGAGTGGTTTGATATTTCCTCCTCCAGCTCACTTTATAGATGAGGAAACTGAGGCAAACGGTGCTAAGTGATTTGTCCAGGGTTAAGCCTCTAGGAAATGTCTGCAACCAGATTTGAACTCACGCAGATGAGTCTTCTTGACTCCAAGCTCAGCACTCTGTCCACTGTGCCACCTGACTGAAATGACTGAACAGCCTCTTCCCCTTTTTTCATCTTCAGTGCTTAGAGTGCCTGACACATAGTAGGAGCTTAATAAATGCTTAGTGACTGACTGATCTACCTCTTCCCTCTTGTTCTCTACCTACTGACTTTCTGTCTATCCTTTTAAACTCAATTCAGAAGCCATCTTTAGGGATCCTTGTTCTCAACTACCTGCTTTCATGGCCCTTTGCTCTGTGTGCTGATAACACACACACACACACACACACACACACACACACAAATATACATATACATATATATACACACACACACACATATAAGATAGTGGCTTGTCCACATTTTGTTTCTCCTCTGGCACTTAGCACAGTGCTTTGTATACAGTACACATTTAATTTATGTAGCCCTTTGGTTTTAATTATGAAGCTGATTTTTTGACCTTGATATAGAGACCAGCAAAGGTAGACACGTTGTCTAGGGCTACTGGAGATCAGGAAAGGGTCTGATGAATGCTCCACTCCTGGTTGTTTCCTTTCTGTCCCACAAGATCCAGATGAGATATAGGAAAGGATTGAAATTAATTGTTTTATTTACTAAGTTTTCTCCTCTTTGTAGGAGGTGATGATGGTGACGAAGTGCCGCAGATAGATGCTTATGAGCTCTTAGAAGCTGTGGAGATACTTTCTAAGCTTCCCAAAGACTTTTATGACAAAATTGTAAGTTACCAATAGACGTGCTCTTTTTAGATGGTTTCGAAGCAATTACCTCTTGAGTTATAAGCACTTATTAAAGCTTATTCCTTCTTACAGTCATAGGAGAAAATGGTTACGATGGTGCCACTGAGAGTAGTTAAACTTGGCTTGGTGTGTGATGACTGACTGGTAGTTGTGCTATAAGGCTTTGAACATCGTCACCACACCATTACTGCAGGTGTTCTAAGGAATTTCTATGAGTCATCTTAGTGACATTCCTTGACTGTTGAGATTTTTGCTTAGTATCCCTTTCTTAGATAAATAAGCAGATTTGTACAATACTCTACGGCAGCTCCTCCTGTGGTGCTTGCTCCCTAAAAAACATTTGATAACCAAACTTCCTTAAGAAAATAATTTGCGAAGAAAAAAACTGTTGACATGGCCTTGGTGTTGTATGCTGTGATGCTTCAGTTGCTGCCTGAACTCTTCAGTTTACCCTGCTCTTTGTAACCGCCATGTTGTTCATACACTCAGACTTGTCTCTGTCAGGCGTGGAAGCTGAGCTTTCTGAACATGTAAATACTGTATAAGCTACACATGACTCTTACTGTCTTACCTGCAGGAGGCGAAAAAATGGCAGGAGAGAAAAGAAGCACTAGAGGCTGTAGAAATACTGGTGAAAAACCCCAAACTGGAGGCTGGAGATTATTCAGATTTAGTGAAAGCACTGAAAAAGGTAAAGCTGTGTTATTGGAGCCTTATGTCTTCCAAAGAGATGCTAGCATTGCTTATTTTTGAAGCAGTAGAAGTATGATCAGTAGTACTTCTTGAGTAAGTAAACCGTAAATGTTTCTCTCCTAGAAGTGATTGCTTAATTCCTTAGGTTAGTTTGAGATGCTGATTTAAAACTCTTTTTTCAGCTCTTTGAAGCGGTGAGTCATTATCACAGGTATTTTCAGACCGCTGGCAGGTAATGGGCTTGTTATGAAGAGGATTGTTTTACTCCTATAAATCTTCAGAATGGCCTATTTAAAATGGGTTCCATTTAACAGAATGGAGTTCAATATGAGAGCAGCGCTTTTGTTTTTGCTGTCAAATGGGCAAGAGGATGTGGCTCTGTTTTTAATTATTGAGGCCTAACTTGAGTTTGGCTGTAGCTCTTTATGCTTAATGGCTTCATGAAATTTGAAAAACAGCTCTAGCCTGCAGGGATAAAAGTACAGAGTCTGAAGACAATTTGAGAGGAGAGATCTCTGCTTCCAGATGTAGGGGTTTCTCCCTCATTGGAGAGCTTCAGGAAAGGTGATGAGTTGGACCTGATATCTTCCAAGGTTCCTTCCAGCGTTATGCTTGGCACAGGGCCTTGTAACACTTATTGACTGACTGAGAGTCAGTGACTGAGGCCTGCATTTGTGAAAGTGAAGTTAATCATGAACAATGTTTAAAGTATCAGCTCGCTCCAGACTCCTGATACAAGAGTACAAGCCTTGTTCCTCAGTGATCTTGGGACTGGGAATGTGAATCTAACCTCGCAGCATGAATCTTCTCACTCTCCATAGACAACAGACTGTGGCAAAATCCAGGGCAAGGGGGAGGCCTTTTCTTTTATAGGCCAGATTGCTACAGAAAAAAGCGCACCAGGCCTGGAGCCTGGCTCTGATACTGACTAGCCCAGTGCAGTTGGACTTCTCACCTTATCTCTGGTTCTGAGCAGAGAACATTAAGTACTTTCTGGGTCCTTCTCAGTTCTAATGGTTTGATTATTTCACTCCTTCTTCTGTGACCCACAGGGGAAGAAAATCAGCCCCTTCGAGTGTTTTCTATTTTGTCTTTTCACCTCTTTTTTTCTTACTCTTTTTTTAAATTATTATGTTGCTATATGTAATTATATATATTTTTTTACATAGACATAAACAGGCATGCAATATGTATGTTCACATGGGTATATAAGTTTTTTTTTTAAGTTTTCAACATTCACATTTAGAAGATTTTGAGTTCCAAATTTTTTTCTCCCTTTCGTCCTCTCCCCCAAGATGGCATGCAGTCTGATCTAGGTTCTACATGTACGTCATATTAAACATATTTCCGTATTAGTCATGTTGTGGAAGAAGAATCAAAACAAAAGGAGGAAACGACAAGATAGAAAAAAGCAAGCAAACAAACAAGAGAAAACTCTGCGTCAGTCTGCATCCAGACGCCATGCATAGTCTTTCTCAGGTTGTGGAGAGCATTTTCCATCAACGACATTTCATCTCCTTAAATTAAGACTAGAGATCGTAATGTTTGGTTACAATTTTTTACAAACATGTTTGAGCTGTGTGCTGTGGCCCCTCCATTCCTTCAGTTCCTTTATGCCCAGGGAAGAGAAGGAAAAATGGTGAGAAAGAAACATCGAAAAGAGAAGGAAGAAAACTTAATGCAAGAGGTCCTTCCCATCCCCCTCCCCCTTTCTTTCCATGCTTAAGGGAACTGAAGCATGTACCTGAGTACCGAAGGGTGCTGGGAGCGTGAGTCCCTATAACTGGTTTTCTCTCCTTAAGGTAGATGAATTTTCTTTTCTTTTCTTTTTGAACTCTCTTAGAGGAGGATGCTTCACAAATGATTTTTTTGTCCTGCTGGATTTCTAGTTGATACTTTAGTTGCTGCACTACCTGGGTTACCATGTTTTCCTTTAATTTTGCTCTCTTCTGTTGAAAAATACTTTTTGCATTCCCATAGCCTCTTTTACTTATCAAGCTCTGCTGATGTTTCCCCTTTTTTAAACTAAAGAGAAGAGAGTAGAAGGAAGTTTAGAAAGGGTAAGGCAGTGTTGGAACTACCATTTTAAAATGGATTTTTTTTCCCCCATTAAAACCAAACTTTATGTCGTAGAGATTTATGATTTCATATGCAGTCCTCTTTTTCTGCATTTTTTATAGTGAAATACTTGTGTTTGTTGATGTAGCTGAAGTTCATAATAAAAAATGGAAAATTCTTTAAAAATAATATTCAAGCATTTTGTGAGTTGACTTTTTAAATTCGCTGTTTTCAGTTTTTCTAAGATTTTAAACTTTTTGTCATTCCTTTTTCTTAAAAAAAAAAATCAATATCCATATGATTTATTTCCTTATTTTTCATTTCCCCACCAGAATTTTTTCCTCTGTTACATGACTTGTAGTTTTATTGCCATTCCATTAAATTCAGTTATGCTTTTTTAATAAAGATTATTAAAAATTTTTATTTGTATTTAATATCATAAATATTGACAGACATATACATTTCTTTTCTTCGTTATAATTATAGGAAACATATAAACTTTATAATTGAAGATTCTCTAAAAGCTGAAGCATGATACACATGTAGCCTGTCATCATCATCTCCAATTATGCTTTAACACTATTAGGCACAAATGGGTTTGTATAATGGAGACACTACTAGAAGGGGCCTCACAAAAGAGACTGCAGCATGAGGCTCACACATCCACCTCTTTTTCCAAGGAGATGCGACAGTAGCTTGGGAAACATCTAGATCCCCCAGAGGACATTCCAGAAGGACCTGACAGCAGTCATCCATGAGTTCTTCAAGCCTCACTTTTGCCCATGAATTCAAACCAAAAGATTGCCAGTATGGGGTTCTTCAGGGAGCTCCCTCCATGATTACTGTCTTCCTGTAGGCCAGTTTTACATATCTTATTACACACTTGTCACCTACAGGGTAGCACAGGCTGCCTCATTTTTAGCCTCTTGACTATCTCCAAAAGGGAGGAAGTTGACAGTAGGAAGTCAGATTTTCATGTGCCTTTTGGCCTTTAGGGGAAAAAAGGAAGAAAGAATAAAACGATTTGGTATAAATTGTGAGTGGATCCCCAAAATTCGTTTGGCTGCTGAAGAAGAAATACGCCAGGGAAATATATATATGACGGCTTAGCATAATGACTTTTGTGATGTTTCAAAAGTAACGTTTGTGCTAGACTAGAACTGTTGTGTCTTGTTTTTAGGTTGTTGGAAAGGACACTAATGTCATGTTGGTGGCTCTGGCAGCAAAATGTCTTACCGGGCTTGCTGTTGGGCTGAGGAAGAAGTTTGGTCAATATGCAGGCCATGTAAGTAATCATTCATTGGGTGTGGGGCATCTTGAAATCAGCAGGGAGAAGAGCAGGCCACTTTGTTTTGTTATATGAACTTAAAAAAATAAAAATACTTGGCATTTAAAAAAACACTTTTGACTGACAAATGCCATAGCCTGTGTTTTAAAAGAAAAAAGTTACTTTATTAGTAGAAGAATAACTTGTAAATATTGCTTCACATTTATTATATTCTCAACTATCATGTTGGTATGTATATACCCAGCATTCTAATGAAAAGTTAGTTGTAACAAATAAAGTGGCTTTGTTGATATTGAATTGAGTGGTAGTACTCAGATCAAAATAGTTTAGTTTTATTTTACTCTTTAAAAATTAGAGATTTTAACTAATTGATGCCATTTATATTAGGTTGCACAGTTACAGACAAATTATTATGAGGATATGAAATCTCTCTTAAGGAGGCAGCTGAGTTCATTAAGTTTAATAACTTCTAGACGTGTTGTTTTTAGCAAACAGACCATTCTGTGTGATTATATCTCTTCATTGACCTTGAGGTTCATGTGAGATTTGAAACTCCAGCGTGGGGTAGTTGATGCAGTTTGGCATTCTGTTCCTGCAGAGTTTTCACTTTCGATGGGTTCAGATTCTTAGCTAATTGATCATTTTATTGTCGAGGTTAATGTGATCATTCCCGCTGAATCTCTCTCTCCTCAGGCATGTTTTGTAGGATGTGGTTAGAATACTTAACTTGACATGCTTACAGTATTTAGACCTTGCTCCCTCACCGCATTAAAAATAATTTCAGAGAATCTTCTTGTACTGCACTGGTTCAGAATAAGCATCAGGATCCAATTTTTCTCAGCTTAACATTATCTAAGAGAATGATGAAATTTTGATGTAATTTTTTCTATTAGGAGCAGTTTTTTTTCCCTAAGATTTTATAACTAAACTGAGGATCGGTACACTTCTTTTCAGTCTGAAATCTAATGGTAACTTTTGTAACTAAGTTTTCTTTAGAAACTGAAGAATGCCACCGAAACTACATCACAACAGAAGGAAATGTTTTAATAAAAATAGAGCATTTTTTTCTTTAAAAGAATGTAAAGAGATAGCTTACTTAATATCTTAAATAACACATTGACCTGTTATCATTATACAAATGTTTCTTAAATTAATCTAAGCAATTTTATGGTGAATTTTAGTAGCTTTATTTAAGCACTTCTTGATTTAGATTTGAAGTTTATGGTTTTTTATTTTCAAAAAAATTTGAATTCTATGATCTACATTTTAATAATTGTTGCCAATTAATACTTAATCTCTTATTTCATGAACCATTCATATAAAATGGATTTTTTTCATACCAGTTGTGGATGGGACTTTTGGCCTTTGAAAAGGTGTTCCATACTGTTTCATAGGTACTGGGAACATGGGAAAGGGAATAGTGAAACATGTGACTTGACAGATTTTTAATTGTTGAATTTGAATAAACTGATCCAGCTGTGATCTCTCATTTACATGTGTGGGGTTTTTTAACCTTTTCTCAGTCAGGTTTTTTCTTTTTTTTCATTTCCTCTAATGGGACAGGATAGATCTCTATAAATTTGCCTGTATATCATAGTTCATTTTCCATCAGGAATTGTGAAATGGTCTCATTCACCTTAACTGCCCCTTTCACAGGTAGTGCCAACCATCCTGGAGAAGTTTAAAGAGAAGAAGCCTCAGGTGGTCCAGGCCCTCCAGGAAGCCATTGATGCAATCTTCCTAACTGTGAGTTAGTCACCTCTAATGCTGTGGTTGCTCTAATTCAGAATTGATGGGTGTCCATTGTGTGACCCTGACTTGCTGTTCTTTGACTTCTTTTGAAGACCACCCTGCAGAGCATCAGCGAGGACATTTTAGCTGTGATGGACAACAAAAATCCAACCATCAAGCAGCAAACGTCCCTTTTTATTGCAAGAAGTTTCCGACACTGTACTTCGTCCACGCTGCCTAAGAGTCTGCTGAAGCCCTTCTGTGCTGCTCTCCTGAAGGTGTGCACTTGGTGTCAGCGCCATTTCTAGACTTTCACCAGTACCAGGGCTGGGGACGTTTGATGTAGCTCTTGACTGTCACTGCTTGTGATCCATGGAGCATCTGATGATTTGTTTCTCCTGGCTGTGTGGCTGGGACAGGACAAGAACAGTCATTGAAATTAAGCTCCTTTGAGAATACCGTAGAATACTAGAGATTCCCTGTGCTCTTATGAAAGGCTTGCTGTGTTTCAGTGAAAGTAATGTCATGCATTGCTCCCATGTTAGCTTCATAATTGTTGACTTGCTGCCAGTAATCTGAATTGAGCTCTGTCATACCTTTGTTTAAATTTATTTAAATTTTCTCCTTTTTGGGCTATAGCACATCAATGACTCTGCCCCTGAAGTGAGAGATGCTGCTTTTGAAGCACTGGGAACTGCTTTGAAAGTGGTTGGTGAGAAAGCAGTAAACCCTTTTCTAGCTGATGTGGACAAACTCAAACTTGATAGGGTAAGTTAATAACATGGGCTGGATGATAGTGAAGGAGGAGGACTCTTGCCTTTTTTGGCTTATTTTTATGAATTGGAAAATATGTATTTGGGGGAAGAAAGAGCAGGGTGAGAGAACTGCTCCAAGGAAATCCTCCTTAGGATTTGACCATCTCGGTCAAATTTATTCATGGATAGAGGTGGCTAGATGGCATGGTGGATATGATGGGGTTCAGACTCTGGGAGCCTCTTTGAATCTTCCCACTTAATCTGGCTTTTATCTCTCAAATCTAATCTTCCCGTTTGTGTTCCGGCAGTCTCTGGAAGCCCGTGGATTTTTCATTATCATTCTGCTCAGGTCTCTGTTGCATCCTCACCCTTGATCCCATCAAAACCCCACTCCCCTGGCTGCCGACCACTCCCATCAAGATCTCCATTCATTCCCATCCTGCCCCTCTCAAGTTCTCTGGATTGCCCCACCTGCTTCCCACCCAAACCCTCCCTGGTCTGTTATCTCCTGATGGTTTCCAGCCTTTGACCTTCCTTGGATTCCCTCCTTGGACTTCTCCTCAATACCCTCCCTAGACCCCTCCTCCCATCACCCTGGACTGACAGACACCACCCCACCCCCCACCCCACCCCCCAATCCTTCCTACAGTCTTTTCTGTATCTAGTTCCCTCTCACCTCCATGAAGGTTCTCAGATTCAGTCCAGCTCAGACTCTGTCAGCTGGGATTCTGTCTGGCCTGTTTGTGAGTACAAGCCTTACAAATGCTTAGGCTCCATAAGAGCTGACCCAAGGTGGTGAAGCTTTAATAAGCTTTGTTTTCTTTGGCTTTAAGAAGGCTTGAGTCGAATTCATTGGAGCATAGCCTGGACTGTTGGTATTTTGGGGTCCCCAGCACCCCTCACCTCATCAGATAGAGCACTGACCCCATAAATCTCAGATGTTTATGAGCTTTGTGACCTTGGGCAATTCACTGACTTCTGTTTGCCCAGTTTTCTTTACCTGTAAAGCAGGCATAAAAATGCCCACAAGGCCTGACCTTCCAGGGTTGTTCTGAAGATAAAATGAGATCTTTGTTTGTAAAGTGCTTTACCAAATATACAGTGTAAATGCTGGCTGTTGTTTTCCAACATGCTTATGTGCCTACTATATGTGTGGCCCTGAGGATGCGAAGACCAAAATTCAAACTACCCTTGGCTCAAGGAACTTCATTTTACTGTGAGAAACACCATGTACACTGAGTAATTGATATCAGCTAACAAGGTGGTGGTTGGGCGTTGTGGAATGGACTCCGACGGGAGGCACCATTTGAAGCCACCTCAGCTGCTTTCTCTCTGCCCCCCGTAAGTCTCCTTCTCCCGTTTGTAAGCTCCTTCTAGAGCCTCCACTTTGAGGAAGAGCTGTACCGTCGGTGCAGTGCCCACAGCATATGCTGTGGTTATGCAGATGTATTTCCAGAGCTGGATGGCAAAATATACCAAACTATTCAGGCACCAGGAAGCCAGTTCCACCGCGGTAACAAGGAAGTTCATGCTCATCACCCGCTGGGGGCACCACCCCCCCAGCCTTCTTTTCTGCAGGCCTGCCCACAAACAAGCTCCTCCCGCTCGCACTCCCACCAGCTGCTCTGCCTCACTCGCTTTCTGGGCTCCGTGTAACTCAGGCTCTATCACAGCAGTCTGCTGGCACAGCTCAGAGCAGGTCACTGGGCTCATCGATGGGTAGGAAGGACCGTCCCATTCCAGAGCAGCCGAGTACCGAGCCCTGTGGAGCCTTCCCGCTCCCCTTTCAGCTCCCTCTTATAGGCTGTCTTCTTCCATTAAAACCTAAGGTCCTTGGGGAGCTGGGGGGTGGGGGAGGTGGCTTTCATCTTTTGTTTTAATTCCAAGTACTTAGCACTTAGGACTTGATGAACGTGAGTCAGATTGACTCTGAGGACTTAAGTGTTTCTTCTAGAAGGAAATCGAATGAAGCAGTGTGTTCTCTTTTCCAGTCTGGCTGGGCCTTGTAAATGTGGTTCTTAGGAAGAGCTCTCTGTGGCAGATACGGGCTGTAGAATCTGCATCTTCGGTAGGCAGTAACGTAGCATGTGATTTTTAACATCTTGTAGAACTTGACTGAGAAATATCTCCTAATAGGTTTATCTTCCTTTGGTACCAGAGGTTGTAGGTGTGTTAGATACAGATTCCATGCACAGACTTGTTGATGTTCATCCACTACCACCTATGTGGTTTCAGGTTGAAAGGGAGCAGTCTTCTCTTGGAATTCTTAAACAATCGATGTCCAGAGCTGTCTTATCAAATCATAGAGTTGTACGGCTTATCTCCTAAACTTGAGTTTGATGACTTCGGTGTCAATCTTACTCCCCAGATCAAAGAATGTTCAGAGAAAGTAGAGCTGGTGTATGGCAAAAAAGCAGGAACCACAGGGGATAAAAGAGAGTCCAAAGCACTTCCTGGGAAAACTGTTGCTTCAGGAGCTGCAGGAGATAAGGATGTGAAAGATGCTGCAGCACCCAAATCAGGACCCATGAAAAAGGCACCTGCCGCTAAGGTAAGTCAGCAAGCATGAGAATGTCTAAGACATGAATCTTTTATCATCAAAGGTGGGAGCACTGGGATGGTGTATTGCCTCAGTCAGAAGGACCTCTGACCCAAGAGTCACAGGAAAGGCGCTGCCTTGCATTGGCAGAGTTTCCTCACCTGGGAGAGCCTTAGACAAAAGGCATCCCAGATCTAGGCCCTATCCCTTGGGTATCAGTTCAGTTCCTCCATCCAAAATATGTTGTCTCTAAAGAAGAAGATGCCCTCCACCAACAAATGTGACTATCAGCTGTGTTACCAAGGACAAAAATTACCTGTAGAAAGGGAGGTGTCCAACAATCCTCCTGATGTGTTGCTGCTTCAGACTGTCTCACTTGAGTGCTCACTCTTGTACTTCAAAACCAGACCAAAAACATCTGCAGTGTTGTGTTCAGTTCTGGGAGCCGCAGCTAGAGAAGGATGTTGATGGACCAGAAAGGATTCGGAGGAGGATAGCCAGGAGAGTGAAAGTCAGTCCTTGGGATAAGCTGAAAGAAACCATGGATAGCTAAACCAGGGGTGGAAAAGAGAAAACTTAAGGGTGAGGGGCAGGGTTTGTAAGGGAGCTAAGAGGACCCTGTTCAAGATTTGGGGGCCCATCATGTAAAATTGGAGGTAGCCATTCTGTTGGACCCCAAGGAAAAGAACTAGGATCATCAGTGGGAAGTTACACAAGGCAGAATTAGGGTTAATGTTGGGGAAACTCGCTAACAATTAGAACTGTCCAAAAGTGAAGTGGGAACTCCTTTGAGAGACAGCAATTTCGACTGAGTGAAGAGGAGGTTGGAAGCTGTGTGGCTAAAAGTTGATTGAACAAGGAGGAAAGGCATGTTTGGGAGGTTTGAGGAGGAAGGGGAAGGTTTTGAATAACTTCTCTGAAGACCAAGGGAATTAGGAATAGAAGAACTACCTTGGGCCCAAGTGAGGTAGGGAATACCGTGAATTCATAATATACCCATTTGGCGTGATTGTTAGACTGGTCCCAAGGTCTGCTCAGCAGCCTGTGAATAGGGCAGGACGAGTCCAGTAGTGTGAAGCTAAAGGATCCAAGAGGAGAGGACAGTGGAGACTTAGAATGGCAAACTATAGTGTCCAGATTGGAAACGGAGGAAAGTGGAACCAGAGCCGAGATAATGCCCCAAGAAAGTACTAAGGTGGGAGGGATGGGATCCTGGTTGGGATGGGTAGAACACAGCTGCTGTGACTTGAGTGGGTAGCATGTTTTGAGGAAGTAGATTTCATAGGAGTACAGGTAATGGAGTGATGGAAGCCTCCAGAGATTGTTGGACATGATGTCTTAGAGAATTCCATGGGGTGGGCAGAGGTTAGGTGGCTCACCCAGAGTCATACTCCCTCTGTGGTCACAGTAGCATTGTGGAACCTACCCTCCTGAAGCATGAGCAGCGTGTGGCCTCCTTCAGAGCTAGGTAGTATTGGTTCTGCCTACAGCAAGCTCTTTGCCAGAGCAGAACTGAGTCATCAAAGCCTGTTAAATGGTCTTTCCAAAATTAGTCCCACTTGTAGGAAGTTCACCTTGCTATAGAGGTCATCCTCGTAGTCCTATACCTTCATAGTCATCTTGGATTCTTCCCTTTTCTTTTACTCCATCTCTCCAGTGAGAAATTAATGCTCAGTTTTCTCTTCTCACTTTCTTACTGGTCTCCCTGTAAGTCTGTCCCTTCTCCAATCCATCTTCCAAGTTATCTTCCTAAGGGACTGCTATAATCATATCATTCCTTCCTCAAAAATTTTTCAGTGGTAGCTGATCACCTACTAAAGTATCAGCTTTGGTATTCAAGGCCCTTCACTACATCCCCTATTCTCATCCTGCTCTCTTCATCATCCCCAAGCCTGGAATTGGTTCGTTTCATCCTTTCTTACTCTCTGTCTCTGTGTCCTTGCCTTTTTCCAAAGCCCAGCTCTGATGCTTCTTCTAGGAAGCTTTCTCTGATACCTTCCTCCCATTCTAGATGAAAGTGTTCTCCCTCAGATTTTTCCTAGCGTTTTGCCAGGATCTCTCCCTTTATAGTTATTTCACATTGTTTTATATCAGAGCCATTTGTATACTTGTTTTTTCCATCTCCCCCCTCCTGGTACTCTTTCCCCCCAATTTGATTCTTAAATCCCTGAGAGTAGAACTGATGACCTGTCTTTGTAAGCTAAGCACTTAGTTTAGTGTCCTACCCCTAGCTTGTGACTCATTAATGTTGGCTTGAATTGAATATGCATTTTCCACAAGTGAATTGTGGACAGAGAGGGAATTCTAGCCTTTCTGCATTTTTAGCATTTTGACTTGATGATAATGACCATGTTTGAAGATTCATCGAAATGGAGTGGACTTGCTTGGTGAATGTATTTGTCTTTAAAGTAGGAGGGTGTGACCAATGAGTCACATTAAACTGTGGGTCTGGATTTTGACTGTGATGGTGAAGGTTCTGAATCCTGTGGCTAATTGCTTTCCTTTTTTTTTTTTTTTTTTTTTTTTTTTTTAGGCTAGTGGACCACCTAAGAAGGGAAAACCAACTGCAGCTGGAGCTACTGGGGGTGCTGGATCTAAGAACAAGAAAGGCTCAGACGTCAAAGAGATTGTGGAGCCTGAGCTTTCGGTAGGGATGGCCCCTGTGCCCCTGAGACAGAGAGGGGGGCTCAGAGAATTGAGACTTCAGAATCACACTGGGATCTTTCTTCCTTTGATTCATGAATCCTGCATCTCTTGGCTTATTGGGAATGGGCCAGTGATGGCACTCCAACGACATCCCAGCTCACTAGAGCCCATGTGACCGCTGTCCTGTTTGGGATTGCCTGGGCCCCTTTGAGCTCCCTCCATTGGGTGCCTCTGATACCTCCTAATCCTGTTGGGTTTGGTGTCTTCCAGGTAGAAGTATGTGAGGAGAAAGCTTCAGTCGTCCTTCCGTCTACCTGCCTCCAGCTGCTTGATAGCAGTAACTGGAAAGAACGACTGGCGTGCATGGAGGAGTTCCAGAAGGTGAGCAGCAAGAAAGAACCTTGCGCTGATACCATGGGACTCTCGTGCCAACGTGGGCCGCTGCCTTAGGCTTCCCAGCATGAGAGTTGTCGGGTGCACTCTGCCCTGTGACCTTGTGGGGTCTGTTGGAGCATTCTCCTGTGCTTCCCACCCCACGAGCTTTCTTTCATGTGAAGGTGCTCAGTCATTCAGTTGAAGTGAACACACTTTGTCATCTTCTCATCCTTTTTATTGATTCCATTTATTTGTACAATCTATCCTTCTTCCTGCCACCCAGAGAGCTGTCCTTCCTGACAGATTTTTTTTTGAAAAGGAAAATAAGCAGTCCAGCGAAACTGTCGGTGACCATGCATGCAGTGCTGTGCACCCCTAGCTCTCCACGTCTGCATTGAAGGGAGAGAGAGATTGTTTTGGGGGCCCAACTTGGTGGTTCTGATTACATGGCAGGACATTGGGGTTTGGGGCTTTGGTCGTGTTTATTCCTTTCCATTCCCATTTTTGTAATCATTGTGTGTTTTATTTTCTGGTTCTGCCTGCTTCGCTGGGCAATAGTGGATAGAAATTTTCCCCTGCTTTTCTGAATTTGTTTCTTATGGCACAGTGATATTCTGCCATATAGGCATCTTCTTTATTAGCAGTTCTGTGCTACCACACAAAGTGCTGCTGTGAACTTTGTGGCCTTGTGTGGGACCTTTCTTTCTGTCTTTCACCTCTGTGGCTTATAGATTAGCAGGGTCTTCTCTGGGTCACAGACTGGACATTTCTGCTTATTAAAAGCTTGTTAGTGGTAAATCGCTTTTCAGAATGGTCAGGCCGCTTCACCGCTCCCCTGGTAGTTAGGGTGCCCTGCCAGCGTCACCTCTGCTCACGGTGGCTAATCTGCTGGGTGTGAGGCGAAACCTCGGTTGTTTTGATTTAGATTTTGCTTAATAATTAGGGGTTTGAGCAGTGTTTCCTAGGACTGTTCAGTTTTTATTCTTTTGAGAACTGTATAAATGAGCTTTCCCTCCCTGTTCCTGTTTCCCTTTTTTAATGTCATTCTGATGTATCGAAAGAATAGAAAATTTCGAAAGAGATTTGAAAATAATGGAAGGTTTCCTCATTTTAGGGGAGGGATATAGTTTAGCTGACTTTATTATTTACTAAATTAAGTAGCTACCAAGTCTTAAAGTAACATGAGAGAAGTGGAGAGAACACTAGACTTTGGGAGTCTTAGAAAAATGACATCCTCTGGGCCTCAGTTTGCTCGTCTGCAGAATGTAATGTCTGCCCTCCCTGTGTCATAAGGTTTACGTCAGGCATCACAGTAGCGTAGCATAATTCTCTGAGGAAAGCGTTTTAAAGCTGAAAAAAAGAGCTTCTCATGGCTAATTGCTCTTTTCTGACCCTTTTTTGTTTTTTCAACTCTTAAGGCTGTAGAACTAATGGACCGCACTGAAATGCCATGCCAGGCACTGGTGAGGATGTTGGCTAAGAAGCCAGGATGGAAGGAAACCAACTTTCAGGTATCTTGCATTTTTCCTTTTTTTAATGGAGAACAGCATGTTTTCATCAACAGATCTCCTTGCCTGTTGCTGCACAGTAAAGGCCGGATGCACTTAACGTGGTCTCTGTCGGTTGGCAGCGTCTCAGCTTCACTTGGGCGGGGCACAGGGCTTTTGTTGGCTCTTTGGTTAGGTGTGATCTGCTGACCTTAGGTAGATAGAAAGGAAATGAGAATGTCCTCACTTTGTTAAAATAAGCCAGTGAGAAATGTGGGTGTGTGCGGTTTGTACAAGTGCTTGTTTGTAAGTCACTTGTTGGGGAATCTGAAGCACATTTTCCATAGAAAGTGTTATGGTTGAAGGGCACATGCCACAATAAAAACATCCAGCACATAATGTGGCAGAGCACAGAACCAGCAGTGCTAGTCCTAGGCGCAGGGAGCCCTGTCAGCTGGGAATCTCCAGCTCCACGTCCTTTCATTTTACTCCCCCTCGTTGGGCCCCTTTCCAGCCTTCCCCTCCCCAAGCTTGCTCTTGCTCTGTCCTTCCCCCACCCTGACAGCCCAACTCCCATTCCTTCCTCTCTGTCAGCATTAACTTGGTGTTAGGAAGACAGTCTGAGGGATTCAAATGGGAACTCAGCTTGCCAGGAACTGAGTTCTTTAACCCTCTCTGAGGGAGCTGCATTTTTCTGTTTATTAACTTAAGTGGGGCTCTAACGATCCAAGTGTCAAGTTGTATAAACTTTTCAAATGTAGCTGATATGAAGAAAGCTTTTCTGATGGTAGGAATGACCAGGCCCCAGGTCAGCTCAACAAGTTGTCTTCTGTTCAGTGTCTCATCCTCCTCTTCCCTTCAAGGCCCTTCTCGTACGATAGCTAGTACTCTCCTTAACCCTCACATTTACTTTGTACTTAACTTGTCTGTGTATATGCTGCATATCCCTTCTTCCCTCCATCCCCATAAGCTCCTTGAGGTCAGGGACTATTTCACTTTTATCTTTACGTCCCCATCTTCTACCACCCTTTCTTATACATGCTTATGGAAGTGAATTCCGAAATTCTCAAATCTATCTAAAAGTCCCTGTGTTTTCACAGTGGCTTCCATTGTAGGCAGGGCTCTGGTAGGAGGAGTAGGGCCTGTAGTGTGGCCATTGAATGCTTTAGGGAGTGCTCCTACTGCCAGATCTAAGAAAGCACATTTTAACTTAGAAACTTTGTGAGTGAAGTATTACAAAGGGATATCTTGTGGTGCTTTGGCATTTTTTCCTCTTTACTCTCCAGTAGGGTTACCATGTGTAACTCCTTTTCCCTTGGCCCCTCTCCCTGGTGAACCCTTTGCTTCTGATTTGGCCACACTGACCTGCACAGCCCAGAGACCCTTTGGCTCAACTTTTTGCCTCCGTGGTGTTTCTCCTCAGGTGATGCAGATGAAGCTTCACATTGTTGCTTTGGTTGCTCAGAAGGGAAATTTTTCCAAAACTTCAGCTCAGGTTGTCCTGGATGGTCTTGTGGATAAAATTGGAGATGTGAAATGTGGCAGCAATGCAAAGGAGGCTCTAACATCGATTGCAGAAGCGTGTCTGCTCCCATGGACAGCTGAGCAGGTCCGTGACAATGGTTTCTTTCCCTCTATTTCATTCATTTTCACTGATGAAGCTCGTTCCCCTCTCTCAAACCCCATACCTCAGTGCTGCAGATTCTTTTGGCTTCGGAAGAGGATGATATTAACCCCTTTGGAGTGATCTGACTTAGTCTGTGACCTTGAGAAAGTTGCTCAGTGAGTCACTGAGGGGAGTGGACAGACATAGGCGAATGGGAGTGAATTCTCTGCTCGCAGAATTCCCATCTAGCCTCAGCGTGAGGCAAGTAGCAGAGTTTGAAGAGCCAAGGTTTGGATGCAGAGACACAGGACTTCAGTGTGGGCTTTCTTTGTGTCTGTCTAGTTAGGTGCCTTCTTGGGCAGATGAGCTAAATGATTGCCAGCATTCTCTCAAGCCCGACATCTCTGCTCCTTTTCAGTGCCACTGTGAAGGAAGAGAGTGTTGGGCCTCCAGCAGTGATTCTGTGCTATGTAGGACAGGGCTATGCTGCATGTAATTCCTTTTGCTTTATCATCACTTGGTGTGTATTCTTTATTTGTAATGCTTCTGTAATGGAGAGAAAAAAATAGAGATTTGTGTTTTTCTCTTTCAGGTCATGTCAATGGCTTTCTCACAGAAAAACCCCAAAAATCAGTCAGAAACTTTAAACTGGCTAGCCAATGCAATAAAGGAATTTGGTTTTTCTGGGTAAGTCTCAGAAGAGAAGGAAACTGGAAGCTAATAAGTTGGTTTTTTTCCTCCATCTTATTATTGCCTGTGACTGATTTTTTGAATGTAGCAACCCTACCCACCAGAACAAAACTAGCTTCTTGGAATTAAAAAAGCACATCCTCACATCTCTCCCTTGAATTTGAATATGAACTGCCACGGCTCACTAAGTCTTGACATTGCAGTAACCCTGTTATTTTACTCTCTTACGTGTCTTCGAGAGTGGAGTAGAGTATGTTAAATGTCCACAGGAATATCGAAACTCCCTCCCCTCCCTTCCTCTCTCTCTGTCTCCCTCCCTCCCTCCCCTGTCTGTTGAAAGTTTGTGAATGTGTTCTTTGGAGTGGTTTATTTCCTCTCTTTTTATAGCCGTAGTGGTAGAGTAGTCAATGACCTTCTGTTCCCACAGAATCTCTTGGGTTATTTTGAATGTTCACTGTTCTCTTTTCTAGGTTAAATGTCAAAGCTTTCATTAGCAATGTGAAGACAGCTCTTGCTGCTACAAATCCAGTGAGTACTTAACAGAAAATGGCAGTGACGTGGGCAGGCTCTTGGTGTTTATTCTGCGTTTTTTTATTTATATCTATACATACGTACATATACACACATACATGTATCCTTTCTGCCTTGTCTTGTAGGCTGTGAGAACCTCTGCCATCACCCTACTTGGGGTAATGTATCTATATGTGGGCCCTTCTTTGCGAATGTTCTTTGAGGATGAGAAAACAGCCCTCCTCTCCCAGATAGATGCAGAGTTTGAAAAGGTAAGAGTTCCATAAGCTGTACATTTCTCCAACTGATGGGCTCGGAAATGTTCTTTCAGATCGTTGGTTTTAGGATTACTACTTTTAATAGCAGTATGTCTTTAATTAAAGTTGCTTAGTATTAGCCAGGGTCTCTGTGTATCAGATTGTAGGCACTGGAGAAATAACTGAAAAATGAGAGCCTCACAGAACAGAAGGATCGTTGCTGGTAGCGCAGAATACGATGTGCGTTCCCCAGTAATCTGCCCACTTCTCTGCCTTGAGACAGACTAAAATTTCCATGTGCCTATTTAAGTTTTACACATGCACTGCTCCTTCATTTCTCCAGTTCTCTGCCATCAGGTTCTTTGCCTTAACTCAGTTTATTTCTTCTGCCTGCACAAGGGCCCATTCCATCCCATCTTCGCCAAGAACTTGGCCCCTCCATCCTGCCCATTCTTACTGGTCTCCACTCCCTCTCTGTCTCTTGATTGCTCCCCTCCTGCTTACAAAGACACCCATGGCTCCCCCATCCTCCAAAAGCCTTCATAGGATCCTCCTGTCCCTGTAGCTCTCCTCCTCATGGCTACACTCACTGCAGAGACTGTCTACAACAGGTGTTTCCACTTCCTTTCCTTTCACTCCTTTTTAATGTTCTACAGTTTGGCTTCCAGCCTCATCATTCACTAACTTGACTGTCTCCAAAATGACAAATGATCTCTTAATGTCCTTTTTCTGTCTATCTTCTTGACCTCCGTGTAACCTTTAAATAATAATAAAAAATAGTGATAATTGTAGTAGCAGCTAGTATTTTTATATAGGGCCTGCTATGGGCTGGGCACTTTGCTAAGCACTTTTATAATTATTATCTCATTTAATCACAACAACCCTGGGAGGTAATTGCTGTTATAAGCCTCATTTTACAGTTGAGGAAACTGAGGCAAACAGAAGTTAAGTGAATTGCCCAAGGACACACAGCTGTTAAGTGTCCAAGGCTGGATTTGAACTCAGGTCTTCTTGACTCCAAGTCCAGCACTCTATTCACTGCATTACTCTCTGTCTTACAGAACAGAATCAGAATTTGGAAGATGGAAGAGACCATCAGTTCTTATTCCTTAAATTTGCATAGGAGTAAATTGTTCAGGAGAAGAGGACAAGAACCTTAGCATCCTGATTTCCCACCTCATGTTCCTGGTGTAAACCGGGCATAGTGCTAAGCAGTGGGGACACAAAGGGGCAAAATCAGTCCTTGCTCCCAGGAGCTCATAGTCTCATGAGACAAACAGCACAACAACTGTACAAATGAGATGGGATCAACTGGAGATGATCTCACAACAACACTGAGACTAAGGAGCACTGGGAAAGGCTGATTACAAGAAAGGTGACTTTATCTTAGACCTAAAGGGAGGCAGTGAAACCCAGAGACAGAGAAGAAGCAGGAGAGAGCTCGAGGAATGGGGGGTGGTCCGTCAAAGTGCCTGATATGGGGACGTTGAGTATCTTGTTCAAGCGACCCTCAGGACACCAACATCATTGAACTGCAGGATATGTAAGAGGGAATAAGGTGTTAAAAAAAACTGGAAGGTTAGGGAGAGGCCAGGCTGTGAGTGGCTCTCAAAGCCAAAGAGAGGATTCTGCCTTTGATCCTGGGGGTCATACCAATCTACCGGAGTTGATTAAATGAAGGAGAAGAGGGTGACATGGCTCAGATCTGGCCTTTAGGAAGATTCATTTTACAACTGAGTGTAGAATGGACTGCACCATAGTGAGCCGAACCACCAGGCTGTTACAGTAGTCTAGGCCTGAGCTAATGAAGGCTGTACCAGGATGGGGGCAGTATCAGAAAGGGATGAGGCACATACAAAAGGTTTTATGAAATTAGGAATGACACGATGTGGCAACTGATTGGCTATTGTGAGTGAAGGCGAGTTGAGGATGATGCTTTGGCTTCGAGTTTGGGAAAATGATAGTGCCCTTAACAGTAGTGGGCAAGTTAAGAAGAGAGAGGGTTTTAGAGAAAAGACAAGAAGTTCCATTTTGGACATGCTGAGTTTCACATGTCTCTCAAACATACAGGTTGATATGTCCAGTAGGCAGTTGGAAATATAAAAGATTAAGAGAAAGATTAGTGATAGATAAATTGATCTGAGAATCATCTCTACAGAGATGAGAATAGAATCTGTAGGAGTGGATGAGATCTCACATAGTATAGAGGGAGAAGAGAAGAGAACCTTGGACAACCTTTGGGGACACCCATGGTTATTGGGCATGAGGAGAAGGAGTGTCGTGAAACCCAGGAGAGAAGAGACTAATTGGCAGAGCCAGAGGCAGCAAGGCAGCGCAGTGCAGAGTGCTGGGCCTGAAGCCTGAAGACTTGTATTCCAATCTGGCCTCAGACGCTAATTATGTGACCCTGGGCTAGTCAATTAATCTGCTTGTCTTCGTATCCTCATCTGTAAAATGAGGATAAAAATAGTGCATCTACTGATGTCTGTAAAACTGTTAGCACAGTGCATAGCACATGATAGATGCTTTATAAATGCTCACTGTTATTTACTCATTTGTGTTGCAGATGCAAGGGCAAACTCCTCCTGTCCCAACAAGAGGAACTACTAAAAACACTGTGAGTGGTGCAGATGAAGGAGAAGATGGTGATGAGCCAGATGAAGGTGGCAGCGATGTTGTTGATCTCTTGCCAAGGGTAGAAATCAGGTGTGTTTTGGTGTAAGAAATGAAGCTTGATTTGATCAGAAACGCTACTGGACAGGCCAGTCACCAGGCAGATTCCACTGCTTCACTACCTCCTGCTTTCTTCAGATCCTAAAAAGAAGTATGGCCAAACAGCTGACCTCCTTGTCCCCAGAGGAACAGCTAAAAGTCAAGGCTCAGATTGCTCGGGGACTTGACCTGAGTGGCCCAGCTGTATGCCAAGGCATTAATTGGCTTCCTGACTAAGCCCAGTGGGACTTTTTCAGCTGTCACATTTGTGCACTTCTTTATCTGACACTCATTTGTGTGTAAACAACTGATCTCTGTTGTCTTCCTGTATGTAACGGGTAACGGCAAGAGACTGGTATTACCAGCATGTCTAAGCTTGCCTGCTGTTCCAGGAGGCCCGGGCGCTGGGCTCTGCATGGCAGCATCTGGCTGGGGAGAGTTTCAGACAGTCCACTTGCAGTCTCAAGCTGGTAGGCAAGGAGGACGAGGCTTCTTTATAAGAACCCTGAAAGAGGGGAACTGCCTGGAGGCCCCAGTAATTCTTCCAGATAGAAGATGCATTGAACACTTGGGCCCCTCTAGCCAGCCCTTTAGCCTTCCCAGTAAACCCTAGAGCCGTGAGAGGTCTAGTATCTCAAGGAAGAGAAGGTCAGAACCTTCTAGAATAACGGGGTGGGGGGACTCCATGGAGGGGTCCAGGAATAGGAAGCAAAGACATGACGTAGCAAGACCTAGAAAGTGAAGGTGTACCAGAAGATTGTGAGGGAGCTGTACCTCCACGCCAAAGCTTCCAAAGAGACATCTGCTGTGGGCCCGGACAGGCCAGAGTAGCATGCGTTACTTGGGGTGAATCATACCAAGAGATCCCAAGGGACCTGGCCTAAAGGCGTCTCGTGATATGGAACTGGGCTAAAGGAGAGGTGGTTGGACTTCTAGGAACCCTAGGTAATACATTACTTTTTTGCACCATAACTTGGATAAATCGGTGTCCCCAAGACTGAAGGGAAAGTCCTGCCAAGCCAGGAGCCAGTAGTCTTTCTTTGGTCATCTCACTGAAGGTTTGAATTTGAGAGGTGAGCTTTTGCTTCTCTTTCTCAGTGATAAAATCACTTTGGAGCTCGTATCGAAGATTGGAGATAAGAATTGGAAAATTCGGAAGGAAGGCTTGGATGAAGTGTCCAGTATTATTAATGAAGCAAAGTTCATACAGCCTAACATTGGTGAACTTCCAGCTGCCTTGAAGGGTCGACTTAACGATTCAAATAAAATCTTGGTACGTCATAGATTCTTGTGTTTCCGGGTTATATTTCATCACTACCTCCTCGCCCCTGTGTGCTTGTAGAAATGGTGTGTAATGAGTTACTTAACCCTCAATTTCTTACTGTTATATAAAGGTACTTTTTATGCACTAAACAAGTTAGTGAAAGACTATAAGTTAAAATTTTATATGAATTCAGTTTAAGTTAGCATAGAACTATGAATTGCCAAAGAGATGAGTCACTGCCTGAGGATGGAAACCATCCATACTAAGAACTCTGTGGAAGAGTACATTTTAATGCCTTAGTTGTCTTTGAAGGACCTTGAGCTTGGCTCCCCCCCAGACTGGATGTCCACAAGTGTTCTTCCTGTCTAGGTGCAGCAAACGTTGAACATCCTGCAGCAGTTGGCAGTGGCCATGGGCCCAAATGTCAGGCAGCATGTGAAGAACTTGGGGATCCCGATCATCACAGTTCTTGGAGACAGCAAGGTAAATGCATGCTCCCCTCCTGCACGCTCCCATATCATGGGGAGCACACTCAATGGCTTTTCTTTTTAGAATTTATGCCAAGGACATGGGAACTGGAATGTGAAAGAAAAAGAGCATTTTCTTGCCTCTAAGGCACCATTAAGCTTCCCAGGAATAAAATGCTTTATTGCTTGATGAAATAACAGTGACAAGTGAAAGTGTCTCTGCCTTTATAGCGTATCTTTCCTTTTTATTCTGATTTTCACTTGTCATTTAATGAGGGCTGTAGTCGACAACACATAGGCATGGTTGACCTCAGAAGTGAATTGTAAAGTTTGAATCAGGTTTTCCTCTTGGCTACTCAGTTCTTTTTAATCTGCTCGTTTCCCATGACGCCTATAGCACCTCACTGAGTGATTGTAGTACCTGTGATTTTACTGTCACCGGGGTTGCATTGTTCTTCCTTGTTTATGAACTCTGAAATTACTTTATTATATCTTTTATCAATCTGTCTTTCCCTGTGCCTTTTAACTCCCTAACCCTCTCTTTCAGCCTCACTGTGACTTCTATTCTTCTCCTTTCTTCCTTATCTCAGCCCTTTGAGTTCCAAACATTGGCATTTCTCCTTGGTCTCCCATAGCATATCCTCCTCCCACCCTTGCCTCATGCTTCACCAAAAAAAAATTGAAACTGTTTGCCGATAACTTTTCCTTCCTCCCCTTCCATCATCTCATATCACTTAGACTTTTACTTCTCTCTTCTCTTTTACTCAAGTCTTAAGTAAAAAAGTAATCCTTATTGATCCCATCCCCCTTCTAATTTTGCCACTAAATTCTCCAGTTACCCTCCAAACTCTCTCTTAACTTCAGTCTCTCCCTATCTACTGCCTACAAACATTCTTGGTCTCCCCTCTCTTCAAACAGTCCTTATTTGACCCTGCTGTCCAAAGTGGTTGTTGTCTTACATCTCTTCTCCCTTCTGTGGCTAAACTCCTTGAGAAGTCCATCTATATTTGGTGCCTCTACTGCCTGTCCTCACACTCTCTTCTAAACCTTTGGCATACAGCCTCACTTCTGACCTCATCCTCAACTGAAATTGCCCTCTCCAAATTTACCATATGATCTCTTCGTTGCCAGATGTATTGGCTTTTTTCAGTCGTGATGCTCCTTTACATTTCTGCTATATTTGGCACTGTTGATCCCCTTTTCTTCCTGAATACTCACCCCTCTGTAAGGTTTCATAGCATTTCTCTCTCGTGGTGTGAACCTTTTTCCTTTGTCTCCTTTGTTGGCTCTTTATCCACATCATACAAATTCATTGTGGTCATCCCCCAGATTCCATCCTGAGCTCTCTTTTCCCTCTGTATTATCTCACTTGCTGGTGATCTTACCAGCTCCTCTGGCTTCCACTACCCTCTCTATGTTTGTTGTCCGTTCTTGAAGAGGACCGCTGACATCAGAAGGGTGATGTCTTGACTTGTGAATTGGATTTGAGTGAGGCAAAGTCTTCCTCTCACTAGCAGATGATTGACTGAAGTCATGATTTTTTCCCCCGAAACCTTCCCCTTTTCTAGTCTTCTCTTTTTTTGTTGAGGGCACCACTATCCTGGTCACCCAGGCATAAAACCTCCTTTCTTCACACTTGCCTCATATATCTCATATCTTTGATTCCTCCACAGCCTCTCTCATATGGTCATTCCCCTTCTCTCTACTCACTCAATCACAGCCCATGTACAACCCCTCATCACCTGTTGTCTGTATTACAATAGCCTTCTAACTGGGCTCCCTTTGCTCACGTGTTCCCATTCTAGTCCATCCCTCCTTCAGCTACCAAGGTGCCCCTGGCGTGCTTCAGCTCGGTGACTTCCAGTGCCCTCCCCCTTTTCTGTGGGATCATTCAAAGTTCTCTGTTTGGCATTTAAAGCCCTTCACAAACTCGCGTCTCCATATCTTCCCAGTCTTCTTGCAGTTTCGTTCCCTCTATATGCATCCTGTGATCCAACTACAGTGCCAGCTTGCTTGTAGTTCCTCAAATACTGCACTTGTATTTTCGTGCCTTTGCACTGGCCATCTGTCCCCATGCTGGAAATGCTCTCAGTGCCCTTCAAGAGTCGCCCAAAGTCCACCTTTCACAGGAGTCTTATCTTGCCCCACTCTTCACTCCTAATCATTGCAGTATTTATTAAGCATCCCCTGTGCTTTGCAGGCTTTGTGCAAAGAACGAGCGGAGAGGGAAACAGTCCCTTTCACGTTGCCTTCTTTTTATTCCATGTATGTCTTGTGTGATCCTGGTTATGGATGTGTGCTCTCCCCTATGGGAATGTTATCTTTCTGAAGGCAGGGATTGTTGTCACCTTTCTTTGGTGGCTGGTACATAGTGAGTATTAATAAATGCTAAATGACTGACCCTCTGACTTGCTGCAAATTTATTTACTGTGTGGAATTGGGCTGCCTCATGTTCTTCTCCTCTTGGGGTGAGGGTGCCCTGGAATATCATCTCCCCCTTGGGAGCTGTAAACTTGGTGGGGATGGAAAGCTTTCACATAGGTGGTCAATCAGACGGAAGCGGCTGCCAAGTTATTTATTATATCATCCTCTGCTGTGGAGCCTACACCAAGTGCTTTGCAGCTGGTCACTGAAACAGATTGTATGGGAGTATCATCCCTTAATGAGGTCAGGCTGAAAATGGCCTGACACGTAAAAGTAGTGTATTCTTTTACGTCTGTAGTTATCTCCACTTGGAAAACATGTATTAGTTGCAATTCCCCTTTGAAGTTTTGTTTTGCTTAAATGTTTCTCTTCATAACAAGAGGGTTTATTGGCATTGTTAGGGTGATGGTATGATTAAGAAGTTACAGCATTCACGAACAAATCAGAGCTTGAGGTCCTGCTTGACTCTCTCTTTGGCTCCTCCTGGAATCTGGTTTCCTTTAAGGATCTGTTCAAGTCCTGCTTCCTTCTGTTTCCTATTAATGACCTCTTGAGCAGTATTTCCTTCCATTTCACATTATCGTATATTGGTTCATTTGTGTCCTACTGGAGAAGGAAAGTCCCTTCACTATAGAGGCTCTGATTCTTTTGTCTTTGCAGGAGAACAGATTCTTCACCCCACCCTCCCATCAGTCCTCACGTTGTGGATTGTGAAGCCTTGTGAATTTTTGTCTTTCTACAGAACAATGTTCGAGCTGCTGCTCTGGCCACTGTGAATGCCTGGGCAGAACAGACTGGCATGAAGGAGTGGCTAGAGGGAGAGGATCTGTCTGAGGAGCTCAAAAAGGAAAATCCTTTCCTAAGGCAGGAGGTTAGTACTGTAAATAAGGCATTCCCTCGTCCTTAGCCAGCGTTTGTCTTAAGAGAGGGGAGATGTAGACTTGGAGAGACAGCAGGGTGCTCACTTAATGAGAAAGGGAAGGCAAAATTTCAAAAGACTGCTGTACCTGGAAATATGTAAAGTTTCTAGAGAAGTAGGACTCCATAGTGGCTTTTGATGTTAGAGCCCTACCTTTCATGAGCTCCTAAATGTAAAAAGTGTAGCTCTAAAATAGAGCAAAGATAAATTCTTTGTCATGAGTAAAAATAAATTATCCTAAGTTATTAAGCTCTCTTAGTTCTGGTTAAAAATGAGTTTTCTGCTGCTAAACCACATAAGTACTTAGGACATTTTAAAGCCAGCTATTTCTTGGGATGAAAGAAGAGAAAAAAGGACCATCTATCTTTTTAGAAAGTGCTTTTTAACAGCTGCCAAAGGGCAAAGTTCAAAGGTACAAAGAACCAAGACACTTTTGTTAATGTGTGACATTATAACTCTGTATTTAATTTTATTTAAATATGACACATTTCTGTTAAATGTGTGATTTTATAACTCTGTATTTAATTTTATTTAAATATGACACATTTCTTGAGTTTATGGGCAGCAAACATAATTTTCACTCTCTTCCTTATATTAAGAAGTGTGGTTTGAAGAGGCCGCTCCCAAAGTCCAGGCCTGTGTACAGTGATGAAAAGAAAGAAATAACACAGGCTAAAAGGCAGGCACCTAAAAAGGATATTATAAAAATGTCCAGTGAATTCCTGGTTCTGAAGTGAGAGCCATTTTAGAGCTGGCTTTTCTGCAGTTAGATAGTGGGCTAGCCTGAATAGGAGGGATAATGACACAGATACTGTGTACAGCCTTTACAGCAACTCTGTCTAGATCGGTTTAAACAAGAAAAATCTACTCCAAAAATTGGAAAGTGGACAAAAATTAAGCTGTTAACTCTTAGCATTTTACAGCATTTAACCAATGCAAAACAGTCACCACAGGAGGTGCCAAAAGAAACCACCTCAAAAAGCAGACATTTGGTTTCTTTGCCAAATGGGAAGAGAGGACCACAACTTAGCATGAAAGCTCAAGGACCTGACAGTGGGAGACTCCCATCATCATTGCCTCATATGTAGAACAACTAAGTGGTTGGAGGAAAAAGTAAGCCAGCAGAAAGCTTGGCATAGGATCAGCCAGGCTAGATCATTCCCTTGGCATTTGCTGATGAAACTGGAAGAAAAACAACAGACGGGAAGTGGAACCATTTGACCAGCATTTTTATAGGGATCTATTTTCATTGGTGACAAAAATAAAACCACTCAGTTTTGAGTCCACCACCTTATATTACCTCATTGTACTATCCTAAAAAGTCAATCAACAAGCATTATTATATGTCCACCATGTTCCAGGCACTATACTCGGTACTGGAGGCAAAGACAATTAAATTGTCTCATCCCTCAAGCTTACAGTCCAGCCAGAACAGTACATATATAAGTACATGCAGAATGTACATGAGGTGATTTTGGGTGGGGGAGAGCAAATCCAGAAAGCCTTGATGTCTGAGGTTCAGAGGAAATCAGTGATTATATGAGGTGGAGATGAGGAATGAGAGCATTCTAAGGATCGAAGTTGGCCAGTGCAAAGTCACAGAGGCAGCAGATGAGGGTTCCATGCGTGAGGAACAGAAATGCACATAGCAGAGTTGGGAGGATTGTCTTCATATCAGATAATGCAGAGTAAATTAATACTAGAGGGGGTTTCTCCTACCCCTTTCCCATGGGATATATTTGAGCTTTTCAAGAAGGCATAATAAAGAGAATTGTTCCTGTGGTATAGTAATCATTTAAACTAAGCATTTGATTTATATAAAATACCTTCCATAATTTTGAGTCATTCTTACTTATTCAAAACCATTTGCAAAAGCCAAACATAGAATGTTTTCAGAATAATTAACTTGACATTTGTTGAGTTTATGCTGTTAACACTAGTTTCCAAGGAATTAAAAATTATTTTCACACAGAAGGAAATGGAAAAGTGCATGGTAGGTGTGAGTAGGCTGTAACATATAACAAATAAAGATCTTGGAAAAAGAACTGGAAGAACTGGAGTAAAGAATACAGTCAGGGAGATGTTTGAGTGAAACAGATGGTCTGCTCATATGGTGAGAGTAGAGGATAGCTCATGGGTAGCCTGAGTGAACATTCCACTGATATCCTCAAAATGTCAGGAGAAATCAAAGAAGGTGTCCAGCGCTTGGGTGGATCTCCATGGTAAACTTGTGGGGTAATATGGAAGAATGTTTCCTGGAAAGATGGATGGGTTGCATCTTGTATCTTTGGAAGAAATTCCAAATCGAATGTTCAGACAGATCCATTTTATGTGTGATGGTACACTAGGGTCATCTCAGTGATTAGTATCACTACCACCATCCTCTCATCTCTCCCCTTCTCCGCTTCCCAAAGGAGATGAATCTTTTCCTGATGGAGTTTGAGGCCACAGAAAGGAAGGAGCAGTTGGACAAACAAATGGATGTTCAAGTTATTTCAAGCAAAGGAAGATTACATAAGAACATAAAATTTTACCTAAAAAGGGATTCCTAGAAGGCATAAGTAGCTGCTAACCCATTTCCTGCTTTTTTTCGCTTAGCCAAATGACAAGACATGCGTTGAGCATTTCCTGAATGAAAATATAAGAAGAGATCTTTGGATCGTAGTCCTAGAGTTTTAAGGGGCCTTAGCAGTTATTCAACCTACTCACCTCACAGATAGGAAAACTGATGCCTATGTTAAGTGACTTAAAAAATCAAGTAGATGATCAAACTCAGGATTTGAACCCAGCACTTCTGACCACAGCTCCAACACTCCTTTATACCACAGTCTGAACAAGTCATCATGGTTTTAGGGTTGTATAAATTTCTGAGCATCGTAGATAATGTAGGATCCTAATATTTTGTAATCCTTTGTGTTATTATAAATGTAGCCTCAAAGGCTTTCCTCAAACAGGACATCTTCCACAAGTAGTTACCTGTCACATTCAACAGTGGATATAATTTTGTTCCATGGTCTACTAAGTACTGACGTCCAGCAAGATGTAAACAAGATGGGATCCCTGAGAGTAGGACTGGTTTTTGTCTTTACATAATCCCAGGACTTAGAGCTAGTAGATTCTCTCTCTCTCTCTCTCTCCCTCTCTCTCTCTCTCTCTCTCTCTCTCTCTCTCTCTCTCTCTCTCTCTCTCTCTCTCTCTCACACACACACACGCACACGCACGCGCGCTTGAAGATATCCTAGACAAAAGAAGGATTCCTTATTGATGACTAAGCTGTCTCCTGAATGCCTGTTAGCATGTAAGATTGTACTAAACATGACAAGTTTTGAAACGCTAGCACAGGGCTTTGATCTCTTGGATGACTATGAATTTTCATCACCATTCACTTAACAAAACACTGTGAAAATGGCACATGACTCAAACTGTGATGTAACAAGATGAACCATGATCCTTCAGTGCATGTCATGGATGGGCACTGCAAAGTGAACAGGGAGCTGAGCCAAGAAACAAGTAGGAAGAGATTGGGCTGGATCTCATTTAAGGGATTGTGTAATTCATGGTTTTGGACTATATGCTTACGACTATGAATTAGGAAATGCCATGAAGCAAAAGAAATAATACTAATAGTTGACACATGTCTGTATTGCACTCTAAAGTGGGCTCAAGCTCATTATCTCCTTTGGGCCTCACCACGCTGCCAATGGGGCAGACTCTACAGGTGACATGCCCATTATGTGGATGAAGAGACTGGGCCAGGTGCCTGACTTCCTCATGTATGCTTCCACAGGTAGTAACAGTCTTCAAACTCAGGTAGTTTCAGGCTCATTCCTTTTTCTGCAGTATGTCACTGATGACAAATTGCATGCAAGATTATAGCATATAAGATATTATCATTTACTTGTCTGTCATTCTTGCTACATCTGCATGCTTCCTTTTCTCATCATAACAATAAATGGATGACTTAAGTGCTGATCGGTCCTCTGTGAAGGAGTTCTACAAATAACCCCTCAATCTGGTAGGATGAGAGAGTGTGATGGGGCTGCAGTGAATGTTGGTGGAAGGAATATACACATGAGGAAAATCGTAAATCCATCAGGTTATTACATGCAAGAACTGACTCAGTCTTTGGAACTTGTCAAGCCTTGTCGTTGTCTCCTCAGGTGCCCAGCTGATCTCTGTTTTCTTTTGACAGCTTCTGGGCTGGCTGGCCGAAAAGCTTCCTGCTCTCCGCTCCACTCCCACAGACCTCATCCTGTGTGTCCCTCATTTGTATTCATGCTTGGAGGATCGGAATGGGGATGTGCGGAAAAAGGCCCAAGATGCCTTGCCATTCTTCATGATGCATCTGGGCTACGAGAAAATGGCCAAGGCCACTGGGAAACTCAAGGTAGACCTTTATGAAAGTTTGGAGGGTGACTCTCTTCTGAGTCAAGGCTTACACTGCTTGTGAGAGGAGAATCATCCTATTTGGCAGTGTAGTCTTTCAAAGCAAATTCTTTCCTGACTTCATTGTCCTCTCAGAAACTTTTGTCCTTCCAGTACAGTAGCTGAGTATGATTGTGTATGATTACTTCCTTCACTGTGCTGCCTTTTTGCCTTCTGTGCTTCAAAACTGAGAGCTGTTCTAGTATCCCCAAGCAGTTAAAAGTCATTTTGTTGCGAACGTATGTTAGGCATTTCATGTGTGGTGACTCTGATTTATGGGCTTTCTCTCCCTAGCCAACTTCCAAGGACCAGGTGCTGGCCATGCTAGAGAAAGCCAAAGTCAACATGCCAGCCAAACCTGCTGCCCCTTCGAAAACATCCTCTAAACCTGCGGGAGGGGCAGGTCCAGCCAAATGCCAACCTGTTTCAGGTAAATATCTCTCATAAAGACAAGATTGGCAGGAAAGGATGTGTCCTTGCCAAGAGTTCAGCCAAGATTCTGTATCATAGCTGCTCAGAACCTTTGTTCTCAAAGTGGTTTCTCACATATTTTTTAAGCTGAAGGACTAGAACAGTTTGTAAGAGGTTTTCTGGTCTGATTTCTGTCTCCACAGTGTCCCTTTCTCTCCATTCAGCCATCACTTAAGTGCTTAGTTCAGGTCCTTATCGTCTCTTGGCTGAACTATTGTAACAGCCCCTCATTTGTCTCCTTGCCTTTATTTCTCCTTACAGCTTCTAAAATTTAGGTCTGCCCATATCTCTCTAGCCTAAAAAACCCTGGACTCCAGGGTTTCCCCCTTCCCCTAGAATTCAACATAAATTCCTTCATTTGGAATTTAAAGTTCTTTGCAGCCTGTGTCAACCTGCCTTTCCAGGCTGTACATCTTGTCTGTACCTACATATGTGCATTTTTGTCTCCTGTTAGAATATAAGCTCCATAGGGACAGAGGAACTGTTTTCAGCTTTGTATTTGGGCTATTTAGACAATACTGGCATGACTGGCATGTAGTAGATGCCTAGTAAATGCACCAAGAACTACTGCATATGGCACAGTTCCAGAAAGTAGTCATTCATCCTATTTTAAACCTTCAGCCACCCACTCCATGCCACCACCCACCTCCAGTAAATTGACATAGAAAGTTAGGACTGGAGGAGACCTTAGGGACCATCTTGTCCAGACCTGCACATTTTATATCAGAGAGAGAGAAAAGCTGAGGCCTGACATGGTGTGGTTTGGCATGGCAGGGCGGTGACTTGCCCCATTCCACATACTTTGTGCATCCAAGCCTGGGACTTTTTAGGTCCTCCTGCCTTGTCTCATCACTGGTCATCTTGACCAGTCATACATGTGAAGGTTTCCTTCTTTTGCTCCACTTTGGGAGCTACAGGGCACCTGGGGTACAGCCTGCTTTAGTAAGCTGGCGTAGGGGCTTTGAATTCTGGGCTGCAAGAGCATGGCTTTCCCCAGAAGTTGTTATTGCCACAGTTGATAGTCTTATTGGGATTGAGCTAAATATCAGAGTGTCTCTGGGTACAGTTAACTTTAAATTGCACTATTTTTGTCAGGGTTATGAAGACAGTGCCATCACTATTTCTTGTCTGTAGACCCAAGGAGTCATAGTGATCAGGGAAGCTAATAAAGCTGCCTCTGAACCATCAGTTTGGAATAGCAAGTTTTCTAGTTCATGTTGGTATATTTAAGCTCCCTCTTTTCTCTTTAGTGAAGTGATGATATTTCTAGTTTGTACCTTTTTCTTTTTTAAGTGAGATTTCCTGTAAGGTAGCCGTGTAGGAGGGATACATGGGAACCAGCTCTATCCAGATCTATCTGTGAAACCCAGGAGTCCAACAGCTTGAACTTCTACTGCCATCTCAAGCCCCGAATACATTACCTGCTATGGCACCCCCTAGGGTAGGGGCTTCCCCCAGCTCATTTCCTGTCCCAGGCACTGGCTCAGGCCTATCTCCAAGTCTTTTATAGTCTCCTGTCTCACACCTCCATCTTCAAACCAGAAGCATCTGTCTGGCTCCCCAGCCCAGCCCCCAGCCTAACATGAAGGGAATCTTGGGCTCTACCCTCCTCACACATGTTAGGGCCCCTGTGGCTCCTTAAGGCTCTTATCAGAGTAGTGTGCACTTCCTTTGACTCCTGCCTGACTGATTTCCCCCTTTCCTCTACTCTTGTGTCCCCCTGCTTCTCCTATCCCAAAACAAAGTCACCACATAGAAAGTCCTCACCAGAGCTGCTTTTTCCTCTCCCTGACCCTGCTGGTGGCCATTGCTGCTCACCCTGGAACCCGTCACCCTTTGAGTTAAAGAAATGATTAGTATCATAGTTATAGCTCAAAGGGACGTTAGTGGTTATCTTGTCCAATCCTCTCATTTTACAGTTGGGGAAACTGAGGCCCAGACTGAGCCATATATCCTCTAACTCAAAATCCAGCCTTCATTCCGTTGTGCCATGCTGAAAATTTTTGACATGGTAGAGAATCAGAAAAGGTATAAATATTCTTTAGGTGGGCAAGATGTGGCCCCAGTGTGTGGGGTGCCGGGTCTGCCAAAGGCTAAATTAAACAATCCACTGTCAGAACACGGCAGAATCAAAAGATGAACAATAACCAATTCGCTTCTTTGATGAGTTGAAATTAGCAAAATAGAAGAAATAGGATATTCTTGTAAGTGGGAAGTGCCCCTCAAACTGGTCCAGATGCAGGTTGTAGACAAACAGCACATCAGTTTGGTGAGGAAGCTTTTTACGTGTTTTGTTTAGAAACAAGTGAGTGGAAGTTTTAACTGAAACTGCCTGGAAACTGAAAAACTCTTAAATAGCAATTGGTCTTCAAATGAAATTAGAAAAAAAAAGATCATGTTTTAGAGATCAGCGACATCAGTTACTTCTATGTCTTAAAATCTTTGAGGCACTGACAGGCAAATTTGCTGAGTGTTGATGTTGAGAAGAAAACATTTCGTTGAGTGCATTTATTAAGCACTGATGTGACTGGCACCGTGCAAAGCAGAACTGAAGCTCGGCCATGTTATTGGTGGAAAGAGAAGAGTAATTTCCAGGAGGAGTTGTGAGCAACATAAGAGGACACTGAAGGGGTAACAGGTGGTCTAGGACTGATGAGGATGGGCATGGGATACTGACAGGTTAGGGAACGGAGCTGTGGCCTTGGCAGCTGCTAACTCAGAATCCTAGGTATTCTTAGTGGAGTGCTGAGGAACAGGGTTCAGTGTCCTTCAGTGAGGCACATGGTGAGAGGCGGGTATAAAAGGTAGAAACCATACTGATGCACCTTCCCTAATCAAGGCAGGAACCAGGTTAATTCTAAAGGAACCAAACCCCAACCATGAGGTCAGGTTTGCCCAGGACTCACTCCAGTGCTGAGGAGAGTCACCTAAACATACTAGAAGAGGAACCAAATGATCATGCAGGCAAGGGTTTTGGTGGTAGTGCTTTAAAAGATTATTCTACCAGTTTCTGCTCTTAACTTTTTAGAAAATGAAAGAAAATTGAGTTGACAAGTAAAATAAGGATCTAGTTCTTTGAAAGTACCATAAAATTGACAGATCATAAGCAAATTTAATCAAAAAAGCAGAGAGGATGCAATTACAAATGAGAAAGCTGAGATTGTAGCAAACACAAAAGAAAGAATATAAGCAGGAGACACCCGTTACAACTAGAGGCATAAAATAGAGAAGGTAATTTCTTAGAGCAAAACAGTTATTTACAAAAATGTAAATTACATGAATTTACTTAGTAGGAAATTAATAATAAGCCAAGCTAGAAAAAAAATCACAAATTATTCTTCTGTGCCCTCCATCACGTGTATGCACAAGTGCGTGCGCACACAGATACACACACACACACACATGACATGTTCACTGATGAATTTTTTCAGATCTTCCAGAAACGAAATGACTTTTATTTATAAATACAAGAAAAGGCAGAACACTGACCAGTACTTTTCCTAAGAAAAATATAATGGTAATTCTTAAAATGTGGCAAAGATAACTCTAAAAAAGGTCATATGCTCATTTTTTATAATAAATATGGATTGAAAATTATGAAATAAAATTTTACATTACAAAATTTTGCTCATAGCAAGGTGGCTTCAAAATTTAGAAACTATACATAATAGTTGTAGTTTTATACCTAATCCTCTTTCTGTTCTATTTTGTATATAGAAGTGCTCGTTTTATTTTGTGTTTAAGGTCAGAGTAAGGGAAAAAAATTTAAAAAAAAGAAAGAAAGATGCTCATTCATGACTAAGAAGAGGTACAATCTACTGTGTCAGACTTGTAGAGCAGCAGAGACAGCTTAAAGCCTGGCAGATAAAGCATAGACAGAAACTGTAAAACTCAGATGAAGAGAAAATGCTTGATAAAAATCTAACATTTACTCATGATTGAGAAACACTAAAAGGAATAGAAGTAGAGGGATTTTTCTCTACACAATAAAGACAAGAGGCAGCGTAATACACAATCAAGAGGCGTTACAAGCAGTTTCACTGGCACCTGACAGTGGAGCACGAGCTGCATTGGGAGTTAGGCTGCTGGCCTCACTGTGTGACCACTCTGCCTTCAGCTTCTTCTACTACAAAGCGAGAGTGTTAGGTCTGATCGGCCAGATCACCTCTTTCGCCTCGTGTTGGAAATTGCAGAAAGTCCAATGACAGGAAAAAAATCAGATTATTGAGAATTGAAGAGGTCAGAATGAGGTCTTTTCTGATTCTGGATCTGGAATCTTTATAGGTAATGTGATAGCATACATAGAAAATCCATCTTTCTCACAAAAATGTGACAAAGTATTATTAGCAAGATCCCAGTATATAAGATGAGCCCACAATTATTTGTACTTTCTAGTAGCAGGAAAATGTAAAGAACATTTATATATAATATATAAATTTGTATATTAATTATATATATGAAGTACATAAGGAAAATGTAAAGAACCTCCCTTGATACCAAGTATCAAATACTTGGTAATTAACTTTTCCAGACAGAGGCGTAAGCGGTGTGAGAGTGACTGAAGTAAAGTCTAAATAATTTGAGTGACATTCAGGGTCCATGGCTGCCTCTAGTCAGTACATTAAAAGTGAGGATAAGGAATCCGCAGAGGGTTTCATGTATGTAATGAAATTGATGTGGAAAAGTGGCAAGAACACTAAGGCTTATGTTGGGGAAAAGCTGATCAAGGTGGCCCTGCCCTTCCAGACTGAAAAAGTAGAAAACTGGAGAAATAAATCAGGGGACTATAACAAGACCTGAGAATGCCAGTGGAAATATATACAAATTGTGAGTAACGGATAAATGTATGGGAAATTCAAACTAGGGAAAGAGTTAGTTATCTAACATATATACTAGGGGAAATTTTGCTATTTGACAGAAAATGGATTTAGTCTTATATCACACCATATACTCTACTCAAATGACAGCTTTGTGTGACCCACCAGATCTCTCAGTGACTTCCAACATGATGGGACTTGTAAAAAGAAAGAAAGAAAATAGAAGAATATGTTTATTTCAGTTGTAGGGAAGAGATTATTTTTGGTGGGGAGAGGGCCAAGATAGATACCTTATACACTAAAATAATTTCTGTCCATTGAAAAGCTATATGATCAAAATTACAAGAAAACATGCGGAAATTTTCTGGCAGATATGGTAGGTAAAAGTTATATTGAAAATATATGAGAAACTGTTAAGAAATTATAAAGGCGGATGCATAATGGTCAAAAGATATGAACATTTTGTAAAAGAAGAAGTACATATTGTTTATAATCACTTAGAAAAAATTCAGCCTTCCCAGTGATCAGAGGTAGACTTTAGACTGTCACCTCACACCACTCCGATCGGCAGAAGCGACACAAAGCCACGAAGGTCCGTGTTAATAGAGTCATGAGGGAACGATTGTGCACATTTGTGGCTGACAGAACCACAAATGGATACCATCTTCTGGAGAGCAAACTGGCATTGTGCTACAGCAGTTACCAAAGTAATTTCTACTTGGGCCTAAAGATTCAGTTGTTGGGAATGGATCTTGAGTCTTAACTGGAAGAAAGAAAAAACCTCTCCTTGCTGAGATTTGAAGAGAAGCATTCATTGTAATTGAAAAAACCTGAAAGTAACCTAAACATCCAACAGTAGGGAAACAGTTAAATTATAATATATAATGGAATGCTCTAATGTAATTAAAATCAAAAGGCATAAGGAATAGAAAGAAATTTGGGAAAGACTTTTAATGCAAAAAAAAGAAAGCAGATTCAGGAAAACAGCAAACTGTTATAGAAGGGAAAGTGAATGAGAATGGATGGACCAGATACTCAGAGGAATTGAAGGGCTGGTGCCTCAAAGTGCATTTATCATGTCAGTGCAAATAGTTTCAAAGTGGTACTGATGAGTAACACTAAGTTTGTAGTCATTTTTTGAAAATAGCTTGAAATAGCTTCTATTTCCTCCCCATCAAAGCACCTGTGGAAGATTCGATGTCCAGCTCGATGGAGTCCAAGCCTGACCCTAAAAAAGCGAGAGGTGGAGGAGTTTCCTCAAAATCCAAGGTAAGAGGATTCTTTACTTAATTTGGAATGACTTTACCCATCTGATTTCAGAGCAAATAGAAGTTGAGGTGAGCAAGGTTTTTTATAAATGTGTGAAGGAACATTATTTTCATTCATTACTCTTTGTGTCTTACAGGTAGCATATTTGTGAAGGTCTTCCCTAGGAGATTTTTTAAAATTAAAGCTGTCAGAGGTTCCCTATAGGGAAGAAAAAGAGAGGGGGGAAAAAGGTCATTGAAACATGTTTTTAAATGCACAGAAAAATCAGAAACAAGACAACTTGGAAAGTTTTTTTTTTTTAAGTTAAACTTTTTATTTTTGTTGAGTAATTATATATTTTTTTGGCAAGGCAGTTGGGGTTAAGTGACTTGCCCCAGGGTTGCACAGCTAGTAAGTGTCAAGTTTCTGAGGTCAGATTTGAATTCAGCTCCTCAGAGTTCTATCCACTTGCCACCCTTACCTTCAAAAGTTACATGTTAATTTTATTATGTACTTAAATGGAAGAGCAAGCTATATTTGATACTTATATTTGGGGGGTTTTAATGTATTTTTAAAATTACTTATTTTTCGTTTTCAACATTCAGTTCCACAAGCTTTTGAGTTCCAAACTTTCTCCCCTTCCCTTCCCCCCAAGACATAGGCTCTACATATACATTCACATTAAACAGATTTTCACATTAGTCATGTCGCAAAGAAGAATCAGAACCAGTGGAATGAACTACGAGAAAGAAGAAACAAAACAAAAAGAGAGAGCAAACAGTGTGCCCCCGTCTGCACTCGGACGCCTGGCGCTTTCTCTGGAGGTGGATGCATTTCCCATCATGAATCTTTTGGAGCTGGCTTAGAACCTTGAATTGCTGAGAAGAGCCAAGTCTGGCCATCAGTTATTGCACATTAGTGTACAATCCTCTTTTTCTGGTATACTCTCCATAAATGTGCACTTTATTTGGCATTAAGTTAAAAATGAACAAGGACATCCTATAAGCTGCACGAGAAAAGGAAAGAGGAGAAGTTGAGGAGTAGTGATGGGGGATTACAGACCCCAACTCATGATTATTCTAAAGAGAACGTGAGGAGAGGGAGAAGTGCATCATGAAACACTGCAGCCAGTGGGGAAAAGAGCCCCAGGAGCAAGGTGGGCTTGGAGCAGACTCATTACACCCCCAAGGACCTACAAGTCCTCTTCTGTGTTTCCCTTTGCTCATGTTTATAATCTGGTGGTTCTGCAGCTGTGAGGGTGAGGTCCTTTTCCATTCTAATTCTTGCTTCCTCTTCCCTCCACTCTCATCCAGATCTCTTATTTGTGGCAGGGAGGGAGTTTTTCTTTTTTTTCTGTGTCTTACAAATAGGCCCAGACTGGTTTTTCACCAAGTAACAGGTGTTTGGGCTAGAAAGTATTTGGAGCAGGAAAAAAAATCCTCCTCCTGTTTAAGGATTTTTGACCTCCTCTCATTGGCTAATGTTTTGATCATGCACATTTAAATTCACGGTCTGCATGAACTTATGTCAGCTGCTCCGTGCTTTCCTGTTAGCCAGTGCAGACATTTTGGAGCTTGGATTCTAGAAAGAAACTACTTAATGATTTTCACCACACTTCATATGAATGGGTCAGAAGTCACTTGAGTGGAGCACTAGGCCTGAAGTCAAGAAGACCCGAGTTCAGATTTGGCCTTAACTCTTACTAGCTGTGTGATCCTGGACATGTCATATAATCTCTCTCTGCCTTGTTTCCTCATCTGTAAAAGGAGGACGATAATAGCACCAACCTCACAGAGTTGTGAGGGTCAAATAAAATGATTGCAAAGCGCTTGGCACATGTGCCTGGCATGTAGTTGGTGCCATTATGGTTGTCACCATCTGTAATCGGAGAGCGAGCCACAAAGGCCTTGTGATTAAATTGTTCCATATTGAAGGACCTGAGCAATTTGAAATGTAGCCCTCTTTTCAGAGTTCTTTTAGCACAAATTCCTGGAAATAATGTTGAGGACTTCATTACTTTGATTTGCCTGAACAAGTCTATTTTTTGGCTTCTTGCGGCTGTCTAATGGCAATGCCAGTTTTTCTGACTGCAATTCTAGTGTGAACAAGAAACAGACAGTCCCACAGGTAGCCAGGACCAGGACCATAAGCACAGGGATGATGGGGGACACGGGGCAGCTGTGTTGGAGGGACTTTGTTTTGTTGTTAGTAGAACACACACACAGAGGGTGTGGGATGTTACCTGGGAGAGTCTGTAGTCGTTTGTTTCTTTTTCATGTGGAACAGAGCTGGGTTGCCACCTTGGGTCAGTGTGTCCGAATCTGCACTTTGCTTGGCCAGCCCATTCCTTCCTGAGGAGAACCGTGTTGTGTTGTCGTGTTGCTAATCTTCCATGTTTGCCTTTGTTCATCATTGTCCCCACCATGTCTCCAGGGTGTACAAGGAAAGAAGATGCCAAGTAAAGCTAGCCTGAAGGAAGAGGACGATAAGTCTGGTCCTGTTTTCATTGTTGTACCAAACGGAAAGGAGCAAAGGATGAAGGATGAAAAGGCATTGAAGGTAAACCCCAAATACGGTCCCGAATCACTGCTGTACCATGTGCTGCCTCATCTCAGAACCAAATCTTAACTGTATTATAAGAGCTAATATCAAGCTCTTTAGAAAAACCATAATTCCTAAGGTCTACCATGTATCTTTTGTTTCAGCAGAGAACTCTTCATTGAGCCTCTTTAACATAGGAAAGATTTCTTGTTGGCATAAAGTGCTTTATTTCATCAGTCCCTTTTGAACTCTTATAATTATTGGGCTTAGCTTGGAGACTGCACACATGGCTGGTCCGACTTTTGTCTGAATGTCAGTAATTGAGACTTGACTAGGACCTTCCCTACATCTGCATCTATAGGTTTTCCCAAGTTCATCCAACAAACATTTCATCAATCCCTCGTATGGGAAAGGCCTATGTGTTGGGGATAAAGAGACAAAAGTCAGACTGAGGCTGCCCTTGAGCTGACATTCTACAGAGGCTCGAGGGATACAGGATGCTCAGATGACTAGATTCAAGGTTATTTTGAGGATTGGTCTGGGGAAGACTTCATGGGGTTGAAGGGTGACACTTGCCCTGAGCCATAAAGGAAGGGAAACAAGGATGCTTAGGCTAAATAGAGGCAAACGCATGTCCTGCGTCTTGGCTTATTTGACTGTAAGTTCATCCTGTGAACACCGACTCTGTTGAACTCTGGCCTCTGAGGCTCTGACTGCCCAGGACGCTGTAACACAAGCAGGGTTTCTCTCTATAATTCCTTGGCACAAACACTGGGTTCATCCGCTCAGCCGTGCCCCAGGTGCTCATCTGTGACCCCCTGCAGGTGCTGAAGTGGAATTTCACCACTCCCCGAGACGAGTACATTGAGCAGCTAAAGATGCAGACGTCCAGCTGCGTGGCCCGGTGGTTGCAAGATGAGATGTTTCACTCAGACTTTCAGCATCACAACAAAGCCCTGGCTGTTATGGTTGATGTAAGTTTGGAGTAGAATGTAAATACCTACACTTGTTTGGTGGAGAAGCTGGGCATTTAGAGTCCAGATGGAGGGAAGAAACTGTTTGCAGCTGAGGTTTGGGTCTTATATTTGATCAGCTGTACCATGGAAAATAAACTTTGAAACAGCGAGATGAAATAAGAAAACCTGCCCAGGCGCCAAAGAATTGCCATCCATTTCCAAAGCTGTAGCTCCCTGTAGCGCTGGTGATGATGCGATCAACATATTGCTTCTCTCTCCGCCTCCACTCCTCTTCAGCCACGTATTCTCAACGATACTTCCTTACTCTTATTTCTGGGTTTTCTTACCTGAGTACCTTTTTATCAGCATAATCATCTGCCCCATCTCTCTTCTCCTCCACCTGCATTTTGTCCATCTTACTTCTTTTGAATAAAGTCTACCCATCCAGAGCCATATTCCTGTGCCAGGTCTCACAAGTCTTAGTGACACCTTGGGGTCCCATGTGTTTCCTTGAGTCACTATCCCCATGTCCTCTTGTTTGTATAAACCTTCCCGTGCTTTCTGGACATGCTTCACCCATATTCACTTGTGAATCTAACACTTCACATTTGTTCATTTCGTAAGCATTTTTAAAAGAAATATTGTAACATGTTAGGTGGAAATCTGACCTCTGATTACAAAAGACTTGAAGTCCCACTTCTGACACTTACTGGCTTGGTGACCCTGGGCAGGTCATTTAACTTCTCAGGTACTCAGACAGATGTATTTATTCCTGTCATTATTGGGTGTACTCCATCCAAAGGCCAGCAGCCTTTCATTCTGCTTTAATGTAAGCTTTAGTCTGCAAATTCACAACTCTTTCTCAGATACAGTTTTTATCAGCTATTCATTTACGTAATTGATTTCTTGTGTGAATTCCTTGCCTTGAGGACAACAGTGATGAAGACAGTACCTGTTTTCCTAAGGTCTGGAGAGCCTTGCCCAAGACTTTCATAATCCTTACCAATAATTCAGATTCTTTCTGCACTATCACTTATGTCAGTGTGGATCACCCTCGGTAGGTAATAGTCACCTTCCCAGTCTTTCCATCATGTTGTTCCTCTGTTAAAGGACCTCCGTTGGTTTTCTAAAAAGTCTAAGCAGCTATCTTCCATTGGCATTCAAGATACTTCATGACATGGTCCCTGAACAAGGATCTCACCTTGAAGAGACCATCAGCTAAGTTAATGTTCGCATACAATCTAAAAACTGACTTTTTAGCACCTTGTGCTCTTTGCCACCATTCTGCCTCCATCACTGTAGCACTGTGACGGAGCAAAATAGAGACCATTTTAGATCTTTATTTCATGTATTTCTGTAGGAAAAACATTGCTAAGTACAGTCTCGTTGGTGATGAGTCTCTTTGTATGTAATTGCATTGGTCTTTGGAAAACAAATTGGATCATAGCCCAAATTCTCCATAGCATGGTAAAACTTTCAAGGCTTGGCACTCTGCTGGCATAGTCTTTGAGAACCCATGATCTCATCCATGCCATAATGAAACAGAGGAATGGAGTGTTACGGTGACGTGGAAAGAGAAACATGAGGAGAGAGGGCAGTCTGTTGGGATCCAAATCCCTGGGTGTGCAACCTAGTTCTGATACTTTCTGGTAAAAGTACCCGAATTTCAGTGGGGGTAAAGGCATTCTTGGTTGTCTGTTAGTTTGTTTGATTCTGTTTTCTTAAAAGCCATGGTCTTTTCATATATTTTGTTCATTTTGTTTACTCAAGGATTTGCTTTTGTTGAGTTACGTTATAAATTAGGGAGAAAAAAACCTAAAGTCACATTCCCAGGTTTGCAGTATTTGGCTGTGGTATGATGGAAATGTATGTTTTATACAATTGAAGTTGTACTTTTTTCTTGTCTTCAAGCACTTGGAGAGTGAGAAGGAAGGTGTTATTAGTTGCCTGGATCTTATCCTGAAATGGCTCACTCTGAGGTTCTTTGATACCAATACAAGTGTCCTCATGAAAGCCCTGGAATACCTGAAACTCCTCTTTACCCTGCTGAGTGATGAAGAATATCACCTGACGGAGAGCGAGGCCTCCTCCTTCATCCCCTATCTCATCCTCAAGGTAGCGTGGCGTGAGCTCTTGTCCACCATGATTGTTCTTATCTCTCCTCCACTCTTAAGTTGGCTATGGAGTGACACTCCCTTTTCTCTTTAAGAACAGAATATATATGGAGAAGAAGACAGAAAAAGTGCTTTGCTTTACTGGATTTTTCTTGTTGACCAGGTTGGGGAGCCAAAAGATGTTATTCGCAAAGATGTTCGTGCCATCCTGAACCGGATGTGCCTTGTCTACCCAGCCAGCAAAATGTTCCCTTTTATCATGGAAGGAACCAAGTCCAAGAATTCCAAGCAACGAGCAGGTATAGAGAGAAAATCTGTCTGGCAAAGCTAGGTCACTGTACCAAGTGTCTCTTGGTCACAGCTTATGTTAGTCCAGCCTTTCTGGATGATTCGTTGAATTTTCTCTTTGGTTTCCTTAGAATGCCTGGAAGAACTAGGTTGTCTGGTTGAATCCTATGGCATGAATGTTTGCCAGCCAACCCCAGGAAAAGCCTTAAAAGAGATGGCTATCCACATTGGTGATCGAGATAACACTGTTCGCAATGCTGCCCTCAACACCATTGTGACAGTCTACAACGTGCATGGAGATCAAGTGTTCAAACTCATTGGAAATGTGAGTGACCTTTTTTTTGGTGTGAACGGATGGTCCCCAAATAGCTTGGAATTTATCTCAGACCTTCAATGATAGATAACCCACTGAAAGAATTTAGCAAACCAACCAGCCTTGTGGCAGACCTAAAACTACGAATTAGAGGAAGTTTGAGAGTCTCCTTCTGGCTACTTACTCGGAACAGTTCACTAACATGACTGGACTTGACTTCTACCTAACAATAAGTGGACACTTCATATCAATCAGTGTTAGACTTTTCAGAGTACTTTGAAATGTAATACTGAGTAGCCCTGGGGGTAAATTGAATGGGTGGAGATTTAAAAATACAGAAACTGAGGCAAAAAGAGAGAGGCAGGTGATTAGCGGAGAGGGGTCATCACATCCACAAGGACGCGGAGCTTCACGCCATACACATTTGCAACTTTCATCGGTGAATCCTCCTCACTGTGGCTTCTCCTTTATTCTTATTCTGCTGCTAATGTGTTCTCTCATACCACTAGCTAGTTATTAATTAGTAGTTGTTAGAGAGACTTCAGCTTTCTGGGCATTAACAAAGTATGAGTTTTTATCTGTATATTCAGCCAGTTCTCGATTGGCATAAGTGGACAGTTCCACAGAGCTCTCCCTCCCCTCACAGGGCTGCCCCTCTGCTGCCTCCTACTGGGAACCAGAGTCCAGGCCAGCACCGCCACAAAGAGGAAGTGAATAATATATAATAATATAATGTGAATTTATATAAAATAAGAACTGTCTGTATACAAATGTGGGTCTTTATTCAAATGTTTCCTTATATTTTTGATCTGTGGTCTTTGAAAGCTAGTAGGGAGAACACCACAATGTTCTGAGCTCACAAAGCCCAAGGGTGCTTTGAATTCACCTTTGATTTGTCACACAGCTTTCTGAAAAGGACATGAGCATGCTCGAGGAGAGGATTAAGCGGTCAGCAAAGAGGCCAGTAGCTGCCCCAATGAAACAGGTGGAAGAAAGACCTCAGAGAACTCAGAACTTGAACTCCAATGCCAACATGTTACGCAAGGGGCCAGCTGAGGATATGTCCTCCAGACTCAAGTATGTACCAGAAAGTGACCATGTGAGGACTTTCCTTGTGGTCTCTGCCCTTATACTCAGAGCTTGTCCTGTAATGGGATCTTGAGTTCTTGTAACCATTGTCTTGCATGACAGAATGTCTGGGCAAATATTACGTAACAATGTTTGATCCTTCCGTCTTCATTGTCTTTGTCTTTGTCTCAAAACCTTTTCTAAATGGTATTGTGCCTTCTTTCACTGCTTCTCCGTGGACAGAATTATGTATCGCACTTACAGGATGTAAGTACTGCCTGCTAACTCCTGTTAGCAGGGCTCTTATATCTTTGTAACTTCTGACTTGGATTCATCCCCTCTGCAGGGTGACTGGCTTAGAGTTTATAAGCAGGGTGGTGGGGATGTCCATAAGTATGGATAAAATTGAGTCCCCTTCCTGCTCACAGGCGTCCATAGCCCACCCACCAATAAATGTGGCAGATATAATGCTAGGAGCCTCAAATTATTAGCCCATCTTCCTTCTATGCATTGTCAAGCTCAATAATAGTTAGATTCTGTTTGACTGCAACAGCTAATAAGCACACAATCCGGAACTGGCTTGGTGCCTCAGAACACATGGGTACACTGCTGGGGGTCATGCCACAAGGATCATGTTGACTCCCGTGAATCCCTGAAGTGGTAACATCCCTAGTTCAAATGGACCAGCATCCATTCCTTGCCACAAATATTCCCTTGAAAAGAAGTAACTCCATCCCTGGGAGCTATGTTCTGAGCACTACCTGAACTAACCCTCATAATGAAGATATCCTTAGTAAGCACCCATGTGGTGGTGGACAGGAGACAGGAGACCTTTGGGCAGGAGAGCCATCTCTTTGACCTTGTATGCTTTGGTCACAGAGGTGGGCTCTGAGCCAGTTTGTGGTGCCGTGTGTGTATATAGATGCAGCCTTAGTTCTCCTCCAAGTAAAATTGCTGATCTTTGAGTGCAAATTAACGAATAACTCCCCTTCCAGAATATCTATGAGTCAGAGTAGTTAACAGCCAAGAACCCTGATGAAAGACTCAAGCCAATCAGGAGGGTTGAGTGAAACCAGAAGTTAAACATTTGCTTGGAAGCTTTTTGGCCCTTGGTGGGCCTGCTCGTACCACTTGATGAGGAGATCCTACAGTTGTGCAGTAAACTCCTTTTCGCTCCCTTTAGCCAAGCTCGCAGCTTAAGTGGGCACTCTGAGGCAGCCCATACGGTACCCCGTGAATTCCAGCTGGACCTAGATGAAATTGAAAACGATAATGGTACCGTCCAGTGTGAAATGCCAGCCCTGGTCCAGCACAAACTAGATGACATTTTTGAGCCAGTCCTTATCCCCGAACCCAAGTAAGTCCAAACCCTTCCCTCCAGAGAATGCTGTTTTCAGTCACCCTCAGTAGGGTGGGTGGGAGCTGGGCAGAGGGAGGTCTAAGGTGGTTAGAGCTGATTTGGCCTGTGTGGTAATATTCCTGTTAGTGAGACTTGGGCCTAACAGAAAGTGACATTTTCCAGTTCACCATTGGTGCCTGGCTTCGACAATTACATTCACCTCCCTTTCCCTACTGTCCCCTAGGATTCGGGCCGTTTCTCCCCACTTTGATGACATGCACAGTAATACAGCATCCACAATCAACTTCATCATCTCCCAAGTTGCCAGTGGTGACATCAACACCAGCGTCCAGGCCCTGACCCAGGTAAGAGGAGGCCATTGTGTGTTTGAGTTAGAGCTCTAGCCACTGACCGCGAGAGTGATGAGTTGCACATCAGTGTGGCCACAGCATCGGGTGATGTGGGTGACACTCAGTATTAATCTGGTGACAAGCCAAGTGCACAGGGGCCATCTGACTCGCGGTCCTTCCTTGCTTTGTAGGGGACAGTGCTAACTTTCTGAAGCTTTTTGTGTGAGAATAGCAGGAATATTTCAGTGAAAATTCCAGAAGATCTTTGCATTTTGTTATTTTGGGTCCTATACTGGTACTGTTTGCATAGAACTTGATGTTTTAAAATAAGTAAATGTTTTAGTATTTAAATTTTTTAAAAATGAACAAATGGAGAATCCTAGATTTGACCAATGGAGAAAATGCAGAAGATGCACATTTTCATGTGCTTACCCTGGCTGATTTTTAAGTAAACCCTGGCCTGCAGGAGGCACCATCTTGATCAGTGCCAAGTAGTCCATTCAGAGTTTCCCCGTTTGTCTTAGAAGAACATGGTTGGAACAGCATGTCTTGGAATTTTGTCTTTAGATCGATGAGGTCCTGAGACAGGAAGACAAATCAGAAGCTATGTCTGGCCACATCGACCAGTTCCTGATTGCCACCTTCATGCAGCTGAGACTGATCTACAACACTCACATGGCAGATGAGAAGCTCGACAAGGACGAGATCATCAAGTTATACAGCTGTATCATTGGAAACATGATTTCAGTAAGGCTTGAACCCCCGGGAGAAGGACTCTGTCCTCTCTCCTTTCTTCCATTCTGTTTGCTCAGTACATGAACATCCTCACAGTATAGCCCATGGAATTGGGGAGGCCTTGAGACATCTAGAGCTGCACCTCCTGCACTGGTTAATGTGCCATAATTCTAGTTACTGGGAAGTAAAATGAACTGCTTGAGCACTGTTTGGAATAGCTGTACCTGATGCCTGTTAGATGCCCGGGAGTGCTGTGCTCACGTGGGTCTGCCCAGGCAGGATCATAGACATCTAACGTTCTTTGTCAGATAGGTGATGTTTCTTCATTCTTTGAACAATCTCTGTTGCCCTCTCCTTCTCCAACGTTCCTCCTGTTGTGAATGCTAGCTCTTTCAGATGGAAAACCTCGCCCGAGAGGCCTCCACTGGCGTCCTGAAGGACCTGATGCATGGGCTCATTACCTTAATGCTAGACTCTCGGATTGAAGATCTCGAGGAAGGACAGCAAGTGTTCCGTTCTGTCAACCTCTTGGTAGTGAAGGTGCTAGAGAAGTCCGACCAGACCAATATCTTAAGGTACGACTCAACTCTTCATGTGTAACCTGAAACAGGTTCTTTGCCAGAACACCTAGCCCTAGGGGAGAGACCTTTGCGTGGAAAGGATGCTGCTGGGTCTGGGTAGGTTTGCCTAACAAGCTGGCCTGTGCACTTTTCAATGAGAAAATTAATGAGTCATTAATAATTACCTGTCCCTTTTGCTTACTGCTAATAATAGCTCAGTCAGTTATCTCAGCTACTTTGGCAGCGGACAGCGGGCGTAGTTGTGTGGCAGGGACAGGCAGCAGTGAGGCTCAGAACGAGCTTCCTCCACTCCTGTCCTTATACTGAGGCATGTCAGTTGGACCAAATCTTTGATGAATGAAACAGCACTTACGAAGCCCTTGCTCTGTGCGAAGCACAGACAGTCCCTGCTCTCCAGGAGCTCTTACATAAATGGGAGGAGATCATATGTAAAAAACAGTCATTGGCAGGGCCAGGACGTTCTTGAAGTATGGCCTTGGGTCAGTGGCAAGGTGCAGGGGTCCTGACATGATGGTGCTACCAGACTGCAGGGTAAAAGTCAGTGGCAGGGTAGACACTGTGACCCTCTGGTCTTCCGTGCATCTCATCAGATTCTGATCTGTGATTAATTGAGCAGTCCAGAGGAGGGTGAGGGTAAAGGGCCCAGGGCATCCCCAGGAGGGATGCTCTTCCCTTCTCAGCCCTCTTGGATGGGTTCTTGGACAGCCTTGGGTCTGGAAGGAGGGGGAGGGGAAAACGAGGAGCCATTGGACCTGAGACACCTTCCTGCAAACCAAGTAGTGATGGGTTTAACAATGGGGAGTCCGCTGGACACGTGGCATGCAGAGTAGTGAGCTCAGCAGGCTCTTCATTTCGTATGTTGGTAGAGAGTGCCTAGCCAAGCAGCCTTGGCCTCTCCATGTTGTGGTTCTTAATGTGAGATTCAGATGGACTGGTTGATGGCCTTTCTTGTTGTTTAAATGCTGCTTCTTGTCTCCTCTCTAGTGCCCTGCTTGTTCTGCTCCAGGACAGCCTTCTAGCAACAGCCGGTTCTCCCAAGTTCTCTGAGCTTGTCATGAAGGTGAAGTCTAAATTCAGACGGGAGGTGGGGGAGGAAGAAGGGAGAAGGGAGCACGTCTCTACCTCGCACCTACCTGCACAGTGCCAGGCATTGTGCTAAGCACTTTTACAAATGTTATTTGATCCTCACAACCACCCTGGGAGATAGATGCTTTTATGATTCCTGATTTGCAATTGGAGAAATTGAGGGAAATAGAGGTGAAATGATTTGCCCAGGGTCACACATTGAGGGTGTCTGAGGCTGGATTTGAATTCCGGTATTCACTGTACTCACCGCCTACAATGACACTCAGTTGGAACTAAGATAATAAGAAAAAATTTCAAACTAAATTAGTCCTCATTATCGCCACATATGGCAGGTTTCCTGATATCTTCCCCATCCTAATTTAGCCTACAGTGTAACTCTACTTTCCTGACCACTCTACCCAACAAGCCTTCTCTTGTAGCAGAAATTCTTTTAAACCAACAACACATCAGCAAAACCATCCCCCATGTTGACTGTATCTGACAGCAGTATGAATAATAGGACATGCCCGTAAGTCCCCCAACTCCCCAAATGGAGAGCATGGTCATTCCTACTCTTCTTCTAAGCCAGCCCTGGATGTTATAGTGACATGGTGCCCAGTTTGGAGAAGGAGCCACTTCTCAGTGTTTTCCTTCTTTCCTTCCACATTGGTAGAATTTGACTGTAGCCTTGAGGTTGAATATCTGTATCAAATGTTTGATACGATTTCTTGCCTAAAAGAGATGCTTCTGTTAGCAAGAGACCTTCTGGATCCTCTTCTGGAACAGGTCCACAGCACTGAGTTCTAACGTAATAGACTCTTCAGCTAGATGCCCCCTTGAGCATATCTGGGCCTGTTTTCTAGTCCTAGGGTTTTTGAGGCACCTGAGTCAGGTGGGTGTGGCTTTATGACCTCATGGGGCATGTTATAATCAGCCAAACTGTAGAGGCTCAAAGCAATCCATACGTCTTGGAGCACAGACCTGTTTGTCCCAGCTCAGCCTCTATGAAGCTCAGTTTCCTTTTCTGCTAAGTGATCCCTGGACTCACAGCAAGACATGTGTGAGGAAACAGTTTGTTAACTGGAAAGCACCCTGTCTAGTGCTTGGGGGAGAGCACACAATTATACCCTGTGGCTTTGAATGGAGAAGTGCCGGGAATGGGAATCTTTCACCGGGGGCAGTTGGTTTTTGGTTTTTTATTTTTGTTGGTTTGTCTTTCCCTTTGTTTCCAACAGTGTCTCTGGAGAATGGTTCGACTTCTCCCTGATACCATCAACAGCATTAATCTGGATAGGATTCTCCTGGACATCCACATCTTCATGAAAGTCTTCCCCAAAGAGAAACTGAAGCAGTGCAAAAGTGAATTCCCCATTCGGACCCTGAAAACTCTGCTGCACACCCTCTGCAAGCTGAAGGGACCCAAGGTGAGCAAAAGAGATGGCTAGTGTGCCTGCCAGCTGGCCCAGAAAACAGCTTTGGCTTGGTGTCACTGCCAGTGGGACCTGCTCTTTTCTCCCCCAGATCCTGGACCACCTTACCATGATCGACAACAGAAATGAGTCTGAACTGGAAGCTCACCTGTGCAGGATGATGAAGCACAGTCTGGACCAGATGGGTGGAAAGTCTGACAAGGAGACAGAGAAGGGAGTGCCTCGGGTGGTGAGTGATAGCACTGGGGGTATAGAGAAAGAAGATCGGCCCCTCTGGCCAGGGAGCCCTCATGCTGAGGGCAAAGGCACAGCCACCAGGGCTTTGGGCATCTTCTCTAATGGCATTCCGTTACCAAAACTGTATTGGTTTCTGATGTTGAACCATTTGGTGGTGCCAGGGACCATGATGTTAAGAACTCTCCTTTCTGAGTCATCCAGACTGTAGCTCCTGAGGAGGCAGGGGCTGCAGGAGAAGTTAGGAGGCCACATATCCACACAGTGGCCTGTGGCTTTGGTGACCAGACTGGAAGCAGGGCCATTGGTCAGGGTGGGGAAGGAAAGAGCCCACACTGGGGTTCCAGGGCTTAGGATCCTAGAGTATCTCCAGCAGTGATGAAGTAGCTGTGTCGCTATTGGACCCACTGCTCTCTTCTCCAGTTGCATTGACTTATCTGACCCACCAGTAGCAGTGGACGGTGGCCATAGTGGGTTTCTTTTCTACAGAATTTGGAGGAGCCCAAGTTTCTTATACAACCACACCCATCTGAACCTTTGTCTTTGTGAGCCAGAGTCATGCGTAAATGTTCTTCTTACACCTTGAGAAATTTCTTGGCCAAGAGTCAAGACCAAATAAAGATGATGATCATTGTTGCATTTTGGACAGAGGGGCCCAGAGCGCCTTCTGCCATACGTGGGACTGATCCAGTCCCTGAATTGGCTTGGCCCCTTGGCATCATCCCAGCACAGGTGCCGGCCTCTTCTAGGTCATGTGCAAAACCAGAGGGCCATTGGGAACCTTGGTCTTAACTTAGTTTTTCTTATCCTTAAACTCTTTAGGATGAAAAATCATCAAAGGCCAAAGTGAATGACTTCTTAGCTGAAATCTTTAAAAAGATTGGCTCCAAAGAGAACACTAAGGAGGTAAGAGAGGAGGTCATCCCAAGGAGAGTCCTCTTTATGGAAACAAGTCCCCACTCTGCTGCTAACGGTGGATCCTCTTCTGCTCTTGCTCCCTTTCTGATTCGTCAGGGCCTAGCAGAGCTGTATGAATACAAGAAGAAATATTCTGATGCGGATATCGAACCCTTCCTGAAAAACTCCTCTCAGTTCTTCCAGAGCTATGTAGAACGAGGCCTCCGAGTGATAGAAATGGAGAGGGAAGGCAAAGGACGCATTCCATCTTCAACAGGTAGAATTTCCTCCAAGGATGAGGTAGATGTAGCTCCCCAGGCACAAGAACCTTGTGTGTTTTGGGGGGCGGGGAGTGCAGAAGAGGGGCATTCATCCAAAGAAAGTGTGCTTGCCTTAGTTCCCTAAGCTGGTGAGAGGAACTGATGGTCTAACTCCCGGCTGCTGTCAAACATTGTCCTTTGGAATGAGATTCCTTCAGTTCAGCCAACATCTGAGCGCCTCCTGTGTGCCAAGCATTGCAGGAGCTTCTTCAGTGTAAAAGGAAATTCCACCAAGTTCACAGCATTAGCTGCACTGTCCATCGACCCCTCAGGGTTTGCTCACCCAGAATGGTGCCAGGAGCAGTTGGAGGAAGGTGCAGTTGCCCTCCCAGTTTTAAACGTTAGCAACAGGATCCACATAGCATGATGGAATGGTCAGGCATGCGTTTCTAAGTGTACTCAAAGCTTCCATTTTCACCTTCCTCTTAGAATGTAGAACTTGGATGAGTTTATGTTCCTTTTGTAAGTAGGACTGCCCATCAGGTAGTAAGGCCTACAAGCACTTCCTGCCCCAACTCTTTGTTATTCACCTATTCGTCAAACATTTTGGCTCCTCCTTTCCTAAAAAGTCCCTCTTTCAGAGCACCTTCTCCTTGGGCCTTTAGGTGCCTTTCACAGTTTTTATGGTGATTTCCTCTAATTTCTCTGCTTCCTGAACCAACTATTTCTCCACACACCTACAGTTCTGCCCCAATGCTGCAAGGCCTTGTCTTCCCACAGTTTGCTTTTGTATGGGCCCAGGAGTCCTGAGAAGCTGTGGGCCCTGTGTTCTTTGGGTGGACTGGTCAGTCTCTGCGGACACTGAGTGAATCCTGAGGTCTTCTTATTGCTGTGGTGTCTAGTCCAGGCTCCGTGTATTAGAAATAAAAGCTTTCCTTTCCAGGAGATGAGCTTTAGCTCTCTCTGAGCTGTGCCCTGGTGGGCTCTGAAGCCTGGGGACTAGATAAGCCTCCCAGGGCTCCCAGCAGGGCAGAGGGTGCTCGTGGGCATGAGGGAGACCCTGTGCGTGCATGCACCAGCTGCCCATGAACTCTCTCGGGCTTTCTCTTTCTTAGGGATTTCTCCTCAGATGGAGGTGTCATGCGTCCCCACTTCTACAAGCACAGTGTCCTCTGTGGGAAACACAAATGGGGAGGAGGTCGGACCCTCCGTCTACCTGGAACGGCTGAAGATCCTGCGACAGCGCTGTGGTCTAGAGAACACCAAGGTAAGATTAGTCTTTCTCCTGAGCCGGGAGCTGCAGCACTAGCTGGTTTCGGAGCCTGCTGACAATCCGTTTTCTCTTCTGCCACCAGCAGGACGACAGGCCTTCGCTGACCCTGCTCTCCAAGCCTTCGGGACCCGCGGTGGTCTCCTCCACAGACATGCTCCACAGTAAGCTCTCTCAGATCCGGGAGTCCCGAGAACAGCACCAGCACCTCGACCTGGATTCCAACCAGATGCACTCGGCTGCCACTACCACCACCTCCTCCTCCACAGCTGCTAACATTGATGACTTGAAAAAAAGACTGGAGAGGATAAAGAGTGGTCGCAAATGAAGCTCCCCATGCGCTCCCCAGCTTTAGTTTACTCAACTAGAAGTCTTCTTAGTTCCAGGCGGCCTGCCCAGGCCTAGGCGATACAAACTGGTTTTATGTCTAACACTGCGGCTCTTGGGGGAGGACGGAGTCTCTTTGTACATACTCTGCTTCTCTCCATGAGCTTCCTGCCCATAGAAGACTGTCTGTGTAGTAGCTTAGTGTACAGACCTGTAAACAGCCGTCCTTCTCTCTGCTCAGACTGTGTTCTCATCTCTTTTTTTAATTGCTATTATTTGTAAAATTGACTTAATATTTCCTAGCTCTTGACTATTAGAAACTCTTTAGTGGTTTTCCTTTGAGTTTGTGAGCTCTCCTCTGTAACCCTAAAGGGTCGGTCTATTCTGTATGGACGCATGGCATGATAAGGCTAATTTAATTGTCTTTTGTAAATAAAGTTTGCATTAACTCTAATGGTCTACCAAGAACCAACCCCATAGTTGGGAAGGTAGAGCTTCCTCTTGGCTGGAACATCCACAATTTAACCAACCACAAGCATATGGGTCACTTCAGGTGGAGTGTGACCTTTTCTCTTGGCTCCCGGACGCAGGACATGCACCCCATCTGCCTGACTCTCCAGGAGGCTCCAGGAAGCTCCTGCCCACTCTGTTAGGCACCTCCTCGACTTCTGTGCTGGTTTTGCCACTGCTACCTGCACTGATGCAACTCATTGGAGTTCTGGGCCCTGCTAGCTCATCACTCCAGCATGGTTCACCTTGTCTTCGGATTAAGAGGAGCCTTTCATGTGACTATGTCATCACATCTGCCCTTGGGCATCACACCTGTCTACCCTTGGGTCCCAGGACAATGCCAGGGGCCATTCAATAAAAGCGGTTGTTCTCAGGATCGTTTAGTTGTAACCCCTAGGGAGCAGGCCAGATCTTGGGCCCTTGGCCGCCTCACAATGGCTGTGCTTCAGGGCCAGTTGGCATGAGGATCGTTTCTCTGCTGAGTGAGGCAGATGTACATGGAATCTGTCACTTCTTGTCCAAGGAGTGTTGTAAGCCCTCCCCAACACTTAATCATAATAAAGAAGACTAAAGACCAGTTCAAAAGCAACTGATGCATATGTCTGCAGTTTAGTGAGAGAAACTGGAGTGAAGCAAAGCAGTAGCATGTGGTTTGACATGTGCATCCCCACTGGCCAAGCCATGACCTGCCCTGCCTGCCTGCAGTTTACTTTGCTTGGGGCTGGGACTCAGGCTCAAACCATTGGACTTTCCGGCCCTGAGCATCCATCCTTCCCTCATTGGGCTTTAGCTGCTGCTTTTTGTCAGATGAGAGGCTTCTGCCTAGCTTTGTCTTATGCTGTGTGTTCAATGGCTTGATTAGCCTTCTGCTACACTGCCTAAACTCAGCCTCCCTTGGTCAGTGGGAGCCCTCACTCCTTTTTCCCCCATCATGGGGGAAAGAAGAATTAAATCCCTGTGGTGTAGACCAGGAGACTCATGTTTAGCAACCAGGGAGTGACAAAAGCAAGAGGAATTGATAAAGCCATCCCTACCAAGGGTGTTTATGTTCTGCCTGGTAAAAGAACCCTCCCTCCCTCCACTGTTTGGAGGCCTCTGGGCCGGCCACACCCTAAAAGGCAACCAGTCCCCTGGTTTCATTAAGGCCTTGCACATGTAAGTGCTTTACAGTCTAGTGTCCTCTCCTCCCACCATGCTCTCAGCTGGGGGCCAGTTCCTCTGACCATGTTGTAGATCCTCTGGCTTGCTCCTGGAACCCACAGCTCATTGTTTGCACTGGGCTGTATCTAGATTTTGATTCTCTCTGGTGTCCCTTGAGCTGGACTTCTGTCTTAAAAGGGATTTCCCACAATGATGCCTAGAAGATCGTGTGTCACCAGATAACACTGGCCCACCCTGAAGCCAGAAGACCGCCTGTCTATGGGCAAGTCTATGAGCCTCTGTCCATTTCTTTACTTGTAAAATGGGAGGGCTGGACTAGCTTTACCTCCAAGTGCTCCTCCAGCTCTGACTGTGATGCTGTAACCTCCCATGCCTTTCTTTACCTCAGGGCTATGAGAGAAGGTTAGAGTGGGCCAAGAGAGGTTTGTAAGAATACCTTAAGCCCTCTGTGCCTTGGGGAGGTGGGGGAGCAGGCAGAAAATGCAAGGATCTCAGAGTATAAATGTGTTGTTCAGTCATATCTGACTCTTCTGACCCCATTTGGGGTTTTCTTGGCAAAGATGCTAGAGTAGTTTGTCATTTCCTTCTCCAGCTCATTTTACAGATGAGGAAACTGAGGCAAGCCAGGTTGAGTAGCTTGCCCAGGGTCATACAGCTAGTGCGTGTCTGAGGCCAGAGTTGAATGCAGGAAGATGAGTCCAGGCCCTCTATCCATCGCACCTAATTTCCTGACAATTAGACACCCCAAAGTGGAATGGATGGGCTGGATGACCGTTGTCAGGGACATCATGGTCATCTTCAGGTATGGTTTAGGGTACATGACTTCCATGATCTCTCTCAACTTTATACAGTATGTTTCTGTAGAACTGTCGGGTCAGAAAGAACATCCCTTTAGACTTGGACCTCTAGGCCAATGCAGTTGAGAGTGAGTGTTGCATCATGGATGAAGTTCTGGATCCAGGATGAGCAGGGCTCAAATTGCCTTCAGATACTTACTAGCAGGGCATGTCATTTCACCCTGTTTGCCTCAGTTTCCTCATCTAAAGCGGGGATAATAACACTACCTACCTCCCCAAGTAGTGGGAATTCAGTGAGATAATAATTGTAAAGTGCTTGCCATAGCGCCAGGCACATAGTAGGTGCTGTGTAAATGCCAGCTCTTCCTAGGTCTACTGTCAAGCCTTTTTACAACATCAAATCCAAGTTTGTCTTGATGTAGCTTCTACCCATTGCTCCCAGTTCTCTTTCTCTGCCTTCCCCACCGCCACCACTCTGAAGGGTTTCCTAAAGCCAAGCATGCCCCAGCCAGTATGCATGGGGCACCGAGCTGGGCTCCTCATCAGGTGGTGGCTGTCAGCATCCCTCCTACAGTGTGGGGGCCAGGATGGGTCTGATTGGTTCAGAGGACAAAGGGGCGAGCATTCTGTTTCTGAAAGGTGCGCTGCCCAGGACCGACAGCTGTGTCCTGCCGCAGTCACCATCCCTCACTCATCTCGCTTCGTTAACACAAATCAGTGTTATTACATAGGTCATCCCCAAAAGTCTCATGACAGTTTTAAGCTTTAAAAACTTTATAAATAGGGGAGCAAAGGGAACAGAATAAACATTTGTATAATGCCTACTCTACGTCCCAGGCACTGTGCTTTACCAATATTTAATATTTACAAATATTGCTCTTTTGGTCCTCACAGCAATCCTGGGGCGGGTGTTATTCCAATTTTACAGATGAAGAAGCTGAGGCAGACAGAAGTAACCTTTCCAGGCTCACACAACTAGTAAGTGTCCAAGGCCAGATTGGAACTTGGGTTTTCCCCACTCTAGGCCCAGCTCTGTGCCACCCAGCTGCCCTGTGTATAAATGCTACCACTCCAAAAAGCAACATTTGAAAGGTTTAGTATTTAAAATTTTTAAAGGTTCATGTTTCTTAGTAAAGTTCACCATGACCACTGTCTTGTGAACTTTGTAAGAAACTGATTGGCTGCTCCCCAGGAACTAAGAGGATTGCCTTTGTAAGCTTAGCCTTAAGTTCATACGAAGAATGAGGTTTGGATGCAGAGGAAACAGCTTGGACAAGACCCCACAAGATAACAGTCAGAGATCGATCGGGTCTCTGGAGTGTCGTCAGCAAGGGAACCTCTTCTGCGCATCCCCAGGTCAGAGAAAGTTCTGTCCGGACACTGTTCCACATGTAGTGCAGAGAGGCCCCATCATGTTCAGATGAAAAGGTCATTCAAAATTCACAAAGCTAAGTGAATGTAAAAGAAGTCTAAATTCTCAAATTATGGGGGGGGGGGTAGCATTTTTACTTCTGAGATTATTAGAGCCTAAGGACATTAGGGACCCCCCATGTTCTGTTGGTGATCTGACTTGGCTGATGTATTAGCGAAACTTTTTAGCTTGGTGTCATTTACAAGTTGGGTAAATATGGCATCTGTACCTTTATCCAAGGGGTAACTAGGGGGCACGGTGGACAGAGGGCCTGGAGTCAGAAAGTAAAAGAACTTGGTTCAAATCCAGCGTCAGATCCTAGCTGTGTGACCCTGGCCATGTCTCAACACCGTTTGCCTCAGTTTCCTCTTCTGTAAAATGAGCCAAAGAAGGAAATGTCAAAGCACTCCAGGATCTTTGCCAAGAAAACCCCAAACGGGGTCAAGAAGAGTCAGACCCAAAAAAATGACTAAACAACATGACTTTATCCAAACTTTAGACAAATATTCAGTAGCACAAGACTAGAACCCTGGGGTATTCTGCTGGAGACTTGTCAAGCTGGTTCCAAATCCTGCGCCTTTCATTCACTCCATCCATCCATCCGTCCGTCCGTCCATCCGCCCACCCATCCGTCCAGTCATTCACCTGTAGCACCCAACTCCACATGAACATAGAGATTCCAGCCCTGAGTCAGACCGTGGTTCATATAGTCTGATTGCCATGTTGGCCCAAGGGACCTGCTATGGGAGGGCACGTTGGTTCTCCCTGATATCCTAAAAGATCAGACAGACCCCTTAACTGTTGTTTTAAAAAAAAAATCCTAAGTTCCATTTCCTTTTCCAGTTTACAAACAGACAACTCAGTGGACTGATATAGATAAGATCATGGGGGTTGGTGTCTGGAAGAGGCGAGTTCAAATCCTGCCTCAGATTTAGAAGCCAATTGACTTCTCTCAGCATCAGTTTCCTCATCTGTAAAATGGAAATAATGAATAATACCCAGTTCTCAGAAATCAGAGAACATGTAAAGCACTTTGCAACCCTTAAAATGCCAGCTTTGATCAAAGAAGGCTATGTGTAAAGGGGGTAGAAGAGCCTCCACTCCATCGGAGACCCGAGTGAAGACTGAGGTCATCCTTGTTTTCATTAAACCCTAAACGAAACTTGGTATTCCCTTTAATTATTTAAGACTGCCAAAGGGCTCCATGGTCCCCAAAGGATAAGAACCCCCGTCTTCCAAGGTGATTTCTTTTCCAGAAGTGGTTCTGTTTGCTCCACATGGTGGCTTGGTTCTTAGATGTTCCCAGCAGCCCCTCTGGGAGCTGTCTTTGTGAATTTTGAGTGGCCTTCCTTTGACACCCAGGACAAGGAGCTGAGGCTGAGAAGCAGGGTAGCCAGAGCTCACAGAGGGAAAGATTTTTATTGGGAAATAGATATTTTAGAAGTAAAAAACAAACACAAAACCTTCCCACTTCATCGGGGAGGGGGAAGCTCCTCCAGTTCATGCTCCTTGCTCAGGGGTCTTCCAGTTGGTGCCCTAAAGTCCAGATCGATCGATGGTTTTCTGTATCCACTTCTTCAGACGGAAGACATGAGTGTAGAAGCCGTATTTCCCATCCCGGTCACAGCCTTCACCCCAAGACACGATTCCCATTTGGTACCAGCGGTTGTCAAAAGGGCTCTTAAAGAATACAGGATTTAAGATGTTGGAGGGATGCCTCCGTCTTCAAAGCACCATCCCTCCCCATGTCCGGGATAGGGCCGTGTGGCATAATTCTTGCACGTGAGAAGGAGTGGAATGAGAGTGGAAAGACAGTTGTCTTTGGGTATATCAAGCACAACCTAGAATGCTGCTGTGAAGTCCCTCTAAATACCGGAACCCTGGGACAAAGGTCCAGTGGCCCTGGCCTAGTTTTAGACCTGTCCAGGACCCTTTCCCAACCCCATGCTTTGCCAGATGTCCATCTACCCAGAAGTGACATTCACCTTCATAACAAAAGGCCCACCACTGTCTCCTTCACAAGAATCCCCTCGTTTCTCATCGTCAGGCTTGTACCCTAGAGAGGGGGTAATAAAGTCGTTTGCTTCAGAAATCAGACCCTTGCCCATTCTGCCCGTCCCCAAGGACACCTGAACGGGCAGCAGGCCAAACTTGTCTCTACCCACTTTTTCTTTGACTGCTTAAGTGGACCTTGGACCTTGTGTTTCCTCTCCCAGTCCCTCCTCCTGCCCCACAAACTTGCCAGCACAGAACATGTTGTCAGTGATTTTGATCCGAGTTGAAGCCCGGCAAACAGCCTGCTCTACGATCGGGAGGTTGATTTTCTGCATAACGGTGGGCAAGTTTTCTCTAGAGGAGGACCATGTCTCCTTCAGGTTGCCCCAGCCAGTGACCCTCCCTTTGTACCCGGATAGGAATAACCTGGAAAGAGAGAGTAAATGCAGACCCCAGACACCAGTGGACCTGGCTTCTCCCAGTATCCAGCCCTCTCTTCTGCTATGCCTCCCTCTCCAGCCCAAGCACCCACCCAGGCACCCCCCCCTCCATGCCCAGGCTGTACTTGTGGACAATGTCCTTGGAGGGTAGGCACACGGGATGTATGTAGTCACTGAAGGGGATGGGTTGTTTTAGCTTCAGCAGAGCGATGTCTCGGTCCAGATTCTCCTTCCAGTTGTATTTGGGGTGGATCAGGATCTTCTCCAGCTTGGCGATCTTCTCCATGGAACGTTCATACCTGTCCAGGGCCCAGCAAGGGGGTGAGGGGGATTCTCGAAAAAAGCCTTCTCCTGCTGTACTAGGGAGAGCCCCACTCCCCCACACATTGAATTCCCTTCTCTTATCTACCTCTCCCCCACTAGACTGGGAGCTCCTTGAGAGCAGGGACTGTCTTTTGTCTGTCTTTGAATCCCTAAGGTGCCCAGCACGTAATAAGGAACTGCTTAAATTTTTGTTGACTCCGCCATGATTTGGGGCATGACACGTCTCAGCCTCTGTTTCAACCCTTTTAAAATGAGGGAGTTACACGATGCAGGAGGAGATGAGAGATTTTGGACATGACAAACGTGGAAATCTGATTTCATGTTTGTACCAATTTGTCATATGAATTTTGTTCTTTTTCGCTGTGGGGTAAAGGGGAAGGAGCAGGGAGGGAAAACGAACGCTTCTTAATTAAAAGATAAGTAAATAAAAGCAAAATTTAGAAACAAATGCATAGACCTGGGACAAAACCCCAGTCAGCCATCCCTAAAATTAACTGAGTGAGTGAGAGAGCTGGAACCTTGGCTTCCCAGGACGGATAGGGAAGGGGGGGCAGGGGTCTCATCAGAGAGGCCTGATGAGACTGAGGCCAGATGTGGCCAAGGGCTTGATTTGTTCTGTTTGACTCAAGCATCCATATTTGTTTTTATGAAAATGGCAGGGGTGGGGGTGGGGGGTGGACTAGATTTTTCATCCATCCCAGTCTTCCATCCTAGAAGCACCCTCCTTCCCAAGGACCCCAGAGCCCTGATGAGGCTCTTCCAGTAGTGAGAATAGAGGGTGAGGGTATCAGAAGGGGGCAGAGTAGAATGTGTGGGAACCTGAGTGGCTCCCCAAGGTTAAAGCCACAAGGAATGGCTGGGGGGGGGGGGGGGGGCGGGCATGGCTGGGTCATTTTGAACCAGGCTTAGGGCTGGGATAGGCCTTGGAGGTCCAACCCCTTCACTTGACAGTGGAGGCAAAGACAGTTGTGCTCAGAAGCACTGGAGAGACCAACTACATCCAGGACATCTCTGGGGCCATAAACATAGCTTCCCTTTCTACCAGGTTTTACAGTAGAGAAGGCAAGCATTATTCCATTTACAGATGAGGATGACTGAGGCTCAGAATGGCTAAACGCCTCACAAGAACGACTACTGAGCACCCAGGCCTCCTGCATTCAGGCCCTTTCCCAGGGTCAGCCTTCTCCCTGGCTCTCCCTGGGCCAGGGGCCAGCCCACCTACCCCCACCCCTGGCTCCGTACTTGGAGCGATGGTGTTTTCCAATGCGCACTAGCAGGTCTTCCACTGTGAAGTTCTTGTCCCAAGGCGGGTAGAAGAGGCAGTGCGCAGCAGTGAGGATCCAGCGGTCACTGATGAGACTGGCTCCACATAACAGTTCCTGAGGGGACTTCCGGAAAAGCATCACCTGCCTGGAGGCAAAAGGGGGCACCTAGAGTCAGTCACCGCTACCCTGCGTCCTAGGGCCAGAACATCGCCCTTATAATCCTTAAAAATATTCAAAACGTCGTCCTGAAAACAACCCTGAGAGGTAGGTGACTTCAGTATTCTTGGCCCTGTTTTACAGAGGAAGAAACTGAGTCAGAAAGATTAAGTTACCTACTCATTATCACACAGGTAGTGAGTGTCTGAGCTGGGACCTGAACCCCTGTGTTGTGGCTGATCTGTTTACTAATCCATAGCTAACCTCTTCCATCTGGTGATCAGATGTGATGGAGGAGCTGAGGAGACTGCTAGGAGTGAGGTAGGGGAGACCAAGGGGGAAGACAGCTTGGCAAAAGGCTGAGCAGTGACTAGGAGGAGAGAGAGGTCTTGTGGCCCAATGGGATGGAAGAGTCAATGGGAAGCCTTTGTAGGACCAGGGCAAGAGAGGCCACCTTTGAAGAAAGCGAGCAGGGAATAGGGAGAGGGAGACACAGATAATGAGAGACAGACACAGAAAGGGAGAGAGACACAGAGAGAGATGGAGAGACACGGAGAGAGAGAAGGAGAGACACGGAGAGAGAGACCCGGAGAGAGAGAAGGAGAGACACGGAGAGAGACATAGAGAGAGAGACACAGAGAGAAGGAGAGACACGGAGAGACACAGAGAGAGATGGAGAGACATGGAGAGAGAGAAGGAGAGACACGGAGAGAGAGACCCGGAGAGAGAGAAGGAGAGACACGGAGAGAGACATAGAGAGAGAGACACAGAGAGAAGGAGAGACACGGAGAGAGACAGAGAGAGATGGAGAGACATAGAGAGAGAAGGAGAGAAAGAGAAGAGAGAGAAGGGATGAATCCTGGGGCACAGTGCAGGTGGAGCCTGGGGCATTAAGGTTAAGGGCACAGGGAGGGGGCTCAGTCACACTGAAGATTAGGAAGCGAAGGAAATGGGGCAGAGCTGCTCTGAGTCATGTCTGGTCTGCTTCTGTCTCCAATTCAATCAGCATTTATTAAGCACCTACTCTGGGTTCGCCATTGTGCCAAGTGCCAAGCCCATTGCTGGGTCTTGAAGGACCTCCTCTGTAGGAGGGGTCACTTAAGCTGTTCTTGGAAGGAACCTAGACTTCTGCAAGGAGGGAATGTATTTCCAGGCATGGAGCACAGCTTTTACAAAGGCACAGAGGTGGGAAATATAATCTCCCAAAGGTGGAAAAGCAAGTAACCCCATAAAGTAGCAGGCTGGATTAGTTTTTCCTCTTTTTTCTTTGGGGGTGGGGGAGGCAATTGGGGTTGGGTGACTTGTCCAGGGTCTCACAGTGTCTGGGGCTGGATTTGAACTCCAGATCCCCCTCACTGAAGGGCTGGTGCTGCCCCCGGCAGAATGGATCATTAGATTTAAGGGTGAGTGGTAGCGTGTGTTGAGAAAAGAGAAGAAAATAGTCATCATCCTCACATTAACACTGGGCAGCCCTTGGGTGGGAGAAGGGACACAGGCAGTCAGGGAGTGGTGAGGTTGCATCCAGCAGGCCCCTGGCTCAGGGAGTCTTACCAGGGAGCAGTGCCCAGCTCTGCATCATCCCCATGCACGATGCGCCCACCAATGTAAGAATCCAGCAACTCATGCTCACTGTTGTCTTGGAGACCCTTCTTCTCAAACAGCGGCCGAAGCCCACAGCCTGCAAAGCCAGAGAGGGTCCCTGGTCCGTGAGGCAGCCAGGCCCACCCCGTGCCAGCCCACCCCGTACCAGGCCCTACTCTGGCCACTTTGCTTCACCTGCTTCTCCAGCACCAAAGGTCTTCTCGTTAAAAAACACTTGGTACTCCTGAAATGTGCTCCGACCCTCAATGTTCTCTGGCTCCGGCTCCAAGTTTCCATCCACCTCATCCAGAGGGCTGTCTGGGGGCAGGACAGGGAGTGCAGAGAGACCATGAGCTCCTTGGCCCCTTGACTTCTCTCCCACAGGCTCCATGAAGGCAGAGACTTCACTTGTCTCAGATTTCCTCCCCCAGGACCTTGCTTACACGTTAGCTTCTCAGTGGTTTTTGCTGAAAAAGTGGGTCCCCAGCTCAGGGGAAACCTTGGAATGAATGGGGCAGCAACGTGGCAATATGGGAAATAGGACCTCTGGAGTCAAAGGACCTGGGCCACTCTCTCCTGTGACACTGAGTTCTAAAGTCTCTTCTGGCTCTGCCATTCTAGGATCCTATAACTCCTTCCACCCCCAGTCAGCCTCTTCACCCTGAGTCTGTGCTTCATCCCCAGTCTCCCCCTCCCTCCCCCCACTTCCCACAGAAAGATGCCCATTGGGCATCTCCCACCCACAGCCTTGACTTCCCCGGAGCACCTTGGGGTGTCAGTCTGGGTGTCGGGCTCACCACAGTAGGTGGTCGGGCAGTACTCTGGACCAATGGGGTTCCCAGCCACAAAGCACCAGAGGCCTTCCTCATCACCATCTGGATTTCGGCAATAGTTCTCATCCAGGGACACAGCAGGATCAAAACTCTTCTCCTTGAGAAGCGGCTTCAGCTGCTCGGAGGCCCAGGGCAGGCAGGGAGCCCCAGACACACTGACAGCAAGGTGTCCTTGGTACTTCCGGCCCTCCTCAGGTTCACAAGGCTGAGAGCTCGTTGGTGCCATTGGACCAGGGCTTCTTGGGGTCAGAGGTACAGTGAAGCTGTTGTCCTTTCCTGGAGCAATTGGGAAACCAATTCATCAGAGAGTCTGCCCTGTGCCTGATGCCATGGGAAGTGCCCAAGATAGGTCAGAGGTCAACGCCTTCATTTCAAAGATAATGAAACTGGGATCGGGCAAGATCTTTGTTTGTTTTTCTGGATATACCACAAGGTGTTCAGCCATTCCCCAATTGGTGGGCTTCCCCTCGATTTCTAGTTCTTGACCACCACAAAAAAAAAGGAGACTTGGGGGTGTCTGTAGGAAGAGTATGGGGCCAACAAACAGGGAGCTATTGGAGTTTGGAGAGGTCCGAGGCAATCAACACAAGAGAATTATGAAGAAGTCTCCGTGGCGAGTGATCGCCAACATGAGATCTGCTCGATGCCCTTCCTGCAGGGAGGGCCACACTAGGTGGTCAGTCAGCTTGGCTTAAAGAACTTCCTCTAGTTCTTTTCTGCATGGGGGGAAGATGGTGGGAATAATCTAGGCCTGGGGTGTGGCAAAGCACAAGGAGCATGGGAGGGCAAGGGACAGCGGAGCTGAGACTGGGGAGAGAGGAAAGCGAAGTCAGGGCAGGGGTGTAAGCTGAGAAAGGGCTGAGGAATGGAGGTGTCGGAGCGCTTGGTCAGGGGCCTTCCAAGTAGACCGCGAGACATGGAATCATAGGTTATGATCAGAGAAGGAAATCAGGGTCAGGCTCTGATTGTGGAAGAAATGGCAAGACGCAGGGCAGGCGGCCTTAACCTACTTCATGTGCCCTGGACCCTTTGGGTAAGCAGTCTGGTGAAGCCTATGGATCCCATGTTTTTGAATGCAAAGATAAAATACATAGGGTTACCAAGGAAACCGATTACAGTGAAGTACAGCCAGGAAAACTTTTTTTACAAAGTTCACAGATCCAGGTTAAAAACCTGATCTTGAGATACTGACACATGGAGAGGTCGCTGTTTGATCTGAGGGCATGTCTACACCCATGTGAAAGACCCCTAGGGCAGAGGGACAGAAGCTGGGAAAGTGAGGAAAGCAGTGAGCCAGGCCCGAACTCCTGGAGAAAGAAACAGCCACTTGGGGGCCAGTCAACAGCATCTGCTGTGATCTGAAGATGGGGAATCAAGCTGGAGAGTAAGCTTCAGGATACTGAGCCTGAAAACGGCTGTGAGGAGCAAGCGGGCTTCTGCCGCCCTGCTAGCACCAGCCAGTCTGGGGCAGGTCTTATCTGCCAGGTGAGGGGCCCCAACCAGATGATTCCAAGGGCTCCCCTCACTCTGAGCCCCACTGATGATGCTACACAGAATGCTAATGGGGCAGCCCAGGATGAGACATTGTGATCCTTTGTCCCAGCTTCAGGCTGCTGTCCCCCCAGCTGCCCAGGCCACCCCCCTCCTGCCCCACCCCTCCTTGGCTCCCCCTCGGCTCCCCTCCACACTTTCTGGGCTCACCACAGATAGGGATACTGCACTCCTCTCGCCGCAGGGTAGGGTCACTGGTGTAGCACCAGGGTCCAGTGGAGCTGCCATCTGGGTTTCGGCAGAAATTTTCCCGGAGGTCAGCATTAGGGTGTGTGGAGGAGTTGAGACTGAAATAAGAAAACATTCAGCCCAGAGAGAGGATGGGTTTGGGGGCCAGCCCGGAACCCAGGACTCAGGTGAGGGACGTCCCTGGCCCCATCTTTCTCTGCCCCTGGGATTTGGAGGGAATGGGGGATGGGAAGGAGACTCACTCTGGCCTGTGTGGGTAGCGACTGCTCCAGAACTGGCACGGGATCCCAGACTTGGTGATGGAGATGTTTCCCCGGTAATTGGACCCAATGTCCTCTGCACAATTTCCTGTCAAAGCCCAGGTCCAGAGGAGGGTCACTGAGCCCTGCCCTGCTCTGGTCCCAGCTGGGTCCTCCTCACTCCCTGCCATGGAGGTGGCCCTGGCCCCTGTGCCGGTATTTACCTCATTGGATCCTCACAACAACCCTGGGAGGTAGGTGCAATTACTATCCCCATTTTACAGTTGAGGAAACTGAGGCAGAGATGAAGTGACTTGCCCAGGGTCACACAAGCAGTGTCTGAGGCTGAATTTGAACTTGGGTCCCTGTCTCCAAGCCCAGAGGTTGGCCCCAGGTCAGAGCCCCACATTGACAAGGTTCTTCCTCTCAGCTCTTGGCATCGGCCCATGCCTTGGAGATAGTTCTCTGCTCTGTCCAGCTTACACAGCCCTATGCCCTAGACAAAGTTCTGCCCCCTGACCAGCTCTCCTCCCTGAGCACAGCCCTTTACCCTGGGCACAGCTCTCTCCCGGGCATATTCCAGCCCCTAGCCCAGCTCCCCATGGTACCAGTGTGTTCCACCCCTCCTCACCTTCTAAGCAGGCATCGAAAATGACTCTTGAGGTTGTCCTCACAGATTCACAAACTAGGAAAGAGCCAGAAATGTCCATGGGAGCAAGGATGAGGTGCCAGCAGCCAGGAGCCTCTGAGACTTCATCAGCTTTGGCCCCCCTAAGCACCCCGAGACCCAGAAAGCCTGGGGCATCTGCCACAGGCCCAGGTTTGGAATTGAAAGGGAATAGGGTGGGCTGGGCAAGGTTATTATCCCCAGGGACGGGTGAGAGGTCAGAAGATTCCCAGTTGTGACCAGGAAAGTCCTGGGTTTAGCGTCCACCATCCCACCCCTGCCCAGGGTACTCACGTTTGTATTTGGTCCAGAACGTATCCTGTAAAGATGAAGGCTGGTGTTGAAGGGCTGGGACCACCTGCAGGCCTCTGCTCCCCTCCCCAGACTCCCCAGGCCAGCCTGCTTTGCTTGGGCCCCTTCTCACCGTAACTGTGATGGACTCCAGAGCCTCAAAGGCCTCTTCGTAGCTGCACAGCTCCTCTAGGCATTCCCGCTCCAGGTTTCCCTCTCGCATTTCCTCCAGGAGGCCCCTGTTGGCCCGCCGGACCCTCTGGAGCACAGACAGTGCCTTCTGCTGGTCTAGGAACACTGTATGGGAGGTGAGGAGGGGGCGGTGAGCCTTAGCCCCAAACAGGGCAGGGCCAGCTAAGAGAGGTCCAGACCTAAACCTCCACTCAGGAGGGTCGTCAATGGAGGTCAGAGGGGTGGGAGAGGAAAGTCGGAGTCAGAGGACTTAGCTCCCTGAGTCTCTGCCCACTCCTCTGGAGTAACCTGGCCTCACTCTACAGACAAGGAATCTTGGAGAGCTGAGGGTACCTGAACCAGGACACCACAGTTGGTAAGTAGCAGAGCCAGGATTAAAACCCAGTGCTAAAGACCATGGGGCTGGTCCTCCTGCTCCCTCCCTTGTTCTCCAGCTTGTCTCTGGAGGGTGCCAAAGACAAACCATTGGCTCCTTCCATCACAGAGAGCCCTGCTGCCTCTCTCCAACAAAACTACTCTTTGCCCTCATTCCTCTTCTCCTTCTCCTTTCAGACAGAAGCTGCCAGTCTCTCTTGATCTCTTATGTTTACTGTGGATCCCCTCCCTAGTGCCTCTGTTCCCTTTCTTTGGTGTTCCTGACCCTGTTCCCCATCCAGACCCCACAGAGTGTTCTAGGGGCCATAGTGTTGGGTCCTTACCATGGTCACAGTGGGCAAAGGATACCAAGACTCCTAGGGTCAGGTAGCTTTGTAGGGTCAGACCCTGAACACCCATCATGGCGCCCGTGGAGAAGCTGTGGAGGTAAGGATCACAGGCAGGCCGATCTGGCCCCTCTGGGTTAATGTTGAACCAGCATGAAGAAATAGGAAAGAAGGGGTCAGCGGGTCAGGGTTGGAGGGACAGCTGCTGCTCATGCCCACCCCCACTTTTGGCTTCTGATTTTGACTGGGAAAAACCCCAGAGTTATGTGCTCAGGGGCACATTGTCCTGGACATTGATGCCTGTTGTGTTGGGTTCGTCTTGGCCCAAAGAAAGTGCAATGGGCCAGAGGTCTGACTGTAAAGGGACAGGACTTTGGCCTTGGATACTGACTGTGGGACATGGGGAGAGTCATTTCACCAGACGCTCCCTTATCTGAAAGCCTCTGCTGCCTGCTTCTCAGGAACCACAAAGACTGGAGGGTTTGGGCTAGGGAAGACCTTCGAGATGAGCCAGTCCTATGCCCTCATTTTATACATTAGGGGTTTAGTGGTTTATTCAAGGTTATTCAGGCAGTAAGGAGCCAAGGCTCCCTTTTTTGCTTAGCACAATAAATGCTTGTTGATGGTGATGACGAGTACAGACTGAACCTCTCTTGTGACTGCAAACCTAGTGCTTTCTATGGTGCCAGAAATAAAAAACTGAAAAGTCATGAAAAAATGACTATGCATGAACCATGGGAAGAGTTGTATGAAGTGACCCAGAGCAGAGAAGCAGAGGGGACCACAAGAACATAAATGAAGCGACACTCAAAGACAGCAGAACTCGCATCCAAGCAATGGCCAGTCTTGGTTCCAAAGGATGCTGATGGAAGGTCACTTCACCTTTCGAGGTTGAGAGGTGGGGGACTACGGGTACTGAATGTGGGACTGGAGCTGAAAGGCAGCAGCTGAGTCATAGAATCATCGATGTAGAACTAGAAAGGCCCTTACAGGGGAGGAAACTGAGGCCCAAAAAAGCCTCACCAGAACCTGGCCATAGGTGCTAAGCCTACATACCCAGAACTGCTTCCACTTAGGTTGCCTTTGATAGTCTGGGGGAAGGAAGAGGAGGGGATTAGATGTTTAACAGGCAGGTTTTATCCCCAAAATTCCTCTTTACAACCAGAAGGTCAACAGTCATGAACTTTTTGGCTCCGAGATTCATGGAGGTCTCTGGCCCATCTTTGGGCAAATAAATAAAGGAAAGAGAGGCTTAGCCAATACGTGCCAGAAAGTGCCCCAGGTAGTCATGTGGCTACCCTGAGGCCCCATGAGCTCACTGTGCCGGGGCTGACCCAAAACCTCATGTTCCATCAGCCTCCTGGACTTGGGACTTCTCTGCTCTAAATGGCATGGCCCCCAGCCTGTCTCCTCATGGCTGGAGGCATCTTTTTTCTCCCCTCAGATTGCTTTGTTTTGTCCAGGCCTTGTTTTCCCTCTACCCCACTCTCCCACTTCCTGTTTGCTGTAGGTAGAGGGTGGAAAGAGTCAATATTAGCCCTGAGCCTGAGCACTGAGGGACAAAGAGCAGGTCCAGAGGGAATTAAAAGTTCTCTTGTGCCTCCCTTGGTCTGTCCTGCTAGGGTCTGACCTAGGGTCCTGTGTCATCAGGGGAGGTCTGTGGGAGGGGGAAGGTAGGGTTGAGGCCAAGGATTCTGTGGAGGGGAATGAAAGAGGAGAAGGAAACCAGGTGTGTCCACTGGCTGACCCAACCCATGCTGTTCCAACCTCAGCCAGGAAACAAGTGGAAACATATGGGAATATGGGGGAAGGGTGGGGAGGTAGGGCAAGACCCATGGTCAGTCAGGCTTCTGGTAACTGAGCTTACATGCTACTTCCTATAAAATACTAGAATGGTCAGTGCAGGGTTAGGAAGACAAGCTCCAGCATGGAGTTATGGGAAGGGTGCTTGATTGTCAGCAAACCTGGGTTCAAATCTTGGGTCTGTGTGACTTGGGGACAGGTGACTGATGTCACCTCTCTGCCTCTAAGTTTCAGCTGTAAAATGAAGAAGGCCAGACTAGATGAAGTCTAAGGCCCTTCAGCTCTCATCCAACAATCCTTTGACAGCCAATAAACTGAAGGCCTTCCCTCCCTTTCTCCTCTAGGTTTTTTAATATTCTGTGGCTCACATTGACCTTGTTATTCCTTTTACACACTACACGATGGGGTCATTCTTTTTTGAGTGCACATTTGCTGGAAAAATGTACATTTCTTGGGTGTATCACTGATGGAAATAAACCTTGGTCCACTGACACCAAACATGCCTTTTCCCATCGGGATGACCCAGCATTTGTCCTTTTATTAGCCCTGCTTTCTAGGGCTTGTGGCTATGTAGTATCACCAGAACACAGGAATGGCAGAGCAGATGGACAAGACCTATCTGTTAAGAGTGGATGAATCCATCTGATCAAGGGTTTGGCATTTCCAGAAAAAGGATAGTGCAAGGGGAGGTCTCCTTGATAGGGCCAGGCAAACGCTTCTCTAGAGAATGAAAGCAGTGGGTGTGAGGTTACTGAGGAGAACTGGTGTGGAGTATGGCCACAGGTTTTCCAGAAATAGTTGTTTTAAGGTGGCTTTTTTTTCTGTCTTTGAGCGTGTGGGATAATTGAAAGTCCTGACTAACTTTTCAAAGGCATTCCAGACCACTGTCTGCTCCCAATTCAGTCCTGGGCACAGTTCACTGTTTTATCTGTAGTGCTACCTAATATACATGCGTACACATATGTGTCTCTATATCTACTTCTGTATCTATCCAGATAAATAGGTATTTACACACATATGTTGTTGTTCAGTCTTGTCTGACTCTTCATGACCCTATTTGGGGTTTTCTTGACAAAGCACTGGAGTGCTTTGCCATTTCCTTCTCCAGCTCATTGAACAGATGACGAAACTTAGGTAAACAGGGCTAAGGGACTTGCCCAGGGTCTCACAGTTAGCAAGAGTCTAAGGTCAGATTTAAACTCAGATCTTCCTGACTCCAAACCTGGGACTCTATCCACTGTGCCACCTAGCTGCTGTCATACACACACACACACACACACACATGCACACACAAAACACATCAATATACATGTTGATGAAATAACTCAAGGGGCTATCTATCCAGTTGTCAGTCTGGAGAATTCTTCATTCAGTTAGCATTTTCTGTGTGCTTTGTTAATCCAAAATATTTTGCATTTTGTGTATCCATTGAGAAAGCTCTAATATGTTGGGATTTTATGTTCCTATGTACATATGTACACATATATATCTACAGATGTCTGTCTACCTATGTGTACATATGAACAGCATAATGTCACTCACAGACAGGCACATCTGGAGGGTTACACCGTAGAAGAATCCCACCTATGGGGAAGCTCTCCTTCATTTGGATCCTATGATAAACATCCTCCACTTTGTACCCCGAGTACAAAGGACACATCTCCCTGGATTTATGCCCTGCTTATCAGTAATAATCAGAGAAATAGTAAACAAAGCTTTTTTGTATTTGTCAAGAAGTCTTATATCCTTTTAATATCTGCACAAGAGACAACTTATTGGAAGAGATCCAGTAAGACTTCACTTTGCTCCAAAGAATTCGATATTTTTGTAATCAATAGTTAATACCAGGGGATCTTGTATTTACTACACCTTTTGATTTTTGGGGGAAAATTCAATTGGGTTAAGTCTTTCTTACAAGCCTACTATGTGCTGGCACCAGAAGTATGCTGTAGAAAACTGTTAGAAAAGACTGCCCATTTTCTCCCATTGTCATCAAGGATCATCTTGATATACGGACAGATCATTCTTAAGGATTTTATAAAGATAAAAGTGGGAATATGGGAGGTCATTAGTGGTGTCTTGACCTTCCTTTCTGGTGATATCCTATGTGACTGTTCCCCTCTGTTTAGTATCTTTCCCTCTTTCCAATATCTTAAAGCTTTCAAAACTGGACTTGTACAAGCACAAAGTCCTTCTGTGTGTACGTGGTCAGCTCCAGGTGTCCCTGGCTTCCTATATAGTTCAGCACTGTGTCCCTTACTCATGTGGCTCACTGGAGAATAAGGTGTTAAAAGAGCCCAGATATAATGTTCTGGAAATGCTGGAAGTGATATGCTCTATTTTTTGTCCCTTGTCCTCATTTCTGTCTATAAATACTCTTGCAAAGATCCTGCTTAGTTGGATCTCATGCCAACGTTTTCGACAGACTTATTTTCCCCCCCTCATTTTATGAGATGACGAGTTCTGAATCTTCCACCACTGCTTCTCCACAGCTTTCCAAGTGAATTTGTGCTCACCAATACAGGCCTGTGTTTGGCTGTATCAGGCATATTCTGGGTAAAGCACTCTCTGGATTCTGTGCCTCCTAATTGAGATAATAACTTTTTAATCAATTAAACTCCTATAAGGAAACATAGGGAATTGACTTCAAGGTCTTTTTTTTTTGTCTCCTTCTGGTTTTCAGTGTTGATGGCCATCTGAATAGGTCAGGATGAAGCTTCATGCCAGGCCTTGGCCTATGTATTCTTCTGATTCAGTGAATGTCTGCCATTTGCCGTGATAAATTGTCCTTCCAATGGCACTTAGACAGCTGATCCCTGAACACCTCCCACATCAGTAACCAGGACCATGTCCTAGACCGAGGCCATCACTAATTTCATTTTGCTGTTGTCCTTCAGTACTTCTCCATATCAGTGTGTCCTGGCTTACTTGAAAAGTTTATTTCATTAAATGTTTCCCAATTACATGTAAAAATTTTCTTAAACATTCCTGACTTACTTCCTAAGGAAAGTATTCATGATACGTAGGTATGATGCTTGCCAACAGCCAACAAGCCTTTGACCTCCTTCATTTCTTACTCTACAACCATATTTTCCAGCAAATTTCTGGTCTACCTTTTCTAGGCCTCCTTGCACTGAGGGCAGTGCACCCTAAGTCTCATTGACTTAGTTGGGAGGATCTGAGGAAGTTTTTGTAAAATTTTTCTCTCCCTCTTTCCATACTTTGCAAAAGACATTGGTACGAAAGTTAGAGAGATATCTTCGACATTCTTTTCGTTTCATATTCACCCTGAGCCCTGCAGGGCAAGATAACTCATTGTCCAGCAAACTAAAAGCAATTTCACTGACTTTAATTGGCTCTTCAGGAAGTTCTGGGAGCCATTCTTCCAATTAGCTGCAACATACTTTTATTTTGGGGTTGTGTAGTGAGATTATCAAAATTGAAATGGTTCGGTTAGGCATATTAACTCATAAACGTGACCAAAAAATAGGTTGTAAAACAAGGGCAAGAGTTGGAAACAGCTGCAGAATATAGAACATAAAGTTAGAGCTGAGGGAATGTTAGGAAGGCCGCAGAGTGTGATACAAAAGACAATCAGACAAGAGGAGGTAGAAGGCACAGGAGCATGTCCCAGGGATCCCCAGCGGGCCCTGGGCTGTTTACTGTCTTCATCCGTGACTCCAAGGAAGAGACACCGTGTTCACCAGCTGCTAGGACACAAAAGCACACAGACACACACAGACACACAGACACAGACACACACAGACACACACAGAGACACACACACAGACACAGAGACACACACAGACACACACAGAGACACACAGAGACACACACACACACAGACACACACAGAGACACACACACAGAGACACACATAGACACACACAGACACACACAGAGACACACACACAGACACAGAGACACACACAGACACACACAGAGACACACAGACACACACAGACACACAGGCGCACACAGACACAAAAGCACACAGACACACACACACAGAGACACACACACACAGACACACACAGACACACACAGACACACACAGATACACACACACAGACACACAGAGACACACACACAGACACACACACACAGACACACAGGTGCACACAGACACACACACACAGACACACACAGAAACACACACAGACACACACACAGACACACACACAGAGACACACACAGACACAGAGACACACACAGACACACACAGAGACACACAGACACACAGACACAAAAGCACACAGACACACAGACACACACAGAGACACACACACACAGAGACACACAGACACAGACACACACAGACACACACAGACACACACACAGACACACACAGACACACAGGTGCACACAGACACACACACACACACACACACACACACACACACGGGAGAACAATCAAGATTCCTAAAGATACTTACAGGGTAGAGCATCAGGATAAATCTATTCAGATGAGGTCATCCGGGTGAATCTGTAGTCTTACAGTGGGGCACGAATAACGCGAGGTTAGACAGCGGTTATGACAAAGAGCTGGGAGTTTCTGTGGACTGCAAAGTCAACAAAAGTCAACAGTGTGATGAGGCTGCCAAAGAAGCTAGTAAGATCCTGGGCCATGTTGGGAGGCAGAGCTTCCACATCTGTGGAGCTGACTCACCTGCAGTACTGTGTTCAGTTTTGGGCGCCAACAAGCTGCAGTGTCCAGAGAAGGACAGCCAGACTGGGAAGCACCTTGAGTCCGTCATGTAAGGATCGGTGGGTTGAAGGAAATACAATTGCTTTCCTAAAGAAAAGAGTCAGAGGGGACTCGGCAGTTTTGGGGTTTTTTTTTTAATATTTGAAGGGCCATCACGTGCAAGAGGCTAAGTTAGGCTGGTTCTGCTTGGCCCAGGGGCGAGAACCAGAGACAATTGGTAGCACTGCAAAGAAACAAACTCAGTTAGCTTGGTGTCAGGAAAGACTTGCTACCAGTTAGTCCTATCCAAAACCGGAATGGGATGCTTTCAGAGGTGCTTAGCTTCCCCTTGTTAAGGTCTTCAAGAAGACATTGGATGAACACTTGATGGGCCATCCAATATTACACTAAGGATTCCTTTTAGGTCCAGGCTGGACTAGAGGGTCACGGATACCCCTTCCAACTCTCCTCCTGTGTAATTTCATGATTTATGGTTGTGTGACCTTGGGTAAGTCTCTTTACCTTGATGATGCTGAATTTCCTCCTCTGTAAACTGAGGTTGGACTAAAGCAGCTGTTTTCAGACTTTCTGGTCTCAGGACCCTTTTTCACTCAAATTGAGGACCCCCCCCCCGCCCTTCCTCAAGATTTTATGTGGGTTTTATCTGTTGATATTGTATTAAAAATTAAAATGTCTTAGTATTACTGTGAAAATAGTTTTGACCTCACAGGTCTATTGAAAGGGTCTCAGAGACCCCCTTGACCACACTATGAAAATCACCAAATGATCTTTAAGGTAATTCCTTTCAACTCTGAAAGCTCAATAATCTTAGAACTTTCTCAGTTTTAGTAAAATAAGGATGAAAATATGAATGCTAGCTCCACCCCAGGGATCTTTGCTTTGGTCAGGACCTGAGTTTGTTTGGGAACCTGCTGACATGGAACTTCTTCCACCAATAGAGATCTTTTAGAGGATTGCTGGGGGCACTAAGTTAATGGCTTGTCCATGGTCACACAACTAATGTGTCATCAGCCGGACCTGAAACCAGGTCTTCTTGACTCCAGGGCTGATTATCCTCCTGTCCCTCAGTAATATAATGCTTGCAAATCTGGAATCACTAAATGAGTGTAAGTTAGTAACATAGAACATTTGAGCTGGAAGGGCCCAGAGAGACCAACTTGTCTAGCATGCCCTTTTTATAGATGGGAGAAACACGATTAACAGGCAGCTCTTTTGACTACAGATTTAGGGCTCTTTCCACTCTTAAAAATGAGAATAAATGTTCTGTACATATTGATTTGGGTCCCATAGCACTATACTTCATACCCAACGCAAAATGGAACTCTAACCTAACAAATCTTAAACAGAATCATTTTGCTCTCCTTCAAATTTGGATTTTTTTATAATCTACATAGGCTGTCTCCTCAAAATGCTGCTTGGGGAGCGATGGGATGAGGGCTCTTCCTCTTAGAGAATTTCACGGTAGCAAAGAATTCGAGTCACTCCAACAATAAATCCCCGGCCTGTGGTCTCATCCTTTACTGAAAAGGAGCCCTGGCCAGAGCAGGAGACTCAAGTCTCTCCCTGGCTGTACCTGACTGGTGCGAGGCCCTTGGGCAAAGCCTGTTTACTTCTGTGTATGGTGAGGAAGCTGGATGAGATCATTTCAGAAGCCTGCTTCCAGTGCTGAGGCTAGTTGTCAGGGTTGGCATCTACCCTCTCCGTTCACTTTTTCGTCTTTCCTCTGACCAGTAACATGAAGAAAGGCAACCTGGAGCGGGTGGGAGGGAAGCCAGAGAAGGGGCTAATGTCTATGCTGCACCCCAGCACTTGTCTTGGTGACCGGCACAGAGTAAGGCTTTTTTCAATCCTGTCAGCCTTAGGGCCTTTTAAACTCTCCCACATGCCTCAATTGTCTTGTGCCATTTTGACCAATGGATCTTGAATTCCTTTGGAGGAAGGACTACATCTCCTACTTTTTAAAATCCCCTACACAAAGAGAGCGTGCCAGTCCCAAGCAAGCACTCAGTGTCTAATACTACTACCCTCAACTGTGGCTCCATGAGAACCAGGGTTCATACTCTCTGTGACTGGGTAAAAAGCTCAAGACAGTCGGACCTTTGCATTAGCCTCTAATCAAGTTATCCACTATGAACTTGCTCCTCAAGTTCTATTTAGGAGCCTCAATTTACTCATTTCAAAGATGGGAATCATTTAACCCACAGGGTTCTGTTGGAGCAAATGACAGGGCATCCAAGATGTTCAATGAACCTTTATCTAAACACCAGCTGTTATCAACATCTGGCCCCTTCCAAAGTAGTGTTCCACCAATAATCACAGCTAAAATTTACAGAGCTCTTGATAGACACCATCTCACTGGATCCTAATCCGGTTACTATTCCATTTGAAAATGAAGGCTCATAGCAATCAGTGACTTGCCCAGGGTCACACCACTAGGTCTGAGTCAAGATTTGAACACAGGTTTTCCTCCAATTTCACCAAGAGTTGTTCAGTCTGTTTTTGTATAACAAAAAACAGATCATTTCTGCCTTTCTTTGTATCCCCATAATGGAACACAATCCCTGGCACAGAATGGGTGCTTAATTAACATTTGCTGACTGACTGAAGCCAGCTGGTTTATTCCGCTGGGGCCTGGTGAGCTGAGAAAGGAGGTCACATGACCCTATTCCTGACAGGGAAGCGCCTGACTCAGGCCGGAAGCCTCTTAGACAGCCCAATGCGGCTCCCACCTTTCCATTCTCGCAGCAGATTCCCAAGCCTCCCTGGTGAGAGGAGTGACCCGCTTACAAGCCTCAGGTGGGAAGCTTCTGTCTAATCTGAGGTTCAATTCCCAGGCTAAGTGTGCAGACACCTGACACCCCAGCTGAGCCTCTGGGAGAACTGGACTCAGAGCAGATTACAACTCTCACCAATAGAAGACCAGGAGCTTTCCAAAGGTTGGCCAAGGTCATGCCTGGGGAGGGACATCTGACCTTCTCCTGCTCCCAGTCAGACAATACAGACAAAGATTGGGTCCAGGGAGACACTCAGCACAAAGCAGCAAGGAAACAGACATCTTTCTATGCTAGGACTTCGTGTGAGGGGGGTAATCGGGCCATCTCCACTTCCTCCACCTCAGTGAGTGCTGAACCCCACTCTACTCTCTTGAATGAGGGCCAGGCTGTTCCCGGGGCTTGGCTCTTTCTGTCCCATCTGTCCTCACTCTCTGACGTGGTGATCTCCATGACACAGGCAGGGAGTGAGGCTGGAGTGAGGGAGGAATCCCCTTTACTTGGGGTGACTGGCAGCTCTGTATCTGCCTGGGGTAAGACCTCCATAGGCCTGGCTGGCCTGGAGAGGCTTAGTCTGGTGGCTGAGCTGGTGCCTTTTGAGGCCCTGCAATACGGTGTAGCCCATGCCATAGGTTGGGCAGCTGAAAGGCTTGCCTGCCAAGTGAGACCTGAGGTGGTGTCACAGCTTGGTGGCCAGAGTGTATGCCTGGCTACACTGCAGGCAGGGAAAGGGCCTTTTGCCAGAGTGCAGGTGTTGGAGCGTGTGGGGATGCTGCAAGGCTTCTCCACACCCTGAGCAGAGATGGGCCTCACCTGTGTGAGAGATGAGGGGTTTCCAAAGCTCCTGCAGCTGGGGGAAGGCGACGGTGTAGTACAGACAGTGGTAGGGCTGACTGTCAGTGTGGAGGCACAGGTGTCCCAGCACTGGCAAAAGGCCCGGGTCACACTGGGGGCACAGGGAGGCACATGTGGTTCTGCAGGGAGCCTTGGTTGGCCAGGGGGTGTCCATAGATGGGGCAGAGGCATGGGCTGGAGGCAGCAGGCACTTGGTGCATCTTGAGATGGGGCCACAAGGAAGGTCAATGGGTGAAGGCCTTCTCATACTGGTCACATGGAAACAGGTGGGCACCTGAGTGCACCACTCAGTGCTTGTGTAGGTCTTGAAGGGTGCCATAGGCCTTGTCACACTGAGGGCAGGTGAAGGATCGAACTCCCTGATGTCTCCTCAGAACTGTAGCTCTTACCACATTCTGTGCAGAGGAATGGCTTGTGCCTGGCATGCACAAACCGGTGTTTCTTCAGGTGGCAGAGCTGCAGGAAGGCCTTGCTGCACATGGCACAATGGTAGCACATCCTGCCCCCGGAGACATGGTGAAGCGCAAGGCCTTGTCCTTTCCATCCTGGAGGTCTTGGGGACACAGACTCTTGATACCTGGGAAGCCCTGACTCCCAGGGCCCAACAACTTACAGGATTTGTTAGCCAGGTGGGGGCTGAGCAAAGGGCCCCTGCCAGGAGCCATGGGTGAGGCGGCCACATCACTGGGACCTACAGATGGGCTGCTCCTGGGCAGCCGAACCCCCTCTCTGGGGCTGTCTGGCAGAGGAACTGTTTTTCCTTCCGTCTTCTCATCCTATCCTTCCTCCTCAATGTGCTTCTGGAGGTCTGGGGGCTGAGGGCCTGTGGGGAATCTCTCCCTGGGACTTGGCTCTGGGGGCTCTGTCACTGCTTCTTCCATGGCAGGCTCCCACTGGGGAGGGATGGCTGAAAGGGAAGGGGAGGAGAGTGGGGCCAGCACAGAACAGGATGAGGCAGCTGTCCCATCCCAGCCTGGCTCCCCAGGTGAGGCAATGGCACACACCTCTGGGGAATGGACTGAAGATGAGAGCAGCCTCAGGCATCCCAGGGCATGCGTAATCTTCTCCCAACCAGTCTGAAAACTTCACTTAGGCAGTAACAACTCACATCAAGGAGGTTTAAACATGACTGATATGGAAATATGTTTACATGCTTGCACATATGCAACCTATATCAAATTACCTACCATCTTAGGGAGAGGGAGAAAATTTGGAACTCCAAAATTTTAAAAATGAAATGTTAAAAATTGTCTTTACATGTAACTGGGAAAAAAATAAAGTACTCTTTTTAAAAGAAGGAGGTTTAAAGTTTAGAAGGGACTTTCTTCACAGCCATCTCAAGATGCAGAGGATATAAAGACTGGGACCCCTGTCTTAAAGCTGGTGAAACTGAATTTCAGACAGGTGGACTGACTCACCTTTGGATTTTGAGGGGAAAGGGAATGAGCCATTATTAAGTACCTACTATGTACCAGATGTTGGGCTAAGAGCTTTACAATCTCATTGGACTTTCTGGGGTGTAGGGCCTGTTATTAACTCCATTTTACATCTAAAGAAACTGAGGCAGGTAGAGGTTAAGTGAAAAGCCCAGGGTATCATTGATAGGCAATATCTAAGGTAGGATTTGTACTCGGGTCCTCCTGACACCAAGCCCAGTGCTCTGTATTCTGAGGCCTCTTGGCATCTGTGGTCTCTCCTCTTCAATGCATCTTACTGGGATCCGGGCTGGGCCCTCCTGGAGGATGCCCACAGTGGCAGGAGTTAGTCTCTGGATGGTCCCCCATGGCATAAAGACTGTAGGCCCCGCCCAGGTTGTCCTCACAAAAAATACACCTGTGCATGGCTTGGTAGTATCCCCTCCAGGAGACACCCCACTGGTCTGCTCTTCAGGTTCCAGCCCCAACCCCACAGCCAGTGGAGGCCCCTCTGCATAGCTTGGGTCCGGGTTGGGAAGCCCTGGACCACAGCAGCAGCTCAAAGTCAAGTGGGATCGTCCGGGACACTTGCACATGGAACCTCTCCCCAATTCTCACAGGGGTCACGTTACCCTCCTTCCCTCGGCGACCCTGTTGCACCAAACTGTGAGCAAGGCCGAGGAGCCCCTCATGAAGCCACTTTCCCCAAAAGCTTTGAGCTTCACACTTAGATATTCTCCCTGCTAAATTCTCAGATGCTGGTACTGACTGAGAACGTAGCCCCTTCTAAATATTCTGGTGAAAAGAAACACAGCAGTATGGTGCCTGCCCAGCTATAAAGGGCAGATTCACCCACTTCCCCATCTCACTCCTACTCACCTGGCCCAGCCTTCCCATAAACGCACATCCTGCCACAAGCCCAGTGACATCTGAAAGAAATAAGAGAACTTTAAACTTGTATAACGTTTCACAGTTGACATGCTTATACATTCACCATCTCATTTGATCCTCACAACCGCCTCCACAGCTTCACATTTGATTCTCGCGGAATAAACAAATGTTTACTAAGGGAATGACTCCCTCTGTGTGGTAGGCTGGGCAAGTGTGACTACCCATTTCACGGATGGCCAGAGTGAGGCACGGAGAAATGATGTTCTTACAATGACCACTCACACGTTTAATGAGGAGGGAGTCAGCAACCAGGCCTCCTTCCTATAAGACTGAGGACCGCCTGCCAGCCACCCTGCAGCCGTACCCTAATGACTTTATAACCTCTGTAATGCATTCTCTCTCTCCCAGTCAGTACTTGAGCTCTTTGAGGCTAGGGACACTTTCACTTTTCTGTTTGTGCGTTCAGTGCTCAGCATGGTACTTGGCTCTCTCCTAGAGTGAGGTCGGTGACTGCACAGCCGTCTCTCACTTAAATCCTGTTCCCTTGTATGCCATGGCATCACCTCCCTGAAGTCAGGGTCCTCAGAGAACACAGGACAGACAACCACCTCTGTGAGTAGAAAAGGAGCTGCCCACAGGGGACCAAAGTGCAACACTCCTAGCTCGCTGCCTTCTTTCCTTCCCTGCTCAAAAGGAATGTACATTTTAGTATCTGAAACTTCTTTTTCTTTCTTAAAGACTAGCCTGAACCCCGACTTCACTGACTGGCCAACAACAGATCCCAGACCAAGCCCTACTTGGTCACTGTTTGGGCCCGCACTGGTTCAGAATGAATGTAAGTCGCAACTGTTTCTGTTCTGGCCAGAAAGCGAGGTTCTTCCTTTCCCAGGCCGACTTTTTTTTTTTTTGCTAGGTAAAAGAGACCATTCTCTGCCTCATTTCTCCTTGAGCCTTGATCCCTGAATGGGTGTTGCCTCAAGTCAATCTCAACCTGTTAAAGATTCCCTTTATAAAGGCCAAGGTCCTCACTGCATCCTGGGCCATCTCCAGTCCTCCTGGTCGATATCTGGCCACTGGACTCAAACGACTCAGGAGGAGAAAGTGAGGCTGGTGACTTTGCCCTGCGCTGCCCTCCCTCCCTCACTGAAATCCACTTCACTTGCACGTTGTGGCATCGCTTCCCAACGCCCTCTTCATGATCTTCATGGACGAACGACAAACAACAGAGGCTGGCACATTTCTGTCGTGGCCTCGTGGGGTCTGGCTCTTCATGACCCCATTTAGTGTGGTTTGCCATTTGCTTCTTCAGCCCATTTTACAGATGAGGAAACAGAGGCAAACAGGGTCACACAGCTTAGTAAGTGTCCGGGGCCAGATTTGAACTGAGCGCCTCCTTCATGCAGGGCACCGCCCTGGGGGTGACAAGAAACACAGGCCTGGGCACGGTGGGTGCCCTCGCGGAGATCCCGGGCGTTGTATGGGGTGAGCACGCAGGCCTGGGCACGGGGGTGCCCTCGCGGACATCCCGGGCATCATATGGGGTGAGCACGCAGGCCTGGGCACGGGGGTGCCCTCGCGGAGATGCCTGGCGTTGTATGGGGTGAGCACGCAGGCCTGGGCACGGGGGTGCCCTCGCGGACATCCCGGGCATCGTATGGGGTGAGCACGCAGGCCTGGGCATGGGGGTGCCCTCACGGAGCTCCGTGGGACACAGGGAGCCACCAGACGCGCTCCTGACGAGGCCACTCGAGGTACGGGCGCTTCGGAAGAGACCAGATGCGTCAGACGGCGATCGATCAATCGGAAATGACCGTTTATCAGATACCCAGTGTGCCAGCCGCCACAGCCAGGCCTGGCCCGGAGCCTATGGCCTGTGGTTTCTATGGCAGTTTAGAGGAGGGGGTGCTATTCCGACCATGCCAACCGGACAACAGGGAAACTGAGGCACGCCCACAGGTAATCACAGGGTCAGGAGACTTTTGTCTCCGCCAGGTTGGCTCCGGGAGCCAAGAGTGGCCTCTGGAACCCAAGCGCTCGGGCCTTAGGCACTTTGCATATTCATGAGGGGGCGGGGCAGTCACGGGGGGGGGCGGGGCAGTCCCCGGGGGGGCGGGGCACGGAGGGGAAGGGCGGGGCAGTCACCAGGGGCGGGGCACGGAGGGGGAGGGCGGGGCAGTCACGGGGGGGGGCGGGGCAGTCACGGGGGGGCGGGGCACGGAGGGGAAGGGCGGGGCAGTCACGGGGGGGCGGGGCAGTCACCAGGGGCGGGGCACGGAGGGGAAGGGCGGGGCAGTCACGGGGGGGCGGGGCAGTCACCAGGGGCGGGGCACGGAGGGGGAGGGCGGGGCAGTCACGGGGGGGGCGGGGCAGTCCCCGGGGGGGCGGGGCACGGAGGGGAAGGGCGGGGCAGTCACCAGGGGCGGGGCACGGAGGGGGAGGGCGGGGCAGTCACGGGGGGGGCGGGGCAGTCACGGGGGGGCGGGGCACGGAGGGGAAGGGCGGGGCAGTCACGGGGGGGCGGGGCAGTCACCAGGGGCGGGGCACGGAGGGGAAGGGCGGGGCAGTCACGGGGGGGGGCGGGGCAGTCACCAGGGGCGGGGCACGGAGGGGAAGGGCGGGGCAGTCACGGGGGGGGGCGGGGCAGTCACCAGGGGCGGGGCACGGAGGGGGAGGGCGGGGCAGTCACGGGGGGGGGCGGGGCAGTCACCAGGGGCGGGGCACGGAGGGGAAGGGCGGGGCAGTCACGGGGGGGGGCGGGGCAGTCACCAGGGGCGGGGCACGGAGGGGGAGGGCGGAGCAGTCACGGGGGGGGGGCGGGGCAGTCACCAGGGGCGGGGCACGGAGGGGAAGGGCGGGGCAGTCACGGGGGGGCGGGGCAGTCACCAGGGGCGGGGCACGGAGGGGGAGGGCGGGGCAGTCCCCGGGGGCGGGGCACGGAGGGGAAGGGCGGGGCAGTCCCCGGGGGCGGGGCACGTCAGCTCGAGCGCACAAGGTCGGGGCCCAGCCAGAAGCGGAGGCGCAGCCGGGACTCGAACCTAGGTCTTTCCACGCCCCAGGGGAGGGAGGGCGCGGGGAGCCTGGGCGGCCTCTTACAGAGGAGGAAGCTGAGGCCCGTGCCCCTCGGCCCCGCCCCGCGCCTCTGGCTCCGCCCGCGCGTGGCACGTGGCAGGCCTTCCGCTGCTGTGACGGGGTTCCCAGCGCACTCCTCACCGCGCCCCCCGGCACCCCAGAGATCATGGGTCCAGCCCTCACTGAACACCAGGGGAAACTGAGGCCGGAGGAGCCGAGGCCCCCAGAAGGCAGTGACTCTCTGGGCTTTGTGTTCCTGGAACACCGCAGGCGATTAATGGGACACATTCTGGGGCAGATAGAGCGCCCCGAGCAAGTCTGCGGCTGCCGGGAGGGGCGGGTGGCGATCTGCGCTTGGGGAGGGGGTGTTCTCACCGGGAGTCCTTCCTAGTGGGGATGCCGGTGACAGCAGCCAGCATCTCCGCAGCCCCGGAGGGCTGGCACAGCCTTCAGACGGTGTCTCCTCGGATCGCTAGACGCCGGTGGTGTTTTCCAGGTCAGGCTCTTCGTGACCCCCAGGGTTTTCTTGGCCATTCCCTTCTCCAGCTCGTTTTATAGATGAGGACACTGAGGCAGACAGGGTGAAGTGACTGGCAGCGAGCCCCGACCCCAGGAGGGCCTGCTTTCCTAAAAGAACGTTCTTTAATCCCGTGCCCCAACAGAGGAAATACAAGCAGGGAAATGACCCACAGACAGGGCTTCGGTCCGACCATGAGCAATACGTACATCCCAGATCAACAGATGGCTCCACGTCTGACCATTACATGCAGAGTTGGCACCAACATATACATTCTTCAGGACCGCAGGGCACTGACCCTCTTGACTCTGCCTCTAGCAACGAACAAGAGGTGTGGGCCTTGCTACAAAACGAGCTTCCCCTAAGCAAGCTTCTCTCCAAGGGCTATAGGTGAGGTCTATTAACGGGTGGGGGAAGACCTTGAGCTCTGGCGTCAAAGTCCTAGTAAGTATTGGAGGCCAGATTGGAACTCAGGAAGATGGGTCTTCAAGACTCCAGGCCCAGACTTCATCCACCGCCCCCCAGCTGCCCCTGTTCCTGGGAAAGCAGGTGCATCACAAATACATGCTTGTTGACCAGAGACTTTTTTTTCCTTAAAAATTTTTTTAATATTTTCCCCCAATTACAAACTTTAACGTTCATTTAAAATTTTTTTGACTTCCACATTCTTTTTCCCTTTTCTTCTCCTCCCCTTCTCTCTCTCAAGAAGGCAATTTTATATAGATTATGCATGTATAGTCACGCACAGCACATTTCCAAGTTAGTCATATTGTGAAAGAAAACATAGACAAAAAAACCCACAAGAAAAATAGAGAAAAAAATATGCTTTGATCTGCATTCAGACTCCATCAGTTCTTTCTCTTGAGATGGAGAGTTTTTTTCATCATAAGTCCTTCAGAATAGTCTCGGATCACTGCTGAGGCTAGCTGAATCATTCACAGTTGATCATCATACAGTATTACTCTTACTGTTGATAATGTTTAATATAAAATTTTGGAATAATCTCTTTGTTCTCTCTGAAGCAAACTCAGAGAATGCCTCTTCCTATGTCAACAAAAGCCTGCCAGGGCTGACTTACATTCCTTAAGAGACCTTTAACCTAAGACACTATCTTGAATAATGGGACGTTTTCCATATCTTAATATTTGTAGACATATACTATGTTATGGCATGTTAATGGTAAAGAAAACACAGACATCTTAGGTCGTAATTTCTATTGAACTTTGTTTACCCTTTCCTATGTCAGTTACCTGTTTAGGGCAGGAAGCCCACCACTTACATTTCCAAGACATATGTTTACCCAGCTTGGAATCCCAAGGCCTGACCAATATTGCTTTGTTAATTGTCCTGTCTTACTGAATTTATGATTTGTTCAACTAGGAGAGTTCTTTTCTCACGGCAAAATGTATATAGGCCAGAAGATTTCTGCACTGGGTAGCCAGAACATTTCTGGCTCCATAATGCATTATGTAACTGTTTTCTTTATGGGGAATTAATCAATTAATTAATTAAATCATAAAATGTATGCATTTAGCCATGTTGCCTTTTCTTCAACAAGTTTTCAGGTCAACACAACCTATGCAATTAAGAAATTCCTTTCTAATGGTGTAGTTAATCATTCATGGAGATCATAAATCTGAAGGACACAGAACACTTCTTTGCCCTAAAAACATATTTAAGGCTTCCCAGTTCTTTGTATCGGTAGCCAGAACATTTCTGGCTCCATAATGCATTATGTTACCGTTTTCTTTAATAGGGAATTGATTAATTAATTAAATCATAAAATGTATGCATTTAGCCTGTTGCCTTTTCTTTAACCAAGTTTTCAGGTCAACACTGTATACAATTGTTGAGGACCAGGGTGGAGTGCGGTGGACAAGATCAGGAAAGACCTTTGGGGAAACTGTTCTTTGAGACTGTGCTCCTTATCATCCAGAATGGCTCTCCATGACCCCTGGATGTTGCTATCTCCCTGAGACAAACGAGAATTACAGAAAACAAGGGATATGTAAAATAGATGCCCCCTAGGCTAACAGTCTTTAAAGACAATAAGACTGGCCAAATCACTGGGAGACAGAAGAATCTCACGTAGACTCGCAGTTTCTGTCTATATATACCCTAACCCTTGGATCAATAAATGGAATTGGTCCATCTTTCCCCGCCTCCCGTGTCTTTCTTCTTCACCACATCACCAAGCCCGTGTGTGGAGGCAGGCCTTCTGCTACATACACTGTTCCGGCTCTCATTTCACTTTGCATCAGTTCATGCAAGTCCAGGTTTTTCCGAGAGCACCCTACTCATTTCTTATAGCACAATAATATTCCATCACAACCTTATACACGTTATTCTCGTATTCCCCAAGTGATGGACATCCCTTAATTTCTAATTCTTTGTCACCACAAAAAGAGCTGATACAAGTATTTTTGTACATATAAGTCCTTTTCTTTTTTTCAGTCTCTTTGGGATGTGTGCTTGTCCTTCATTCTCAAAGAGGACCATGACATGAAGATGAGGACATGACTTGCCATTGACTTTGATTTGAGGGAGGGAGGGCTGTGCAAGGTCACTTTCTTCTTGTGCCTCACTTTCTTCTCCTGAGCCACCAGGGTCCAGTGGCCAGATAGTCCTCAGGATCACTGGAGATGGCCCCGTCCTTTCAGGCTGAGGTCTTATAGCATTTTGACTTTAAGTGAGGCACACTCATCTTTGGCACACAGACCTGGGAATGCTAGCAGCTCAAGCAGAGGGCAGGGCTCCACGCTCCTCAGCGGACGCCTGCGCAGGCGCAGAACGCCCCAGACCGCGCATCCGTGTGTCAGTTTCCCCACAGCCCCGCCCACACCGGTCCGGGCCTGGGTGGCAGCTCGGAGTTGTTCCGGTTTGCGTGTCTCGCGTCCCCGCAGCTTGTCTGAAAGCTGTCAGTTGTCAGTTGTCTTTTAGACTCCGTTCTGTCCACATCAGAGAAATGAGGTCTTCGTCTGGGAGCTGCGTTCCCGTGTCTGTCCTGCTGTCTCTCTGTCCTTCCACCCTGTCCCTTCTCAAGTGTTCGCTCTGACCTTTGCCCTCCGTCCATCAGCACCCCGTGACCCCATCCCCTCCTCCCGCCCCCTTGATTTCAGTTTGTAAGTGATCATCCCATCTGGACCCTCCTAGGGAGAACGTTCTGGGGAGTTACGAGCGTAGGAACGGGAAGCGTTCAACCTCATCGAATCCTTCCTGCTTCCTCTTTCCTGGTTTACTCTATTTCTGAGCCACGCAAGCGCAGAGAGCGTCGGACTCCGTGGGCCTATCAGCGAGGGCGGAACCCTATTTCTCCGCCTCTGTCCCCACCCGGAGAGGAACCGGAAGGGAACGGCAGAGGACGCAGGCGGCCCCTCCCCCAGGCGGAAGCGGCCATGTTTGTTCGTGGCAGCGGACCGGAAGCGGGTGCGCGGCGGGGCGGAAGTGGCGGGGCGGTGGCTCCGGGGTGGGTGTGGGTCTGCGGGAGAGTGCCTGCGGGGGGGGCGGCGCTCCTCCCTGCTCTGCTCCCTCCCTCCCAGCGTCGGCTCCGAGCCGGATGTTGGCGGAGCTGTGACAGGAGGCGGCGGCGGCGGTGAGCTGGGCCGGGGCCGCGCGGGGCGGGGAGGGGATCGGGACCCCGACGGCGAGAAGAGGGGCGGGCTCGGGCCCGCGGCGGCAGCCTCCTCCGGGCCGGAACCGTCGTGCGGACGGGGCAGCTGAGCCTGGGAACGGAGGTCTCCGCCGCGCCGCTCCCCGGGCCTCAGTGTCCCCGTCTGTAAAACCCCTCCCTCCGCTGCCTGAGGTGTCGCCCTGGATGAGTCACTTCCTCTTTCCGGGCCTCAGTTTCCCCTTCTGCGGGGCTGGGTGAGTGACCGGGAACCTCGCTCGCTCGGTCGGCGCGTGAGCTGCCCCCGGGCCTCAGTTTCCTCCTGTGGAAGGCCGGCCTCCGAGGTGCTTCGCAGCGGTGTGCGGGGCTCCCCCCCGCCGTGTGCGGGGCTCCCCCCCGCCGTGTGCGGGCTCCCCCTGCCGTGTGCGGGCTCCCCCTGCCGTGTGCGGGGCTCCCCCCCGCCGTGTGCGGCCCCCCCCCGCCGTGTGCGGCCCCCCCCGCCGTGTGCGGCCCCCCTGCCGTGTGCGGGGCTCCCCCCCTCCCTGTGCGGGGCCCTCCTCCCTGTGCGGGGCTCCCCCCCGGTGTGCGCCCCGGACTGGTCCTTTCCCCGTGGGGGCCCATCCGGGTGACCCGCCCCGGCCGTGCATCCCCCGCAGCCGCGCACTGCAGGGCCGGGCCCTCCTCCCGGTGGCCCGGCTCCGAGGCTGCTAATGGTCGGAGCGGGGAGCCCGTGCGGGGAGCGCCTTAGGGATGGGGTGATCCCGCTCCCTCGTCTTACACGCGAGGTACCCGGAGACTCCCCGCCCCCCAATGAAGGTCCCGCAGCCTGGCTTCAGATCCGGAGAAGCTGGTCCGAAGGAGGGTGGGCTAGGGCAGGGGGGAGGGGCCGGGTTTCCTTCCACGTACCTGTCCGGAGCCCCTCCTTCTTTTCTCCCTTGGGAAACAGGCCCTGCCAGGCTGGGCGCTGGTAGAGCGTCCCAGGTGAGTTCGCTGTCCTGGTCTCGGGTGGTGATGAGGCAGAGGGAGTTCCTGGGGGCCCCGGGGTGGTTTAGTTCTGACCAGAGAGGTGAGACGCTGGAGTGCAGAATGGCACCCCCCGTTTATCTTGTAGCAGCAAAGAGAGAGACAGCCGTTTCAGTTACGGGTGGGAGCAAGCTGGTAGGGTTCAGACACTAGGGGGGCTCTGAAAGCCCCAGGGCTGGCCTAGCCTCCTTGTTTCCGCAGGTTCAGGTCAAGGTGATCCACCTCCTTTAAATCTGGGTCCCTGATCTGAGTCGTGGAGGTGAGCTGTTCAGCCTTCTTTGGTGGGTAAAGGCTTAGATTAGCACCAGGGCACCCCCATGCCCACTTTGGGATGGCACCACACAAGAGGCCCATTATCTCTGACCTTTGCGTTGCTGGTCTTTTCTCCAGAGAGGAAGAAGCACAATCTTAGAGTGGAAAGTTCAGGGTCTGTGAAGCAGCTTAAGTTGGAAATTCCCCGGGCCAGGAGGATGCAGCCTCTCCTGACCCTCTTTGATGGGAGATTTGGGGAGCAGCTTTCTGGGACTGGGGTGAACTTGTCGGCTGTAGCTTTAGAGGTACTGATGGAGGTCAGCCAGGAAGGGCGGGTGCAGTCAGGAAGTGAAAGCTGTGGAGTTGCAGAAAGGCAGTGAAATTTCAAGTTCAACCCTTTTTCAAACGTTGGCCTCCTTCCTCCCTTGCACATACTTGAGTTCCAAGATGCTCTCTCCTTTGGTGTAGAGCAGGAGAGATTTTTTCAGAGCTCATATAGTTCTTTATTTCATCCACGGGGATGAAATCCATCCATTGGGGCCCACTGGCAGAGCTAGGGCTGTTCAGCGGGGTCAGCAGAGCATCTGGCATGGGTTTCCTCTAGCAGCTGCCCTTTTGAGGGCCTTTCCCTCCTTGTGTCCCAGGGACACTAGAATGTGGGCAGTGGAATTCCCCAAGGAAAGGTCTGTGTGGCACAGAGTGGGCATGAGGAAAGCAGTTGGTATTGTGGTATGGAGTCCAAAGTCTTGGGTTTGAAACTTGGCTCAGAGCCACTTAGTAGTGGTGGGAACAGGAAGTCACTTTCTCCAGATAGAAAAAAAAGGGCAAGGTTTCCCACTGCATCTCGGGCCATCTCTAGGCTCCTGATCCATATCTGGGCACTGGGCCCAAATGGCTTCAGAAAAGAAAGCGAGGCTCGTGGCTTTGCACAACCCTGCCTTACTTAAATTCAATTCCTCTGCTGTCATGATATCACCTTCCTCAACAACAAGTGTCCAACTGAGCCTCGGTTCCCTCTAGTTCCTAAGCATTGGATCGGTCCAGAGATTCAATGGCTTGCCCTCTAGAGGCCTGATTCCCAGCTCTGCCACTTCTGACCCCTGTGACCTCAGGGCCTCAGTTTCCTCATCTTGAAAATGAGGACTTTGGCCCAGATGACCTCGAAGTTCCCTTCTAGTTGTACATCTCAGCTCCTGTGTTATAGGGAAGGTTCCTGAGCAGGTGTGGTTTGAGCTTGAGAGCCAACCTTTCAACCTGGAGCTCCCCTAATTCAGTATGAAATCAGGGGAGCTTGGGCCCTTCGGACCTTTTTTGATTCTGTAGCAGTATCTTTAGAAAGTCACATTGTGGCATCCTAGAGTGTCAGACAGTCATAGGGTCACAACAGCTACGACTACAAGAGCCTTCATAGGTCTTCTAGTCCAACTCTGACATTCTACAAATGAGCAAACTGCGACCTATGAAATGACTGGTCCAAGGCCACACAGGTGTCACGTGGCATAGCCAGCCCTCTGGCTCAAAGACAGCTTTCCCTGGACACTTCATGTTGTCTTTTCCCCCGAAGGCCCACACTTGAAAACCTCACAAGAGAGGGAGTCCCCTGTTTTCTGGGGGCAGTCCTTTCCAGTTTTGAGTCATTAGAATTTTGGGGAATTTTATCACCTGTAAAGAAACAGATTCAACCAAGGAATGACTTGTTGGTTACACCATTATTAAGTGGAACCGAGCCAAGCTTCAAGCCCAGGACTTCTGCGACCAAACGCAGGCTCTCTCCGTGTTATCACGACACTGCCTTGCTCACCCCTGTGCCCCACCAGGCTATGTTCTGTGGATTGCACTGCAGACTTTCCCTGTAACATTTTAGCAAATAGTAACTGAAGGAATCAGGTCGGTGAGCTTAGTAAAAAATTTATGCAAACTCCACCCAAAGGAGAGATCGCATGGGCCCAAGACGTGCTGGGAGTGATGCGTGTAGGTGAGCCATCAGGCAGGGCAGAATCTGGCCCATGCTCCAGGTCACTTGAAATCAGTCTTCCCACTGTGGGACAGGAAAGCAAAGGTGAATGACTTTTGATTTATGATTTGTGGAACACAGTCTCCCTTTAAAAAAAAGCAAGCAATTCATCTTCATCCGGTGACAGTGTTTGCCAAGCACTTTCTTCCCAGTCCTGGGGAGCTCAGTAGTTGTAAGGCAGTGGTCCTTGAGGTGGGGATTGGGAGTAGAAGCTGGGAGAATAGCTTACTGAGAAGGAACATGATATTTCCTTGTAAGGAACAATTCTCTTGGGGAAGAAAATTGTATTTTGCATTGGTAGGAAAGGCTGGGGTAGCAGCGGTCTTCTGGGGGCAAGCAGGATCATTTCTTCTTTGGTTGAAATGCTCCCCAGGAAACTGATCTGGAGCTCAGAAGAGCTTTTCAGCACTGACTCAGTGTGGTTGCCTGGTGACAGGGTGGTGGTTGCTAGGTGCAGGGAGGCAGTTTGCCATCCCAAGTCCTTAGCTGGGCCTGCCAGTGCGTAGTTGTTGCATTACCTCATGACCCAGAGGAGTTCCGGGTCTGGGCCCTGGCCTTGCAGGTTCTGGGCCCTCCTCCTCCCTGCCATTCCATCAGAGCCTTGTCGATGCGTTCCTTATCTTTCCTACTGATCCTCTGACCATATATGTCTTGTTTGGGCTCTTGGAATGTGTCTGGCTCTGAGCAAGCTCACTCCTGGGACCTCTAGCGGGAAGCAGATAGATCTTGGATTTCGTGGGGATGTAGGGAGGCCCTAGAACCCACCTCCTAACCACACACGACCACGCCCTGCTTTCTATAACCGGAATCCAAGCCCCAGGGAGTCCAAAGGCATCCCAATTCTAGGCCTAGTTTTTCCTTGGATCTCTAATTCTGGGAAGATTTTTCCATTTTCCTCTCCCACAGCTAGGGCTGTGGATGTTTCTTTTTTCCCCACCTCCACTTCAGCCTGCCCATCCAGCTTTGTCTCATCTTGGAGGGGCAGAGCTGGGCTTGGGCAGCAGCCCTGCCTCTAGCTCTGTCCCATCCGCTATGCGGTTTCCATCACTGGATCCCATCTGGGGCCCTGCCCTTTTTCTTCTGAAACGCGTCTCCTGACCTCTCCTCTATGCCACTGCTCCTCTGGACTTTGGTTTCTAGTGAGGACACCAGCCGACCCATCAGAGTGCCCCTCTTCCCTCCTCCTGCCATTCTCAAACAGTTGGCAAGACTGTGTGGAGGCCGTGTGGCCAGCCTGTAGTGCAGGGCCTAATCACCTCTCCCTTGGACTGTCGCTGTGGCGGCCTGATTGGGCTCTAGGATGTAGTCCTACACAGCTACTAAACTGGTGTTTCTAAAGCACAGCTTTGGCCATCAGTCACTGGGAAAACCTTTCTTATACTCTTACTGTGTCTGATGCCGTGCTGACTGACCCTGGTGCTGTCCTTTTTAAGAAGGTCCAGTGGCTCCCATGGCCTTTAGGAAAAAATGCTTTGAAAGCCCACTACCATCAGGCTCCTGCCTGTTTTCCAAGTTTTTCCCATGTTACTCCCTTTCTCACACCTTACTTCCTGGCTGTTCCTCTCCTGAACTCCTGCCTCCTGGGAAGACAATTCCCCCTTATCTCCACCTCATGGCTCAGCTGCAGGGCTCCCTCTTTTTCCAGGCCTCTCCTTGTTTGCCCAGTGGTTAGCTCCCTCCCCTGTCTGCTCCCAGTCGACTTTGTATTTACGCAGCGTGCGTTTTATGTCTTTGCCCCCAGCAGGCTAACGGGGACTTGGTGCCCTTTTGTTCCCTTTCTTCTTACTCTTTTTAGCACAAGGCCTGAGACATAACACATTGAATGGCTTGTTCTTGAGTGAATGACTGAGGAGAGGCCAGGGTGGGCCTGGTGTCGCTGGTGGGGATGGAGAAGCAAAGCTGGCTGAAGCCAGGCCAGCAGCAGCTCCTGCCTGACCTGAGCTGGAGGATGCCCGTGCCAGTTGGCCATCTCCCTTCCATTAAGAGCCTGAGGCAAGCCTTGCTCTGCTAGCTGCCTGCATAGCCTTTTTACTCTTGTAGCTCTCATGGAAAGCAGAGTCAGCTGGGAAGGGACCCTCTTTCCCCTTTTGTAGCTGAAGACCACGATGATGAGGCTGTAGCCTGGGCAGCTGGGAGGTGGGCAGTGCAGAGCCTGGCACAGCCCTTCCCCCACCCAGCTGGGAGATTCAAAGGGAGCTGTCCTGCGTCCCAGCTGCTGTCTCTGGCAAGATCCCCAATCTGTGGGAGGCAAGGAGACCCAGAACTTCAGGCAGTTTGCAACACTGATCAGGGGCCAGAGGGAAACTTGCTGTGGAAATTATAGTCGTCAGGGAGAGTCTGTCTGCCGACCAGCTCTGTGACCCCTTTGGTGTCTTTTCCAGACTCTGCAGTGTGAGACCAAGCAGCAGCATGGCCATGGATCCTCTCTCCGATCTGCAGGATGACTTAACCTTTGACAACACCAACCAGGCCCTGAACCAGCTGAAGCTGGCCTCCATTGATGATAAAAACTGGCCCTCTGATGAGATGCCTGACTTTCCCAAGTCTGGTAGGCACTTACTGACCCTGGGCCACAGGAGGAGTGGGAGATCAGGGAAAGGGAGGAAGCCCAGGGTTAGGAGAGCAGAGGAGGAGACATCTGTGGTCAGGAGTAGGGTTGGGGCACAGAGAGCTCTTTCCCCCAGAGTGGCCCCTAACCATGTGGTGTGTCTGCCTGCTTCTCAGATGACTCCAAGAGCAGCTCCCCGGATCCTGTCACCCACCTGAAATGGGACGACCCTTACTATGACATAGCCCGACACCAGATCGTGGAAGTGGCAGGTGAGCATTCCCCATGGCATGGGTTCCCAGGCACTGGCCAGCCTCTCAGTGGAATACAGGAAAAGGAGATCTTGTTTGTGGAGGGGCAGTTTTGCCATCTTTTCATTCTGGAGGAAAAAGATGATAGCCTCCTCTCTAGATGGCGCAGAGAGTTTGAGAGACTTGCTTCCTGTTCAGCCTTTGCTCACAGGGTCACAGATCTTGCAGATGGAAGGAACCTTAAGGCTCACTTGGTCCAACGGGGTGGGGAACCTGCAGCCTTGAGGCCACGTATAGTCTTCTAGGTCCTTGGGTGCAGCCTTTTGACTGAGCTCAAGTTTTACAGAACAAATCATTAAGGGGATTTGTTCTGTGAAGTTTGGATTCAGTCAAAGGGCCGCACTTGAGGACCTAGAGCACCACATGTGGCCTCAAGGCTGCAGGTTCTCCATCTCTGGTCCAACCCCTTAGTTTTACAGAAGATGAAGGGGAAATCCAAAGGGATTCAGTGGTTATCCAGAGCAGAGCCAGGATTGGGACCAGGCCACCTGCTCCAGCAGGGTCCTTCGCACTGAGCCATATCATCAATTCTATGCCACCTCTCTAACTCCCGAGCAGTTTTAACAGCCTTTCTAGGTCCAGGTTCTAGGTGGACCCAAGACTCCAAGAACCCCAAGACTTAGGTCTCCTCTTGACCATTGTGATGCCTGGTGAGATAACAATGAAGATCACCCCTTTGCCTCTTCTCTCGGGAGAGCCTTTTCACAGTTACTAACAGATACCTATCAAGCACTGGTAACATGCATAGTTTTATGCTGAATGCTAGGGGAGTCATAAAGAGGCCCCTTACCCTGGGGATGTCATTGCTCAAAGAACAGAGAGAACACTGAAAGGAGAAATCCAAAGCCATCTGCCACTGATGGGAAAAGTTGGGGAGCTGTATGGGAGGGGCTGTTACATGAGGACAAGCGGACATCTTGTACAGTCAGAAGCAGCTCTGGGGAGAGAGAGATGGTGCTAAGTCCAGCCTCTTGAGGAGGGGGTGATGCTGGGTGAATCTGGGCAGCATGATGTGCCTTGGAGGTCAGCAGGGCCCCTAAAGGGACAGAGCAGGGTCTCATTTCTCCCAGACTGAGCCCAGGAGATAGTGGAGCTCAGTTTCCAAGAGAGCCACAGAAGCAGAAGGAGGAAAGTTGAAGAGGTTGTCTACTTCCCAACACCTCTTCATTAAAGTTCTGTAGATTCCTTTTGCGCCTTGCTCTGGGTTTTGTTCTTTCTCCTGCGCTTGCACAGTCTTGGTGGGAAGGGCTGGAGCACTCTAGCAATCTGGTCTCAGCTGGCAGGTATGGTGGCCTTGTGGAGGTTCTGGAACTTGCCTGCCTCCTCCGGACACGGGCTTCAGCTGCATCAGAGGGCCTGTGTTTGATGTTGTGAGAGAGAACTTCTTATGGGATCATGCTGCAGATGCCCTGGCATCGAGCTGCTTGGCACACTGGGTGATGAAAGGGATCTCATACCTGGGGGATAGTTGCTCTCTTCCTCACCACCACCCAAGGGATCATGGAGTAGTAGAACTGCAACATTTTTCTGTTTCTCCAGGGTGTGGTGAGCCTGAAGGGGGCCAGCCAGGTAGGTGGGGTCCCTGGGCTCTGGCCTTTGGGGCTCCCAGCTGCTGGTGGTGTTGATCAGGAGGGGATCTCTGGTGGGGACTTGGTGGGGCTGGCGAGATTGCATCCCCCTCTCCTGGTGGCTGATGGTGGCATTGGAATGAGGTGCAGGCAATGGCTTGATCCAGGAAGGGGCCTAGACCAGAAACCAAAGGGAAATGGATGTCAGAGGAGGAGAGAGGTCTCTGTCCTGCTTCTGTTTTCAACCTATCATGATTTGTAGGGTGTCAGGTCCAGGAAATCCAGAAATTGAGACAAATCAGAGTCGGAACATCCCTGAGTGGGCATTCCTTCTATGGAGTATACGCATCATTAGTACCTTGAGGGCCAGAAGAACATGGGGGCCCCTTGGTCATTTGGAGCAGTGAGTCTGCCCATGGTGTCTTGGAGGATGGGCAGTGAAGAGGGTGTGAGACCAGGTGCACTCCCAGCTTTAGTGTGACTTTCCTGAGCTGTTCAGGCCATACAGAAGCTTTTCTTTCAGCTCCCCTGTTGGGCCTTCCTCTTGGTCAGCTGTTCAAAGGGCGTGGATGTAGCCATTCCCACTATGCAGCAGGAGCCGTTTTGTTGCAGATTAACTCTCTAGTCTAGACCCTCCCAGGGAGAGTTGCTGATTGGTATCTGGGGAATGCACCAGAGGCCTTCCTGGGAGCATGACCCAAGTGGTTTCAGCAAACAGTGGCCATTCCCAGTGGAGGCCTTTCACCTGCTCTAGCATTGGCTTCATCTGCCAAAGGGTGACCCAGGAAGGGATCTCCTCTCTGTGAGGTGGGGAAGATTCTGAGGCTGCCACTGTTGTCCCCTCTTTCTTTCACTGTGAGACCCATCACCTCCCTCTTTTCCAGCCGATTCTGTAACCCTCTTACATCCCGGCTCCACAGATTAACCACCTTGCCCATGGCTCAGGTTTGCCTCACACAAGACAGAGAAACTTAGGGCTCTTCTGCTCTGTTTTTCTATCCATCTTGGCTCCTTCTGGGTAGAAACACAGGGTAGCTGGGCCAGGGCACATGCTATTGGACTAAAGTTTGTTTTTTTTCCCCAAAAGCATATCCACTGTCTAGCCTCTTCCTTCTGGAAGCCTGTAGTTGAAAGGGAGATAAAGACAGATTGGCCTCATAGGTTCAGTGTTTCCCTGGTCGTTTACATGGAGAATAGGGCTGTCCGCCAGTGGGACGGTCATGCTGGAGCTGCCGTGGCTCTGTTCCATCATTCTACAGGGTATCCACAGGCCTGTCTCAGACTGGTTGTGGTGCAGAGGTAGGAGGGTAAAGTCAAGGCCAGCCTGGAGAGGAATCCTTGGGAGAGAGCCAGGGCCAGGGTGCAGGGGGAAGAAGGGACTCTCTTAGCTCAGTGAACAGAGGCTTCTGATTCTGATTCTGGGAATCACTAAAAGTGATGGTACGGGGCAAGGGCTCACTTGCACCTATTATTAGGAATTAAAGGAATAAATCAGAGGCCGGTGACTTTGGAAAAGCCAACTCTCAATGGCATACAAGTCAGATACTTCCTCTCTACCTCACTGCTCCTAGGAGCCCAGGCCTGCTGAAAAAATCTCTCCTAAGTGCAAGGGTCAGTTTGGCATTCCATTTCCACTCCTCAGCACATTGGAAGAACGGAGTCCTGCCAAGCCTTATGGTCACCGCTAGCTGTCCAGCCATGTAATGGAAGGGTCAGGAAAGCTGTCTAGAAGAGGGTTCTGGCAGGGTGAGTGAGGAAGCTTGAGGCCACACCTTCTGAAGTAGGCTATGGGTAGACATGGGCAGGCGGGGTGGTGTCCAGTCTGGAGTACAGGGGTCCTCATTTGTCAGTAGAGGGAACTCCCTTCACCAGTGCAGATCAGTAACTGGTACATCACATAAAGAGTGGGAGAGATTGCCCAGAGAACTGAGAGCTTTGGTGACTCGTCTCTGATCACATGGCCCTTATGTAAGCACAGAGGCTGAGCCGCCATCTTGGCTGTCTCCCTTTGCTTCCCTAGAAGGTTGAAAGAGGAAACAAAAGCCATCACCCCAGATGCTCACTAACACATCTGTCACTTGAGAAAGAAGTCCCTACTGGAGGGCTATTAGAGTGTGCGCTGGGGTCTCTCCCTCACTTTGGGTTTCAAAGAAAGATTGAATATCAAAGGAGTAGGAGGGGCTTGGGAAAACTGGTGACACCTGGAAGGCTTTTGCCCCAGTGACCTCTGGAATTGGGCTCTAAAAAGTCGAACATGAAGTGGAGGCTGCGGTATCGCTCTGTCATGCCCCTTTCCCAGCATCCGAATCCATCTTTGTCCTAAGAATTTGTACATAGTTGCAAATATAACTTAAATTTTATTAAATACAAGACTAAAGGGACATTTTCATGTTCCATTTTTCAAGATAAAATCCCAGTCAAATATTTTGCCACTTTTTATTCTGAGTATTGGCCATTTTCCAGAACCAGTCATCCTTAGATAAGGATGACTTCCTACAGTATGTTCATGAAGATGACACTAGTGTTTTTTTGTCCTTGCGCAGGAGGTCTGCTTGTAACAAGTGTCAGCCTCTAGGTGATACTCTGGACCCTGGGTCCGGGTTTGATTCCTAAGCCCTGGATTTCCTCTCCTCCAGCCAGCATCAGAAGGCTGGGGCTTGTGGCTACTCTGCATTGGGCATGAGGTTTCCTGGTGTCCTCGTTGCAGCTTGTCCTGAAGGAACAGGAATGAGGGTAGTGGATGGTAGTGTTTCTCCCTGATGGGTAGCCACTGCAGCTGTTGGCCATGTTGTGTGAGGATTCCATGGGGACTATTCTTGGTCTCAAGGAGCATCTCATAGAAGTAGATGCCATCCTATGCCCTGAGAGGCTCCAAGGCTCCACAGCCTCCCTCCCTGCAGGACGATTCCCGCTGGGACTGTGAGTGAGTTTCAAACAAACAGAACTTTTACATCAGAATAAACATTGTCCTTCAGTGGAGACCTCTTCAAACGCCGTCTGCCTTTCTTGTGTGGAGGCTGCCTTCACAATCAGTAGCATGTACATACTTCCTTGTAAAAAATACTCATTTTTGAGCACTTCCTGTATGCTGAGCACATCTTTATCCTTTGGGGTTGGGTTTCCCTCTTTCTTTCTTTCTTTTTCTTTCTTTCTTTCTTTCCTTCCTTCCTTCCTTTTCGTCAAAAAATGCCTCTGACTCAGATATGGGGCATGACCTGGAGACAGTGTGGTCCAATGGGAACTGGCTCTGGACTCCATACTGGCTCAGTTCAGATCTGTCCTCTATCTGTGACCTGGGCCAAGTTACTCATCTCCTCAGGCCTCAGTTTGTCATCTCTAAAATAAAGGGGTTGCATTAGATGCCTCTGGGATCTGTTCTGGCTCTAGATCTAGGATCCGTGTTCATAAAGGAGACATCCATTTTCTTGCAAGGTTTTGAAATGGATTCTGAGGACAGTTGCCAAAGAGGAGTCTGGACATGTTTTGAGCAGTGGTCGTATTTTAGGAATTTATGTATAGCCTTTCATGATGACTCCTTAGACACAGCTCACAGTCAGGCAGGAACCATGATGTAGTAGAAAGAGTACTGGGCTTGTTAGGCAGCCAGGGCTGGATTCTTGTCTCTTGAAATTTTTTTTTTTTTGAGAAGAGTTCATGCTACCTAACCAGCTAAGCAGGAAGTAGTGGCCAGTCCTGGTCTGACCCCAGGATTCATCAGCTCAGAAGCTATAACCTGTTTTGGTTTTTTCTGACCTGGCTTGGTTCACCCACCCTCAGCCTAACTAAGGCAGTTCTCCACTCCTGGGGGCTTGCCATGTTGGGCCACATGTGCCGCATTAGCCCTTCCGCCCCTCAAAACTCCCACACTCAAGCCACCCAGGCTTTGCGTTCTTGGGAGCAGCCACCACAGATGTGGGTGACCATCACTGATCTCTCCGACAGTTATTAATGGCCTGGTCCTGGGCAAACCAGTCCTCCTTTCTGGGTCTCTGTTTCCTTTTGTGACTCATGGGATGGCCTTCGTGCTACCTGCTTTACAGGATTGTTAGGGCAAATGCTTTGTAATCGAGAGGGCCATGTAAACGTGCACTATGATTCTTTGATCAGTGAATGTTGGTAATTTGCTTTGCAGACTCTGGGAGCTGCCTCCTTCACTCCTTGCTTTCAGTGCCCAGGCCCAGGTGCCTGCTTTCACATTCTTTCTGACAAAGTCTCTCTCTCTCTCCAGGAGATGACAAATATGGGCGGAAGATCATCGTGTTCAGTGCCTGTAGGATGCCTCCAAGCCACCAGCTGGACCATGTCAAACTCCTGGCGTGAGTAGGGGTGGGGAGGGGGGAGTTGCTCTCAGGTTTTTCTCAATCAGTACATTTCTTTCTGATCCTTCTCTGGGAAAGGGTCCTGGAGGAGAGAGGGAAAATGGAAAGGGAATCCGGACATCAAACACCTCCTCTGTGTTACGCATTGTACTTTAGTTACTGTCTCGTTTTATCCTCACCACAACCCTGGTAGGTCAGTGCTGTTTTTATCAGCGTTTTACTTTTGAGGAAACAGTCTGACAGAAGTTAAGTGGTTTGTCTGGAGTCACAAACTAGTAAGTATCTGAGACTGGATTTGTGCCTCAGGTCTTCCTGACTTCACTATGCCACCTGACTGTCCAGAGGCCCGCCCTGTTGCTGGAAGAGCCAGGGGATGCAGGATTGTTCGCTGTGATTCATTTTTCTCATGCTAGGAAATAACTTTTTAATTTCAGGAACCTCAGACTTGTAGCTTCCCCTTCTGTAGTGCTTCTGATGTGGTTGCTTTAATTTCATATTGGCACAGTTATGGTGGCCATATTTAGTTTTTGTAGCACAGATGAATCTGATCTGAGTACATGCTAACAGTGTGCTGCCGCCAGGATGGTTGGGGAGATGGTTGGAGGGTTCTGGAGGGGCTGTTTTCCAAATGACTGCCAGAGCCTAAAAGGCCCCTGTCCCTCCAAAAGCCCAACCAGCCCCACCTCCAGGGCTAGAGAAGGGTCAGAAGGATTGGCTTTGCCATTTTGCAGTCTCCAGATTATCTTCTCTTAGTTTGCACTGCTTTCTGGGGAAGCCCACAGTCCCCCCCAGGAAGTCTCCCCTTCCTTCATCCAGACTGTCACAGGGTTGGGGGCAGGGAGGAGGGACAGACAGCCATGAGGGTCCTAGCTGAGCTTTCAGGCCCAACTCTCTCCCTCTGACTTCCAAACCCCTGATTCTTAGAGAAGAGGGATCAGCCCAGCGACTCTGGAAGCTGACTCAGTCTCCCGGCCTTTCTCTTGATTCCATCACCAAGGTGCTAGATGCTGGACCTCAGTGGGAAGAAGTCAGGGAAAGGGACAGGAAAGGGCCTGCCTTCCCTGGGCAACTCCCTGCTTCAGCTGAGCTCCCAGTTTCCTTGGGCTTGACTACATCTTGCTTTTTCTGTCACTCAGAGCTCTCCAGCCTGGCTCTGGGAGTCCCTGGCGTCCACCCCAGATGCAGGAGAGTAAACTTGGGGTTGAGGCGGAGCTCAAGCTGCTCCCAGGCCTGGCAGTCCCCATCGCTGTGCTCCTGAGCAGCTCATCTTCCTTCATCCCTGCCCACCCGATGTGTTCTAGTTCACAGTAGGGCAGGGCAGGGCAGGGCCTGGCTTTCCATCAGCTGGGGTGGGCCATGATTGGGCATTTAAAGGTGTGGCAAAATTCTGCTGGCTTACTGTGCTAGGCTATGCTTGCCTTCCTAGGGACTGGGATCCTGGAATGCCATTAGGCATGCTGGCCTCGGGCCCTCCCTCTTCTGTGCCTTCCTCTTTCCTTCCTGAGCTCCTGGCTCCATGGAGAGAAGGGACAGGGCAGAAGACTTAAGGGTCAGTGGGGACTGGTAGAGACAGCTCAGCCTTAGGAGTCACAAGACCCAGGAGTGCTACTTATGAGCTCTGTGGCCTCACCCAACCTGTCTTTTCATCCATAAAAGAAGGATGGCAGCCTCAGAGATTTCAGGTGCATGGTCCTAGGGTCCTTGCTGTTGGGGCAGTAAGCAGTCACACACACACACACACACACACACACACACACACGCACACGCACACACATGCACACACACAGATGCACACTCATACACACTCATACACGCACACGTGCACACTCATACGCACACACACACACGCACGCACGCACGCACATGCACACACACACACACGCACGCACGCACACACATGCACACACACAGATGCACACTCATACACACTCATACACGCACACGTGCACACTCATACACACTCATACGCACACACACACACACACACACACACTCAGCACTCAGGCATTATATCTCTCAGGCAGATGTATGCACATGCGTGGCCAGGCACTCTCTTCTCCCTTTTTATGTTTTACTGTTGACTTTTTCCCTTAAACCCCAGCTCTCGTCCTCTGTCCTTTCATTGTATCTTTCCTTGTGGCCAAGCAAAGCCCATGATGCAGACAGTCATCGCGGCTGGCGGTGTCTCCTCCTGTAGTCACCCAGCTCTGCTGAGAACAGGAGGGACGGCTCATTGCAGGTCAGGTGGGCTTTCAGAGGCATCGCAGAAGCCATCACAGTCATGATGGATAACAACCAGCATTTGTATTGTACTCATTACGTGCCAGCTGCCTTGGGAAGGACTTTATTATCTCTTGATCCTCACAACTCTGGGAGTTTTATGACTCGTTTTATAGATGAGGAAACTGAGACAGACAGATGAAGTGACTTTTTTAGGGTCTTAGGCTGAATTTGAACTCAGGCCTTCCTGACCCAGGGCTCTGTGCACTGTAGCACCTCCTGGTGGCCTCTGGATATAGTGAAAAGAGCCTTGGGCTTGAAATCAGGAGATGGTTCAGATTCCATCTTGGACCTTTTTGAGCCATGTGGCCTTGGACAGCTCTTTTCCTCTCTCTGGGCCTTAGCTTCCTTCTCTGTAAAATGAGGGGGTCAGACAGGGTGACTGGAGGGTCCTGGCTCTAAACCCTGCAAGGGTGGGAGCTTGAGTGACAGGGTATGTCTGCTGGGGGTATCTCTGCAGGTACCTAAAGCATACCTTGGATCAGTATGTGGAGAGTGACTACACCCTGCTGTACCTGCACCATGGCCTGACCAGTGAGAACAAGCCCTCCCTTAGCTGGCTCCGAGATGCATACCGGGAGTTTGACCGCAAGTGAGTCAGTGTGGGGAGGCCTGGGGGAGCTGGGGGAGCTGGGGTATCCAGCTCAGCCTCTTGGAGACTGCTCCCCCAGGGCCAAGCAGACTAAGTCAGATGCCCCCGGACGGTTCTCACATGCCCCTCGGTCTTCTTAGAATAAACCTCCTCCATTGCTTCTGGTGGCATCACCCTTCTCCTGGATACTTCCAGCCTGTTACCGTCCCTCCTTAATGCTGAGGAATCCCTCGACTGGGGGCAGAGGCTGCCCTTGGGCCCTCCGAATCAGTCCTCTGCCCACTCTGCCTCCTTCCCAGGTATAAGAAAAACATCAAAGCCTTGTACATTGTGCACCCCACCATGTTCATCAAGACGCTGCTGATCCTCTTTAAACCCCTCATTAGGTGAGCTTGGGGGGAGGGATCCCTGCTGAGGCAGGCCCGGGAAGCCGAGCTGGTCAGACAGAGCTCAGGCTTTACCCACTGAGACACGGGCTTCTCCTGGTTGGTAGCTTCAAGTTCGGGAGGAAGATTTTTTATGTGAACTACCTGAGCGAGCTGAGTGAGCACGTGAAGCTGGAGCAGCTGGGCATCCCCCGCCAAGTGCTCAAGTGAGATGGCTAGGCTGGGGAGGGAAATGAGGGGAAGGGAGGGGAGTGGGCATGGCCTGCCCTGGCCCCGAGCCTCACCCCTACCCCTCTTTCCCAGGTATGACGACTTCCTCAAATCCACCCAGAAAACCCCGGCCACAGCTCCCAAGCCCATGCCCCCTCGGCCCCCCCTACCCAACCAGCAGTTTGGGGTCTCATTGCAGCAGTGAGTATCCAGGCAGGACTGTGGGTGCTGGAGGGCAGTGACAGAAGGGGCGCCTTAGCTCAGCTCACTCCCCTTCTCCTGCAGCCTCCAGGAGAAGAGCATTGAGCCCGAACACCTGCCCCTTGTCCTCCGAGAGACCATCGCCTACCTGCAGGCCCATGGTGAGTGAGACAGGTCCCTCAGGCTTTTTCTGCTTTGGCTGCAGTATGACCTCATAGGAAGACATTGGGTTCATGAGGCAGGAGGCAGGAGGGGCAGCTCACTCCAACCTTCCCTTCCTTATCTGTGCAATGGGGAGAATCACATGTGCTCTCTCCACCTCCAGAGGCCTTTGTGAGGAAAGCACTTTGTAACCTTGAATGGAAGCAGGACCTTCCATGGGGCTGAGTCTCTTCCCTTGTGGCTGAGTTTTTCTCAGGGCCTGGGCTATCCCGCAGGGCAGCCAGGATGCTGAGCTGTGCTGGCAGAAGCTGCCCAGCCTCCTTCTTGAGCCTCATCTTCTTTTTCTTGCTGTCCAGCTCTTACCACAGAGGGGATTTTCCGGAGATCAGCCAACACTCAGGTGGTGCGGGAGGTGCAGCAGAAGTACAACATGGGTGAGTGTGGCCTGGACGCTGTCCATCCCTGCCTCCACGTAGGGTGTTGAGGGAGGCCAAGAAAGCGGGTCCTGCCTGCCAGGGCATGGGTGGTCTAGAGCACCCATGCTGAGGAGTCACCATGGTCAGGGTCCATTCTTGGATCCTGATTTTCTCTTACTTGTAATGGATGGGGGTGATTTTGTAGAGAGATGGTAGGTTTGGGGTCTAGAAAGACTGCTGCCCGTGGGGTTGGCCAAGACATGAATTTATGAGTCTTGCAAATCTGGGAGTGTCATAGATCACCTGTGTTATTACTGTTGCCAGTCTCTGGGGATGGACAACCCATGGTGTCCTGAGGTCCCCCATTCCACTTGGGCATGACCTGAACTGTTAACAGGCTCTGAATCCCCAGTTGGTGTCTTTGTCATCAATGCTAGCCAGGGGAGCAACCAGTGAGGTCCCCCAGGGTCTGTGGGCTAGTGTGGCTCCCTGGGCCTGAGGACAAGCTCAGGCCTTCTTGCCATCCCCCCAGGGCTGCCGGTGAACTTTGAGCAGTATGACGATGTACACCTTCCAGCGGTCATCCTGAAGACCTTCCTCAGGGAACTGCCCGAGCCGCTGCTCACTTTTGACCTCTACCCCCACGTCGTGGGCTTCCTCAGTGAGTGCCTACTTCATTCTTTCCTCTGGGGCAGGCCAGGGAGTCTCTCTGGCACAGCAGTCCCCTCAGCTGGCCCCCTTCTCTCAAATGTACTCAGACTCCCTCTCCATCTCCCCATCCCATGGGTCACGTTACTGGGATGGCTCAGCCCTGAGCTTTCCCTGTGACCTGGTCCCATCTGTTGCAGACATCGAAGAGGACCAGAGAGTGGCAGCGACCCTGCAAGTCCTGCAGACCCTGCCTGAGGAAAACTACCAGGTGCTGCGCTTCCTGACAGCCTTCCTGGTCCAGGTCAGTGGCTTGCCTTGACCCTCCATGTTGGGCTTCCCAGAGAGTTATGGAGGAGTACCATGGGCTCCTTGGCAGCTGCTGCTCATCCCCACCAAGAGCAGGGTGGTATGGGAAGGGGATGGTCATTGTTTCCCTGCTGTAACCCCTCTTCTCTTGGCCCTTTCCCAGATCTCCTCCCATAGCGACCAAAACAAGATGACCAACACTAACCTGGCTGTGGTCTTTGGGCCCAACTTGCTGTGGGCTAAGGATGCTGCGATCACTCTCAAAGCCATCAATCCCATCAACACCTTCACCAAGTTCCTGCTGGATCACCAAGCAGAGCTGTTCCCCACCTCTGAGGGGCCTTGAGTGCCCTTCCTTTCCATCCCACCCCCTCCTTTCCCTGTTCTCTGGCAGCCACCGTCCACTCCCTTGGCCTTGTCCCACTGGATCCCCCATGCAGGAATAAGCCTCGGGGTCTTCAGAGGTAACGGTGCTCAGGAAGGAGACCCCTCCTGTGTGAGGGGTTCAGAGTTCCCAGCTAGTGAAACCCTTTTGTTGTGCCCACAGCCCAGGCCAGGCCCCCACCCCCCTGGGCTCCAGAGGCCTCTGTCTCTTAAACATTCCTTCTCAGCAGCCTTATACTCCTACACTGCCTGAGCCTGCAATCTGGCTTTCAGGATGGGAAAAGGGGCATCCCTGACAAGCTGTTCCCCTGCTCCCCCTGTTGTCTTGGTACCTTGTACACGACTGCTTGTGGGCCAGGTTGTGTGATCAGAAGAGTGCTCCTGTTCCCAGAAGATACTGCAGGGCCAAGGCCCTACCCTGCTCTGGGAGGGGCTCAACCCTGGGCATTCTTGGTTTGAAGACCAGTTTCAGTGACGTTGGCCCTGCCAGGTAGCACCTGGCTCTACGCCCCTTCTCACCTCCTAAACTCCCATTGTCCGCTGGCTGGTCAGAGGACACAGGATTGGATGGTGGTGTTGGAGGAAGGGAAGGCCTTTCGGGGGGCACCTGGCTTCTGGTACTGAGGACTCAGAAACCCCTCCCCCCACTCCAGAGTCCTAGATTATCTCCCTGAGGTTTGGTCAGTGACAGGTCTGTCCACATTCCCTAGGTGCCTCTATCTACTCCTTCCCAGCCTTAGACAAGATTCCTGAAACCTCAGGACTTGTGTAGACTCTGTTGTGTCAAACCCAGGGTGCAAGTTGCCTTGGGCCTTCACTCTTTTTTTCTTTTCCTTGCCAAGTTAGCCTCTTGGGGGCAGGGCACCAGGGTCAGAGCCCTCGGTTTGTTGCTTTATGTTCTTGGGGGTTACAGAGGGTTGGGTTTGAAGAGACTCCTTGTGGCTGGTTTCCAGGCCCTGCTGGCCATGGGGTTCCTCTCAGTATGTCCCTGTCAGATGAGTCTGTGATGACTGTGTAGCCCTCCAGCTCTTGGCAGCCTAGAACCAACCACCCGCTGTCCTTGAGAACCTTCTATAATGCCATTTAAGAAACATGCCCCACTATTATGTGCCCAGAGCTGATCGCCCTCTTTCCCCCGATCCCCGGGGGAGCCCCCATTCATTGTACCTCTGTCCCCACATGCAAGAGCAGATCTGCCTGGAGCTCAGCATCCTCGTGGCCTTTGCTGACCGACCTGATCAAGCAAGCCCTTCGTGCCTCCTGTCCGGGCACTGAGGCCATGCAGTGACTATACTGAGTTCTTTCCTCTTGAGGTTACAGGTACAACGTGAGGCCTGGGGCCCTGGAAGCTGTCCCTTGTCCCTCTCTGCCCCTCTCTGCTTTCTGTCCTCATTTGCCTACAACACCTCCCCAGTTACTCCCTTCCTTTCATGGGGGGCTTTTTGGTGTCTGCTCCCTTCCTCAGTCTGCCTCCAGGGGAGGTCTCGACTGTGAAGTGCGTCCACGCTCACATGCAGTGACTTCCTCTACACCAATTGTGTATTTCATCATTTGCACTTTTTGTATTTCAATAAAAATGGAGACCAAAAAAATATCCTGACTGACAGGAGTTGAGGGGAAGGGAGGAGAGGGGTGGGGGAGAGCTGATGGGCTGGTCGGGGTGGGAAGGGGCCGAATCCAGGCCGTGATCTGCCCCTTCCTCACCTTCTTCTTGCCTTGGTTTAATCCACATATGGGTAGGATCCTTAAGAGTGAGCTAATCTAGGTCTTTCTCTTTTTAAAACAGTATTTTATTTTTTCCGTAAAGACAATTTTCAACATTTTTTTATAAGATTTTGGGATCCCTCTTCCTTCCCCAGAATGGCGATCTGACATAGGTTAGAGTGTGCACTCATATAAAACCTGCTTCCACGTTAGTCATGTTATCGCACTCTTTTCAATGACGTTGTAAAGAAGGGCAGCACTGAGGCAGAAAGGAACTGGAAAGGTCATGGTGTCTGTGCTCTTCAGACTAAGACTGAGAGCACCCTAGGATAAAACCTTTAGAACCAGAAAGGCCCTTGGAGGTCCTTAGTTCAGTCCCCTCCGATAAGGAAGCTGGGGCCCAAAGAGGAGAGGAAAAGCAAGTGATAAAGCTGTAGCCCTCTCTTTTTACAGTGAAGGAAACTGAGTCCCAGAAAAGGGCTGAGGTCACGTGGTAGGTCACAGGCTAATCCTAACTCCCTCTCCCTTTAGCGGAATCTGCTGGGGTTGGTCCATTGAGAGAGAGCAGGCAGGATGGGGGCGGAGCACAAGAAATTGATTATTTCTTCCTACGCTAATTAGCCATTTCATTTCTCAGGCTTTTGTGGGCACCTCACCCATCTGAGCAGCTGGCTGGGGTCACCAGGGAGGAGAGAGGGAACCAGCTTTTCCTCTCCCCTTTTGGGGACTGGGCTGCAGTTTCCAGGCTCGGGATCTTTGCTGTTTTTTTTATGGCCAGAATTTTGCAATACTTCATTTGGCAGCCCTGGCTGGGTTCTAGCTGTTTGGATGTGAATCCAACCAGGAGGTCATAGTGGCCTTTGTCACCGCGTTTCCATTTCCTTGCCTAGAGACATCAATCAGTGTTAATATAGCTGTAGTTAGGCACTGAGCTGGGGAGCCCTGCCTACTGCACAATTGGACTCCCATCCAGGTTAACAAGAGGGCTGGAATCCTTTCCTTCAGCACCTCGGAACGGGATGGCCCTCATGCAGAAAGACAAAGCAGACCAAAGGCTCGGAGCCACAGGGGCCTCTTCAGGAACGACAGGGCTGAGTGGGAAGGGGCCACATCCCTTCTGCTAGGCTGGTAACCAGGGAACTAGCTGGGGGTCCTGCCCTCTCTACCCACTGTGTCTTCAGCAGACTTCAGATCTCCATAGAGCTAACATGGAAACAGCTTCTGCCCTGAAGGAACTTATGTTCTGTTTGGGGGAGCACGAGCTGAGTGGTGAGAGATGCTAGCTGGGGGCTCTCAGAGGCAGGGGTGGAGTGCTTTCCAAAGAGGAACACCTGCTGCAGGCTGGTTTGAATGGACTGTAGGATGTCATGAGGGCACTGGGGGCGTTAGCCCAGCGGGGTAGACCATGGCCAGACTGCCAAGATTTCCAACATGAATGGGCAGGGCCAGGTTCCTCCAACCTGCAGCCTCTCTCTGAGCAAGGTTTGATGGGCCTCCTGTCCTTCTGGGAGCCAGCAGAGGGACTCTGCTTTCCTGCCTTGTCAGGAATTTGGTCCACGAGAGCTCATTTGCTTCAGGTTCCAATTCTCTAGGGCGAACACAAGAAGCAGGAGTAGCTCTGTGCCGGCTGAATGATTGTTTCCCCTGGGGAGGGCAAGGCCTACATTGATGACCACCCTCATGCCTGGTGGCTATGTAGGCCAGCATCAGCAACTGCTCCTGGGTTAGACGCAGGAACTGGACAGAAACCAGGGCTCAGTCCTTTTGGCTTCCTTCTTATCTCCGAGGACATCCCTTTACACTGTGGTCGCATGCCCACAGCAATGACCTAAGCCCTAGGGCCCCTGGCTTCCCGTTGCGGCGCTTTCTATCCTTTGAGGAACGGGAACTAAGTCTGCTTTCCAAACCTAGCTCCCAGCTGTCTGCCCCTCACAACAAGCAGGGTCTGTCCTGGTCGGGGTACCTTCTAGGAGTGGAGAGGTTCTTGGCCAGGGGAGAACAAAGAAAACAACTTCATTGTATACAGAAAACTTTTATTGGAAATTTCTTAAGAATATATTTGAAAGTAACAGCTCAAATGTTTTGAAACCAGGTAAGGGGTGAAGATGTTCCTCTCCAGGCCGAGCATCTGAATGGCTAGTCATCAGCCACGTCTGCCCTGGATATGCTGACACTGGCCTAACTGACCTTGGGATATGCTGAGCCAAGAACCAGGCCAGGGCCCCAATCCCTTGGTGTTGAGCAAGGCTGACGGAGTGGGTCTGGCACATACTGCCCGCCACATGCTTTGCTTGAAGCTAGCACTTCACTCAACTACTAGGAGGCTGGAAGCTCCAAGCTCTTTTCACCACTGAGGAGCCCTGAGCAAACTGGCAATGGCTGCAGAGGGCAGCATTTGAACCACAGTGCTCCTGGCTAGGATACCACAGCATTTTCATGCAGGAGCCAAGGGGAAGTTGGTCAGAGGTGGTGTCTATGGAGCTGACCAACCAGGAGATGGGGAATACCTTTCCAAGGTCCATGTTACCTACCTTCCCCTTGTACAGCCCTGGTGCCCCGGGGTCAGACTGATCCAACCAACTCCTGGACCGGACACTTCTAGGGTTGTCCTACACTGAACCAAAACCACTGGATTGATCTCATGATGGCGCTCACCTATGTCCTCTAGATCAAGAACGATTTAGGGCGAAGGATGCCTTGGACTGTTCCCTCAAGGCTGGGAGAAACCTGGCCTCTAGGGACAGGAAGATTTAAGTGAAATCTACCTGTGATTGTCCCCTTCGCATCAACACTGAGGTCACTCCTGTCTTCCTAGTAGCACAGAAATGCATTACCAGCTAGGTGATCAACAGAGCACAAGGTCTGGCTCAAACCGCACAGCACAATGTGCAGGTCAGAGCACTTCGGTCACATGCAGTTGACAAAGAAAGATTGGACAAAGCCATCTGTTCCAGAGGGGAGCTGCTTCCTCAGGACCTACATGCACCAAGGCCTAGAAAGCTTTATTCGCCTTGGACAATGGCCCCTTTTCAAGGATGCCAACAGTCCCAATGTGGAGGGAGTGGGGATAGCATCACACAGGTAAGGCTTGGCAGTGAGAGGCAGTCCAACTGGCAAGCAACAGGGCAATGTCTTGTCTCCTAGATTCAGAGGTGGAGGCTGGAAGTGGGACAAGTGCTCCCCCCACTCCTCCTATAACCACTGTTTCAAGCTCAAGTTTCCGGCCCCTTTGGATGGCTCTAGAGGTGGACAGAAGGAAGCAAGTCCTAATTACTCAGGATCAGAGGCCTAGCAGAAATGCCTAGGCCTGCTGGGGCACCCGGGGGCTGGGGCTTTGGCACAGCACGTAGCAGGGCTCTCCAGGACAGAGGCCACGTGCGGCCATTCATCTTAGCACAAGGGCTGCTATTTTGTCACGGAGCCAGGGTGGCATTAGGAAGAAAACTTTACAATCTCAGCCAGCAAAAGGTTTCTTGGAAGGGGTGGGGAGAACCCCACATTTGCAAGAAGTTGGTGTCCAGGGGGCTCTATTGAATTGCAGCAATTCTGGGGAGTGGAGAGTGTTCCCGAGTCCACAGCTATCCCTAGGCCTTTGTCCTTGATGCCTATGATGGAGACTAGATGTCCCAGGGCCGCCTCTGGCATCTTTAGAGGGCCCTGCTGGGCAGAGGAAAGACCCAGCCTTCCCAGAGCCACAGCTGGCCTAAAATAGCCCACATCGAATGCATTTTAAAATATAATCTGATTTCTTTTAAAGCAATAAATATTTACTGTTTGATGCTTATCTATAAGCATAGAGCAGCCACAGTAGCAGGAGAGGAAAGGAAAAGAAAGAGAATATTGGTCTACAGACTCCCAGGACACGGCCCTGACAAACAGGATGCTGAGCTGGGGGGTCAGGAGGAGGGGATAGGTGACCTGGTGAGTCAGTGGGGGCGGTCCAACGTAGCCTAGCAGAGCATCATGAAAGCCTTTAGACTACATGGGAGGCAGACTGCACTGGGCCAGAAAAGTCAGTCTGTGGACATTCGGTCAGCCTTTCCGAGCAGAGGGCAGCCAGAAACACACAGGCCTTCTGTCCGGTGGGCAGAGTACTGAGATACGGTGAAGTAAAATGCCCTCCCCTCCCCAGCCTCTACACTGTGTGTGGTACTGCTGATGGGCTTCCCTCTTTCCTCTCGTTCCTGGGTCACTGGGGTAGGGGTGGGTTAGGCCTGTCAGAGCCCTAATGCCAAGGGGAGAGGTGTGGAAGGCCCAATTTTCCACAGGCTAAACTGGATGGCAATGTTCAGCTGCTCTGCTCTAGATGGAGGTGGGAAAGACCCGTTGCTGAGAAGCAAACTCTTGGGGGAGGTGGGGAAGCCCCCTTTTTCACCAGCTGTGCTTACTCCTGACCCTTAGGGTAGGTTATGACCCAGAATTCAAATGCTGCAAGGACAGGGCTCTCTTCAGTGCTGGCCCCTGGGTTTGATTGGGGAGAAGAGCCAAAAGGCAGGAATGGGGGAGCCCCCTCCCCCCTCCCTCCACCATCCCCACCCTGGCCTGGATTGAAACTGAATAAATAACAGATGAGAGAGGGAGAGAAGAGAGAGAGGTGGCAATGGGCTCTGTCCTCAGGGGTCCAAGAAAGGGTCTGCTGCTGCTGGGGTGCGGGGAGAATGACTTTACTGTAGGGTCTCCACAAAGGCATCAAACTCTTTGACATTTTTCTCATGCACGGCCAGTTTTTCTGGGAGTGAGTCCTGGAAAGGAAGTGGGAAAGATCAGGAACACTCATATTGTGTGGAGAGTTGCAGAGCTGTTCTGGGTCAGATCCGCTCAGAACTGCCTGGATCACACTGACACTGTGGTGCACTAAGTCCTAAGGAGGGAGGTCCTCAGCAGAGACTGAGTTTAATGGTGTCATCCTAACCGCCCCCCCCCGCCCATTACTGCTGTAATACATTATACTGCGGGACAAGACAAGAAGACAATGCCAGGGAGGCTGGATAATAGGCCCCCGTAGCCAGAAAGAGAGCATGTTTCTTCTTTAAGCTGCGGAACTGGGAAAGCCTCAGAGCCTGGGAGGCTGACGTGGGGTCCTCCGGGCAGGCTCCACACTGACCAACACCGCACAACCACAAGGTCAAAGACGAGGACACAGAATCCTAAGAGCTTGGGAAATGGCAGACGGTGCTAATAAAATGGATTCAAGTCCTAAACAGCTGTGAGGAAAGGCAGGAAGGAGCTGGGCCTCTTTCTTCCCAGAGGAGGAGGCCAAGGGGCACGTGAGCTAGTGAAAAAGTATGTAAAGCTATTATTACTGGGGAAGAAAAAGACCCCAACCAGCTGGTCCCTCTCTCCACGGATGACATAATATGAAGGGGCTTCAGTATCACAAAGGAAGGGTCTGGATTGGATTCCTAAGCCAAGTGGAGAACTGGATGTGTCCCATAGGCTTTAAGGGCAAGGCCACATGGAGGCAGGAGAGGGGCCTAGGTGACCCAGGGGATTCTATGATAGTCAGGTCAGGGTCATGTTTGACACCTTTCATTTTTTTGGGGGGGGGTAAGAGGGAGCGTGGTCCACCCTGTTGTCCAGGGCTCCATCCGTACATGGCGCAGCACACAAGCTCAGGATCTAGGAGGCTCCAAGGTCCTCAGACTCAAGGGCAGCTTGTATGACCATCCTGCTTAGCTCAGCTCCAGCACCAGCACAGCCATCTTCCCACTGCCCTAGCCACATGGCAAAGCTCCTGAGTGTTGTCTAACCTTCCAATGTTGCTGCCAACCCTGCACTCACTCACTGCTCTCTCTGGATCTCTGGCAAGGCCTTCAGGCTCATATCACTGACAGCACGAAGCCTGCTGAGGAACGGCCCTTCGACTGTCTACAGACCAGCGTGTGAAGCTCAGAGAGGGTGGACCAAGAGGCATTTAGGGGCCGCAACGTGCACCGGTAGAGAGAGTTCCTGTGCTGACTGGTTGTAGACACGGACCAATAAATAGCATGGCCCAGAACAAGGGCACGGGGTCATCCAGCTTCTCAATGGGGAACCTTGCTTACGGTGCTCAGAATCTTCTAGTACATCAGGGAACTACTGCTCCCAGGGAAGGGTGGGATTGCTTTTCCATGTGGGAATCTGCCTGGCCAGGCTTCCTGGAAAACTGTCTGAGTCCAAATTTAAATTGCTAAATACTAGGAGCTGTGTTAGGGAAAAGAGGACAGGAACAAAAGCCTGTGGCTGTAAGGAACCCTGAGAGCTCATGGGGAAGGGGGAGACGTGTGCAAGAAGCCAGAGGATGATGGGAAGAGAGAAGAAGTCTGAAGACATAAGAAGGGTCCTTCTCTTCCTCTTATTTTTTTGGGGGCAGAACTCCTGCCAGGCTGTCTCTGAGCGCGTGCGCGCATGCGTGCGTGTGTGTGTGCGCACGCGCATGTACACGTACATGTGCACATGCAAATGTGCGTGCGTGTCTTGAGAGCCATGCTCTGTAATGTGACAACACAAGGGGATGGTGCTTGTTGACAGGCTAAGATTTTTCCCAGCTCTAGGTTTCTGATTCTTGGGACACTAGGGGTATAGGATTTTCATACCAGGTCTTCAGCCATGGACTGGGCCCCAATGTCGATGGAGAGGCTGCTCAGCTGAGGAGGATTCTGAAACTCCCGGTAGAAGGTCCCTAAGTCCATGGGCAGAATGTCATCCTTAGAGAAGGCTGGCTTCTTTGGAAACACAAGTAAGACAAGCAGATCTCAGTGCCTGTCCTGGATCTCCGAGGGAAACAGAGACAAAAGGTGCATCCACTTCCTTTCCCTCCTGTCACCTCCAGAGCTCACAGTGAAGATTTTCCCTCTTGAGGTCAATTCTGAAGCTTTTGCTTTCCAAAGAGAGTTCTTTTCTCTTTTGACCTCAGCACCACTGGCATGAGCCTCACTAAACTACTGCTAACGGTTAAATGCTCTAAAGACCTGCTCTGACTTCCTTACAGAAAAAAGCCCCAAGTCCCATCTTGAGAAGGCCTCTTTCCTAATGTCCACCAAGACGCTGGCCTGGATCCAAGTGGTGACGGGCCTTGTGAGGGGCTCCCCAGATGCTGTGGGTCTGGCACCCTGAGCCAGTACTTGTACTCACTACCAGAATTCACCCAGTATGGCAGGGAAGGACCCATTCTGGTGTTTTGTGCTGGTGCCTTCTCACAATGACTCACAATAGCACGGAGCTCACCATGGTAGTCATACCAGCTGTGACAGAGCCTACACCAAGCTCAAAGGCTTCTGGACAGAAACACTTCTGGTCATAATCAACTCCATACCTGTCTAGTCAGTGCACGCTGCCAACAGAGCCGAGGTTTCTTTGAACCCCTTATCAAGTCTTGTGAACTGTGAACCATCACAGCTTTGTGGCAAAAGGTGATGAACAGAAGGAGTGGTGACAACTTACAAAATCAACCATGACGAAGTCATCATGTGTGTTTCCGCTGCTGCCGCCACTGGACCCATCAGAGTGTAAGCTGCCTTGGAGAGGAGATTCGGTGCCTGGGGAGTCAGGAGGATTTACCTGTGTGGGGAACCACAAAGACCTTGTTTTAGTCCCCAGGCTAAAGGCTACTGTAGCAACCTTGGGACCTCACCCTGGACAGACTCAACAAACAAATCCAGGAGTACACCTCTTGGGTGGGCAGTGAAGCCCACAGGAGACAGAGAGGCACTGCTGGTGACGACTTGATCCTACCAGATGCTTTCTCAGTGGGAAACTCACCATGGGATCATTATCCTCTAGCTCAAAGTTCTTGGGTGCAAACATGGCAAAGGGGATATCCAAATTGGTCATTGTTACCTAAAAAGGTACAAGAAAAGCGGATCAATGCCAGCTCTCCCCAACACAGACAGGCCCTTCAGCAAAGACAAGGAAAGGCATGAACTCAGTGGGTCAGCGATTACTCACTGATCCATCCATCTATCCAATCTACAAAGCAAATGGACAGCTTGGGACTAGACAAGATGCAAAGACAGAGAGCTGCCCAAGAGCTCAGTACATAGCTTCCTGCATATGCTTGGAGCAGAGAATGAGCTGCCTGGGGCTGCCCTTCACTGTTCCCCTTCTTAGACTCAGACAGCAGGAATCCCACCTGGACTCTGCTATGTCTCCGAGTGCCGAGTACAGTGTCCTGTATGGAGCAGGCATTTGAGGTCTGCTTGGCACTCTGCCTATGCACACTATACGTTATGTGGAATATGTTCCACAGGGACCCAAAGAGCAACAGATTCAAGGAAATGAACTTGGGAAACCTTGGTCCCCACATGAGGAAGAAAGAACTGGCACTTTGAGGTGCTTGAGAACACGGGCCAGGCTCTCTTCTGCTTTGGGGAGGAGCTGGAGGAATCACCTGATCCATCGAATTGTTGACAAGTGCTCCCACTTTCCGAACCAAGATGGCTTCCAGAACGTCATGGGGGGAGCCCCGGCCTTCACTGCTGTTGGATACAGTTTCGGTGTCTTCACTGGGGAAGGGAGATAAAGTTAGCTGTGCCTCTATGACCTGCAGTCCAGGCTGCGGTGCCCCCCTCTGTCTCTGCCCCTTTGCTAAGCTGGCATTATGCGCAGGGCAAACAACAGCCAGGCTGGTCACCGCCTGCACTTCTTTTAGAGCCAAATCAATTCTTCGGGTGGGCTTCTCTTTTTTTTTCTACTCAATTACCACCGTCCATCACTGTCCTCATGAAAAAACCCAGATCCTGGACCTGGTTCTCAAGAGCTGGGCCTATGGCTAATCCCAGCAGCCTTTGCCCATGTTCCCCTCTTGTCCCTGCATTTAAGTAAGCTTTTCTTTTTTAAGAAACCAAGGCAAACATGAAGAAAAGGAACATGGGGCAAGAGAGAAGGGCTCGCTTGTTCAAACCCATTCCTGCTCTGTTAGGAGACAAGTGCCAAGAAAGTCTCTTGTTCATGGAATAAAATAAGAAACATGACCGTTTATTTCCCAGCTGGCCCCACAGCTGGAGGACAGCCACCCCCCCCCAGGTCTCCCACAGCTGGAGGATGGCCACCTCCCCTCCCCCAAGGTCTCCCACAGCTGGAGCATGGCTGCCTCCCCCACGTCTCCCACAGTGGGCTCAGGGGGCCTGGTCAGAAGCCCACTTATGGAGTATTAAGTAGAGGACAGAGCTCCTGCTTATCTGAGCAATCTGTGCCCCGAGATGGGAAGAGCTTGAGGTGGGGGGAGCCACAGGCCTTCCTGACAAGTCTTGGGACCATACTGCTAATAAATGTACCTGCTGGAAGGAGTGACTATGTAGTGGGCACCGTCAGAAGGGGTGAAGGTTGCCATCTTCTCATGGTCGGCCTGGGTGCCGTGGGCAGGCTGGCTGGGAGTGAAGGGCACTCCACCTTCCTTCCCTGGAACCATTAACTCCAGGGAGGAACAAATAAAGATCCAATTAGCGATTATAGCATGGAAGATGAGGGGAGGAGCCTCACATCCTACTCTACTGGGCATCTGATTTCAAGCCTTTCCCCTAGCAATGCTGCCATCCTGTGGGTAGGAACCTCCAATCCTACTTCCGAGAAACAGGCCAGTGACTCTATCAGGGTAAAGGAAAGAGCAGCACACCTGGGAGAAAGCTTTCCTCCTCTTGGACTCATCTTACCTCTAGTCCAAGGCTCTCTGGCAAAATGTCCCTTAGGTCTCCCATAGGGAGTGAAGTCTGTTTGGAGGCTTCAAATACTCATGATGTCCTTGTGTGGCTGAAGGACCCCCCGCCTTCCCCCATGGCCACATGGTAAAAAGGTCCTTCCTGACTTCAGGGATACCTGGTGAGGGTGGGCAGCACTTGAGCCAGCAGCAAAGACCATTGGGTGGGCCAGCTCTGCTGATCCAACTCCCAGAGCAGCGGGCTGATAAGAAACGCGGGAGCTGGCCAGCTAAGCGAGAGAAAAACAGAGGGTGAAGAGGGGAAGGGGAGAGAAGGAGGGAGGAGGAGAAAACAGGGCAAGTCCAGCAATGTGATTAAGTAATAAGGACTCACGAAGAAAGCAGACAAGTTCGGAATCCCAGGCCACCCTCTGGGGGTTTGGGAGGTGGGTTGGAAGAGAGGCCTGAGCTCAAGACTCAACAGATGTGGGATTTCCTGGTGGATATCAGAAGTACAGTGGGGTGGAAGGTTTGTTGGTTTTTTTTTGAAAAAGTCTGGACTATGGGTAGACTAGCCTACTCCAAAGGGGTCCCAGCCAGCAGAACAAGGCTGAAGGGCTCCCTCGGAGCTGCTAATAGCAGTCAATGTCTCCAAAATCCTTCTCTTTTTTCTTCTGACAGAAGACTGTCTTTTCAGATTTAACCCTCTGGCGCCCTGAATATGGAAAGGCTTGTATTTATGTTTGAAAAAGGAAAGATTACCAGACTGGAATTGTTTATTTGGAAACAATATAAATAACTCCCTGTAGCTGTCACCTCAGCGGAAGGAGCAGGGGCAGATGCAGAATGCTGTTTTGGGTTGGTCCTGGTTACACCCCTTTAAAACCAAACCGCCCATTCCAGAATAACAATCCCATAAATCCCAAAGGACACTGGGGAGTGCAAAATAGTAGAGAATAATTTGTACCTTATTTTTTAAAGGTACCATCTAATCATTCCCTCTCTTCCCATTTGGACTCACTTGATGGGAAAAGGCCAGTCCTGCCATGGGGACCCTCAGGGTGTCCGTCACCACCGGAGTAGGGGTCTGAAAATGGGCCTTACTAACAGTGAACACACACTGGACACAGACACAGAAGAAACAAGAGAGGAAGAAAGAAAACAGAAAAGGACTTGAGAAAAAAGGGAACAAAGAGGTGAAGGAGCTAAGCCTTGGAAAGGAACCATCAGAACCAGAGGTGGACGGGAGCGGATGAGGACACACCTGCCAGACTGTCTGACAGCCAGGATTCCTGAGGCTACAATCCAAAGAGGACACATTTCTAAGAGCAGGAAATACTTGCTGGACATTTGCTAGGGGGTCTTCCAAGCCTTCCAGCAGGCCTTGTCTTGGTTGTTCTCCTTGCCCTCTCTCCTTTGGAGGTTTTGGGGACACCACCCCTTTTAGCCTTTCCCCTAGGTTCTCCTTCCTAGCAGAGTGCACTTTCTCAAGTCCCCTTGTTGGATCCCCATGCAGACTGAGCCCTCTAATTGCAGGGATTCTCCAGGGCCCTCTTCTCTCCCCACTCTATACCACCTTGTGGTGATGTTATCAGCTCCCAAATGTACCTTTACCACTTCATGCTCTGCTGATCACCAGCCTCACAGCTCCAACTGATTCTCAAGACACTCGAAACTCAACATGTCTAAAGAATGTCCTCCTAAAACGTTCTCCTTCCCCCTATCTTCCCTTCACTGTAGAGGACGCCATCCTCCCAGTATCCCAACTCATAGGCCAGGAATCACCCTGGATTCCTCTCAAGGCCTGTGGATTTCACCTCTGCAGCTTCTCTCCAATAAACCCCCTTCTCTCCTCTGATGCTTTCCCCTCCCTGGTACTGACCCTCATCCCCTCACACATGGACTACTGTAACAGCTGCTGAGGGGGTCTGCTGGACTCGAGTTTATCCCCAGTTCAATCCGGCCTCCATTCAGCCACCAAAGTGATTTTCCTAAAGAACATGTCATACGCCTATTAAATAAACTCCAGCAACTCCTTATTACCTCTTAAGATCAAATACAAAATGCTCCCTCTGCTATTAAAAGCCTCCTCCTACCTGTCCCGTCTTCCCACCCCTTGCTCCCCAACTGAAGCTTTGGCTTCCTGGGCAACCTCTCTGGCCATTCCTGTTCCTGGAAGGCTCTCCTTCTTCCTTTCAGACTACCAACCTTCCCAAATAAAACCCCACCTTCTACAGGAAGCCTTCCCTGGCCCTTCTTAATTCCAGCACCTTCCCTCTCCATTCTGGACACAGCCTGCTTTGTCTTGATCTGTGTGTACATTGTCTCCCCATTAGACTCTAAGCTCCTGGAGGTCAGGGCCTGTCTTTTTCCAGCACGGTGCCTGGCACATAGCAGGCATTTAATAAATACACAAGTTCTAGCTGCTTGAAGAATTCCCATAATTGCAACGAGGGCTAAGGATTCTTCCTAGTCTGGTTTGAAAACACAGCAGCTGATCAGCACTCCTGACATTCACCAGGGAGATAACACCAAAACCACAGGTGAGCCCTTTCCCCCTGAAGCCACAGTATCAGAACTCTGTGGAAAGGCCAGCACCTCTGTTTGGCCTCTCTCCTAAGGGTGCCTATGGGATGTATACAAACTGGACTCTAGATTCGGCCTGTAATGTAAATGGATGGGCACCGCCTCCTCCTCTTCCACCTGGAAGCTCAAGGGCCAACAGGGTTACTCAGGCCACTGCCAGAGTCAAACCTCTTGAGATAGGACATTATTTCATTTCTTTAAATCCAATTTATGGAAGGCTTAGATGTCCCCTTGTCTTTCTGCATGGAATGGAATGAACACCAAACTGGCTTTTCAGAGCTAGGCCCCACCCCTGTTAAGTACTACTTAAAATGCCAACTGTTTGAAAAATGTTTGATTGCTTTGGAGAACCCCTCAAGCAGCAGCTGAACCAAGCCCTCCAGTCTCTCTACCTTAAACATTAAGAGAAAGGGATGAGGATGCTCCAACGGTGTCCCATCACCCCCTACCCATATGGGTGGGTCATGCACTGAGTACTCTCTGCTAAACTGAGGAAAAGCCTCCAGTAGGGCTGGGTCACCTCAAGCATAAACCAGGGACACCCTGGAATTAGGCGGTGTGGGATAAGGAACGAGACTCAGGTAAGACTGTTGGGGGCCATGGTAGAGCAGCGAATGCTGCAGCTCATTACCCAAGCACCTAGGCACCAACAGGCAAAAGGTTTTCCTGAGTCAGACTGCTGAAAACACCACCGTAGGGAGCCTACCTTACCTGACATGGCACCCGACACTAAATAATCTCAGGTAGAAAAGATGCTCCTAGTTAGGAATGTCCACATAGACAGCAGACAGGCAACCTGAGCCCCTGGGCCTGCTCCTAAGCCCCGGCTCCCAGGGATTTGTCTCCAGCTGATTGGTGTCATCTGTATAATCCTAACTTCTAGGAAACCACAGCCCACCTTAGGAGACTGGCCCTCCCTGGGTTAGAATCAGTCCCCAGGTGTGTGCCTGACCTTCCCTGACACCTGATGCCCATTTGGATCTGCAGAGAATCTTGGTGCTTCACCCTGAAGGTGCAGATGGTTCGGGAGCCCCATCACATGGCTCAGCCCCCACCTCCTGCCCCCCCAGCCACAAGGCAGCTACTAAATTAGCTCACAAGGGCTTCCTCCTACCTGGGATGGAGGGGAGGTTGAGAAAGAGGTGGTGCAGACCTCCTGAGAGTCCTCCACAGATGGGTATGCTCCCCCAGCATCATCACCAGCTGTCCTACAGGGAGAGAAAAGAGAAATAACAGAAACAAGTGGGTTTGTGGGAATGGAAGGAAGGGAAGGTTTCAAACAAATGTCTAGAAATGCCTACTGTCAGGGTGTGTCTAAGGCTATCAAAAGAGGCAATACACCTTTGTTCCAATTCCTAAAACCGTTCCACTCTGTGGGGCGTCCCTGGCAAGGCCGGCCAGAGCCAGCTAAGCCTCCGAATCCCACTGTCTAAGGAGGCTGATAACCATGAGCCACCAAGAAGATCCAAAGCCACAGCTGGTACCCAAGTGTCCTGAGAGCCAATGCTGCCTGGAGGGATGGGGTGGGGACCTGCCGAATAGCTGACAGAAGGGAAGCTGTGTGGCTCATTCACAGGAGCTGCAGGCAGGGGCTCATCTGGCCTTACAAGCTTTTAATGCCTGTCTTGTTTTCTTACCTGTAGTTGCAGGGGTGCATCGGTGAAGAGCTGGGGTAGGGACGGTCCACAAAATGATCAATGACAATCCCCATGATAGGTGGGGTCCTCTCAAACTGCCTGCAAGGCAACAAGATTATGTTAGCGTGTCTTTCTGGCCCTTTCCCTGGCATCTGCTAGTAGGGTCCACAAGCAACCTAGGCCTGGCAACTTTACAAACCCTCCACCACACCAGAGATCCTGGACCAGTAGGCTCTAGGTCACTGAGTTGCTCCATTCAGGGCATCTTTACTCTCTCCTTCAAAGATTTTAAGCTTCCTATGGAGATATACTACAGGGGAAGAACAGAGCTGGCACAGAGGCTCCTGCTCACCTGGTAGACATGAAGGCCAGGTTAATTCTGTAGGCACAGGACAGAGTGATGGTTCCCACTGGGGTGCCTACTGTGCCAACTCGGACTGTCTGGAAACCTGTAAGAGAAAGAAAGGTAGCCTTTCTGACTCCTTTCAGGCCCTTCAAGTGCTGGCCTTTCCCTCAATCAAGGACTCTTTCCTGTGTCTCTATAATGCTCATTCACAGAAATGAACACATACACACACACATACACATACACACAACACACACACACACACGCAATCAATGTAGCCCTGGACCCCTGCTTTCTTTCATGGGCAACAAATAGTCAAGAACAAGGAAATTTTCATGTTGGAAGGACACTGGCTTTGGGGAGAAAGGACAGGTCCAAGTTGCAGAGTCTAAGAAATATCATGTGACCATGGCCACATAGCATTCTGTGGCATGGACATGAGAGGCGGATGCCCAGAAAGTGCCCTGTCAGAAAGGAGCACATTGAGGAGTCATTCCCACTGAGGGGGACCCGTGGGTGGAACATTCATAAGTAGAAGTACCCCCAAAGTGAAAGGAGGCTAACACATGGGCTGTGCAGCCAGAACAGTACCTTCTCCTAAGCCATTCAATTGGACTTCTCCAAAGTATATCCTGTGGGAAGGAAACAAAGGAATGAATGTGGATTTCTTTTTGGCCTGTAATAAGGAGAAGAGCAAGTTCACAGCTGGTTTGCTCGGCCTCAGTGGAGGGTGTCCTTAGGGCCACAGTTAAACTACGTCTTAGCAATCCAAAGAGAAACATGTCATGGAGACAGCCTACTGAGCCTTGTGTCCCCATCCTCCACAAAGGCTCCTTGGAGGTAGGGACTATGTCACTTTTCCTTGTATCCCCTGAACTTAGAATAGAGTTTGATGTGAACTCACCCAATTCTTAGTCATGAAATTATTGTAACCCTGAAGAAAGATGAAGAATTCATGGGTGACCTCTTTCTTTTCTCCAGCATAAACTCTTAGTCATGTACTTGCTGCCCACAGAGCCCAAAAGACACTTAAGACCCTCCTACAGGATACAGGCTTGAACTGTTGAGAGACATCATTCACACTTAAAAACAAGACAAGCACATAACTGGGAAACTATACTTTCCAATCCAAGAAGTTTTCTGATCTGGAAGAATTAGCTTTTAAAAATCTAGTAAGAACCTCTCTGATTCTGTGAATCTTAGGAGGATGACATTAGTGAAAGGTCCAAGTCACAGGACATTTTAAAAGAAATAATTTTTAATTATTTTCAAGGACATAAAGTAACAAGCTAAATATTCATGAAGAGGTGCCAGGATGTGGGGCTACCTTCCTCCCTGTAATGAAGCATCTATTCTCTTCTACCATTAAGCATCTCTCTACAACTGTGTTCCTATCTGCATAACTCAGCAAATCCTTTTTTCCATGAAGAGTGCAAAGATAAATTTGAGCATAGTTCTGATTAAGAGTTTTAGAAGGATCCAAATCAGTAAGCAGGTAACACTGAAGGAAAACCTGGAGGTGTTCCGGTCCATCAAAATCAATGGTGTGTTTTTGCAGGCAACTGGCTGATAAATCTTATAGACTACCCAGACATTATTTTTAAAGAATTCATAGGGATCCCCCCAATTTCCAATTATTTGCCACCACGAAAAACAACTGAAAACTGAGGGATCAACTGGGGAGTGACTCAACAAGCTGTGGTAAATGACTGTCATGGAATATTACTGTGCGACAAGAAGTGACAGGCCAGATGTTCTCAGAAAAACTTAGACTAACATGCACTGACCCAGAGTTAAAGGGAGAAGAACCAGGAGAACATTGTAACAGTAAGAGCAACATTGTAACAACGATCAGTTGGGGGGGGGGGGGGGGGATGACTTGGCTCTTCTCAGCACCACAACGATGTAAGACAATTCCAAGGGTCTTACGATGAAAAAGGACTGCTGGAATCTGAACGCACACTGAAGTATACTTTTTAACTTTTATTTTCCTTGGGTGTGGTTTGTGTTTTCTTTTTTAACATGACTAGTATGGAAATATGTTCTGCATGACTGCACATGTATAATCTATATCAAATTGCCTGCCTTCTCAAGGAGTGGGGAGGGAGACAATTTAGAACTCTATTAAAAAAGGAATGTTAAAATTTTTTTACATGGAATTGGAAAAATAAATTTTTCGGGGGGGGGAGAACAAAAAGAATTCATAGGGATCAGGTTCTCCAAAAGGTTGAAAGAAAAAAAGGAAAGGCACAGTCCAAAGCATTATAGATGAGCCACTGTGGGTTTAATAAAATGTGAGAATAAGTCAGAAATATCCAGGACTGTTAAAGGGCCTAAAAATCAGGCCACATAAGGATTAGCTAAAAGAGCTAAAGACGTTTAGCCAAGAGAAGAGAAGACTTGGCAGGGGAAAGGAGAGGGATATAAGCAGTCTTAAAGTATTTGAAGGGCTTGTGGAATAAGTATTAACATTGTTCTGCTTGGCCCCAGAAAGAAAGCTAGTAGCACTGGCTAATGATGAAGGCTGTCCGAACGTGGCATGGATTGCCTTGGGGTGTGGTTTCTCTCTCATGGGAGGGCTCTCACCAAAGCTTATAGGAAACCCACCAGCCTGGGATATTGTAGAAAGGATTACTGTTACCAGTACTGGCTGTATCAATGGATACAGAACCCTCTGAGGTTCGGTGAAATTAGCAAATTCTCCTGAAGAGGAAGAGAAAACAGACAGCCCAGCTTGAGGAGGAATAAAGGTGAGTGGGCTGGAACCATTTCATTCCCTTTGCTGATGCACAGGGCGGCAGGCCTTATGGATCCACTGAGACACTTAAATTCTCCAGTCATCCGATGAATATCTGGTCACTGGATTCAGATGGCTCTGGAGGAGAAGTGAGGCTGGTGACCTGCACAGCCCTCCCTCACTCAAAACAAAGTCCAGTGCAAGTCATGTCATCATGGATGGCATGGTCTTCTTCGGCAACAAAGGACAAACACAATAAATTCTCCAGTACTTTCATCAACAAGCTAGGAAGTTACAGTGTACATCAGGGTTGCCAAACTCAAAGAGAAACAGGCCCACTGAAGTGTGTACATGGATCACTGGGGGTCACCGTCTATCTTTTATTTTATTTTTGTGGATTTTGCTAAATGCTCCTCAGTTACATTTTAATCCGGCTCTGGCTGCACTTGGAGCGTTAATGCCCATGTCTGACACCTCTGGACTAAACCAGCTGTTTACAAATTGTCTCCAATTGGGACTCTCTGGTGGGTCTTAGAAAACTACCATTTACTTAGGATAAAAATGGAGGCAAGGAAACGTTTGTTGCAGTAGCATATAGCTGGATACTGCCTGGGGAACAGCTGAACGAATTGTGGTCCATGAGTATAATGGAATATTCCTGTGCTATAAGAAATGATGACTATGAAGACTGAACTGAAAGGGAAGTGAGTATAATGAAGCAACCTATGCGTACAATAACTATTACAGGGGAAACACAACCAACAACGCTGTGACAGAAACAAAATGTAGTAAAATGACTGAGGCCAAGCCCACCTCCAAAAGTCTCTCTCCCTGCTTCTTGGCAGAAGGGGACCATGAGTATAGAACACCACATGTAATGGCAGCTTTCCAAAATGCTGCTTAGTATTGATGAACTTATTTTTTCTTTTTAAAAATTCTTTTGCCTTCCTAATGGGGATGGGTGGGGAGGGAGGAAGGGAGAGAAGTTGGAACTCAAAGTATTAGAAACGAATGTTGAGAACTGTTATTGCATATAACTGGGAAACAAGTACAGGTAATGGGGCACAGAAATCTATCTTGCCCTACAAGAAAAGAGAGAAGCTGGGGATAATGGAAGGGAGGGGTGAAATAGAAGGGAGAGCTCATTGACGGAAGGAGTAATCAGAATACACGCTGTTTTGGGGTAAGGGGAGGGGAGAGATGGGGAGAAAATTTGAAACTCAAAATTTTGCGGAAATGAATGTTGAAAACTAAAAATAAATCAACATTAACAAAATAAAAATAAAAATTTTTTCACATAACGGCTGGCTCTCTGGGAGGGGATGAGAGGAGGGAAACAATGGGAAAGAGAGGTGATAGAAGAACAAAAGGCATCAATAAAAATACATTCTTTTAAAAAATGTAGGCAGGAGGGTGGACAAAACGACCTTTTCAGGTCCCTTCTGACCCTATAATTCACAGAGGTATTCATCTATTACTACGAAGCTAAAAGCTCATCCATACGGATCAAGCTTGTAGAGCAGAAAGGGCACTGGTTTTGGAGTCTTACCTCCAACACTTCCCAGCAGCGTGGCCAAGGGCCCCTTCCCAGATGTAACTTTCCTCATCTGTAAACTAGGGACAATTTTACTTGCTATACATCTCCCTCCCATGTGGAGAGGGTATGAGAGCTTTGTAGAGCATGAAACAGGAAAGATATGTGAATGAATGAAAAAGCACTTACTGTGTGCCCAACATAGAGATAAGTAGGACATAATTAAAAAACCAGACATTTCATGTCCCCAAGGATCTTCCAATGTCATGAGGAAAATGAACATGCCCAGGAGCATGGGGGCCAGGGAGGGGCCCTTGGATGCAGAAAGTTATAGGGTGTTGAGTGGAGCCACAGAGGAGCAGGCTACCCAGAAACACTGGCACAGAGGGGACTGACTATGGTTCCAGAACTAAAGTGGGCCTGGAGGTGGAAGGGGCAGGAACACCATGAGTTCCTATTACTACCGCATGGGCCAGAAGACACAAGCTGGTTTGTGGTAAGTCCAGCTGAACCAGAGGCTTATGGGCAAGACCATCAAGTGACCACATTACCACTCGAATAAGTTTGGAGAGGATTTGAGCTACTAGATCCCCTTTACCTGTAGAGTATGACATATTCACGGCCCTGTTTCCTGGAGAGTCGGTAGGCTGGAGTCACTCTAGTGATTGCAAGCAGAGACTTCAGCAGTAATGACAGCCTATTGTACACAGTGTAGGAAACTTTAATTTCTTTGTCGCATCTGTACAGGAGCATTGAGAATTGTTAGTCTGTTTGCATTATATCCAGGACAAAGTATGCACTGAAAGGAAATTTGTTAAATAGCTGGGGTGGCGGTGGCAAGATGGACTTAGGAGTATTCCCAAGAAAAGGAAAATGGAACCTGTTCCGAGTTCACCAGGCCCACCCCCCTTCCTCTCAGCACCACCCCATTCTCCCCCCTACACTGATCTGAATCCATCTTTTGTTTGAAGGCTATCACTTTTTCAGCCTCACACCCAGTGAGAGCTGTAGAATCATATGCTACAATCAGGTAATGCTAATGCATTCCTAAAGAATGAATCAGAGCTCTCTCCTAATCTACTGATCAATGTACCAGGTGAGGTGCTAGAAGAGAGGAAGCAGAAGGTGCTTCCTCAAACCCATCTACTAATTCGGAAACACCTACTTTCCCCCCACTCCATTCAATCCTGAGAAGCAGTGATTCCTAAGTTTAACCGTACAGAACAGAGAGATAAACCTCACGCACTACTTCTTTCTCCCTGAGGGGGATATCAGAGCTGCCCGGACTGAATGAGCAATCTGGGGAAGACAAGCCTGTTTGTGGGCATCTCAATGTGGTGACCATTTTCCATTACAAAGTAAACCCACATATAATTCTCATATATATGTACATATATATATGAAATTGGTTTATACTTAATATTTCTTTAATTTTTCTGTACATTTTTTTCTTCAAAGTTTTAGATAAGGAATATGCCTGGCCAACTTCTAAAGGACAAAAAAAAAAAAGGAAAATCCTAAGACCTCACACACCTGTTAACAGGAGTCATATGAAAATCTTACTGGAGGTTTGTCACACCACACAACAGACAGACAAAAGAAGTACTCAGGGAATAAGAGCCCCCAAGGGATTTCATCAGAATATTACCTGTTCTCTGGGAAAACAAAACATCCTCCTCCCCTCTTCCTTTGCTTCCTTTTCTATGAAAAGGAAGTCTCCCTAGCAGGGTCCATCCTTGGCAGAGCCCATCTCCATCCGGCCTGGCATTTGCTGGGCTACAACCTAGGATCTCATTTCAGTACAGTATGCTCCCTCACATAATCCCCAAGACTTCTGAATCAGGAAACACTTACTTTTCATTCATTTCAAGACACCAAATTTCGAGTTCCATGGAATCTCCCTGTAAATAATGAGTGGAAAATGTCAACCACCTTTCCAGTCACCTGAAAAACTGCTACTAGCTGCAGAGTCTTTTTGGGATAGATGTGTTCGCTCACTCACACACTCACCCTACCCCTAGAAATAAGACTTGCACCCAATGGGTATGAAGGAGAAGGGGATAAAGAATGAAGTGAGAACCCTTCAATCTCACTAATATCAAGTGTTCTGTTTGCCAGTAGGTGAGTGGGAGAGTCATAGAAATCTAAACATAAGTAAAACCTTTTTTTAAAGGGAGACCAATGAGAAACAAGGACAGAATTTATCAGGTTTAGGAGCAAGCCTGGATTAGGCAAGTGTGGAGAAGATTAGCATTAGTTCTAGATGAAGTGCAAACTTCTCGTGCCAGCATTTTACAAATGGGCTGAGTGGTCACTGATTACTAGGCATTCTCTCAGGATCCAAGATAAAGGAAAAGCTTTGTTCTGAGATCCAAAATATATTGGCTGACCACAGCTTTTTTCACTGTTTCCCCAGGAGGGGAGCCATAACAACAATGAAGGTGATGGCATTTATACAGTGCTTTCAGGATGGCAAAGTGCTTTAGATGCATGATCACATCTGATCTGTGAGGCAGGGCCGTCATAGTGACTTGCCCAGGGTGACCTTGAGGTAGACTCAGATCCTCCTCTTTCAAAGTGAGCTTTGCTTTACCCATGAGGCCAGGTCCCTAAGGACGCAGGCCGAGCTACACCCCGTGGCTTCAGTCACCGCACACGAGACAAGAAGCCTTGATTTCTTTAGGACCTGAGCCTCCCAAGCTGGCCTGAGGATCTGCAGCTCAGCTGCCTCGTCACCTCTGAAGTCTTCAGTGAGATTTCCACGCACATCGACCTCCCCACAGCGGGCAGCTGCCCTGCCAGCGCTTTCTTGGCCTCATGTGTGACCTCTGGGATATCCTTGATGGCCAAGTTGAACTGCAAAAAGAGTAAGATCATTTTTCTTGTTCAAACCTACAGGGGTTCTTGCCCTAAAGGAGCATTACAGGCATGTCAAATAAGTTTCACTGCAAGGGAGGCCTTGCTAATGTTAGGGGAAAGGCATTGTCCACTTGCAGTAAGTGAAAACCCTCACTAACATCCCCCTTTCTTCATTAATGAGTGTTTATGATGTAGCTCCAAATGTGCAGTTGAACAAAACAAGATGTGAACTGTCTTTAAACTCAACATATGGCCCTCTTCTTCCAAACCTCCTTTGTCTTAGGCTGTAAGAAGACAAGAACCAAGCCTGAGACTAGTGGAGAGCAGGCTTTGCTTCATTCAGTCAGTGGCACCAAACCCTGGCTTACCAAACTGCAAAGCATCTGTGCTCTTCTGAATACTTTCAATTTACTTTTTGTGGAAAGAGAATGTATGATCTTACAAAAACAAAGTAAGGCTTTTTACCCAGTCAGATCCTGTTGGGGAAGATGACGAGCGAGTACAAATCTTCTCTCCCAGACGTGCCTGGACTATCACTTGGACCGTCTGCAGAGACAAATAAAAACCCCAAAGGTGCGTGCTTAAAAGGTGTATGATTTTAAAGTTCTTTACATAATAATCTGGTTCCTGAAAAACACCAAAGCTATTGATGCAACCAGACTATCCTACAATTACTAGAGGGATTGCTGGAGCTTAAAAGTCCCAAGGACAGAAGGGGAGAAAGTGCCAATTTGCATAAGGAAAGAATACTGTACACACTCTTGGAAGTCTAATGCCAGTCAGTAGAAATGCCTGGAGTTTGCCAGTACGGAGTAAGTGATGTTCTCACATGGCAGAAGGAAAGCTGAATATGGTGGCTATGGTTCCCCTAAGAATACAAGCCCAAATGTGGATGGAAATCTACACTGCCATTAACTCATGCAGACTTAAACCAGGAAGTGCTCCACAGGCACACTGGTGTAACCAGATGGCAAAAGGCTCCCAAACTATTTCAGAACCAGATTTTATGTTTGGATTGGCCAAGCATAGCAACAATGAGGAACTTCACATAAGAGCTAGAAAAACACACTCTGCCCAGCTTTCAACATTCAGTTTACAAAACCCCATTGGCCAGGAAGTTATAACAAAATTTAAAAAATGAGAATGTCAGGGGGAGTATATGCTTAAGGAAAGATGCCTAAAAGATGTTCATGGTTACTACTCAACACTTGTGTTCCCTCCCACCCCAAGGTAACACATTGTGCCAAGAAACGGGGCTTTACAGCCTGACATTTCTGCTGACAAATGGCCTTGTGGTCTGTCCCCACCCCCAGCCCCCACTGGAGCAAGTAACTGTGGAAAATTGGAAGATACTTTCCAGCTACACCCCCTCCACCGCCCCCAGGCCTTCACAGTTTGGTTTACAAGAGACAGAACTTTACCAGCTACCCCCTAAAATGGGCAAGCTGCAAGCTGTCATGCATGGCACATTTCAAAAGACTGTACCTCAGTGGGAGAAGCATGGAAGTTATTTCTAACAGTTCTAGCGACAAATGAATAAAAAACTTATTACCTACCTTCAGGGCAAAAAATTTGATGAACTTGTCCAGGTCCTTCCTGTCCTGGGAACTGAGATCAGTGTCCATTGCATACACAAATCTGAAACAGATAACACCAAATGCAGTGTGACCCTGAGGTCTGGACATCAGCTCTAAGGAAACTGCTCTATATTCAATGGCTGCATGGGAAAGTGGAAGGCTACAAATGGAGATCTTTAGTTAACTAACAAGGGCAAAAGGGGAAAGAACTAGAAGCAAAAATTCCCTTTGGAGAGTAATAAAGTTGCCCTTTAAACAGTGTTTCCTTGATGATCTTTTTGGCAAGGCTACCCCCTCCCAAGGTGCCTTCCCTCTGAGTCCATTGGGGCCACAGTTAAGCAAAAGAAACCACCCCGCTGGCCGCACTGATCACAGCATGGTGTAGTCCAGGCCCATCATATACCCTCTCTCTGACATGAATCTACTTTACAGAAGGATGAGCGATCACATAACACATCAACCTGGCACACGGAGAAGATGACCTGCTACTCTGTCCTTCCAAACAAAGGCAGAGCATCAAAATTTGCTAGAAATATAGAAAATATGCTACATTATCCTCCATGTTGCGTGAACATAAGCTTCTGGGGAGTTAAAAACCCAATAAGAAGTCTTCTGTGGCCTTCCTCCCAAGACATGTCCTGACCATGGAGCTCTAGGGGCACGATGGGGGAGGCTATTGAGAGAAGGGCTTCCAAAATTCTGAAAGATGAAATCTAGAGGTGTTCAAGGGGAAGGTTCAATACAACCAAGAACTGTAGTGAAACAAGGGCCCTTAGGGTCCCACTACTATAAACTCACTGCTATTTACGCTGGGCTCAGTCTTTGGAAAGACTGGTTAGAATCAGTCCTGCTTACTAAAGACTTGGATCAGAGGATACAGAAATGCCTGCCTTTGGACTGATTTGAAGCAGAAGTCTAGATTCAAGTTCTGGCTCTGGCAGCTGCCAGCAGCATCAGCTCAGACAGGTTACTTGATCTCTTTCAGCTTTAGTTGTGTTTTCTGTAAAATGGAGACATTTGCACTTGCCAGGTGGTAGCAAGCTGAGGGGGAAGCACCTTGTACACTAATAGAGCACTAGAAACTCCAATTCTCCTCTTTTACACCAACAGTTCTTAGTGTGTGCAGATAAGGAAGGCAGATTCCATGTTACCCACTGTGATGCTGGGAGAAAGTAAGAACTGATTTTCAAGGGATCCCAGGGAAGAGCCTCTTCTGCCAAAATATTGATGAGTTTCATTTATAGAATAAATAGGTATTAGGAAGTTGTGATTTCCACACATCCCATAAAATTACATTTCCTGGGGGACCTAGAATCTGGCAGAATCCTCAAGGCCTGGCTAGAAACCCTGCTGCCCTCAATGCCCTGGCAGTCATTACTAGTCATTACTACAAACAGCACCTCCACCAATTCACACCTGTCCAGTGCCTGGCACCCAAAAGATGGTCAAAGAATTTTATAAGCTCGTATTCCCACATGCTCCCAAAGAGAAATCATTTCATACAATATTCAAATGTAGAAATTGTTCATAAGCTGGCAGCTATGTTCTGTAATGGGAAATAAAGATGAGCCTGATGGCTAATTGAAACTACAAGGAAAAATTCAGATAGGGAGAAGGTAACGGTCTGAGACGGAGCTACACCATAATAGCAAAGAGTGTCTTTTTTCTTTTTATGATTTTTCTTTTTTTTTCAAGCTTTATTTGCTTATTTTTTTAAAAATTTATTTATTTCTAGTTTTCAACATTCATTTCCATAAGAGTTTGAGTTCCAAATTTTCTCTCCATCTCTCCCCTCCCCATCCCATAAAGCCTTGCATTCTGATTACCCCTTCCCTCAATGTGCCCTCCCTTCCATCACACCCCTCCCTTTCCTTAACCCCATCTTCTCTCTTTTCTTGTAGGGTAAGATAGATTTCTGAACCCCATTACCTGTATTTCTTATTTCCCAGCTGTACGCAAAAAACGATTCTCAAGATTTGTTCCTAAAACTTCTGAGTTCCAACTTCTCTCCCTCCCTCCCTTCCCACCCATCCCCACTGGGAAGGCAAGCAATTCAATATGGGCTATATTTGTGTAGTTTTGTTAAAGATTTCCATAATAGTCATGTTAGCAAAGAGTTTCTTAACTAAACTTCCACAGGATTTAGAGAAATGTTAGAATGTGCAAGACTCTCTGCTAAGGGTACCTACAAAGCGGTCAGGTCTCTGCCCTCAAGGGCCTGATAACCAAGTAGAAGAGAAAAGACCACAGGCAATTACAGGAAGGGAGCAAGTGCTTACTGCTAAGGTGATGAAAAAAGAAGATGCAACCCGAGATCATGCCTTGAAATCTCAGCAGACTATCACTGGGTATACAGCAGACAGAGTGCCAGGCTGGAGGCAGGAAGACCAAATCTACATCTAGCCTCAGACACTCACCAGCTGTGTCACATTGGACAAGTCCAGAACATAGGATGTTGTCTACATAAAAGCAGAAGCCAAACTCTGAAGAGGTGGGCAGAAGCTGGAGCAAAAAAGGCCTTGCATGAAAACTTTAAATCAGTGGGCATGAAGGAGCCAGTGAAAGTGTTTAAAAAGAATGAGGTGATCACAAGGATGCTTTAGGAAGCATCGCTAAGTGGCAGGGTCTAGGATGCATTCGAAGGGGGGATTTGGAGGCAAGAAAACTAGTGAGGGCTACTATAACCATCCAAGAGGAGGACTCACTCAGAGTTGGAAGGCAGACAGCCCATCTGGACCAACAAAGGTCACACAAGTGTCAAGAGTTCACCACATATCCAAGGCAACAGCAACAGAAAGAAAAATGGATAGGAAAGAGATTTTGGAGCCCAAATCATCACTTATGGTGAGGGAAGTGAAGGCCATTACAGACAGGCTGAGGCAAAGAGCCAGGGTTTTCAGGCTGGGTGACCAGGAAAAGTATCAGAAATACAGAAGTTAGGATGGAGAACTAATTTGTTGGAAGGGGAGATGAGGAATGCAGTTTTAAACATAGCCAATAGGAGTTGCTGGGAGGAAATTCAGGGGAAAAGGTCAACCAGGCAGTGAAAAATGAAGAAGTGAAATTTGGGAATTTCTGGCTAGAGAGAGATTTAGGAGTCACACGTGTTGAAGTGATATTCAGGGCAATGGGAATAGATTAAATCACGAGGAGAGAACCAGTGGAAATGGGATAGCAGTGGAGCGAGACCCTGGAGGGATCTCCCAACATGACAGAGGTGGGGAACCAAGGGGAGCTGGCAAAGGGGAGAAGGCCTACAACCAGAGTTATGGGATGGAGAGGCACAGGAGGAGTGCTTCTGGAAGATGAAAACTGAGACAAGGCTATCATATCAGGAGGTGATGGAGCTTGGAGGGAACAGGGACAGAGGAGAGACTCCAAAAAAACAGTTAAGTGAGTGGCTGGTTGGTGAGGAATCATGGATTGCCAGGCACACATCATAGGAATGTTTTTGTAGTAAGACACAAGCCTAAGAATATTCATAGCAAAGAGATTAAAGCTAAAGGAGGGCGGATAACTGGGCAAACCCATGGGTTTGGAAGCACCTAAAATGGAGGTGCCCCACCTAAAACTCCTCAGTAACGTAGGAAACATAAAGGAAGAGAATTTATGCAGGGCTTCAGTCTTTGCCCAGTGGCCTCTTGCTGAAGCCTGCCATTAGTTTCCACTAGGACCAGTGAAAGCCTCACTAAGCCCCTGCTTCAGGTGGCCACATTCACACTTTGCCTGTGCCTACCCCCAGCCATCTTCTTACCATCTTCCCAACTTCCCTGCACCCCCCTCCCCCACCTCTGGAACAATGACCAAATCAATTATACTCCTGAAGAAGGAAGGCATTTTAATCTAGTCTTCTATAGCTCCCACTTGCCATTCCAAACCAAAACACCCCTTCTTTATCATCACTCTTCTACTAGTATTTAAGCTCCTGGAAGACAAAGACTGTCTTCAGTTTTGTATTTGTATCTACAGCCTTTAATGGACTCATAATCCTTCATTCAAAGATAAAGCCTTCAGTTTAGGGCAGGGGAGGGATGGGGGGGAATCCTTTTACTACGGGGGATTTGTTCTATGAAGTTTGGATTCAGTCCAAAGGGCCACACTTGAGGACCTAGAGGGGGCTCCCCACCCCTGGTTTAGGACACACTGACTTCCCCTGGGGCGAAGGAGGGAGGAGTCTGGTGGGAGGAAAGCATTCTATAAAAACTGAGGGAGCCATCTGCCTGACTAGCCCAAAGCCCTTTGGGGAATGATCTTTCCAGAGGTGACCTCATCCCTCTGGCTTAATAACTAACTATGACTGCACACACTTTAAGTTACATCAAGTTAACAGGCCCCATCTGTAATCTGAGGTATCTGCCTCAGTGGAGTGCTGTTGTGGTAAGAGTGCACTTCCTCCCTCTAAAATAAAATGGACACAGTCTGGTCTAAGCTCAGACCCCCTCCCTGGCCGTGATCAGAGGATCTTTCGTTAGCTCTTTTCCTTTATTTCAAGGACGTGGCTTCTCCTACCTGGTGCCATCACAACCCATCCATCCATTTTCTTCCTGTGTCCTATTGCCTCCATCCTCCCATAAAGCCTCCAAGGAGGACCTGTCCCCACCAAAGTGAAGGACTTCAGAGCCAGTGATTCCCAAGTGAGGGCCCCTGGACCTCTGCTCAGCTGTGCATTCATTCTAAGGATCCTCAAACCACTGGTACACCAAGCACAGTCATTCTGCTTTATATTTAGATACATGACTTCACATACACTGCAGCCTGGCTACAGTTTCTTCTCCCCATTAATTCTCCAGTAATAATAATGGCTCACATTTACAAAAGACTTTAGGAATAACGTCTCATTGTATCCTCACAAATCAGCCCAGGTCCCAGGACACTGAGCATCTGAAGCTGGAACGAAATGGTCTCCTGGCTCCTCACCCAACACTTCCCATTATGCTACAGGTCACGCCCTTCCTCACAAAGCTTTCGTGGTTCCTCATTACCTATTAACTCCTCTGTTTGACATTTCAAGGCCTTCCCAATTTGGTTTCAGCTGACTCTGGCAGACTTTCACACAGCAAACATCCAAACTGCCTGTCTCCAGACTGGGCTACCTCCAGGCAGGCTGTTTACTGTATCGGGAACACTGTTCCTCTTCATTTCTGTCTTTCTCAATTCCTAACTCCGTGCAGACCGCATCATCTTGGTGGTTTTGTCATTCAACAACTACAACTTCCAAGATGACAGTTTCCTTGAGGGAAGACTAGAGGAACTGTATTTCCTTTTTTTTTTGACAGCTAATAAACCAGTAAATCAGGGTAGAGCACTACGGAGCTAGTTTACCTAAATTTTAACAAAGCTTTGACAAAGTATCTCATACTATTCTTGTAGCAAATATCAAGAGACACAATCTAGAATCTAAACGGTAATGTAATGAGATGGATTCCAAACTGGCCGGAATGTAAAGTAGTCATTCATGGTTCAATGTCAACATTCAAGAAGTGTCCAAGGGAATGTCCCAGGAAATCGTGCTGACCCTCTACTTGTCAACATTTTTATTAATGACTTGTATAAAAGTAAAGATGTCCAAAGTTTAGAAGTGACACAGAAGCTAACACATTGGATGACACAGTCAGGCTCTAGCACTGGGCTGAACCTAGTCATTTGAAACTCAATAAGGATAAATGCAAAATCTTACAGTGGGGTTCAAAAAGTAAATGCCTCAATACCAGATGAGAAGGGGTGAGAGGGAGCATGATTATAAAGAAAAAGACCTATGGGCCTACAAGCTCAATAAGCCAGCAGGATGATGTGAGGCAATGGTCCCTCTGTATTCTGTCCTGGGCACACCCCATCCTAAGCACTATGTTCTCTTATGGACATCATTGTTTGTGGCGTATCACAGTGATCATGTGGTAAACTCTCCTCAGGCATGGATGAAATGAAAAGTGTACATGGGAAGGTAACCAGGATGGTGAAATGGCCTTGAGTCTAGGTCATGAGAAAGAACACGTAGGCTGGAGAAGAGAATACTCGGCCACGTGAGCTATCATCCAAGGATATGTGGGGATGATCCCAAACAAGCAGCCACTGCTGAAAAGGAAGTCTCTTGGGGCATGAGGTGTAATGATGACAGGATGCCTGTCAAGGGCTGGGTAACTCTTCCTTAAACTGCACTTTCTTTTTGAGACAGGTAGGCCAGGCATTTGAATTTTAAGCACTAAGCACAGATACATCGAGAAACCAACCCAGAAGCCCAATTTTATGGGTCAAGTCTTTGTTTTAAGTCACAAGCTTTTAGACTCACATCTGAAAATCTCATTCTCCTGATCATGTGGTAAAACTTACCCGCAAGTTCTTCAATTTCCTTTCCCTTTTTCTCTGAGAACAAGCAGAATTTGTAATCTCACTTGAAATACCTGTGACCTTTTTAAAAAATTATTTACTGTGGGGACACAAGCCAATTATCACATATAATTACAGATATGTGGGAGAAAAATGAATAGTTCTCTCTATTATATTGATCTGTATTCAAATCTCACTTTTTCTGAAATGCCTTCTTTAGGCCTAGTACACACGCAAGCTGGCCCATCTCCCAATGCTTCCTTCCACAAATGTCTGTCTGGGTCCCTTCAAGTCTCAACCTCACCATTTTTGTTTGCCCTGACTCACACTTATCACTTTCCAGGCTGAGAGACTGATGTATGCAGATGTATACACTTAAAATAAGCACAAATAAAATGCCCATTTCCAATTTTGGGTGGCTATTAGTCCCCAAATAAAAATTTCTATTTAGTCCCAGACTATATCTTGTACATCATCCTCATGACAAAGAACAACTCATCCTAAAACCATCCTGCAGGATGCCAAATGATTAAAGGTCACATAGAGACAAACGGGAGAAGAATTTCCTTTGGAACAAGCACCTGAAAAAATGAAATGTGCCATTGTTTTGCTCCCATAACAAACCCACTTCTAAAGTCCCATTCTAATGGCACCCTGGGGTGGGAAGGTGACTAGGGGTTCTCGGAGGCTATGGCAAGACCACAAGCAGTGAGAGGTTCACATTGGCAAGGTTCCGAAGCCAGTCCTGGTGCCAGGCCATGTGCCCACTGATGCACAGGAGTAGCCTAGCTAGAGTTTAGTGGGGCTCATTGTGAAGTTGGCTGGAGGGTAATGAATCTGGAGGCCTTTGTGAACTGTCCTAAAGCCATCTATTAAATTATAAAGGCTTTCCCATCAGTTCTGAGGGAGCTCCAGAAGAAAAGCTGTACCCCTGATTTATCAGAGAATCTTTCTGGGTTCTAGAGCTGTGTTGTCAGTGACTGAGGAAAAAGGACCTTCTTCAAATGGCAACGTGTTGCCAACCTTTACTCACCATTGCACGGGAGTGCTGACAAAAAAAAGCAGCTTCCTAAGAAAAAGTTACGTGTGAAAGTCTACCACACACACTGGTAAAAAAGGCAATGTGCCAACTGAGCCATGGGAACAGCCTGCCTTTAGGGACAGCTAGCCAGGGCTTCGCAGGTGGCATGGCAGTTCTGCTCCCTCCTCCTGCCCTCAGCTCTCCTACTCTTTGCTCAAACAGCTCATCCATACAATTTATACTCAAAGATGGCTAGATCACTGAGTCTAACCACCTACCTCAGTTTTACGGATGAGGAAACTGAGGCCCAGAGGCTGTAAGAGTCCTGTCCGAGGTCACACAGGTAAAAGGGAGCAGAGTCACGATGATTTAAACCCAGGTTCAAATCCAGCGCTCTTTCCACTGTTGGCTCATTTTAAAGTTGTACATACTACTTGCCTTAAAGTGGGGGTGGCAAGTAGTTCATTAATGAACATTCCATATTAAAACAATTTAGAATTGCGTTATGTATGATAAATGAGTTTGAAATTCTGAGAGGGAAAAAGCAGATTCTAGTCAGACTGCCGTGGGGGTGGGGCTGATAACAAGGGAGGCCCCCAGGGAAGGGCTGCTGGCACTGAAACCCAGGGCACTGGATTGAACGAACACTGATTAAGCACAATTATGTGACAGGCACTTTCATGCCCAAGGCTGTCCCAACTATTCCACACAGAGGAGGCCAGAGAGCACGGGCTGGGGAAGGAATCTCTCCCGTTCCTTTGTAAGTCAGGTCCCTAGGGGTCAACAGCCATAATGTGGAACTGAAGAAAATGTACAGAATACAGTGAATAAAGTTTTGTGAGTTGGAAGTTTTCTTTCTCTCCCTCAAACACAAAGGCATGCTAAACTCTCGCCTACACCTTAGTATTTGTATACAGCCTTGGATTTTTTTCCCCAGTGGGTGTGACCTTTTACAGAAGGAAAAGTTCCATGCCACCAATCCACAAGCTCATGTAAACTATCCATTAAAAATCCTTTCCCAAGCAGCCAATAGGATGTTCTGAGCCCAGCACTGTGTACAGAGTAGGTGTTAAATGTCTGCAAATGCTTATTATGTCCTCACCACTGTGCTAAGAGTTATGGGGGAAGTAAACATGGCTAACACATGGTCCCCTGAACTCAAAGACTTATTGTCAAGTTTGGGAAACGGTGAAAAGGCAGTCCAAGAGGGATCCAGTTTAGTTGGAAAGGAAAAGGGCTCCCAGAAGAACAGGATCTGGGAGGAGCCTTTTCAAATGCGCAGCAGTGAGACAGGTTAGTGGGTTAGAAAGCACTGTGCAGGAGCCTAGGACAAGGGAGGGACAAAGGCCTGTGCTGAGGCAGACGAGAGGCCTACGTTTGAAAAGACAGGCTTGTTCAAGAGGGGTCGGGAAGTGAGGTGGTGAGGGGACAATGCCATGATGATGGCAATGGGAACAAGAGGGCCAGGGCAGAAGCAGAGTCACATGGGAGGCAGCAAGGTGGCACAGGCCATGGAGTATGGGATGTGAGTTTCAATCCAGCCTCATACATTTATCCACTGTGTAATCCTGCGTGAGACATTCACCCTCTTGGCCTTGGTTTCCTCATCTGTAAAACCAGGATAACCGTACCCACCTCCTAGGATTGTTGTGATGGTCAAGTAACAGAACACATGTAAAAGTACTTTGCAAACCTTCCCATGCTATCCAAATGCAAGCTACCATTAGGATCACCATTACTGTTATAATCAGGTTATCTAGTCCAACCTGCTCAGCTGAGGTCTGGAAGAGTGACTCGCTCAAGGTCACAACATTCAGAAAGGCATTTTGAATGAAGAGAGGGCAGGACTTGGCAAGAGATCCACATTCACTTTGAGAGGTTAGACACCTATCACTGACAGAAACTTGTATGTTGCCTGACTTTCCTTTGAAGATACTGACTTCAGGGCTAGCAAACCAAACACTTCTGTGGAAAGAAAGGATAAAGGGCAAGTGAGAAGAAGGAGATGTCAAGGAAGAAAGTGATTCTGGTTGTCTTCCTAATCAGTAAACATTAAGCGCCTACTAAATGCAGAGGCTGTGCTAAGTAACATAGTCCCTGCCCTCATAATGAGAAAACAACTAGGTACAAGCAAGACAGATAGGATAAGAGGAAAGGCATTAAAATGAGAGGGATCCAAAAAGCATTCATGGAAAAGGTGGGATTTTTATCTGGGCAAAGATGGGGAGATCTTTGCCAGTGAGCACAGTCAGCGAAAATGCCAAGAAAGGGAGGTCTTATTGTGTGGAACAACGAGCAGGCCAGTGTTGCCAGGTCACTGAGGGGCCTGCGGTGTAAGGGGATTCTAAAGGGCTCTTAAAGTCAAACAAGATTTTAGAGCTGACCCTGGAAATGTTACGGAGCTACTGGGGTTGACGCTGAGTGGAAGATAGGGTGGGGTGAGAGCCTGGGAAGGCGGGTGGCATAGTCCAGTAGCGAGGTGATGACGGTCTGCGGTATCAGGAGACAAAGGGCATGTTATAAAGGTAAAACTGATAGACCTTGGCCACAAATTTGATGTGGGCAAGAGATAAGAGTCAAGAGCTGAGGATGACACCCAGTTCTGAGGCTGGATGATTGAAAGGAAGGTAGTTCCTCCCACAGGAAAAGAGGAATGTGTATATGTTTGTGTGTGGGTATGAGTGGGTGGTATTATGAGTTCATTTCTGGATATGCTCAATTCATTTGTCTACCTGTGAAGCAATTGGGGTTAAGTCCTTCAGACTCCAGCACCAGGGTTTTAGCCACTTGTACAAAGTAGCTCCTTCTGGACATCTTGAATTTAAGATGTTTATAGAATATCCAGTTCAGATAGAAGTCAACAGAAGGATTGGGGCTGGGTAGATAGATCTGAGAATCACCAGCAAAGAGATAATCGGAATCTTTGGGAGCTGATGAGATCACCATGTAACACGGGAGAAGAGGACTGATGCAGCAAAGGAAACTGAGGAATGGTCATATACTTAGAACCAAGAGAGAGCAGTGTCCAGAAAATCCAGAGAAAGCATTGAGGAGAGGCCAAGAAGGATGAGGACTAAGAAAGGGACATTAGACGTGGACATCAAAAGATGAGCAGTTTCAGTTTAATGACTTGTCTCCTTTCGCAGATCATCACCCGCACCCCGACACAAACAGTCCCTAATAGGGAGCAGGCAGCCCCAAGGCTCTGTCTGGAGCCTTCTCCTCTCTCACAGACCTCATTAGTTACTATACAGCATACAAATATATAGAGCCCTACACCCCTGCTTGTATGTCTTGTCATCACATGCAAAACAGAACCCCCTGCTGATCCTTGTGTCATGGAAAGTGGGACAGACCTGCCTCTGATACTGTTGTCATTTGGGGTGCTGGGAACCCTAAAATGTAAGGGTACAGGACAAGTCTGCCTCCAAAGAACTCAACCACACAAGTCTTCTTTCAGTCAAAGTATCAAGGTTTATTTGTAAAACCAACAGAAGTGGGTAAGATTCTCTAGGAATCAGCAAATCTGATGAGGATGGGACCACTTATATACAAAAATGGGAAAGGGTTAGTGCAAAGATCTTGATGGGATTAAGGAGTGGTAAGTAGTCAGGGGTGGCCCAGGGACAAACAATGAAGGGTGTAGATGGGATTAAGGAGTATCAAGTAAACTAATTAAGTAATCAAGATGGGCTGGGGTAGGCCAGATACCTTGGGTGGAAGCACCAGTGATTTGGGCTACAGAAATATAAGGGAAAATTCTGGGTCCAGGTACCACCAATCCATCATTACTATCCTTGTGACTCCTGTAGGTGGCCTCAGTTTCCCAATCTGTAAAGTGGGAATCAATACCACAGGTGTTATTATACAAACTGCACCTCCTTAACTCACAGGACTGCTGCTTTAAGGTTTACAAAGCACTATGTCTACCATTAGTATTACTCTACATACAAATGAATAAAAAAAAAAATGAATATTCCCAAACAGTAGTACTCCCAAGCTGGCTGCTTCCATAAATGAACAGCTGATTCCCCAAGAAGACACCACCGACCTAAGCTTGGCAGGACACAGGCTCTGAGTTTTTTTCTTTGTGGCAGGTGGTTTGGACAGCAGAGGAAAGGAGGGCTGGCCAGTTCTAATTGGGAAGTCTAGGGCTCAGTTTTAATCTGGAGAAACTAAGGGTACATTTGCAGCATTTTATAAAACCATCAATTAATACTAAGAAAGCAATTTCAAAGGCTACATTAACATTTGAAAAGCTACACATCTCTTTTCCCTTAGTCCTCCCCTCCCCTTCTAGATAATGTAATCTTCTGCCACCTTCCATTACAATGGAAAACTCATATAGTTATGGATGTACTGCAGGGGTGGGAGTTCCCCATCCTACTCATAGGATGGGGCTTTCAGACATCCTTAGAGCTAGTGCTCTCCACTCCTGAGATTTTCTTTGTTGATTTAGTTGTTTTCAGTCATGTCCAACTTTTTGTGACTTCTTTGGGGTTTTCTTGGCATAGATAGTGGAATGGTTTGCCATTTCCTTCTCTAGCTCATTTGACAGATGAGGAAACTAAGGCAAAGAGAGCTAAGTGACTTACTCAAGGCTACACAGCTAGTACTTGAAGTATGGATTTGAAGGAGGGTCTCCTTGACTCCAGGCCAGGTGTTCTATGACACCACCTAGCTGTGAATACTTAGTGGCAATTGTACATAGAGAAGCAGTTTCCCCCTACTGAGAGTGGGAGCCATTTTGTTTTTATCAGTGCATCTAGCAGTGTCTAGCACATAGTAGGCACTAGTATGCTTCACAGGGACACTGCTGGATGTTTTATAATACTAATATGAAGGCAATTCCTTCTGTTCTGCTCAGAGATGGAGGCATGCAGTTTTAAAAATTCCAGAACACATGAACATTTGGTCTACAGACAACTCATTCTATGACTATTCAGATTCCACAAAACTTTAAACATACTTAGGAGATGCATTTCAAAAGCACAGAATTTCAAAGTGCAGAGAACCTGGGCTCAAGTTCTGTCTGACACAGATGGGTTGTGTGAAAGTCACTTAACTTCCCAGTGCTATATACAAGTAACTCAAACATTAGACGTTACACCAATAAAACTATAGCTCCAGACGGCTCCTGCCACCCCAGCAAAAACAAACAAACTTTCGTGAAAGGCAGCAAACTCTAAAAGTTTAAGTTGCTGTCACCATATCATTGAGGCGCCCTATGACTGCTCATTCATTCCCAGAACATTCTTTAGTCTGTTCTGTATTACAGCCCAATGTGCCCAACAGGAGGATGAGAAAGGGAACACGCAGGAACACGCAGAGGTCATGACCCTGGAGGGGCTCTTATTCCCGGTAAATCACATCTGTACCGTCCCCAAGATAAAGAACTGGCTTTCCAAACAAGAGTCATCCTCGAGGGCACAGGCCATGCCCAAGTTGTGAAATAAAATCCTTTACACAGTCCTGTGACCTCAAGCCAGAATATTTATAAATTCATGACTGCAGTTTGCTTACCTGAATTCAAATATCACATTAAAAAAAAAGCAAACCCTCAAAATCTATGAAAAAGGAGATGAAAGCATAAGGATTGGTGATTTCATGAGATCTAAACTGGACGGGCCACTTCAGCCTCCTCGTTTCTTCTTTCACAATCATAAAATGTTAAGGAGAACATCACTATGTAACTGTCTTTGTACTTTGTAGTCCCCAAGCAGAATGTTCAGGGAGACAGTCCTGATCTGTACCTGGCCACTGGATCCAGATAGCTCCTGGGGAGAAAGGGAGGCTGGTGACTCTGCACAGTCCTCCCTCACTGAAATCCAATTCACCTGCACGTCATGGCATCACCTCCCTGATGTCATGGTCCTCTTTGAGAACAAAGGACAAACCAGAGCCAGGACAGAAGGCTGGCACCTGAGCCATTCTCCCTCCAGTCTACATACTGTGCGCATGCTCACAGTACTGTTTACAAAGGTCCTACCGTTCTAACCGGAAAAGAGAAATGAAAAAGGCTGACAGTCTAGCTGAATAAAAACAATATATAGATAAAAGCAGGCAGATTCAGAATGAGATGAGGAGCCCCAATTCTGTCATTGGTTCCCAGTTTACCTTAGACGAGTCACTTCACTTTTCACATGTAAAACAAATGGAAAATTATCCTACATGACTCCTCATGCCCCTTTCGGCACTAAGTCTGTGCTTTGATGACAAGGACTTTCTGGTAGTTTGGCAGATGTCACACTAAGGACAAAGTCCACCCGGAGAGCTGAATTACATCCAGGGCAGGGACTACCCTTTCTCTTTGGGTCCCCCTAGCAGCCAGGGACAGGAAAGGGACCGGTGACTCAGTGGGATCTGGATTCCCAGACAAGGAAATCCTTCTCACCAATGCAGACCAGCACTTTCAATGACCCCATCATGGGCTCTCCACCCACAGTGTAAGAAGTTCTGAAAGGGTTGAGAGTGGAAGAAGTTTAAGAGGCCTTGGAGAGCACAGACTTGCCCAAGGTCAGAGACAGCGTGAATCTGAGGCAGGACTTGGACTCGTCTTCCAGCTCTTCATTCAGTATACAACGAAGCCTGTCCTACACAGAGAGGGGCCAGGTAAACGCCTGTGGCACCGAGCTCGATGCCCTGGTCCTATTTACAGAGGCGAGGGTGACACTGCAGGGGTTGTCACCTTTATTACATGAGGCTGAGAGGTTCAGCGACCTGTTTCAAGGCTAGGGAGGGTCAGAGGGAGCATCGGAATCCAGGTCCCGCACTGTGTTTAACAGCATCTAATGAGTCCCTTTTTGGGGCGGGGGGTACAGAGGGGCTTGAAGGAAGAATCAGGAGGGGAACAATTGTGAGGGGATGGAAGGATTTCCTTTCAGAATCCTCCAGCAGCTGAGGGGTCAGTAACGAGGCAAGGAATCCTCAGGCAGCCAGCCGCCCAGCATTTACCAGCACTTACCATGGGCCCACAGGGGGCCAGGCTGTGCCCTGGGTAGCGTAACAGGGCTGGGGCCAGGAAGGCCAGAGAGACCCTGGGCAAGTCACTCCACCCCGTTTCCCGGAAAATGAGCTGGTCACGGTGAGGGCCAGCGGCTCTGGCATCTCCGCCAAGAGAGCCCCGAGCTGGATCCCGGAGAGCGGCCTGAACAACGTGTGCCCGGCGCCGTGCCAACCGCGGAGGGCACCCAGGGAGACAAAGCAGGGGCACTGCTCCAGGCCGCGCGCTAACTCGGGCACTCGGAGGAGTGGGCAGCGGCGGGGCCGGGGCGGGCAAGCTCGCCTTGGTGCCCCCCTGGGGGGTCCGGACCCCCCACCGCACAGACGCTGAGGGCGAGGCTTTCCCGCGCCCTCCCCGGCCACCCCCACCGCACCGCGCCCCAAGAGGACGGGGTGCGGGGCCGGCGAGGACAAGCCGAGGGGCCCCCCGGGCTCCCCACTTCGGGGGCCCTCCCTGGGCTCCGGCGTCACCTCCCGCCGCCCTCTCGGGGCGGGCCCGCACCGCCAGGTGGGCTCCGCGGCCCCTCCCCGGCCTCAGCTTCCCCCCCTGTAACCGGGAGCCGGCTCCCTGCGGGGGGGCTGTACCTGCGGGGCTCGGGGCTCGCATTCCGGGGCCCGGGCGCCTCCTCCGGCCCCGGGCTGGGCCCGCCTCGGCTCACGGCCGGCCTAGCGCGCTCCGCGGCCTCGGCGCTGCGGGCCGGTCACGCGCTGCTCCCGCTCCCGCCGCAGCCCCGCGGCCTCCCGGCTCCAGGCGCCGCCATGGCTGCTGTTTGTTTTCATCCGCTTCGCTGGAGGAGGGGGAGGGGAAGGCCCAGGAACAGCCCGGGCGGCGTCCGCAGCCGCACTTTCGCTCCCGGCCCCGCGGCCTCCACTCGTCCTTTCGCAGCCCCGGATGCCCCTCCAGTCCCATGCGCCTTCGCTGCAAGTCTCCCGTGGCCGAGGGCCGAACTTTGGGGGGGGCAGAAAACGGCGAGGCGAGGGTCAGGAGAAGGGAGAGGGGAGCCGGCGCTGTGTGGAATCTGCCGGGAAGAAAGCAAAGGCGATGGGGACCGTGAGGAGCCGGCGGGGGGCGGGGCGGGGGCGGGGCCGGAGCCGGAGCCAGGGCGGGGCCGGGGCGGGGCCGGAGCCAGGGCGGGGGCGGGCCCGGGGCGGGGCTGGGGGCGGGGCCGCCCGCGCGGCGGTTCTGCGCAGGACTCGGCCTGACGTTTCCGGGGACGCCGCTCTGTCGCCCCCGGGCGGCGGGGCGGCCGCGAAGTGGGCGCAGCCGGGGCCGAGCGTGGAGGATCCCCTGCGGGGCGTGCCGGGCGGGGCGGCCGCGGGTCTCCGCGAGCTCGGCCGGTGGCGGGCACGGAGCGTGGCGCCTCCCTGGGCTGGAGTGAGGCTGGAGCGGAGCGGGCCTGCGAGTGACCGCTCTTGGGAGGGACCAGGTGGGTGACCCGCGGAGGAGCCCGGCGCCGGCGGGGCCTTGAAGGCCGCGCAAGCCGGCCGCGGTCGCTCGCCCTCGGGGCCTTGGCCGAGGAGCAGACCGAGGCCCTCCACCGTCCCGCCGTCCCCCCCGGAGCCCGGGGAGCCCCCCGAGGGTGGGGGCTAGCGCCCAGCCCGGGCTGGGTGGGCTCAGCCTCCTCTGACGGGATCAGAACTGGGGGCCCCGAAAGGTGGGTCCAGCCCCACGCCCTCGTTCGGCGAAGGAGAAACCACGCCCAGACAAGGGTGGGACTCGAACTCAGGCCCGGGGACCCCGGGCGGGTGAATGCCCTCTTCTCCTTTTCCCCGGAGCCAGGGCGCCTCCCCTCCGCTCCCCCAGCCCCCGGCGGCCTCGGCACCCTGAGGACCGTGGGACCCCCGCCTCCGCTGGACGGACGGGATGCCCAGCGCGGACCGTCCTCCTCTGCCCCGTCTGTATGATGAGGGAGCTGTGAGGGTCGGGGTAGAGGGCCGGACTTGGAAGCAGGGACCAGTCTTCTGTGCCTCAGTTTCCTCATCTGTAAGACGGTGGGTAATAGCACCCACCTCTCCAATGAGGTAGCGCCCCGAAAGCGCTTTCCTAGCCTTTATGCGGTGATGAAGATGATGGTGGTGAGTGAGGTGTCCTGAGAGAGGCAGCCAGACATTCGGGGAGCCCTTACAGACTGAGGCTAGGAGCTCAGAGCCTGATGGGGGCAGAGCCCCCCGAGAGAGCTGGAAGGAGGATGAGCAGGTGTGTCAGAGGAGGAGTGACCTTGCAGGAATGCTGAATTTCTGGAAGTAGGGAGCAAGGTGGGAAGGACTGGGGCGTCTGCCCTGGACCCCTCCTTAAATAGAGGAGCTGAGAGGAGGTCATGGAGGGCATCCCATCCCAGCCTCTAAGTCAGTTGTGATGTCAGACAAGAAGCACTTATTAAGCACCAAGAGCTAGGCCTGGAGTTAGGAAGACTTGAGTTCAAACTCGGCTTTCAGATTTTTACTAGGTCTGTGACCCTAGGCAAGTCACTTCACCTAGGTTTGCCTCTGTTTCCTCAGTCGCAAAATGGGGATCATAACAGCACCTACCTTGCTTGCTGGGTTGTTTTGAGGACCGATGGAGGTTATGTTTGTAAAGTGCTTGGCTCAGTGCTGGGCAAACAGTAGGAGATATATAAATGCTTATTCCCTTCCCCTCTCATTCCTCCCCTTGCCTCACACCATGAGCCAGGCCCTGTAATAAATGCTGGTGTATGAAGAAAAAGCCAGTCTCACTCTCTAGGAACCAACTGTTTAATGGACTTGTGACCCTTCATTTGTGGCCCCCGTTGGGAGTGGCTTGGTTAGTTACCACATTTTTAAGGGATCATTTGAGGCCCTGGGGGCTGGAGGGCCTTGGCCATGGCCTCATGCCCAGGTAGTGCTAGAACCAGGCTTCACTCAGGTGTTGTTGGCTCCAGTTCCTCTCCCACGCCTCCCACCTGACTGGGTGTGCTGTATGTCATCACAGCCATCAGACTTTGATTGTTGTGTGGGAATAACTTGTGTTAAATGAGAGCAGTCTGAACTCTGAGTAACAAGTAAATCCGTTCTCCTTGAGGAGGATAACCCAAGGATAGCATATGTCACCCGCCACTTTTCACTTTACTTCAAAAACCCACAAAGACATGGCCAAAAAATCATTCTTGAAGTTTCTAACTGATTTTGGTGACCTCTTTTCATTTGATCTCCACAGGGAGAAGATGACAAATCGTTAAACTGTTGTTCCTCATATAGCTTCTTGCTGTCCTGACAGTGCTACTGGCCCACTGAGGTCAGCATGGCTATACCTATAACAGTTCTGGACTGTGACCTCTTGCTTTATGGCCGCGGTCACCGAACTTTAGACCGCTTTAAGTTGGATGATGTGACTGATGAATACCTTATGGCCATGTATGGGTTTCCACGCCAGTTTATTTACTACTTGGTGGATCTCTTGGGAACCAGCCTCTCTCGCCCCACTCAGCGGTCCAGGGCCATCAGCCCAGAGACCCAGATTCTTGCGGCACTAGGCTTTTACACTTCCGGTTCCTTCCAGACCCGAATGGGAGATACCATTGGGATCAGTCAAGCCTCGATGAGCCGCTGTGTTGCCAATGTCACAGAAGCCCTGGTGGAAAGGGCTTCCCAATTCATTCGCTTCCCAGCAGATGACACCTCTATTCAGAGTCTAAAGGATGAATTTTATGGGCTAGCAGGAATGCCTGGGGTGATTGGAGTAGTTGACTGCATCCACATAGGGATCAAGGCTCCCAATGCTGAAGACCTCTCCTATGTGAACCGTAAGGGCCTACACTCTTTGAACTGTCTGATGGTGTGTGACATTCGGGGAGCCCTACTGAATGTGGAGACAAACTGGCCAGGCAGCATCCAGGACTGGGCTGTTCTGCAGCAGTCAGCCCTGAGGAGTCAGTTTGAAGCAGGGATGCACAGAGACTGCTGGCTCTTGGGTAAGTTTGAAGGTAGGGTGAAAAAACCCTGATACCTGCAACTCTGGTTTTCCACTGGGATGAGCCCTTCATTTCACAGCTGATCACTATACCTGAGGCCCAGCAGGGTGGCTCAACATTCCCCTCCCTTGTCTCTGGCCTTTCTTCCTGAGGTCAAAATGGACCTTTGATCTCATCCCCTTTTCTCTTTTGCACAGCTTGCACACTCACTCGTCTCTCCTCTCTCTTAAATCATCACTCTCTCCCTATCTACTGATTCCTTTCATACTGCTTTTAAACATGGCCAAGCTTCCCCCATCTTAGAAAAACCTTCACTTGACCTTATCATCCCTTCCAAAGCCCATCCTTCATCTCTCCCCTCTTGCTCAACCAGCTGGACCGTTTATCCAGGGGCAGCATCTTCAGTGAAGATGCTTCCGTTTGCTCTTCAGCCTTGGTCACGGGATTTTGAACTCAGGTCCTGTTACCTTGAGGGCCACTAACCTGCATAACTTTGTTTGACTATTTGTAATGCAGTTTCTTGATTAGTTTCCAAGAAATAGTATCATGGATAATCTTAAACAACAATTGCCAACATGTTTAGTAATAAGAATGTTAAATTAGGAGCATTTGTGAGAGTTCTACTATGTGTCCAGCCCTATATTAGATGAAGTAGGAGGATACAAAAGAAGTCAAAGATATGGTTTCCTTATATTTAAAAACTTGGCTGTGGAACATACTGCTTAGTAGGAAGAAAGAAATGAGGGATAAAACCCAGAGCCTCAGATGTCCGCAAAGTGCGGTAACAAGCAAGATATGCTGGGAATCCTGACCTCATCTGTATCCCTTGGACCTCATACGCATCACCGAGAGCTCCTTTCGTGCAGCAGATTGAAAGTAGACTTTGGATCCAGGAAGAAGTTCGTTCAAGTCCCTCCTTTGATCTCTGACACAACGTTGTGACTGAATAAGTGACTGCTTACCTCTCAGGGCCCCATTGTCATCACTGGCAAGCATTTACTAAGCTAGTTCCGTATGCCAGGTGTTGGGTGTACAAAGAAAGGCAAAATACAGTTGCTGCCTTCAGCATGAAGACAACACGTACATACGAGACACACAAAGTGCATGTAAGAGTTCATCTGACTGGGAAGGCACGAGGGCGGTCGGGGGAGAACCAGCACAGGTGTCTTGCAGAGTCCCGGATGCCAAGTAGAAGACTGTTGTAATCGTCCAGGCCTGTACTGTGGTGATGCTGTGCGATTGGAGAGAATGAGACATGGGAGATATATTGGGAAGGCAGAAATGTCACAGATTTGCTTCGTGGGATGAATGCCAGTGACAAGCTGAACATGACACTGACACTATGCCTGGTGCCCGCGAGAGGAATGGGGAGGTTGGGAAGGGAAAGGGTTGGAGGGAAGGGAGTTCTGTTCTGTACGTGTTGAGTTTTAGATGACCGCAGGACATCAAATTCTGTCCAATTCTGTCTGAGACTGGTGGTTAGGGGAGGGCTTAGGGCTGGGTGAGTAGATTGGAGAATCCTCTCATTTGAATCCACAGGAGCCAATGAGATCACCAAGCAAGATGGTGGGCCAAGGGTGGAGTCTTGGAAGATATTTGGGATTAGTAGCTATAACCTGGATGAAGATCCAGCAGAGGATTCTCTGAAGGCTCAGGCAGGAAGGAGGAGAATCAGGGAAAACTCAAAGAGGAGAGAGTATCCAGAATAGGAGACCCAGAAGTGGCAAAGGCTGCAGGGAAGTCCAGAAGGATGAGGCCCAAGGAAGGGCCATTACATTTGGCAAATAGAGTCATTGGACACTTTGGAGAGAGCAGTTTTTTAAAATTAATTTTTGTTTTTAGTCTGAATTTAACAGACACCAAAAAGAACTGTATATACTGAAAAGAGGGCTATGCCTAAAAGTGCAGGAATGGGTGTGTGAGGCAGCAGAAGAGAACAGTTATTCATGAAGTATTTACTTGTGTGCTTGGCGCTGGGCTCAGAGATTGATGAATACCATCTCTCTTTTTCCTCACAACTCTGTAAGGTTGGTGCTGTTATCCTCCCCATTTTCAGTTGAGGAAACTAAGGCTGAATTTGAACCCAGGTTTTCCCAACTCTAGGTTCTCTCCACTTTAGTGGCCTATCAGGATACTTTAAAAAATTTTACGAAAAAGGCTGAACTCCCAGTCCAGAGCACAGCCAGAGATCTGTGCATAAGACGCAGGAGTTGCCAGGTCTGGTGACTGAAGCTTGCTATCTATGTGACTCCATGGAGTCTGTTTCTCCAGACTGAATGACCTAATTTCCTGCTCTGGCTTTACCTCTCCTCCAAACAGGTGAGTCTGAGTTCTTTGCTCCACCCTGGTGGGTGTGCTTCCCAAAGGGCACTGCCCACATTCCTTCCTGGGCTGATCATGTTGGCAAACATAATCTGGCTTTTTTGCCTTAATAATATTTTATTTTTTCTCCAATTACATGTAAGAACAATTTTTAACATTCTTTTTTAAAATTTTGAGTTCCAAATTCTATCCCTCCTTCCCTCTCCTTTCCCCTCCTGGAGACAGTAAGCAAACTGACATGTTTATATGTGTGCAGTCTTATAAAGCATTTCCATATTAGTCATTTTGTGCAAAAAGACTCAAAATGGAGGAGAAAGAAAGAAGAAAAAAAGAATGCTTTAGTCTGTATTCAGGCATCAATTCTTTCTCTGGAGCCAGATAGCATTTTTCATCATGAGTCCTTTGAGACTGTTTTGGGCCATCATGTTGTTGAAAACAGGTAAGGCATTGACAGTTTTTCATCCTAAAATGTCGCTGTTACTGTGTACCTTGTTCTGATTCTTCCACTTCACTTTGTATCGCTTCGTGGAAGTCTTTCTAGGTTTTTCTGAAATCATTCTGCTCCTTATCTCTTATAGCATAATCGTGTTCCACCACAATTACATAACCTTACTCAGCCATTCCCCAATCGATGGGCGGCCCCTTGATTTCTAATTTTTAGCCACCACAAAAAGAGCTCCTATCAACATTTTTGTACAAACAGCTTCTTTCTCCTATAATCAGGCTTTTGATTCTGACGCCTCAGAGACTCCAAAGTGACGGATGTTTCTAATCTGTATCTGCCCAGGAGTCTCCTCTACAATGTCTCAGATGGGGCAGGGTACATCTCTCTCTCGCCTTCTGTACCTATGGGTCTCCCCCAAAAGACTGTAACCTAATTGAGGGTAATGACTGTCCCATTTTTGTCTTTCTGTCTGTTAGAGATGCACTGGACACATAAAAAGGTATCAAGGAAAATTTATTAAAATGGAGTTCAGAGGAGGGAAGGCCTTCTATGTTCATTTAAATGAATGGGTAGCTGTTTCCAGTATGGCCACTGAAAGACTACAACACGTTCAGAATAATGGCAGCTTCTTACAGTATTCTGAACTTTGGCTCTCCCAGGCCACCGTCCTCTGGCTGGGTGACTTCATGTTCTCCTCTCTGATAGGCTTTCCCTCAGATAGCTCACCGAGCCTGAGCACTAGTTTATGACCTTTACCTGACCGTTCTAGGTCCCAACCCTGATTGCCTCAAACTGTGGAAACAGAACTTCCTTGTTTCCCACGTCTTTGTCACTTTCCACAATGCCTGGAACATAGCAAATGCTTAACAAATGTTACTGGTGAAGTGGAAGCTATGGTGATGATGTAATATAAATAGACTGGTAGCCTCATGAAGGGTTAGTTTGAAGAATTCAGAGAAATACAGGAATATATGTGTGAAGAGGTCCACAATGACTACAATTGTGTCAGTAAAGGCAGCTTTAAGAGCCCACAAAATTCAAATAGAAAACCTTGGAACTATTGAAAGCCTGTCTAGAAGTCAGGTGTCCCACTTCCTCATCAGGGTTCCTTCCCCCAGCGTTGCTTCTAGGCACTGATGTGAATTTTCAATCCCTCTCAGCAACCCGAAGACACATTTGGAACTCTGTTCTAGACCTCAGATTGTTCTTTTCAAACTAAAGGGAAAATAATTCCAGGTGCCTGATGAATTAGGTAATTAAATAGGTTTTCTTCCCCAGCCAATGTCATCAATTCTAGGAATGGTTAAGGAACAAATAAACCACGAGAAGAAAAAAGTAGCCAAGGAAAAATATTGCAAAGCTGATGCATGTTTTTGAAATTTTCTTAGATTGAAGATCAAAATATTTGCCCACTTCCAGAACTCTGGGCACATTTTCAAGAAATGATAATACATTTACCAAATAAACTGCCAATGAAACCACGACTTGATCTGGTATTTCGAATTCCATTTTGGGTGTCAGGTTATTATGTTTCACAATTTGAAATATTGAACTATTAAAAGTCACCCAATTCTTCAAGATAGAAGATCTAAAGGGGAGGGATTTGTCTTCTGTGTCTTCCGTATGTTTGTTCCAGTGTCTTGCATGCTGCCCTATGAGCATTCCATAAATATTCACAGAAACGGATCATGAGTAGATATCAAGGGATCAACAGTGGATAAGAGAGGACTCAACAAGGGCAGAGGTTGTGACCCTGTGTGTGGCCTTTCACCTACCAGAGGCAGTGAGTCACAGTCATTAAATATCACTATCCAGTCATTAGAATGTTAGATTAGGACATTGTACCTCAATTTTGGGGGGCAGTATTTCCCTGGGTCATTCAGTTAGGACAACAACTTAAGACCAATTGCCTTAGTTATATTGTTGAGTTGCATTTTTCTGACAACTCATTACTGTTTCTAGCATTCCAATGGAGCTTCTTTAGTGCTTTGGTATTTCTGTAAACTTTTCTGGTCTAGAAAAATGGGATGGCTGTATTGAGTAGAATCTCCATGAAGCCCTAGATTTTGCCCTAGTTTCTGCCACTTATACTAGGACCACACATTTCATTTTCTTTCATATGCCTCAGTTTCTCCATGGTACAACAGAGGAAGGTGCACTGGACTTGGAGTCTTAGAGCACTTTGGTTGGAAGCTTGGCTTGGCCACTTCCTACCTATTTGGCCTCATTTATATTTTTTTCCCTCTCTACCTTCTCTTAGACTCTCATCTGCAAAGCGACAGGGTTTGATGAGAACACTGCTGAGGTCCTTCACACATTTACTACATCCCTGTACTAGGCAGTTAGGGAGGGTGAATGGTCTGTTGTCTACAAATCTTGCCCTATGTGATGAGAATATGTGAATGCTAGCAACGTTTCATTCTCTAAAATATCAAATAGGAACTTGTGTTATACATCAGTAGCATTTACATGTGCCATGGAATAGATTTAATGTTTTCTCTTTTGCCCCAAATATCTATAACTCCCTCCTTTATCCCTGGGGAAAATTCTAGAATAACATTCATGAGTTCCATCGGTTATACGTTAAGCCTCAAATTATTCCATGGCCAAATTAATTTGGGAAATATTGTTGTATTCTGAACCCAATGTTTATGTTAGCTTTTAGGAACTGTCACCTTCATAAAGGTGTATTGAGACACCTTTCTTGTGAACTCACTCTGCGAGTGGAAGCATTGCGTTGTTAGATGGTGAGTTGGAGTGAAGAAATTTTGTTCAAGTGTAACATCTCCAGTCTCATGGAAATTCCCCTGGAGTCTTTTCCTTTGCTAGTTTTACCTTCTTCCCATTGTCTCGAAGATTTGGGGTCACCATTCTAGGAGTCTTCCCCTCGTTTTACTTAAGTTGATTGTGCCTCTGATGCCAGCTTTCCTTAGTTCTCCCGTTGGTCTTTCCAGGGCCCTGGGCCCTATTGCTTTCCTTCACCTGGTCTCAGAGCGGTTTCTCGGCAATTCATTTCTAGGTTGTGCTTGACTGATCAAAGATTTGGATGTTTTCTCTTCCTTACAGGTGATAGCTCCTTCCTTCTTCGCACCTGGCTCATGACCCCACTTCATATCCCAGGAACCCCTGCAGAATATCGCTATAACATGGCCCATTCTGCAACACATAATATCATTGAGAAGACATTTAGGACCATCCAGTCAAGGTTCCGCTGCCTGGATGGATCCAAGGGAGCCCTGCAGTACTCTCCAGAAAAGTCCAGTCACATCATTTTAGCTTGCTGTGTGCTCCACAACATTTCCCTGGAACATGGGATGGATGTGTGGTCTTCTCCAGTGACTGGGCCTGTGGAGCAGCCAGAAGAAGAGTCAGAGCACATGGATGCCCTGGACTCGGAAGCTGACCGCACGCGCCAGGAGCTGGTGCTCACTCACTTTAGCTAGTCTTGGAGTGGAGCAGGGGGTGTGGCCACTTCCACTAGTGTAAGGATACTTGTCATCTCTTTGTACTTTATGTCTGCATTTTATGGGATGCATCTGCCAATTTAGTAACTAAATCAAGACCGCGGTTCTAGGCTTTTTGGTGAACCCCACATCAAAATCCACTTATTTTAAAACCAGATGGCTAGCCAAAAACCCAAGTGGTTATATGCGCAAGTTAAAAGGGGAAACTAAAGTAATTAACAGCTAATTCAAAATACAATGCCACTTGTGCGTCAGTTATCACGATATTTCTAATAAAAGGAAATTTTTGGTTCTAAATTATCAATACAGTACTTCTGTTTCCACCTTTCATTTAGACATAACCTGAGATCAATGTGATTTGGACCATGAAATGATCTGCCTTAAGTTTCCGGTTACTAATTCATTCAAACTTTACCTAGCCAAGAGAATCTTGCCAACTAGGATAATTAGAGACTGATAGCAGTCTGGACCTTTCGAGTCAAATTTTGAAGCAGGTCTCCAGACATCTGACCAAATCTCTGTGGACCAAACCTGAATGTTATTCTCTCATTCTCCTACCTTCCCCATCCTTTTATGTAGAACATCAGAATAGATGGAGGAGGTTTGATCAAAGGAGGACTTTGCCACCTTATCCTTTCTTTCCAAAGAAATCTTATTAAAGCAATTTCCTTTGTTGCAGCCTCACGATTACTAATAGGGAAACAAGTTTGCCCACTTTGAGGAGAGCCTGTACCTGAGTGGATCAGGGTTCTTCATGTGATGGTATTGAAGCAAGGCTTGGCCTTTCCTGTCTCTGGTTTCCTAACACACAAGGCAAGAGATGAGAGGGTGAAAAGGACAATTAAGGAAACTTGGTTCCTAGCGTGGGTTCTGGAATGTGCCTGGCCTCTCCCAATGGCAGGGGCAGAGTTAAAATCCTATCTGTGAGCACCCAATGATGCACAAATTTCCCAGGTAATAAACAATCCTTAACTAAGCGCTGGCTCTAAAATTATACCAATTTAAAAATAACCTAATTGGAATAACAAACATATGAATGAGGTTCACACGCTGATGTTTTCACTAGGGACAAAAGGAGCCTTTCCTTAGGATTCTCTTTCTCCCAGATTCCTAGCAGCCGCCCATGTGTCGTCTCTGACCTGTCCTCTTGATCTGCTCCTGTCTGTGCCTCCTGTCAGGCTGTGCTCAGGAGTGTTAGTCTGGTGATTCCCAAAGCAAAGAAAGGAACAGCTGATGACAGACAGGGAAGTAAAGGGAGGTGACTCCTTATTAGGGATTAGCATCTGCTTATTTCCAGTCCGAATGCTGTTTCCCGTCATCGTGATTCCTGCTCTGCTGCTAGTGGGTGCGCTTGGTAGGAAGACAGGTAGGAGGTTGGGCATGAAGTAGATGGGGTCACGAGGGTGGTGACGTCAGGGAAGTTTCAGCTCTGTTCTCATTGTGCAATAATACTGTCCTAATGATTTTTTTCCCTGTAAAGTGTAACTGGTGTCTCTGGCCTGCTCTGGCTCTCACAAGCCACTTTTGTTACCTCTGCTCCCTACATCTAGGTTTCCCTCACTATGACCCCCTGCATCAAAAGAAGTTGGTAGTTCCTAAGGCCATGGGGGACAAAGTGGGAGTCTGTCCTGGAAAGAACCTTCTAAAGCAAAACAAGACTGTGCTAATCAAACTCAGGAAAGGGCCTGGACGGATTTCAGAGGCATTTGTACTTTTAAGTCTTACTGGCTGTCCCCCATGCTGGGCATGCTCTCCGTCCATTCTGGCTGCTGACCTCCCAGCTTCCTTTAAGTCCCAGCTAAAATTCCACCTTCTACAGGAACCATCTCCCAACCCCACTTAATTCCATGGCATTCCCTCTGTTAATTATTTCCTCTTTATCCTCTATATAGCTTGCTTTGTACATGTTTGCCCATTGACTTCCCCTTTACACAGTTAGCTCTTTGAGGGCTGGCCTGGATTGCCTTTTGCCTCTTTTTGTATGCCTAGCACTTGATTAAATGCTCAATGGATACGGAAGGGATTTAGAGACCATCCTCTCCAATCTCGTTATTTTACAGATAAAAGTGAGGAGGAATTCCCTGATTTATCCAAGATAATAGAAAAGAGTCCTCTTTTGAACCTAGGCATCTCCTCCCAACTTCAGCACCCTTTCAATCCATCAATCACTAAGCTAGGCTAAGTACTGGGGACAACCTGGTCTCAATTCTCCTGACATTTTCTTCCCCAACAATTCTTGGGATATGTTTTTTCCAACATGTAACTTTCATCTCCTTCCCAACTGTTGACTTGGGTGTAGAGGTGCCTTCTTGAGGGTTTCTCAAGAGGCACATGTGTCTGAAGAGCTAAGAATGAGGTAGAAGGGCCCACAGAAGTTGAGGGTGGGAGTGATCAGGCTGTGGGAAGGTTCCCAAGAGTCAGCCACAGCTAATTAACTCTACTTCCTTCAGCAGAGAAACTCCCAACCTGTAAAGGAGCTGAAGAGTATTGAAGGCTTTGCCCTTTAAAGAATGCAAAAGGCTAGCCCTCTGTAGACTGATCAGTCAAAACCTGAAAACAAATAATGATCCTGGAACTCATTACAATGAATCACAGTCTGAAAGATAATGTGTAATTATGTAGCAAACATGTTTCTGAACATGAACAAGAATATTGAAATCCTGGATCTCAGGAGAGACATTTCATGCTTCCCAGAAGGGGCTGGAGGAAAAGACTTGGAGGTGCCTGGGAACTCGGAGGTTCCAGGATTCTCTGAACAGGACAGTTCCCTCCGATCCTCGCTACATGACTGGGGCCAGGGCAGGCGTTTTGTATTGTGATTTTTTCACTGAATGTTATTTCATGTGAAAATGTCCACTCTCTGCCCTACTGGTCCATATGTTTGTTATTTTTACGGGACGTGTGTGCGTCCCCCACATGTCATCACCCTCAGTATACCCTGGTTTCCCTCGCTCTGGCTTGTTGCCAGTCACTCTGCTGCCAGGCTCCCTGCCATCCTGGAGGAATCAGGAGCTCCTTGAGGGCAGGGGTTGCGACTCTACCCTTGGCCCGGTTCGCGTTCGGGGGACGTCCCGTGCTGAATCGGAAATCGCAGGGAGCTGTGCCCAGCACCAGAGAAAGGAGGAGGAGGCACCCCCGGGAGGCTGGGGAGACTCGGCGGCACCCGGAGAGAGCTTCTGTACTCCGCCCCGAAGCATCGGTGGCTTTGGGAACCACAGCGATGGGCGCGCTGGGTACCCTGCGCCCCACCGAAGCCTGGGGAGGACCAGGAGGTCCGCGGCGGCCTCTCCGCACCCGGGCTGGGGCGCAGCCCGTGCTCTGGTCCTCCTGCTGGGGCGGGATGCGCTGCCCACGGGGGGCGGGGGGGGCTGTCCACGGAGAGGGAGCCCGCTGCCCACAGGGGGCGGGGGCGCTGCCCGCGGAGAGGGAGTCCGCTGCCCACGGGGGGCGGGGGCGCTGCCCACGGAGAGGGAGTCCGCTGCCCACGGCGGGGAGTCCGCTGCCCACGGGGGGCGGGGGGCGCTGCCCGCGGAGAGGGAGTCCGCTGCCCACGGGGGGCGGGGGGCGCTGCCCGCGGAGGGGGAGTCCGCTGCCCACGGGGGGCGGGGGGCGTTGCCCACGGCGGGGAGTCCGCTGCCCACGGGGGGCGGGGGGCGCTGCCCACGGCGGGGAGTCCGCTGTCCACGGGGAGCGGGGGCGCTCTCCACAGAGGGGTTCTGCTGTCCACGGGGGGTCCGCCGTCCCCGGTTTCGGACTCTGGCCGCGGACTGGTCAGTTCCTCTGACTTTTTCCTGCTCTCCCTTTGGTCATTTGCATGACTCCGAGGGGATGCCGAGGAACAAACTGCATCCATAAAAGTTATTTTTCTAGGAGTCTCCCTCGGAAGTCTGGCCGCGATCAGAGGAATGAGGAGGGTTGGAGCTCCCGCCCGGGTGCCATCCATGGCGCCTGGGCTCGGCTGCTCGGGCCTGGAAGCGCTCGGAGCTCGGCGCGCGCTGTCTGGCCGGACGCCGGGCGCTCCCGGCTCGGCGCTCGGCTGCGCGGCCTGCTCGCTCGATGTCTCCGCAGCAGCGGCAGCGGCGGCGGCGGCGACGGCGGCGGCGGCGGCGGCGGCGGCCGGGGCCGGACCAGGGTTGAAGGCTCGGCCGCGTCCCCGCGCTCAGACCCCTCCCCCCCGCCGCGCGCTCCCCCCGCCGCGCGCCCCCGCGCCCGCCCCTCCCCTCCCCCGCCGCCCGCCGGCCGGCTCGCGAGCCCAGGCCCGGCCGTCGCCGCCGCCGTCGCCGCCGCCGCCGTCCGCCCTCCGAGGGAGGCAGGTAGGTAGGCCCCGGGCGAGGGCGCGGGCCCGGGCGGGCGGCCGCCTCTCTGTTCCCTCCCCGGTAACGTCGAGGGAGCGGGGGAGGGGGGCCGAGCGACGGCCGAGGGCCTTTCAGCCCCAGCTCCGTTCCCGGGGAAACTGAGGCCCCGAGGGAGGGCGGGGTCGCCCCGAGTCTGCCCCGGGGCCTGCGGGCCTTCGCCCCGGCCGGCCTCGGCTCCGGCCGCGTGCTCTGCGCTGCCAGCCGGGAGGCCGCAGGCCCGTGACTGGGGGCAGGGGGGCGTCTCGGCCCTTCGGTGCCCGGCGACCCCCCATCGCCGCGGCCTCGGTGGGGGGAGGGGGCCTTCCCGGGGGGCCGGCAGCCACGTGCTCCCGGAGAGCTTCGGGCACCGCGGGGCTCTGGGCCGAGGTTGGCACGCTCCGGATCCGGATCTGGATCCGGATCATCTTCCTGTAGACGGAGCTGTGAGAGGCCCCGGGAGAGGTCTTGGGGAGAAGGAAGGGGCGGGGGGCCGTTTTGGTTGTCTGAGACCGGGCCCCCGCGGCAGGCAGGGCGCGGGGGCCCCCCAGTCGGGGGGTGGCCGCACAGCAGGAGGCAGCCGGGCCGAGGATGGCGGCTGGCGCGGGGTGCTGGGGGTGCCGCTGAGGGGGATCTCCGGAGGGGTGTCGTTGGAGTAACGGCGGCAGACGGCCCGGGGTCCGGTGCGCACCGGGAGTGAGTCTAGCTTACTTTGCCGGCGTAGCTGGCGTCTGTCTGTCCGGGGCTGAGGGCGCTGCTCTGGGGCCTCCCGGGGGGGTTGGGGGGCTTCGGGGTCCGGTGCGGGCAGAGGCGGTGCCCCCGTGTGAGCGCCCGCTCCGGAGGGGCCTGGGACTCCCCACAGAGCTGCGGGGCAGGGGCTTCTGCCTCGGCCCCCAGACTGCGGAAGGAAGCGAAGTGCCTGTCCGGTCGGTCCGTCCGGTCCGGTCCGCCCGGTGCCGGTCCTCCGGGCCTCGGCTTCCTTCTCTGGGCACTGAGCGGTCCGGGGATTCCCGCAGCCTGCAGCCCCGCCTCCGGGCACTGTGCTAAGCCGGCCGTTCCCCCTGGAGGCCAGAAGCCGCTTCAGCCGGCCCTGCCCCGGAGCGCCGTGGGGCAGGGCTGTCACGGCCCGGGCAGCGCGCGTCTGTCCCGAGGCTCTTCCGTTCCCCCAGACTCGGGATCCTCGTCCTGTTCCTCGCTCTTGTTCGGGGGCTGTCCCGCGCTCTGACGTCATCCTCTGGGACTTGGGGGGGCTAGCTGCTTCCTCCAGGCCTTCCACGCCTTCTGACCCGGCTTGCCGTGAAGTCGGGGTCAGTTCTGGAGGGCAGGCAGCAGGTGTGGACGGTCCGCCTGCCCCTGGACCTTGAGGTCTGCGGGCCTGAGCGGTGGGACGCCCCAGCGAGCCCGCTAACCCTGACGCTCCGTTGTCCGAGGCGGTGGGAGCTGAAGGCTGCGGCCTGGGGAGGGCCCGGGGCCGGCCGTGCCATCTGCGATCCGACCGGCCTTAGCAGGCTGCCCTGTCGGCCCGGCTTCCAGGGACGGGGACATCTCCAGCCGCGTCCGTCATTGAACTCCCCTGCCTCGATAGCGCTCTCTGTCACCTGGGCCAGTCCGCAGAGAGCCGGCTGGAGGCTGAGTCTGGGCAGGCTGCTGGACCTCAGTTCCCCTGTTTGTGGGATGGACGTGAAGGCAGTGCCCGCCTCCGAGACGAGGCGGGTGAGGACCACTCTGCCAGCCCCGGTGCACTGAGTCATCGTTTCCGTGTAGACGATGCTCAGCTCTGCACACCCTTCCTCAGCCTCTCTGCTGGCTTCCTGCCTTGTGCCTGCCCCTGCCTGCTGCTCTGGGATGGGCATCTTCACCCCCTCTCTGTCACCGATAGGCCCCGGCGGTGCCCTCCAGTCCTGTGGTCTCTCCCCTCTCCCTCCACGCGCTGCGGATCTTACCCTCCGGTGGGCTTCCCTTCGTGCGCACCCTCCCTTCTCCCAGGTGGTAGTCCCGGCTCCGGCTCTCATCCCCGCAGCTCTTGGCCGCCTCCTGAGCTGTCAGCCCTGTTTTCCCAAAGGATGGGTCTCCTGGTGACACCCCTCCATAGGGAAGCCTCCTTCCAACCTCCTGACCTCCCCCACCCTCTCTGCCGGCTCTTTGCAGTTTCCCGGACTGTGTCCGCGCTCCGCACCCCGACCTCCTGGCTTCTCTGGATTCCTTTCAGTTTCTGCAGGAAGTTCTTCCCAGTCCTCCTTAATCCTTGCGCCTTCCTTTGGAGTTCGCCTCTCAGTCTATCTCGGACTCAGTGTTGTCTGCCCCCAGAGAGGCTTCCCTCGAGAAGGAGGATCGTTTTTGCCTTCCTCTGTATCCCCCACAGCGCCTGGCACCCAGTAGATGCTTAATAGATGTTGGTTGACCTGGCATCTCCCCAGAGGAGACGTACAGATACATAGATAGGTCCGTGCAAAGCAGATACAGAAGAGACTGGAGGCAGCTTTGGAGACTGAGGACGAAGAAGCACTTCCTACAGAAGGTTCGGCTTGAACTGAGTTCTGAAGGCAAATAGGGATTCTCAGAGGCAGAGACAAGAAGAGAACACATGCCGGGCATGGGGGACAGCTGATGGACGTTAAAGTGGTGGGGGGCAGGGTGATATTTGAGGAGAAGTAAGAGGGCCAGTCTGGTTGGACCCTGGAGAGGGAGAAGAGGAGCAATAGGCAATAATTCCGGAAAGGAGTTTTGAATACCAGACTGAATCTTCTGTTTGATCTTGAAGTGATGAAAAACCACAGGATTTTATTGAGTAGGGGAGTAACATGGTGAGACCTACGCTTTAAGAAAATCTCTTTGGCAGCTGTGGAGGGTGGTGGATTATAATAGGGAAAGATTGAGGCAGGCTGATCTAAGGAGAGGCTATTATTAAGAGGTTATTGGGGCCTGAGGTAGGGTGGGGCTCTTTGAGTAGAGAGGAGAGCACAAAGGCAAATCAAATTGTGGACATAAAAATGGAAAGACTTGAGAGAGCAGGAGGTGGATGACAACATTGAGTCTATGAACCTGGGAGATTGGAGGGACAATAGTGCATTTGACAGAGGAGAGGATTGGGGGAGATAAACATGGAATTGCATTTTGGACATTTTGAGTTAGAGATGCTGGAAGGACATCCAATAAATAGTTGGTGATTCTGGACTAGAGATCAGGAGAGAGACCAAAGCTGACTTTAGACCTCTGGTGATCATCTGCGTAGAAGAGGGTATTTATTAAACTAATGGCAGTTGGTGAGGTCACTGAGAGAGTATAGACAGAAAAGAGAAGAGTACCCATGACAGGCCTACCCAGTTACAGATGATAATCTAGTAAAAGACAGACTAGGATGGGACTAGGAGAGAGCCAAGAGTTTGAGAGTATTGAGGATGAGAGGATAGGATTTAATGTTGAAGGGAGGTGCAGACTGAAAAGGGTCATTCGATAACAGCAGTTAAGTCATTGGTAAAGTTCAAGCCTTAATTTTTGATATGGCTAAGCTGTTGCCTTTTCAGCTTCCTTTGGGTCCCTCAGTTTTCCCCAGGATGCTCATTCTTCAGTTGTGGCATTGATGGTTCAACTAAAAAAGAATTAAGTTGGAGCATTAGCTCATCATGATTCAAGAAATTCAAATTAGGCTGCTGCCATCTCGGCTTCATGCCTTCCTTCAGATGGATAGAAGGATGGTGTCTTTTGTGTCTGTTGTCATATGTGTGGTGATGCTGGTGATAAGTGAATTGGAACTTAAGGATTTTCAGTATTTTGACCAAGACATTGAATAAACGAATGGACATTTATTAAGTGATAATTATGTACCAAGCACTAGACTAAACTCTGAAGATAAAACTAGAAAAGCAAGACAACTCCTCCTGCTATCCAGGAGTTCACCTTCTAGGAGGAGAGACAGAACATAAAGGAGGTTTTAGCTACAAGTCATATGGAAAGGCCCAGCAGTTCTTAGGGTGCATTGGTGAAACAGATGATAATGTTTCTTTAGCGTTGTTTACCTTGATAAAGCCCCTTACCAAGTGTCATCGATTGGAAGTTTTCAGTACCTACATTTCTTCTATTAAAAAGGCCATTCTAAAGTGGAATCCTCCCCTACTGGGAAAGGATGCCCTTCCCTGGGTATCTGTGGCCTCCGGAATAATGTGCCAACTCTGGCATTTCAAGCTCTTCCTGATTGGATGAAAGCCTATCTTTCTAGGCTGATTAAGCATTTTGTACTCTCTACTTAACCACAGTGACCTCCTTGCTGTTCCATCTACACAGTTTCATCTCCTATCACCAGGCCTTTTCCTGGACTGACCCTCATTCTGGGAGTGCCTTTTCCCTTTGAGGTTCAGCTTAAGTGCCAACTCGAACATAAGGCCTTTCCTGATTGCTCTCACCGTGTAATTACCTTGTATTATTTTGTTATGCTTGGTATGGACTGCTCATTTGTGGACATGCTGTTTCTCTCCTTGTGCTCCCCCATCCTCCCAGTAGTATGTAGGCTCCTTGTGGGCAGACTGCTTTGGTTTTGGTCTTCTCTTCCTGGGGCCTAGCAGGGTAGGTAAGTAAATTCTTGTTGAATGGAACTGGATCCGTGTCAGGGAATAAGCCAAGAAACAGAAGAGAATATAACTAGGAGGCATCATGGAACTCGAGAGAGAGATTACAGACTGAATAGGGTTCTGTTGCCTAGTGTGTGCCTCATAATACTTTGATCTTGTATGGAGTTTTCTGCTTAAGTCAAAGTTCTATGATTACGATACTCCTCGGCATTGTATCTTCATCAGTGGGATGAACTGGTACAATGTTCAGATGCAGTATCCTCAGTCACTGTGTTGAGGCACTTATAGTGTGAGGCAGCTGAAGTTCTGTTGTCTTAACTCAGTAAGTTTCCTGAACAGTCCCATGTATGTTTTAGTTCTAGAGCTGGGTAGGGATGCTTCTTCTCACTTGGTGCAGGTAGAAGTTTGACAAAACATTTTCCCAAAGACAAGAACAGCCCTTTTGTGTCTTTATTCTTGAATAACTTTGAAGAGATGGCATTGAAAGGGGGTTATAAGTGGGAACTAAAGTACTTAAAGAAACTCTCTTCTCCTCTCCTACTGCCCCCCTCCCCAATCTCCTGAATGAAATCCTATTAATCTTTAAGGTTAAAATAAAAGGATTGATTTTCAGGGGGCAGAAGAAACTTGGAAAGCTACAGGGTTTGAAAGAAATCAGGAGACAAGCAGATTATAGAGAAATTTGATAGATAGGCCCATGTTTTTTGCACTCTGGGAGGTGTCATTGGGTAGAATGGGGTGCAGATAACCCCTTCTATTGATGTTGAGACAGGATACAAATGGGATCCTTTAGCAGAAGGTAGGGGTGATAGTGGTGGGAAGAAATGATGGGAGGGAGGGAAGACAGGACATTAGTGTGACAGACAGAAGTGCTGTATCATCTTCAGTGAACGCATGACTGTTGGAAGGGATGCCTTCCTGGAAGAGGATGGGGAAAGGAGAGAGTCAGAAATTAAGATGATATCAAAAAAATACATGATATCAAGAAAAATTAAAAAAACAAACCCAACACATGACTGATTGAACAAGTTCTTCAAAAAGAAAAAGCAATTTTGACCCCCCCCCAAAAGAAACCAAGCATGTAGTTAGGTGACCTCGTAGCTGGCACAGTATGTGAGTACCTCAGTATTGTCTTCAGTCTCAGTAGATGTTGTATTCATCTGTGTCTCATTCCTTTACTCTCTTTGTTGCCTTTTTTTCATTCTATCTGGTCTTTAGATGTTAGTTAACTTTTGAATGATCTTCATAGATTTGTCTTGAGAGCTGTCTCATACTCAAGTCAAATTTGGGGTGTTGTTTTTACCCTTTTGCCTTTGGCCCCTTGTATTAATGAGTTTCGGATTTATTTTTCATCTTAATTTTTTATAATTGCTTTTCTGTATATCCCATTGTTCGCTATAGTCAGATAAGGTGCTTATTTAACTTTTTCTAGCTTTGACTTCCATATAACACAGTGTGTGCTACAGAAGTTTGAAGGTGTATTGCATTTTGACATGCTGTAATTTTATTTTTCATTTATACACTGCTCTTGGTTCATGAAATCTAATTAGGTGCATTGGGATGAAATTGAGAGTGAAAATGTAGACATGCATGCATCTAATCCCACTTTGTATTTGGGATGATGACTTGGCTAGAGGCTGTAAGCACTTAATGGGCATTATCTCTATTACATCTTCCACTAACCCTGCTTTATTTGTATCTTAGTGATGGGGAAGCTGAATGGTTTTGACTTCCAGCAGGGTTCATGGCAAGTCAGTGATGGAACTGGGAATAGAGGGCTCCTAATTGTGTTCTCTGTTTAGGTTAACTCATTTAGGGTGATGTTGCATTAAGTGGAAATGGGCCTTCTTCTATTTTCTAAACACTTTAATCACTGGGAAGGGAGATTGCACAGGTGGCGGGAAGCAGATGTTCTCTTTCCACTGAGGAGAAGACAAGAGGGAATGTCTTTAATTGCAGCAGAAGTTATATAGATTACTTCATGACTACAGAGGTGGTGAGATACTAGAATGGATGGAGGTTGTGAAGTGCTTTCTTCAGAGGTTTAGGAAAAGAGTAGATAACTGAGGATGATCAGACATGGCCTTTTGTAGACGTGTGTCTGTCTAAATGATGTGTGTGAAGGGGCAGGATGATCTCCTAAAGTTCCTTCCCACTCTGATTCCCCTTCTTGCTTAATTTATCAGTGGTATGTTTGTTAGTGAATATACTTGCGCTTTTTCAAATGACGATACTGAATCTGAGAGTGTAGGTGAATTGGCCAAAATCATCCATTAAAATACAAGGCAAGACGCCTTGAGACTCCTTGGCTCCTCCTCATTTGTTGAAAGCATAAGGAAATACTCCGAGCTGTGGGTGAATATTTTCTTGGTTCTAAATATAGCTGTTGTGAGTCTTCCTAAACTATGGGGACTAAGGCTCTTTCCTGCAGTGAGTGCTACCTTAGCTTGTATGAGTTGAAAGCCATTAGCTGGGTTTATTTTGGAACTGAGTATCTTTGAATTTATAAAAATGGGTTCAATTGTTTTGGGTTTCAGTGGCATGTATATAGAGAACAGTGTCAATGACAGATTAAGATTCTTAATGACCATGCTTAGTCTAGTCTGAGACTTGGTGGGGAAGGGATGCTTAGATATTTGGGGGTTTTATGCCTGGAGAAACTGAAGGTTAAAAGTTGGGGTAATAAAATATGGCTGAGCACCAAACCCAGCTGGTGTAGTGTGTGGAAATAACAGCTAACATTCTCAGTTCAGGAGATGCCAAAGTTCTTAAAACAACATTAAGTCAGGTGGGAGTAGTCCCATCACGAAGGCAGATCGCAGTCCTATTGTGTTAGTAGATGGGCTTCATGATTTGCTTCCTGATGGGCTAACAAAAGCAAAGATTTGGTCGTTAGCCCTCTGTGGCGGGGCTACAGTTCATCTTAAGACTTCCTAGAAGAAATTTGTCTTAGTGTTGACATACGGTACAAGGTGGGCCGTTGAGAACCTGAGGTAGGGGGATTTATTTATATTGGTGACTTTAATACATTTCTTGTGGGTTTAACTGCCTTTAGTGAGAGTATTTCTTGGACCAGTCTGGAAGCGTCATCTCAACAGATTTTGAGTCTGCTTAAAGAGGAAAGGTGCTTGACGGGCTTGTAGAGCACGGAGAGGCCAAACCTCTGGCCTCCCATTCGAGGAACAAGCATTCACTGCCTGCCTGCTGTGTATAAAGCGCTGTGCTAGACTGGGGGTACAAGGGAACTGCCTTGAAGGAGGCTGCTTCTCACCTCCGAAGGAACGGTGAGCTGCAGGATGGGGAGACGCCAGCTAGAAAGCTATGTCTGAGCTTGAAATGACATGGAAGCATTTCTGCACGTGCAGCACAAGGCTTTTCTCACTTATCACCTTGGGTGTTTTTAGTGTACTATATGGTGATGATTCTCACCCTCCCCCAAAAAACCCCACAAAAAGGTGATGGGGTTCCTTTCTCAGTAAAGCCATTTGGAGTGGATATCAATGTGTAGATATCTAATATGCTTCTTGGTAAAATTAGGTTGATTAAGCTGCTTTGGTTATATCGTCCTCGGGATAGTTAGCCTGTTTGAAAAGAGAAAAGTATGTTCATTGAACTTAAAGAAAATGTGGAATGGCGCAGTGGAAAGACCACAAGGTCAGGAGTCAGAGGGTTTCTAGTCCTCGCTGCACCATTCATTAACTGTGTGCCCTTGGGCACGTTATACTCCCTTTCTCTTATAGAACAAGAGAATTAAACTGAAATGACGTCCAGAATCCTTTGGGGTCTGTAGTTCTTTGAATGCAAAGAGAAGCCAGAGATGGCTTGCATTTTGTAATTTTTTGATGCTGTGGGGGGGAAAAGGGGAAAATCATTTATTAAGGGTCTACTATGTGCCAGGCATTGGTGCTGGCACTTTACAGTATGATTTCATTTGATCCGTACAACAGTGGGAGAAAAATGCCATTAATATCCCTATTTTGAGGAGACAATTGAGACTGAAGTAGATAGAAGTTATGGGTCACAGGGCTAGTGGCTGAGTTGGGATTTGAACTTGGCTCTTCCTTTTTTAGACTAGGTTGGGATGTAAATAGACTTGAGTGGATAAGTCTGGTAAAAAATCATTGAGAGGCAGAAATGAGGAGGAAGAGCATCTCTATGTATAGGGGAAAGCTGGTGCTGAGGTACACATGAAAGAGCGTATCTGTACCTTTGTGTAAGGGATTGTAGAGTACAAGAAAGGGAGTAGTATGTGAGAAGACTGCAAGGAGAGGAAGGGACCAAGGTGTAAAAAGCTTTAAAAACTAAACAGAAATTTGTATCTGATCCTAGAGGCAGTAGGGAGCCAGAGCTTATCCAGGAGGAAGGTAACAGAATCAGACATATGGGAGGGTGTTTTAGGAAAATCAATTTGGCAGCCCTGAGTTGAGGAGGATGGATTGGATGGGGGAGGGGCTTGAGGCAGAGAGGATAACTAGAAGTCTATTGACTCTAGGTACTTGAAAGGCCTGAGGTGGTGAGGGCCCAGTACCAGGGGATTGACTGAGTGGAGAGAAAGGAACATATTTAAAATATGTTGTGGAGGCAGAAACAAGAATTGGTAACCTGTTGCATACGTGGATGGAGTTCAAGAGTGAAGCCGAGGATGACACTGAGGTTTCAAGCCTAAGTAACAGGAAGGATGATAGTGCCCTCAACAATAATGGGGAAGTTGAGAAGAGAGGGTTGATTTGGGGGAGGAAAGAGAAGGAGTTCTCTTTTGGACTTGTTAAGTTTGAGATGCCTCATTGGCTTATATAAGGAAGGGATATATTTATTTTTATTCATAAGTATTTGTACAGACATCTATTTCCTAGTTACTGTGGCATGAGTTCATTGTAGACAGAATTGTCTTTCCTCCATTTTCCTTCTCAAAAGAAATATTATTTAACACTTGCTTACTGGGAAGCTTTTGTAACAGCTTATGGTCTCATGTATAGGGGCTGCAGCATTGGATGAATTTTTAGGGCAGCAGTAAGGAGCATCTTGTGGCAGAGAATTGAGTAGTAACCAGTGCTTTTCTCTCTCTGAACTCCCCAGAATTTGGGGAAATAATGTTGGGAAACTTTTCCTCTCCTCTCCCTCTAACTCCCCTTAAATATGACTGACTTAGCTGTCCCAGATCAGAATCAGCAAACATCAGTTAGGTCTGACAGGAACACACACACACACACACACACACACACACACACACACACCACGGTCAGAAAATAACACTATATCTGCTCTGTTGTGTGGGATTTCTTCCATTTTGTTTCCCATTTCAATCTGTGTATGGTCACCTTAGTCACCTTCTGGTGCTGGCATCCCTATAACAATAATATTTCAATTCCTCTCATCCCTGTCTTGTGATGGTCTTGTTTGAATTTGACAGGTAGTGATTAAATGCCAAAAGACATGAGTAACTTCCTCGCTGGGGAGATGAAGCACAGGTATTCTGGGACTTGCCTGTCTTCTCCCATGTGATCTTGGGTGGTGATCTCATTATCTCCCTTGAGGTCAGTCCTCATTTCTATTTACATAATTCCTCGATGTGCATACAGAACTGATCTCTCTCCTGAGTACTCTCCTGCATCATTAGCTGTCTTTTGGACGTGTCAAGCTGAATGTCCCATAGGCACTGCAAACTGAGCATGTCCAGAACAGAACTCCTGATCTTTGCCTCCAGGTCCTCCCCTTTTCCCAGCCTTCCAGTAACTGTTGAGAACATCATTATCTTCTAGTCACCCAGGATCACAACCACAGTGTCATCTTTGACTCCTCATTCTCACGCAACCCACACATCCGATCTGTTTTCAAATCTTGCTTTTCTGCCTTCATAATGGTTCTCCTGTTTGTCCCTTTCTCTTCATTAACACAGCTAATACAACAGCCTTCTAATAATCAGTGTTTGTTGACTGACCGAAGCAGTGAAGTGTTGGAATTCTTTTCCAAGTTTTGGCTATTGTAACATTATTTATAAGTAACAGCTAAAATTTACCATATTATTATAATGTAAAGACAAGTAGAGGAAGCAGCTAGGTGGCTCAGGGGCTTGGCCTGGGATCAGGAACACCTGACTTAAAATCTGGTCTCAGACACTAGCTGTGTGGTCCTGAGCAAGTCATTTACCCTGTTTGCCTTAATCTGCTGGAGAAATGGCAAACCACTCCAGTATCTTTGCCAAGAAAAACCCCATAAACAATATGGTCCATGAGGTCACGAAGAGTCAGACATAAGTGGATAAGAAAAGGACAAGCATGCGTATTTTCCATATGTAGTGTTCATAATGATAGAATGGCAGTCTTGGTCTTAATATAGTCACATTGTTACTGCATTTTCCTCCTACCCTTCTGAATCTTAAAGAAAGATAATGGAATTGTGGCCTCAAATGTCTATGCTTTTAGATCTGATACTTTATTTTGATGGGCTGGATATATGTAGCTGGCAAGGTGGTGCTGGGGTAGCTGGCCTTTTTTTCTAAGAGTTCTCCATTTTAAAAATGACTTCTGCCTTTACTGAAGGCTTGAGTTAATTTTCTCTTCCTCATTCTGGTTAGCCAAGAGGAACATCACTTGGGCTGACTTTGAGAGTTGGTGGACTGTGCATGTTGTGTCTGGACAAAGTTGTCAAACCTCCAGGCTGGCAAGTTAGAAGCACCGATCCTATCCTGTCTGAAGTGCAAACAAGGACACGTGTAGTGCGCTTCTTTGAATTGCTTAACCCCTTCTGGGCTTTGCTTTCCTTATTTGTCCGCTGAGGGATGCATCCCATCTGTCCTGGAGTTAGGAGGATTTCTGGGTTAACGTTCGCAAAGGTGGTGAAATCATTGTTCCCCATACCAAGGGCTTTTCCAGCAGTTGTCTAGAGTAGTTTTCAGGAATGCTTTGGAAAGAAGAGGTAGAAGCCATTTTTTTCTTAGCCCGTGGAGGAGATCCTCTGCAGAGAAAGCAGAAAGAGATGGAGGCTTCCTGGCCGGGCTAGTTGTTGCTAGTTGAGAAGTATGTCGTGGACAACACTTGTGCTCTTCTGTGTCTCAGGCAGTGGTTTCAGTACCCATTTCTAGGGTGAAGCAGTCGCTCGCCTCCATAGAGATTGCCATCAAAAGTTGTATTTCATCAAAAGTTCTCCTTTGCCCAAGACTTTGTTTGCCATGTCTGAGCATTTAAGACTGTCCTTCTGATTTTTGGGAGTGAGCTAGAGTCCAGTTTGTTCTTTATTCAGAAGACTGCTCTTCCCTTGGTTTCCTGCAGATTTTGTGTGTGCCTTAGGACACCCTTCTCCACAGAACACCCCAGAAACAGGCCTTCATTCTTTTTCCTTTCATTGCAAATGGCTGTTATCCTATCTTTATGTTGTCTGCCTTCTGCTTCCAGTTTGGATTATACTTTTGTGTTGGGTAAAAAAAGTATGTCTGGGGCATTTGACTGCATTAGTGTAACTTGTTTTAAGAAGACCTAGTAAGTCAGATTCGCAGCTAACAAAATGATACGTTTTGTTCTTTTCTGTAATAACTGTAATTAATGTTTATGTAGCTTTATATCTTCAAAGCATTTTTTGGTCATTAGTCAGCCCATACAAGCATCCTGTACAGAGGATTGCCTGACACCCATTCGGTAAATGAGGGTTGTGAGATAAAGAGAAAGGTTAGAACGATGATTTAGTTCTGAACCAGTTTCCGGGGGTGAGGTGGGAGTGGAGGGTGTCTTGACAGTTTGTTGCCTCTGGGGGCTCAGTGCAGTCTCATCTTGTCTTGGGGTGTTTTATTTTTCTGAGCATTAATATTTTTGAAATCTGCAAATAGTGATGCAGATTGCTACTGGGCTTTTTGTGCTCTGTAACAGAACCTGAAGGTCATAAGTTTGGAGCTGGAAGGGACCTTAGAGGTTGTCTAGACCAACTGCCTTATTTGACAGCTGAGAAAAATGGAAGCCAGAGCCTTGGGAGGTGGCAGAACCAGAGTGGAGCTCAGACCTTCTCCATTGGCCCTACTGGGTGCCAGGCTCTAGTTGTGCTGGGATCTTGGGTACTGGTAGAGCCTTGTTGCGCTATGGAGTTAGTGCTGGGCCTTGACCTGTCTTCTGTGTAGAAGAGTGGCTATCATGCCTTGCATTTCTATCACCTTGTTCTTCTGAGGACTTTACAGATGGTCTCATCAATCCTTTTTCATCGTTCTGATAGAGGAAGGGAAGGGTTATTATCACTTGCAGTTTATATGTGGAAGAAAACTTGAAATTTGAAGAGAGTCTTACTTGGCTAAAATTATGTAACAATTTGGTTGTGAAGCCACATATTGAACACATATCTTTAGACTTTAATCAGACCTAAAGTTTATTGAATGGCACTGAACTATGGGTTTGATAGCATGTAAAACAAATTTCAGGTATGCAGTACTTGTTTATTGTAGAATTAGGATGAAAATTATGACGTTTAAAAGCTCCCAAACTTTAGAATTTTTTATGTAAATAGCATTTTTTTTCCAATTACATGTAAAGACAATTTTCAAAATTCATTTTTTATAAGATTTTGAGTTCCAAATTTTTTTTCTTTTTCCTTCCCCAAGACAGCAAGCAATGTGATATAGGTTATACATGTGTAATTGTGTTAAACATATTTCCACATTACTCCTGTTCTTGAAGAAGAAACAGAACAAAAGCGGGAAAGCCACGAAAATAAAACAAAATGAAAATAATATGCATCAATGTGCATTCAGACTCCTTAGTTCTTTCTCTGAATGTGAGTCGCATTTTCCATGGAGTTGCCTTGGATCATCGTATTTCCGAGAAGGGCCAAGTCTGTCAAAATTGATCGTAGCAAATGTTGCTGATGCTGTGTACGGTGCACTCCTGGTTCTGCTTGCTTCACTCAGCATCAGTTCACGTAAGTCTTCAGCAAACTTGAGTTATTGAGATGGCTTCGGATCTTCCTTCCAATTTGGAAATTCTTGGTCTTATGTTCTAGTTTCTGTTGTGACTGTGCATTACCTGAATGGGAGAAAGACCTCTACATTTGCTGCCATATCTAGGTCCTGTCCTTTGCGAGTTTTCCCAGGACCGACCATGGATTGTGATCCCGCTACATTCTCTTGCCTAGGTCCTCCTGTGACTTAATGGTGGCATGCTTTTAATAATGATGATGACGATGATTTTGTATGGCATTTATTGTGCCAGGCACTGGGCTAAGTGCTTTACAATTATTATCTCACTTGATCCTCACAATAATCTGGGAGGTAGGTGCTGTTATTATCCCCATTTTACAGATGAGGAAACTGACACAAATAGAAGTTAAGTGATTCTCCCACGATCTGAGGCCACATTTGAACTCAGGTCTTCCTAACTCCAGGGCCTGATGGCATACCTTTTGGATTGAAAGGTGATTTTAGGACTGCATTTCAGTGTAAAACAAGATGTTCTCCATATCAAACTAAACGATCCCTGTAAGGATTCAACTTGTGACTTCAGGCACATTAAGCCTTTTGTCCACATGCTGTGCATCTGGTAGCCACTTACTGAGTGTTTATTGGATTGAGTTACTATATCAGCTGGCTTTTTAGCCTTTAGCTAAACACTGGACTGAGACTCATCTTTGTTATCTGTAGTTGTTTGAATAATTGGATTGGAATTTCCCAATAACCTCATTTAGTGTTCGACATATTCAGGGAGGATCCCAGTATAAGAAAATTGATTTTGAAGTTGTTTCAGTTGCCTGAAAAATGAAAAAGTCAACAGTGTTTTGAGCACAGAGTAGTAGATGGTCATTAAATGTGTGGCACATTTGGCCTTTTTTTTTTTGTTCTCTGTTGTTACCTCTCTGGTGGAAGGGCTTTCTCTGCTTGTCTGCACTGAGGAATTATATGTTTTTCTAATGAGATAGGAGGCTGAATTATTTATTCGTTAAGTATCCTGGATATGGGGCCTCTGCTGGCTGAGGTAGATAGGTCAGTGGTGTGTGTAATAGGGAGAGAGGTGAGATAAGTATTGGGGGTAAGGCCACACTTGCCTGGGGTATGTGTTTGTGGTCTGTTTAAAACATTTCATAGTTGACAGCATTTCAGATATAATTAAGATACATTTCTGTACCAGTTCTACATTGAGTCTGTAGTTCTAGCCCAACTGGCAAACAGAATTAAGTCCTGCACGGAGTCCTTAATGTCTCCTTCCCTGATTGGTATTTGTCACATGCTGATGGATTTGTGGGGTGATCCTACCAAGTATAGCAGTTGACTTTCAGAAGAGAATCTACTTTTCTTTTTAGTAATGGCTAGGAGCTGTTTCTAGGCAAGATTTTGCTGTTTTCTTATTAAAGGTACAGTAAAGTCAAATCCATCTCACCTCATCGTAGGAAAGTTGAACAAAATTATTTCTATGGTATCTTTCAGGGAGTCACCAATGGTCTTGTGTATGCAGCTGCCTCAACGTCTCTTGGAAGGAGTCTTCAAGGCCGCATTTTCTGTACCAAGCTCATTTGTGTACATGCACGTAATGAACAGACACAGTGGGATCTTGTATTCTTTCTACCTTTCAGTTATTTGTGTGATGGTGAAAACTTATCTGCTGTTGAAAAGACACTTGTAAACATGCCTTCTAGTTCCCTTCTAATTTTCATCAAGGCTGTTTTCAAATACTGCTTTGACTATTCTCTTAGATTTTATAGATATGAGAGAGTAGACATAGATCAGTATTTGCCATGTCTTCTTAATCACCTTTTTGGGTGATAACACAATGTGAGATTTTTTCCTATTCTTTTGGAATCTTTATCACTTTGAGATGCCTTAAAAGTTGTCCCCTCTAGGATGAAGTTCTTCCATGTAGATTTGAAAATCTTCCTCATCATCTTAGAGAACCTAGGTTCAAATTTGGTTCTCCCACTTACTACCTCTATGCTTTGGGTCTGATTTCTCTGCAAATTCACTGAAAGAGAAAACTGTTAATTCCACCACTAAATGTGGAAAGCCTCAGAGTCTCTCTGTAGCATTGCATTGAATCCAAGGAATCCAAGCAAGTCATGAGAAATTTGCATCCTTATCTTTTTTCAGTTGGTCCATTGGAGAATAGGGAAGATTTCATTCCATGTAATTCAACAAAAACATTGAACGTGTCATACAACTTTATTTTGCTGCTTTCTCTTCATCTAATGCATTATTATATCGTGTTTTTCCTCATTTGTAAAAGGTATAGGGCTAGTTGGCCCCTGAGGCCCCTTCACTTCTAGCTATAGGATCCTTCTGTGATGTTTGAAAACCATAGAGAAGAATTATTTGGCCAAGATAAGAGAAGAGGGAGAAAGAGTCTTCTTTCCTCTTAACTCCCTGACAATCTCGAAGTCTCCTACCTTTTGGTTTAGTTGTAAGAAATTCATCCTGGGCCCTCCTGGTGATCTCCAGTTCCCAGGGAATAAACTTTCTTTGAACTGACCTGGGGAGAGTAGCTGGGAACTTCCTTCTTCTGGACTCATAGAGTTGTTATCTCTGGCTTCATGTAGCTCCTCCTCTAGCTCAGTTGTCTACCTTATTATTATTACGGCCCTGAAACTTCAGAAGGCACCTGCTAACCTAGTATTTGGTTGTCCTGGCTCCTGTGACCCCTTTCTCTCTCCTTTGTCCTTTACTGTACACTTTAGACCACATGCTTGCTTTTCCTAGGGCATTTATTTGCAGTAAAAAGAGAACTTAGAGAAATAGCAGTAGTAAGTTTCTGGTAATTAAAAGGAAAAGCCTGTCTTTTGACTGGAGCACTTAGCTTAGTTAGTTAGTATTTCCCTCCCAACAGATTTAACTGCCTCATTTTCCTTAGGGCTCCTTCAGGATCTGGCTCTTCCCCCAGAACCACCACTCTGTTCCACCCTCCCCACAAATAGAGACATTCCCAAACTTTGGGACTGAAGAGATCTGCTTAGTTGGGGTTGCAGTCCTAGGTTTATCCTCTGCCAGTCCCGGAGCCACCTTGTTAATGGAAGCTTTTACATACTCCTACTGCACTGGCTAGCTTTAAGGCTTCCTCCCAGAATGCTTTTGTATAGGTCTCTATCTTCCTGAATGGCCTCAGAGGTTTCCTCACCTCTAGATTTGTGATCTGAGATACCTCTGAGGGGTAACCTCCCCCACCCCTCAAAGTGAGAAAGATCGCTTCCTTTGTGGTCACAGGTTACTCTCAACTTTTTAGCTGTAAGTGGCTATATGTTAAAAATAGGATCAAGTGAAATTCTGGTGAGATGAGTTAGTTAAGATTTAGTGAATGCCTACAGTTTTTAAGGTACTGGATCCCAAAACCACTGAGCACCAAATTAAAGAGACGGGAGGTGGTGGTTGGTTTTTCTCTTTAGCATAAAGGAGTCTTAGTGTATCTTGCTAAGACTTCAATAATTTTGAATGGTGTAATGTATGTGAAGGGGGGGACCCACTGGGGCTGTATTTGCATTTTACTGTTGTTTATGATCCTCTTTTGATTTGGGGATTCATCAGTTAGGGCAGATAACTGAGAAGTAGAATTGCACAACTGAAAGCTCAGAGAGGCCTTAAAAATTATTACTGATATGTTGACTGTGATTTGGAGGGAATGAAGCCAGGTGGTAGGACCTTAGGCAAGGTACATAACCAGGATGACCTTTGAGGCTCCTCCCCACTCTAAATCTGAAACTCTCTGAGCTTGTGCTTTTATAGCTTTTATAAACTAGGGAGAGTAACCATGGACACAGGTCTGACAAAGAGGCTGGGATACTGTCCTTCCCTTTCCTAAACGGTGTGAGTGATGCTGACCTCTAAGGGTGTTTTGATTTAGGGAGCATTTGAGTAGTGGTCTCTCTGTGTGTAGTAGGTGCTTGATAAATATTCCAAAGAGTACAGGCAAGATTTGGAGTTTGGTTTTTTAATCTTTTTTGTGCCTTTAAAAGGTTCTCATGGGTGCTCCCTTTATTTGTAACCTCTTCTGAATCCTTAGTCTCGTTTGATCTTGTAACAACAGTCTGTCTAGGAGTCTGACCTGAACTGTGTCGCAGTCAGGTGGTACCCCTTCCCTTCTGGCTGTTGTGCACCCTCTTTGGCCTTGGGTCCCAAAGGGTGTCATGTAGAATGGCCTGAAGTCCCCTCTAGAAGGCCCTACCAAGGACAACAAAGCTGTCCATTGTAGAAGCCTCTTGGGGTCCCCACCTGCGTGAAGTTTCTAAGTCATGGGCCACTTCTAGCCCTCCAAGTCAAGGCTTAACATTTTATATTTAATCTTCCAGTTGTTTATTGAACTTCCCTTGAGCCAGCCAGGGAGGTCAGAAAGCAGCAGGAGGAAGGCAAACAGATTTTTTTTTTTAAAGAAAGAAAGGAATAAAAGAAGAACTTGAGCCCAGGGTGGTGTCTGTCACTGCAGAGGGCTTGTTTATATTTGCACAGTGAACGATAGACTGGAAGCAGTTCTCAAAATCATCATGCGTTAAAGAAAACAACAACGTTGAAAAGCTGGTCACCACGTCCCTTTCCAGCCTTAGAGTTTTGTATGTGTACTAAGTTGCTCCCTCTCCTCTCCTGCCCCAAAACCTAGAGATTCTGGTCAGAATTATTCACAGGCCACTGTTCATCCTTTCGCTTGTCCGATGTGGCACAAAGCTTACACTCCATGAAGCAGACTTTTGCTACTTTCTGTTTTGTTATCCAGTAACAATCACTGACATACTCTTTGGAAACTTAGGATTGTGTTACTGTTCTTTTTTTTCTTGCTTCTGGGTTTTGAGAGAACCTCTTAGACATTGATAACATTTTATCTAAACATTGGATATGAAGAGACAGCTGTGATTGATGGGGTGAACCCCCTTTCCCCGTCATTCAGGAACTCCCATGTATAGGTTTCGCTTCCTTCCCTTAACTTCAAGGGAAAAGAATTACTTCAGTATTTAAAAAAAAATATTATTATGAGAAAGGAGTCTGTAGATTTTACCAGACACTACTTTTGGTCAATACCACACAAATGTATCCTTGCTCAAGCCAGTTGAGTTGGTGGTATTCCAACCTAGGCTGCCCAACTCCAAATCCATTGTCTTTTTTATGGTACTATTCTGCCTTTCAGTCTGGTCTCAATGTCAGGACTTAGGGCTGTATAAGACCTTAGAAAGTTTCTTATTTAAAGATGAAGACCTGGAAGACTAGAGAAATGAAATGACTTGTGTAAGGTCATATGGCAGATTTGAACTGATGTTGCAGGCCTTCGCACCCACTGTGCCTTTCCTGCTATATGGAGCTGTGCTTTAGTTTCTAGATTGAGAAGAATGTGCTTTTTTCCATATATTTGACAGCTAATAAGGAAAGGTCCCTTCCTGAAAAAGAACAGGCTGTTCTCCAGCCCTTGGAGAGCTGTGACATCTTTGCTGAAGTCAGTGCTTTGGGAGGTACGGAGGGGGCGCCAGCGTCTGTCTAGCTTTGGTACTTTCTGGGCCTTGGCACTCACTGTCTAGTGTATTTGTATTCACGATAACTGAGATTGATCAAAGCTCCTGAATTTGCCAGAGTAAGTGTTTTTGAAAGGTGATTTTGTTTTTCTCCTCTTTTTAGAAGAATTTAGGGCAGAACACGAATGGGAGCTTAGCGCACAGAACCTTATCACTGGAAGAATGCTTTTAGAGACTGGAACGTGCTATTCTTGGTACCCTTTGTTTCAGTCTGGTTTCAGGACAGATTTGGGAAACTGGTCTCTTCCTTCTTTTTCAAAAACAGAATGGAAAGCGCACTTGACTGGCACTTCCTGCCCAGCGATGCCTGCCTGACTGCAGTTTGATTTAGTTCCCTTTGTTCTTTTAGAGAGAACAAAATAAAATCTCTTTCCAGGTGGCTGCCTGGAGCGAATCAGAAGAAAAGTCCTTTCATTTTTAAAGGAACAGAGCCAGTGTTTTACACGAGACAAAAGCGAGGGATCCCCATGTGTTTCCATTCTCCCAGAACTCTAGTTTGCTGGTTATGCTTTCTTGTTGAGAGTCCTTAGAATGAAAGGACATTTCTAGGAAGTTTACTTGGAGATCTGGGTTTTTGGGTTTTTGTTTTCCATCTTCCTGGCCCTCAGATCCAGTCCCTCCTTCCTTCTTGCTCCCACAGGAAGCCCAGGTGCTTTCACAGAGCTTTCTGCATCATCTAAGAACCCTTTGAAAAACCATTTTCTTCCTTCAGCAGGATTACTTGAGGTCCGAGGGTCAGGTCTGGTTAGGATTCAGACTGTTTTAAATCCTGTTATTTCATTGAAAGTACTTTGATGTTGTGATGTTAGGACAAAGGGCCTCTCCAAGCCTATCCAGTGTTCTTCCTTGATAAAGACACTTCTCTTGACTTCATGAAGGCTTGTCAGACAGCAGAGGGGAACTGATGGTATGGACCACTATCTTATGAAGGACCTAGGCTAGGGGTTGGGAACCTTTGGGCATTGAGGCCACATGTGGCCTTCCTAGGTCATTGGGTGCGGCGTTTTGACTGAGTCCAAGTTTTATAGAACAAATCCTTATATTAAGAGGATTTATTCTGTGAAGTTTGGATTCAGTCAAAGGGTTGCCCTTGAGGACCTGGGATGCAGGTTTCCCACCCCTGGTCCAGGCCATCCAACTCACTTCTCTTCCAACTCCTGACTGACTCATCCCTTACTCACCAGTCTCTTCTACTTCTCTACTAAAACAGCCTTTTCATCCTGAGGATGCCTCCACCCTTTAGCCTCTCTCTGATTATTCTTGTCTGAGACCATTCTTCCACGAAGAGCTCAGGTTGTTTGTGCTCCTTTCTCTCGTGGTTGGTTCCTGATTCTGCTCCTGACTCTAGACTTTATGGCATGGTCTTCTTCAGCAATAAAGAACAAACACACACCTGTTCCATATACCTTGACCATTTTTATCAATTGGGGAATGACTTTAGTTCTTATAAATATGACTCAGTTCACTATATATTTCAGAAATGAGACCTTTATCAGATAAGCTTGTTATAAAATTTCTCCCCTGGTTCTTGGTTTCCTTCTAATTTTGACTGCATTGTTTTTGCTTGTGCAAAAACTTTTAAATTTTACATAATCAAGCATCCATTTTGCCTCCAGTGAACCTCTTTATCTCGTTAGTTCATAAAATTTTCCCCTGTGCATAGATCTGACAGGTAATTTCTCCCATGCTCCCCTAATTTGTGTATGATATCACCCTTTATGTCTAAATCATGTACCCATTTTGAATTTGTCTTGCTATATGGTATGAGGTGTTGGTCTATACTAACTTTTTGCCAAACTACTTTCCAGTTTTCCCTGTATATTTTGTCAGATGATAAGTTCTTGCCCCCAATATCTGGGATTTGGGGATTTATCAAACATTAAGTTGCTGTGCTTAGTTAATTCTGTGTATTGTATGTGTAGTGTATTCCATTGGCCAACCATTCTGTTTTTATTGGTACTTATCCCTTGATGATTACTGCTGTGTAGTACAGTTTGCAGACTGGTGCTGCCAGGCTTCCTTCCTTCACATCTAATTTTCTTTGATTCTTTTGCTATTCTGGACCTTTATTCCTTTGGATGAATTTTTTTTATTATTCTTTTCTTGCTCCATAAAGTAATTTAGATAGTATTGTCATTTTTATTGTATTGAGTTGGCCTGTCCTCACAATGAACATTTCTCCAGTTTTTTTAGATCAGTCTTTATTTGTGTGGAGTGTTTTATAACTGTGTTCATTTGTGTGTCTTGGTAGGTAGACTCCCAACTATTTTATACTGGTTGAAGTTATTTTAAATGGAATTTCTTTTTTTTCCTCCCTTCTCCTACTCAGTTTTATTGGCAATATAGAGAAATGCTGATGATTTGTGTGGATTTTTTTATATCCTGCAACTTTCCTGAAGTTGTTAATTGTTTTGACTGATTGATTCTCTGAGGTTTTCTTAGTGTCCCATCACGTAGCCCACAAGTGAGTTGTGTTTCTTTGTTGCCTATGCCGATTTCCTTTAACTTATTTTTCTCATCTTATTGCTATAGCTAGCATTTCTAATATAATAGTGAATAGTAGATGCTGATAATGGACATCCTTGCTTCATCCTTGTCGTATTGGAAAGCCTTCTAACTTATCTCCATTTCAGATAATGCTTGCTCTTAGGTTTTAGATATATACTAATTATCATTTTAAGAGAAGTTCCATTGATTCCTATGCTTTCTGGTTTCTAATAGGAATGGTTATTGTATTTTGTTAAAAGCTTTTTTGTATCTGTTGAAATAATTATATGATTTTTGTTGGTTTTGTTATTGATAGATTCATTTATGCTAATAGTTTAACCTAAAATTGAACTAGCCCTGAATTTAATCCAATCGGGTCATAGTGTATGATCTTTGTGATATATTATTATAATCTCCTTGCTAATATTTAATTTTTGCATCAATATTCATTAGAGAAATTGGCCTCTGGTTTTCTTTCTCTGTTGACTTTCTCTGGATTAAGTATCAAAACATATTTGTGTCATAGAAGGGATTTGGTAGTACTCTTTCTTTACCTGTTCTTTCCAGTTTCTTAGTTTTGAAATTAATTATTCTTTTTTTAAAAAAATTTATTTAAGTTTTCAACATTCACTTCCACAAAATTTTGAGTTCCAAATTTTCTCCCCATCTCTCCCTTCCCCCCATCCCAAAACACCTTGCGTTCTGATTATCCCTTCCACCAATGTGCCCTCCCTTCTAACACCCCTCCCTCCCTTATCCCCATCTTCTCTCTTGTCCTGTAGGGCAAGATAAATTTCTGTACCCCATTACCTGTATTTCTTATTTCCAAGTTATACACAAAAGCAGTTCTCAACAGTCGTTCCTAAAACTTTTGAATTCCAACTTTTCTCCCTTCTTCCCTTCCCACCCATCCGCACTGAGAAGGCAAGCAATTCAATATAGGCTATACATGTGTAGTTTTGCAAATGACTTCCATAATAGTCATGTTGTATACTCCTTCCATCCTATCCTGCCCCCCATTTATTCTATTCTCTCTTTGGACCTTGTCCATCCCCAAAAGTGTTTACTTCTAATTATTCCCTCCTCCCATTTGCCCTCCCTTCCATCAACCCCCCTCCCACTTTTCCCCTTCTCCCCTACTTTCTTGTAGTGTAAGATAGATTTTCATACCAAATTGAGTGTGCATGTTATTCCTTCCTTGAGCCAAATGTGATGAGAGTAAGCTTCACTTTTTCCCTCTCATCTCCCCCCTTTTCCCCTCCATTGAAAAAGCTTTTTCTTGCCTCTGCTATGAGAGATAATTTGTCCCATTCCATTTCTTCCTCCCAATATATTCCTTTCTCACCCCTTAATTTCATTTTTTTAGATATGATTCCTTCTTCAACTCACCCTGTGCTTTCTGTCTCTGTGTCTCTCTGTGTCTCTCAATGTCTCTCTCTCTCTCTCTATGTGTGTGTGTGTGTGTGTGTGTGTGTGTGTGTGTGTGTGTGTGTGTGTGTGTGTGTGTAATCCCTCCAACTACCCAGATACTGAAAAAAGTTTCAAGTTACAAATATTATCTTTCCGTACAGGAATATAAACAGTTCAACTTTAATAAGTCCCTTGTGATTTCTCTTTCCTGTGTATACCTTTTCATACTTCTCTTGATTCTTGTGTTTGAAAGTCAGATTTTCTTTTCAGCTGTGGTCCTTTCATCAAGAGTGCTTGAAGGTCCTCTATTTCATTGAATGACCATTTTTTCCCTCTGAAGTATTATACTCAGTGTTGCTGGATAGGTGATTCTTGGTTTTAATCCTAGTTCCTTTGACTTCTGAAATATCCTATTCCAAGTCCTTCAATCCCTTAATGTAGAAGCTGCTAGATCTTGTGTTATCCTGATTGTGTTTCCACAGTACTTGAAATGTTTCTTTCTAGCTTCTTGCAATATTTTCTCCTTGACCAGGGAACTCTGGAATTTGGCCACAATGTTCCTAGGAGTTTCTCTTTTTGGATCTCTTTCATGCGGTGTTCTGTGGATTCCTTGAATATTTATTTTGCCCTCTGGTTCTAGAATCTCAGGGCAGTTTTCCTTGATAATTTCATGAAAGATGATGTCTAGGCTTTTTTTCTGATCATGGCTTTCAGGTAGTCCCATCATTTTTAAATTGTCTCTCCTGGATCTATTTTCCAGGTCAGTTGTTTTTCCAATGAGATATTTCACATCATCTTCCATTTTTTCATTCTTTTGGTTTTGTTTTGTGATTCCTTGGTTTCTCATAAAGTCATTAGCCTCCATCTATTCCATTCTAATTTTGAAAGAACTATTTTCTTCAGTGAGCTTTTGAATCTCCTTTTCCATTTGGCTCATTCTGCTTTTGAAAGCTTCCTTCTCCTCATTGGCTTTTTGGACTCTTTTGCCAATTGAGTTAGGCTAGTTTTATTTTTTTTTATTTTTATTTATTTATTTTTTTTGAAGCATTTTTTAAACTTTATTTTTATTGTTTTCTTTTGCAGCATGGCTAATATAGAAATAGCATGACCTCACATGTATAATTACAGTCAAAGTGCTTGGCTTCTCAAGGAGTGAGGAGGGAGAGAATTTGGAATTCAAATTTTTTTTTTTTAATTTTAATTAATTTATTTATTTCACTTTTAACATTCATTTTCACGGAATTTTTGGGCTCCAAATTTTCTCCCCCCTTGTCCCCTCCCCCCACCCCAAAACACCGAGCATGCCAATTGCCCCCATCACCACTCCGCTCTCTCCTCCATCATTCCTCTCTGCCCTTGTCTCCATCCTCTCCTCTGTCCTGTAGGGCCAAATAACTTTCTATACCCCTTTACCTGTATTTCTTATTTCCTAGCGGCAAGAATAGTACTTGACAGTTATTCCTAAAACTTTGAGTTCCAACTTCTTTTCCTCCCTCCCTTCCCACCCCCTCCCTTTGGAAGGCAAGCAATTCAATATAGGCCAAATCTGTGTAGTTTTGCAAATGACTTCCATAATAGTCGTGTTGTATAAGACTAACTATATTTCCCTCCATCCTATCCTGTCCCCCATTACTTCTATTCTCTCTTTTGATCCTGTCCCTCCCTGTGAGTGTCGACCTCAAATTGTACCCTCCTCCCCATGCCCTCCCTTCCATCGTCCCCCCCACCCTGTTTATCCCCTTATCCCCCACTTTCCTGTATTGTAAGATAGGTTTTCATACCAAAATGAGTGTGCATTTTATTCCTTCCTTTAGTGGAATGTGATGAGAGTAGACTTCATGTTTTTCTCTCACCTCCCCTCTTTATCCCTCCACCAATGAGTCTTTTGCTTGCCTCTTTTATGAGAGATAATTTGCCCCATTCCATTTCTCCCTTTCTCCTCCCATATATTTCTCTCTCACTGCTTGATTTCATTTTTTTTAAAGATATGATCCCATCCTATTCAATTCACTCTGCGCACTCTGTCTCTATGAGTGTGTGCGTGTGCATGTTTGTGTGTGTAATCCCACCAAGTACCCAGACACTGAATAGTTTCAAGAGTTACTAATATTGTCTTTCCATGTAGGGATGTAAACAGTTCAACTTTTATAAGTCCCTTATGACTTCTCTTTGCTGTTCACCTTTTCATGCTTCTCTTCATTCTTGTGTTTGAAAGTCAAATTTTCTTTTCAGCTCTGGTCTTTTCTTTTTTCGTTTTTTTTTATAATTAAATTTATTTATTTAACTTTTAACATTCATTTTCACAAAATTTTGGGTTACAAATTTTCTCCCCTTTTATCCCCTCCCCCCCCCAAACACCAAGCATTCTAATTGCCCCTGTGACCAATCTGCTCTCTCTTCTATCCTCCCTCTCTGCCCTTGTCTCCGTCTTCTCTTTTGTCCTGAAGGGCCAGATAGCTTTCTATACCCCTTTACCTGTATTTCTTATTTCCTAGTGGTAAGAACATTACAGTTGATCCTAACACTTTGAGTTCCAACTTCTTTAGCTCCCTCCCTCTCCACCCCTTCCCTTTGGAAGGCAAGCAATTCAATACAGGCCAAATCTGTGTAGTTTTGCAAATGACTTCCATAATAGTTGTGTTGTATAGGACTAACTATATTTCCCTCCATCCTATCCTGTCCCCCATTACTTCTATTCTCTTTTGATCCTATCCCTCGCCATGAGTGTCGACCTCAAATTGCATTCTCCTTCCCATGCCCTCCCTTCTATCATCCCCCCCACCCTGCTTGTCCCCTTGTCCCCCACTTTCATGTATTGTGAGATAGGTTTTCCTACCAAAATGAGTGTGCATTTTATTCTTTCCTTTAGTGGAATGTGATGAGAGTAGACTTCATTTTATTCTTTCCTTTAGTGGAATGTGATGAGAGTAGACTTCATGTTTTTCTCTCACCTCCCCTCTTTATCCCTCCACCAATGAGTCTTTTGCTTGCCTCTTTTATGAGAGATAATTTGCCCCATTCAGTTTCTCCCTTTCTCCTCCCAACATATTTCTCTCTCACTGCTTGATTTCATTTTTTTTTTTAAGATATGATCCCATCCTCTTCAATTCACTCTGTGCACTCTGTCTCTATGTATGTGTGCGTGTGTGCATGTGTGTGTGTGTAATCCCACCCAGTACCCAGATACTGAAATGTTTCAAGAGTTACAAATATTGTCTTTCTATGTAGGAATGTAAACAGTTAAACTTTAGTAAGTCCCTTATGACTTCTCTTTGCTGTTCACCTTTTCATGCTTCTCTTCATTCTTGTGTTTGAAAGTCAAATCTTCTTTTCAGCTCTGGTCTTTTCATCAAGAATGCTTGAAAGTCCTCTATTTCATTGAAAGACCAATTTTTCCCCTGAAGTATTATACTCAGTTTTGCTGGGTAGGTGATTCTTGGTTTTAGTCCTAGTTCCTTTGACTTCTGGAATATCCTATTCCATGCCCTTCAATCCCTTAATGTAGAAGCTGCTAGATCTTGTGTTATCCTGATTGTATTTCCACAATACTTGAATTGTTTCTTTCTAGCTGCTTGCAATATTTTCTCCTTGACCTGGGAACTCTGGAATTTGGCCACAATGTTCCTAGGAGTTTCTCTTTTTGGATCTCTTTCAGGTGGTGATTGGTGGATTCTTTCAATATTTATTTTGCCCTCTGGTTCTAGAATATCAGGGCAGTTTTCCTTGATAATTTCATGAAAGATGATGTCTAGGCTCTTCTTTTGATCATGGCTTTCAGGTAGTCCCAAAATTTTTAAATTGTCTCTCCTGAATCTATTTTCCAGGTCAGTTGTTTTTCCAATGAGATATTTCACATTATCTCTTTGTTCTGTGATATCATGCTTTCTCACAAAGTCCTTAGCCTCCATCTGTGCCATTCTAGTTTTGAAAGAACTATTTTCTTCAGTGAGCTTTTGAACCTCCTTTTCCATTTGGCTCATTCTGCTTTTGAAAGCATTCTTCTCCTCATTGGCTTTTTGGACTCTTTTGCCAATTGAGTTAGCCTATTTTTCAAGGTGTTATTTTCTTCAGCATTTTTTTGGGTCTCCTTTAGCAAGCTGTGGACTGACTTTTCATGGTTTTCTTGCATCTCTCATTTCTCTCACCTCTCTTACTTGATTTTCAAAATCCTTTTTGAGCTCTTCCATGACCTGGGACCATCACATATTTATTTTGGAGGTTTTGGATGCAGAAGCCTTGACTTTTATGTCTGCCTCTGATGGTAAACATTGTTCTTTCTCTTCCAAAAGGATGGGAGAGAATACCTGATAGCCAATAAAGTAACCTTCTATAGTCTTATTTTTTTCCCTTTTTTGGGCATTTACCCAACCAGTTAGTTGACTTTTGGGTCCTTTGTCAAGAGTAGGGTATACTCTGGAGACCTGAAAGAGCTCAGTTCCTCCAAGGTGACACAATCAAGGGAGAGGCGTTTACTCCTCAGGGGCTTCCAGCTTAGCCCTACCCCAGGTAGGTGGGATTGTGTTCAGGGCTTAGGTTCTGATCAGCTGCTCCATTCCCCCAGGGTCTTTAAGCTGAGCTACTCCAACAATGGACCCTGGCTGCTGCTGCCACTGCCCTACTGGGGACGGAGCTCGGGGAGGACCCTGCTCCCTTCTTGCTCTGGTTGAAAAAACTCTCTCACTGACCTTTGGCACCTGTAGGTTAAGGGATCTGTGAACTGCTGCTGCCACAGGAAATTCTGTCCCTGAGGCCTGTTCCGGTCCTGCTCCTCCAGGTGCTGCGCAGCCAAGGCTGGGCTGTGCTCCGCTTTGCATCTGGTGCGACAGACCTTCCCTGTTGATGTTCCAGGTTACCCTGGGCTGGAAATCTCCACTCAGTCGCTCTGTGGCTTCTGCTGCTCTAGAATTTGTTGAGAGTCTTTCTTTACCGGTATTTTATGGGCTGTGGGGGAAGAGGTAGAGTATGTGCATCTTTCTGCTCTGCCATCTTGGCTCAAAATTAATTATTCTTTAAATGCTTGATAGAATTTGCTTGTAAATCCATCTGGTCCTGAATTTATTTCTTAGGGAGCTCACTTACCGCTTATTCAATTTCTTTTCCTAAGATAGGGTTATTTGAGTATTCTGTTTTTCTGAATTTTTCTGAATCTTCATCCATTTCCCTTTATCAATTTTATTGGCATATACTTGGACAAAATAGCTGCTAATAATTATTTTATTTCATATTCGTTGGTTGTACATTCACCTTTTTTTTATTTTTGGTACTGATAAGTTGGGGTTATTTTCTTAAAATTTATTTTCAGTGTTCTACAATCCCTACCATTTAACTTAGATTTTTTTCCCTTCCTCCCTGAGACGGCATACAATTTTATATAGGTTCTACACATATATTCCTGTTAAATACCTTTTCATCATAGTCATGTTGCATAGAAGAATTAAAATGAATGGGAGAAGTCATATAACAAACCAGAATGTAATACAAAAGAAAGCGGTCTGCTACTTTCTGCAATTGGATTCCATAGTTCTTTCTCTGGATGTGGAAGGCATTTTACCTTAAAAGACCATTGAAATATTTTAAGTCCTTGCATTGCAATGAAGTTCTTAGTCTACCAGAAAAAAATCCTCGCATACTGTGGTTGTTGCTGTGTATAGAGTTCTTCTGGTTCTGCTCCTTTCACTCAGCATCAGATCATAGAAGTCTTTGCAGGCCTCTCTGAAGTCTTCCTCTTCATCATTTCTTATGGCACAATAATATTCCATTACATTCATATACCATAATTTATCCAGCCATTCCCCAATTGATGGACATCCCCTTGATTTCCAGTTTTTGGCCACCACAAAGAGAGCTGCTGTAAATATTTTTGTACACGTGGTACCCTTTCCCATTTTTGGGATCTCTTGGGAATAGGTTTTCTTTTCTAAAAAAATCAAATTAGCCGATGGTTTTTCTGTTTTGTTGTTGTTTTTTTTTTCCACAAAACTAGCTCTGAATTCCATGGTTTGCTTTTTTTTTAAGCTTTCAGTTTTATCAATCTCTCCTTTGATGTTCACGATTTCTATTTTGATGTTGAATAGGGGGTTTTAGTTTGTTAGTTTTCTGGTTTTTTAGGTGTATGCCCTTTCCTAAGAATTGATTCACACACCATAGTTCAGGGCCTTATCACTACTGCCTGCTAATTGGTCTGCACATCTCAAGTCTCTGCTCCGATCCATCTGTACAACTGCCAAAATAACATTTTCTTTTAAAAAAGTTGGTTATTCCAAACTTGACAAGCACAGACATTTTCATATACAAAAACAGAGAAAGAATTTTATATGAAACCATGAAATTGTTGTGTATAGCTTTTAAAAATTATTTAGTAAATTCATGTTCATTAAAAAATCATTGATATTCTTTACTGCTCATTAACACTAGCAGCTTCCTTTTTTTTTTTTAATACTGGAAATTTTAAAAGCTGTATGGCTGGTTGAGCAAGAGTATCCTCTCCTCAGCTCCCTCACCCACTCCCCTTCTAGGTGCTTGTTCTTTGGTACATGTACATAAGTTATCAGAGTCACAGAGAAGAGCTTTGTGTCAGGCTCATCCCCAGGCCTTCCGGACTCTGTCCCTGACATGCTGTTAACTTTCTGGATGACCTGGCACCTGTGTGCAGGCATTGTACCTTTCTGTTTCTTCCTGTCTCCTCAGGGAATTTTGGTGGATTTGTAGCTGTTACTAGTTAGTCTGAAACCTGCAGTATGCCTTGTGAAGGACAAATGCTGCTCACAGTTCAGAGTATGTGGGTCAGACAACAAATACCTGATGAAAAGAAAGGGTGGTGATAATGATAGCTAACATTTATAGAGCACTTAATATATGCCAGGAGCGTGCCAAGTGCTTTACAGTTATCATCTTATCTCGCTCTTAGTATTATCACCTGAGATGTAGGTGCTGTTACTATTTTCATTTGGCAGATGAGGAAACTGAGGCAAACAGAGGTAAAATGACTTGTCCAGGATCACATAGCTTGTAAGTCTTAGACCAGATTTGAACTCAGGTCTTCTGTTTACTGCATCTCTTAGTTGTCCCCAAATTAAGTACCTACCACATGCCAGACACTGTCCTAGGCACCGGGGATACAAAGCCATAAATGAAAGAATCCCTGTTCTCAAGCACCTAATGTTACACTCTGGGAGGAGGAGCCCTGTCACCTGGGTCTGACACAAAGTCATACTGTCCATTCTACATCATTACCCAGCAATCCCTGTGTTTGTAATTTATTTCCTGGCCTATTCCTCATAGTGATAGTTACATATAAACATGTGCCCATAAAAGTACATACAAAATGAGAGGAGGAGCTATTCGTTTGGTTTATTTTTGGAGGAATTTAGTCCTATTGATTTTAGGCCACACAGGAAGTTTTTTGGGTCAAGTGCAGTGCTAGGAGCAACTTAGTTGACATTTTGATGGGTGATTTTGTAACCTTGAGCTATCCTCATAGTTGGGATTTAAGAGGATTAAAGGGAGGGAGTAAGTAGTGTGACTTTCCTACTCACTTTCCCTCCCTAGTTTTCATATAATGGAGAAAGCCCTTTCCTGGTGTTCCTCCTACCTCTGTAGAGACTCCTTGCCTATCTATACTATTTGATCATCTCACATTAAAATGTGGATGTGTTCCCTGGGAGGCTTTATCACAGGCTCCCCTGTCTCAGGATCACAGACTTGTGGAGTTGGAAGAGACTTCTGAGGCTTTTTGGTCCAATTCATGCCTGACCAAGAAACCTCTCTTCATTCTACTTAAAAAGTAGTTATCTTGCCCTCATAGAGGACTAAGTGAGGAGGTCCCAGGGCCGCCCAGATGACCTGTCTGTCAACATGTTACTCGAGTCATATTTGGTCATTGCATTTATCAGAGTACTTGTATTTCAGAGTTGTTTTTCTCTGTGCTGTTGTAGTTGGATACATTTTTCTTTTGGTTCTGTTTGCTTCACCCTATGTAATTTTTTGCAAGTTTTCTCAGAAATGGTCCCTTTTATTATTTCTTGTGGCACAATAATATTCCTTTTCATTCATATGACAAAATTTAAGTCATTCTCTTATAGACACCCCCTTAGTTTCCAGTTGTTTGCTGCAACCAAAAGTACTGCTATGACTCTTTTTGTATGTATAGGTTCATTCTCTCTGCCTTCTGGAGTCATGAAGCCTTTCCTGATTCCCCCAATGGTCAGTGATCTTTCTCCTGACTTTGTATGGACCTCTCCCTTACCTTCTGTCTTGTATTCTACATCACATACCCTCAGAAGACAGTAAGCTCCTTTTTCATTGTTGCGTTGTTAGTGCCTGGCACGTATGGATAGGCCACGCTCCTGTCACAGCCGTTTTTCTGAAGCCCAAACCTGGCTGTGGCACTCTCCGTTGGCTCCCTTGTGCCTCTGGAATCATTGAGATGTCTTGGATCAGCCTTTCAGACCCTTCGCCCCTGACACACACGATGCAGCTGAAGCACCGCCTTCCCTTTGATCTCCTTCCTGACCCTCCTCGACTGCTGATGCTCCCCCCCTCCCCCCAGACAACCTCCTATTTAATTTCTTGGCATTTATTTGTATTTATTTACCTTTTGTCTATTCTGGAAATTCGGATGCCGTTGTTGTCTTATACATTAGACTTGCCAACAGGGGTGGTTTTATTTACTGTATCTCCACTGCCAGGGCTTGGCACACAGCTTGGCATGCATATCAGAGGGATTTAATAAATGCTTATTGATCATTGAAAGAAAATTCATTCTCCCAGTGCAGAGCCACACTTTGGGGCAAATCCATGCTTTGTCAGAAGCAGGATTTGAACCCAGGGCTTCCTGGCCCTCTCCAGTAGGCTGCCTTTGGATCCTGTGTAGATACCATACTACGTGACAGAATGGAGGTCCTGGGACAGCAGGAAGTTTTCTTTTGGTTTTCTTTTTCTTTTCCTCTTCCCCTAATTTTTTTTTCAGGTAAAAAACTTAGTCATAGTGCTGTCAGACAGAAAGAGAAGAATGATGGTCATTGACGCATTTAAAAATACATAGAAGAGAACAGAGGGAAGCCCAGAAACAGACGAGCAGATGCTTTTCTGAAAAGGAAACGCAAGCTCTCTGCAATCTGCTTTATATGAGGATATGTTCTTTTGGTGTGGAAGTTCAGAATAAAAACAAAAATGTTTAAAACCTTCTTTGTTTGTTAAGTACTAAGTTTAATTAGTAACTAAGTGGTTCTTTATTTTTTGTCACTGGAACCTTTTATTGGGGCCTGTACCTTATAGCAGGAGGAAAAGTGAATTGATAGTGAATTGACCTAGAATAAATTGAGGTGGAGTGTCTTATTTTAGGATTAAAAACATTCAAAATACCAATATGGAAGAAATTTCCCTACGTCCTCTTCCTTCCATTTTCATCCATCATTTAAGCAGAATTGAATTTGTAGTGGAATGTTTCTCCAGACATGGAACAATCTTTTAATGCAATTTTTATTTCTCCAGATTTCCATGAGGATAACTTCCGAGGACCTGGATGGCCCCATTTTAGCTGCTTCCAAACCTGGAGCCAGTGCTTGCTCCCCCCTCCTCTGTGCCTGGGGTGGTAGTGGTGCCTGAGAGCCATGAAGGTTGTCCCTGAGAAGAATGCTGTCCGGATTCTCTGGGGTCGAGAAAGGGGCACACGGGCCTTAGGGGCTCAGCGGCTTCTGCAGGAGCTGGTGGAGGATAAAACTCGATGGATGAAGTGGGAAGGAAAGGCAAGGAATCTTTTGTCCTGGGAACTGGGGATGAAGGGTTCATAGAGAGAACTCAGCCCTGGTCAGGCAAGGGGAGAGACAGAGAGACAGAGACACAGCTCCGTTTGTCGGAGGAAACACTAGGAGGGAGGCAGCCCTCCTCGGGAGCTGCTTTCCAGTGGGGATGAGCATTCAGAGCCCAATTCATTCAGTCTCTAGCTGGAGTTGTGTTCCCTAATGGTTTGAGCCTAGACTGTGGGTGCAGATGTGGCTTTTGGAGCAGGGCTGTTAATGATTGTTCTTTGGTGATTCCAGAGAAGTCTTTATCACCGTCTTCTCTTGTTTTTCCTCCAGAAAGTTGAACTTCCTGACAGTCCACGATCTACCTTCTTACTGGCTTTCAGTCCAGACAGGTACTCTGCCTTAACTTGGCCACCATCAATGGTGGAACCCTCTGGTTAGCTCAGCCATGCCTGAATCCTGCTTTCCTGTCCAACACTTTCCAAGTGGCAACACACAGACCATTCCCTCAAGGCCCTTGGAAGCAATTGCATGGATCAGGACCTTTACCCTTTGTAGCTGAGAAGGAACAAAGATTTAGCAGAGGGGTCTATGAAATGTCTCAGTAGTGGTTCGGGGGGCGGAGGGGGAGCAGTGATGGAGAGGTACGTAGCTCCATGGTTGTGGATGGGTTAAAAAAGGCTTATCTCCAAAGGTGATACTGGGGTGAGGTAGACCAGCCCAAAAGCATTTTAAAATTCATCCCTATTCAGCAAGCATTTAGTAAGCACCTACTTACTAGTATACTGGACCTTGTGCCAGGCCCTGGGAATACAGAGACAGAAATGATCACAGCCCCCAGAAGGGATGTGTTTCCCTGCGGGGCTAGAACGTGTTCACAGAGGGAGGAGCAAAGTTAAAACCTAGACTGAACACAGATTGTCCGAGAGTGAATTGAACCAAGGCTGGCGGGGAGTGTTGGAAGTGGCATCTGAGCTGACAAGTGAAGGAGAAAGTCTATTCCAGGCATGGAATGCGGTTTTCTAAGGTTTCTAACCCAGTGCTGGCACACAGTAGGTGCTCTGGAAATGCAGGTTATTTTTTGTAAGGAGACAGAAGTTGAAATGGGATATGTGGGGAACACCAAGCGTCTGGGGCAGTGGCCACAGTCTGTCCTGTTCAGGCCTTTGCATTATATTATTACATTATATATTATTACTCATTTGACATGTCATTGAGGAGTCCCCCAAAAGGCCAAAGTAGCCCCCCCATGAAGCTCCCAGTCTAATGAGTGAGACAACATACAAATAGCCATGTGCAAACGACATAGGATAAATTGAAGGTAGTCATGGGGCGAAGGCATTAAAATGAAGGGGGACTGGAAAGAAGTCAAGGGAGCTAGGAGGCCTAGGGAAGGAGGGAGAGTGTTCAGGGAATGGGGACAAGCTTTAGAGTTGGGAAATGGAGTGTCACATTTGAGAAGTAGCCAGGTGTCATTGGATTGCAAACAGCATGGAGTGTAAGAAGACTGGGCAGGTAGGCAGAGGTCAGATTAGGGAGGGCACTAGGAAGCCACTGGAGTTTATTGAGTAGGAGGGTGACATGGTCAGGTCTGTGCTTTAGAAAGGTCTTGTGATAGCTGAGGCCAGGGTAGAGGGTCCAGGGAACTGCTGAGAAAGTGAGATACTTATAGCCTGAAACTTAGCTCATTCTACTGGAGTCTTCTTCCCATGCAGGATGGTGCTAATCCATGTTGGTCAGCCAGAACCAAAAAAGTTCTGCACTGTTTCCTTCCCTGCCCAGCTCTTCATTCCTTCTCTCATAGGACACTCATGGCCTCCACCCATGTGAACCACAACATCTATATTACGGAGGTGAAGACGGGCAAGTGTGTTCATTCTTTGGTTGGGCATCGACGTACACCGTGGTGTGTGACTTTTCACCCCACCATCCCAGGCCTCATTGCTTCTGGCTGCCTTGATGGGGAGGTTAGGATTTGGGATTTACATGTGAGTATTTCTTTTGGTTTCTCTGACCTGAGCTAAACTGATTGCTAGATACCTCCTGTCATGGGTTTGAGGGGGAGAAGCAAATCTTGACTTTACTTCTAGGCTCTAGTCATCTTTTGAAAAAATTGACAAATAATTTTTCAGCTTAACAACAAACATAGACAAGCCAAAATAAAAAATATGTGCCTCAGAAGTTCAACCAGACAACCGGAAAGTGAGAGCTGGCGGCACATGCCATGGTGCTGTTCCATAATGTAACCTTCCTGAAAGGGAAGAGACCCTTAGCTGAAGCTCGCGCCAGACAGGCTTGGTGTTGCCTACGATCTTCAGGCTCAGTTTTGTGGCCATTTAGCGTTGTCTTCCTCTCTCTGGTGGCAGTCAGGGTTTGTGTTGTTCTTGTGGGTCGGGTTTCTACACTCGGCATTGCTTCAGGGGCGCCTTCAGGGTCTGCCCATGGGTCATTCTGTAGTCATCGGGTAGAAGTTTTGCTTTTACAGATTGTGCTTTTCTTTTCTTCCCCATAATAATCTCTTTTGGCAATAAATCTAGTAGCAGAATTGCTGGCCTAACTTCCATATGTAACTTGATAGTGCTTTCCGAAAATGAGAGCAATCCCTCGGCTCAGCAGCAGTGAAGGGGCTCGTTGGCTTTGCTGTGACTTCTCCGTCTTTCCCCCGTTTAAGTCTTTGCTCATGCTTCAGACCTCTGCCTGATGAACAGGAATGACCTGTTGACTCCATAATAGATGCCCTCTGCCCCCCATCCTTGGAGGGGCAGCCAGGCCACCTGGCTTCTAAGCCTTGTCTCTGTCAGCCACCTTTTGTGTCATTCCCAGGATGTCCTCCATGATTCTTTGGGGCACACCAGGCTTTGTGTGAATGTCCTTCGGCCTGATTTGTAGGGAGGATTGTGCCTTACCCACTCACTGGAAAAAGGACCTTGTTGCTGGTGACTGGTGTAGGCGGCTGGTGTGCCTCACATTCATGTCAGGCATGAGAAGCTTCGCATTTTTGCAGGCCTCGAGCAGGTGCCTCACTGGAGAAATAGGTGTGGTTCTTGCCTGTTATTGTGGAGGAATCTGAGACATGAGTAATTGGAAAGGACTAACCATTGCTCGGTCAGGGTTGGTTGCTGCTGTTTGTCTGTTTCATGGGGTCCTATTTCAAAAAGGCCAAGTGTATGGTAAATTATGTTAAATAGAGTCCTTCTGAAATAGATGTTTCTCTGTCTGCCCTGACCTTATTGTCTAACCTGATAGTGATTTGGAAATGGTTCATCCATAGGGTGGCAGCGAAAGCTGGTTCACAGACAGCAACAATGCCATCGCCTCCCTGGCTTTCCACCCCACGGCTCAGCTTCTGCTGATTGCCACAGCCCATGAGATCCACTTCTGGGACTGGAGCAGGAGGGAGCCTTTTGCGGTGGTGAAGACAGCCAGCGAGATGGAGAGGGTCCGGTGAGTAGTTTGTTCCATTAAAGGACAGCTCATGTGGCATAGGCCTGGAGTGGAGGGGGAGATCTTGTGGAATCACCCCTTCTACTTCTCAGGGTCTGGTATGGTTCTAGTAGCTGCTTCCATTGCCAAAGAAGTTAGGTTCTAAGCATGTATATTCATGCAACGTGGCTGTGAGGATGGTGTTGATGTCCTGTGGGCCTCCCTGCAGTGCCTTATCACGTACCTTTAGGCCCTTGGCATAGCTATCACATGTACCAGCTGAGTAGGCTTACGGGCAAAACCAGTCTGTGAGGAGACATAAAATATGTTCGTATGTTTCATGGGCTGAGGAATTCCTTTTTTTTTTCTGTCTGTGTTTATATCAAATCTTTGCAAGGCAGGGATTTTGAAGAAGTCGAGCATATAACAAAAGCTGCCAAGGAGCATGTGTCTTCCTTCTTGCCCCAAACTTAAGACATATTTCTCACTTGAACCTGGATTAAAAGTAGAGAAATTTTTTCTCCTCTAAGTCTCCTGGTGTTCCGATAGGACACAGACTCACTTTCTGGTTTAAGCTATTAGGACTTGTTGCTGGGACTGTTAAAATGCCATCATGATTCACACTTCCAGCAACTGTAGCTATGGGGTGGACTGATCCCCAGGGATGGGGTTGGGGGACTTCTGCTGCCTTAGAACCAGGATGGGTCTTCCTGTGGGGAAGCAGACAGCACATCATGGGAGCCGGTTGCTGCTCCCAGGGATGAGGGAATCTTCTGGTACTTCTAAAAGCTACTGCTGCACCAGGGATATGGGGGCCTTATTTCTGAGGCAAGTGGGAAGGGGTAGCAAGAGGAACTGAATCTTTTTCTGTCTGTACAAAGATTTGGAAGTCTCTCTAGCTAAATAAATACCTAGGTATGTATTCTCTGAGTTTTTCAGTAATAGAGTATTTTCCAAGTTTTGAATTAACACCTATTTCCCCCCCCGCCTTTCTTTCTCTGTCTGTCTGTCTGTCTGTCTCTGTCTCTCTTTCCCTCTCTCTTTTTCTCATTTTAGGTTAGTGAGATTTGACCCCCTTGGACACTACTTACTCACAGCAATTGTTAACCCCTCCAATCAGCAGGTAACTGAATTAATGATTTCCCCAGAACCCCTAAGCCCCTGTAAACTTAGGATTATCGTAGGTCACTTAGGCCTGCTTCTTCCCCCCTACTGAATGAATATATCTTTGCTTTCAGACAAGTTCCAGAATCAGCAGCGGATTGTATATCCAAAGTTAGAGCTACAGTCGTTCTAAGAGATTGAGCCCTGGCTCTCCTTTGGAATGCCATCCTTCCCCTTTGTCACCGCAAGGAAGGCTCTGACAGTGCCTCTCCTTTCTGTGACTTTGGCCAGCTGGCATTTTTCTTTTGCCCTCTGAGCTCCTTGTTATGGTAGAGGCAGCTTGTACATGGAGACTGGTCTTCCTGCTTTATTCAGTTAGGCATAGTTCCCCCCTGAAAGGGTGATGAATTCTGTGTTTTCAGGAACTAGATGAGGTCATTTTGAAAAGCCTGTGTTCTAGGGTTAAGGGCTGGGCTTTTCCTCCCTGGGGTAATGTAGTGTAGTCATGAGTGTTTCTCTGACTGGAGATGCTCAGTCCTGCCCCTGCCCCTGTCTCCCTGCTTCTCCCCAACGTGGTCTGTTCCAGAGTGATGAGGAGCCAGAGATCCCTGTGGACGGCACGGAGCTGTCTCACTTCCGTCAACGCGCTCTCCTGCAGTCCCAGCCTGTCCGCCGCACGCCTCTTCTACACAACTTCTTGCACATGCTGTCCTCCCGCTCCTCTGGCATCCAGGTGGGAGAGCACAGCCCAGTACAAGATTCTGCCACCCCCTCACCCCCGCCTCCCCCTCCGCCCAGCACGGAGAGCACCAGGACGTCTGCTTACACCAGGCTCCAAGAGCGGGTCAGCTACCCCCCGGCCGAGTGCTGCCAGCCCCTGGGGGTGCTGTGCCTTTGCAGCCGCTGCTCTCGTGCTCGAATTCCTTCTTCCCTCTTCCCACACCAGGACGGTGCCCCCTCTACTTCTGCTGGGGCTACTACCGCTTCCTTTTCTTCTGTACAGACCGAGCCCTACCATGCCCCGGAGCAGGCTTCGCCAGCGCAGCAGGACCAGGGCCTTCTGAACCGCCCATCTGCCTTCAGCACAGTGCAGAGTGGCACTGCGGGTAACACACTCCGGAACCTCAGCCTAGGGCCCACCAGGCGCTCTCTGGGCGGCCCTCTCTCCAGCCACCCTTCCAGGTATCACCAGGCCGGGAGGGAAATAGCCTCTGGGCTCGGAGGTTCTGACTGGACCCGAACGGTGCTAAGTATGGACTCTCGCTCAGAGGTGGATACTCTGCCCCCACCACGGACCAGCGCCTCTTCAGTGAGCTTACTGTCTGTGCTGAGGCAGCAGGAAGGCAGCTCCCAGGCATCGGTGTACACCTCTGCCACTGAGGGCAGGGGATTCTCAGTAGCAGGGCTGGCGACTGAGGCAGACACGGGCAGTAGCTCAGGCCAGAGTAATAACTCAGGCAGCATCCGAAACGAGCTACAATGTGACCTGAGACGCTTCTTCTTGGAGTATGACCGACTCCAGGAGCTGGACCCGGGCCTGGGGGGAGATCCCACTCCAACCCAGCAGGCCCAAGAGATGCTCAACAATAATATTGAGCCAGACAGGCCAGGTCCTTCCCACCAGCCCACCCCGCACAGCAGTGAGAACAATTCCAACCTCTCACGGGGCCACCTGAACCGCTGCCGTGCCTGTCATAACCTCCTGACCTTCAATAATGAAACCCTGCGCTGGGAAAGAACCACACCTAACTACTCACCTGGTGAGAGTAGTTCTTCTTGGCAGGTCCCCAGCGCCTTGGAGGGCCTGCCAGCAGGGGGCAACCAGCTGCCCCCTGCCGATGGCACTGAGGGAGGGCGAGTCCCCAGCTCCAGCAGGCTGGAGTTGAGCACTTCTACCAGCGCACAGGATGAGAGGACTGTGGGAGTGGCCTTCAACCAGGAGACAGGCCACTGGGAACGAGTTTACAGCCAGGCGGCTGCCAGCAGACCTGGGAATGTATCACAGGAGGCCTTAAACCAGGAAATGCCTGAGGAAAGTTCTGAGGAAGATTCGCTCAGGAGGTAAGAGAGCTGTGACCCTGCCTTCCATTCCTGACCCCCTCGCAGGGCTACTGTAGATACTGCTTCTTGGGTTTGGGCCTGGGCTTTATGTAGGATATAGCGCTAAAAGGAACCTGAGAAACTGAGTCCAGGCTGAGATGAGTTTAGTGACTTCCCCAAGGTGACACAAGCTAGTTAGTCAGAGACCCTCTGTCAGCTCCAGGGTCCTGACCGTTACACTAGGTCTCTGCTTTGTCTTTTTAGAAATCCTTGCTTTCCTACCAGAGGTCAGATGGACCTTGACTCACTTTTCCTTGAGGAACTTGTATACCTTCTGGCCATGTCTCAATCTAGATCTGATGTTCTCTTGGGCATGTCAGAATTACTCCTAAGGCTTCAGGAAACATCTCTGCTGTGGCTGAAGGACTCTGTCTGACACAAGAGGGATTCATAGTGTCCTGGCCTGTGTTGAAAGGAAGGAGACCATAGCTTCAAATGGGAGAGAAGCAGACCCTCTTGAAGGAGGGCAACTATTTCAGTTGTTCAGGAATGGCGATGATCTTTCAGTACTCTTCCTACAATACTTTGGCGCATTTGATGTAAATAGTGATTTAGACTTAATATCTCACTGAAGATATTGAGAACTGGCTTTCTCAAGTGGCCATTTGCTCCCTTTCTGGGCACATTTTCAGTCTGAACCTCATCTTGTCTGGTCTTCTGTTTTTATAGAGAAGGCCATCAGGGCTCCCAGCGGGTTAAGTGCCTGTCCATGGTTAGGATGTGGTGGAGTTTGGGTTTCAACCCCTCCCTCTTGACTTCGGGTGCATTCTGCCTTCCACAGTGCCTTCCTTTTCCTTCTCAAAACTAGGAGGCCAGAATTTCTCCGACTTCAAACTTTTGACTTTTGGCTTTTTTGTAGGTTAGGGGGCAGATGCAGGGTTTATGGGTATCTTTATTGGGCAAGGGAGGAGCTCTCATTGCTCAGAATTTCATCCCAGACAACAGCGCAGTGACAGACTGTCGGTGTGGTTTATTATTCCCACACATGCATACTCTGTATCTTCATTTATTAGACATCTTTCTCTGCCTTTCTGTAAAGGTCAAATCCAGGATAATCACCAGTCTCTTAGAATGGCTTGTGGGTCGAGATAGCACCTTACTGTACTGTTCGTTCTGCTGTTGATGTGCAGAGTAATTAATGTATCCTACTAGTGAAGGCTGCTTTAGTCAGCCAGCAAGTATCCCATCTGTTTAGGGGATGAAAAAGCCTGAGACATGTTGTCTCTGCCTTTCCTCATCAAGCTTCTAGTCTTACTGGGGTATGAGATGTACAACTCAACAATTATAACAAAGCATTGTAAAGTGTCCAACTAGGTGCTGCAGTGGAGCTTTAGAGAAAGGTCACTGCAGGCTGGGGTCATCCGGGAGAGTTTCCTGGAAGAGGTAGTACTTGAAGGAAGTGCTAATAAATAAACAAGATCCGGATGATGGCAGAAAGAGTCTGAACAAGGTAAAAAAGGAGCATGCTGTATGGAGATTGGCTGGAGTGGGACCCAGGATTCATGTGGAGGAGGAGGGAGTCAGGACTGACCAAGGTAAGGGGAAGCTAAGTCATTCTGAACAGCCATCAGGACCTCGCCCAGGGCCCTGGAGTTTGACAGTTGGAGCTACATCCACCCGAATTCCTTTACTTCATCGTGGCCCCAACCCTGAGGCAGCCAGCACACAACACGGATCTGAGTGAGGCAAGCACCCAGTCAGAACATGTTGACTTTTGGTGATGCCTGGGCTTGTCACCAGCACCCACTGGAGGGTGCTTTGGGGTCAGAGGTGCCAGACCAGTCTCTTTCTGCTTACTTTGGCAGAAACCCAATGAACACATGGGTTACTTTTCCTTTAGAAATGGTATTTTTATAAATTCGTATGGAACTGATCTCTGCCATGTCAGCCCAAAATCCAGGAGCGGTTCTAGCTGTGTGCTGGGTATGCTTGAGGCTAGCTCAGGGGAGGTTTTATTGAGCAGTTTCTGACAAACACACACATACTCTTTTTTTTCTGGGTAATTTAATAACGTTATTAATGAGGCCAGTGTGTCTCTCTGAGACCAAAGACAGTCACGGCGGCGGGCTCCCCCACATTAGTCATGTTGTGTAGAATTAAAATGAATGGGAGAAACCATGAGGAAAACTAAGGAAAAACATGACAAAATAGAAAAGAGTCGGCTTTATTCTGTGTTCCGACTTCCTAGTTCTTTCTCTGGATGAGGACAGCGTTTTGCTTCCCCAGTCCTTTGGGAATGTTGTAGGTCCTTGCATTTCTGTGAAGGGCTAAGTCTATCAGAAACAGTCCTTGCACCCTGTGTTATTTCTGTGCATAATGTTCTCCTGGTTCTGCTTGCTTCACTCAGCATCAGTTTGTATAAGTTTTTCCAGGTTTTTCTGAAGTCTGCCTGTTTGTATTTCTTATAGCACAATAGTATTCCATTACATTCATATGCCACAACTTGTTCAGCCATTCCCCAATGTATGGGCATCCCCTCAATTTCCAATTCTTGGCCACCACAAAGAGAGCTGCTACAGATATTTTTGTACATATGGGTCCTTTTCCCATTTTTGTGATCTCTTTGGGATACAGCCCTAGAAGTGGTATTGCTGGCCAATGCACATTTTTGTAGCCCTTTGGGCATAGTTCCAAATGGCTCTCCAGAATGGTTGGATCAGCTCACAGCCTCACCAACAATGAATGAGTGTTCCAACTCTCCCACGTCTTCATCTTTTATCATCTTCCTGTTTTGTTATGTTAGCCAATCTGATAGCTGTGATGTGGTACCTTTAAGCTTTTTTGATTTACATCTCTCTAATCGATAATAATTTGGAGCATTTTTTCATATGAGTATAGATAGCTTTATTTTCTTCCTCTGAAAACTGCCTGTTCATATCTTTTCACCATTTATCAATTAGGGCACACATCATCTATCTGTGGTGTGTGTGTATGCGTGTGTGTGTTGGGAGGAGGTTCACGTGTGTTGGGGCAAAGGGAAGACGGTCCCTTTCCACTGTGGGCTGGGAGGTTGTGAGCCCTGTATCATCCCCCTCATGCAGAGTACCAATACCTGGGCCCCAGGCCCCTAGGAGGCTGCAGGTGAGCTGCCCCCTCGTAGGCGGTGGCTGTTGCTGATGGTCAGCTGAGGAAATGGAAGTGAATGTAGACTGGGAGTGGATGGTTGTGCTGACGTGGCTTGTTGGGGGAGTGCTGGGAGCAGCCTCTTCTTTGCTGCTGCCCATCTAATTAGTGCTGGTGGCAAATAAGAGTGTTCCTAGTCACCTGCAGGGGAGCGGGGTGTCTGTGGGACTCTGAGCTGGGCAGCAGAGACCCTTCTTGCCTCCGGAACTCATCTTCTTTTGTTTATGGGTGGCCTGTGCAGTGTGACTCCTCAGCTCCAGCCATGGTTCTCCTAAGGCTGAGGCTTCAAAGACGAGTGCCAGTGCTTAATAGCACCTGCCATTATGACTCCCTCCGGTAGGTGTCACTCCAGCCTCTAAAGCTAATTAAATAGAAATAACAGAGACTTCTTGCTTTAAATTGGCATGGCTCGAATTCAACTGTACATAAAGAATTCTGAAAGAAATCCGCACCCCAAAAATAGTTAGGTTAACCTGACTCTTCAGTGTCATTCTCTCTCTGCTTCTGCACCCTGGCTTGGCGTTCTGTGGCCTCCCACAAAGAAACTTTGAAAGAAAAACCTTTCCAAGTGAAAACCGAAGACTGGGTACATGAGGAGACTGCCACTACCCACCAAGGTGGGGGGGGAGGTAATGACTCAAGACCTCAGGCCCGCTCCACCTATGTGCCCGTGTGCCCATGTGCCTATCTCCGGCCTAGTGTGTTACCTATCCTTGCCTGTTTGTGTCCATGTCTGACTTCCTCATGTCTGTAGATGACCCCCCTCTTCCCCCATGTTCTTCTGTTAGATTTCAGCCAGACCCCTATGTGTTCCTCCCCGTGCTCTTCCCTCTCTGTCCCCATCCCTATGTGTCCTTGAACCCTGTGCCAGCATTCTCCCTCCCTCTTTCCCTCCCCCACACCTGAGGGCAAATTCACCTTACATAAAAATCTTTTTTATGTAGGGATCTTTGAAACTGTCCTCTTACATAAAGTAGGAACTGTCTGTAGTTACAAAATGTTAATTAACACTTCTAAATTTAGAGGTCTCCTGAAATTTATCTCCAGACCCCTTAATCTTAAATTAAGACCCATTGCTCTAAAAGTTCTGAATTAGGGGAAAGAGAAAATGATTAGAATCCTTCATCATTTAGTAATGTCATGTGTCGCACGTCAGTTCTTCAGCACTTAAGGATAACAGTTGATGGACAGCTTTGTTGTCCAGTCCTCCCTCTGTTGGTTCGTCGTTCCCGTCATGCTCCCTAGCTGTGGATCTTCCTTTCGGAGCGCTCCTAGCCAGCCCCCCTACTCTTCTCTCTCTACCTTCTCTCGGCGACCTCTTCAGTTCCTATGGTTTTAATTCTCTCTGGGCTAATCTCTGTTGCCTTATTCTTCTTTCATCACTCTCCCTCACCTACAGATCTTGCCATTTGTGCCTTCACAACCTGTTTTACAACATAGCTGCTCTCGCCATCTCTGGCCCAGCTCATTCATTAACCTCCTTTTCGGGTTTCTTGCCTTCTCTCTCCGTTTCAACCCTTCTGCACGCTGCCACCAAAGCAATCTTCCTACATCTAGATGTGATCGTGCTTCTTTCTTTCTCCTTCAGTTGGAGTGCTGCTTCCTTGTTGCCTCTAGGATAAACTCTATTTCTCACCTCAAACCCTCTTCCGTTAAGGGCCAGCTCAGGTACCACCTTGGATGTGAAGCCTCCCTTTCAAGCTACCTTGCATTTAAGATGAATTTCCCTTCATTTTGTGCGTGTGTGTGTGTGTGTGTGTGTGTGTGTGTGTGTGTGTGTGTGATTGTCTCCCTTTTTAGACTGTAAACTCCTAGAGACAGCCAACTGTAATGTAATACTGAGATTATTGGACTTGGAGCCAGGAAGACCTGAGGTCAAAGATGATGCCTCTCCCAGCCTCATTCCTCATCTCTCAAATGGGAATTGTAATCTCTGTCTCAGGACTGGTGTGAGGCTCCAGTGAGATGCTATTTGTAAAGTACTTTGCTGACCTTCAAGAGTTTGCTAAATGTAGGGTTTGTGATGAAGTAGAGATGGCTTTGTTCATTGCTTCCGTATCTCCCATGCTTAGCTCATTGCCTAGTGAGAAGCAGACACTTAGTAACACTTGTTAATTGATATGTTCTAAGACATTAGACCTCCCTAGGGTTCAGTTCATACATCTCTCTGAGCAATGGGAATCAACAGGTTCTTACATCCCTGGGAAGGTGCTCATTGTTAAAACTGCAGCTATCCCAGAGGTACAAGTCAGGTTAAGAAGCATTTCTTGTTCCCCTGTTCTCTAACCCAGTGTGAGGTTTGCTGGGGCCTGGGCACTTACTTGAGGACTGCTGTGAATAGGAGGCCTTGCATTCCCCTGGGGGGAATATAAAACAAGGTGAAAGGACTCATGGGAAAAATCAATGGCCTGGAAAGTGTCCATTTAGAGCTCTGAATTTCTTTCATTTTCAATCTGTAGATTTCTTTGAAGGATGGAGTAGCCTTAAGCCTCCAGAAGCAGCAGCTTTAAAAGTTGTCTGAGCTTGTTGGATTCATTAGCTAGATTCCCCTGGTACCCAAAGTTAGAATGACAGTGGGATGGAAGTGAATGGCTTTGCCTGGAGGGCTCAGATACATACTCTTCCTCTCATTCATTATGCCCACAAGAAGGAGACGAATGAGGAAAGAAAATACCAGTTCCCTGGGCCTGGCAACGATGTGTGGGAGGCAGGGCGTGACTGGAGCCTGGACGCAGAACCCGAAGACTTAGGTTCACATCTGGGCGTTTAGCTCGTGACTAGCTTTCTGACCTGACAACAAGCTTCCTGAATGCTCTCAGGCTCAGTGTCCTCATTTGTAAAAGGGGGTTAATAGTACCTGTGCCTGCCTTTCACTTACTCCGTTACTGTGAGAATGACGTTTGTGAATGACGTTTGTAAACCACTGTTGGCAATTCGTTATTGTTGCTGTCTAGCTCCTCTGTAGGGTTGAAATTCTACAAGTTTGTCTTTCTAGGACTTGTCACTTCTCTGAGAGCATTCCTCTCTAACTCTAACATTCTCTGATTATATGAAAACTGAAGCATTTTTTGTATTGTATCCTCTTATTTTTTCCTTTGCCATACTGTTGGGGTGCTTATGGACATTCCCTTCCATAATTTTAATTTGTGACACCTAAAATTTGATTCTGGGCTGAAATTACCATTGTGTCCTCTTTCTAAGTTGAGGTTCAGCTGTTCCAAGAACACAGTCATTCCATGCAGCAGGTCAGCCAACTTTCACATCAATTCTCTTAGGAAAGTCCAGGCCCAGCACGTTCTCTGAGTCTCCTGGAATCACATCTGCCTTGTGCTGCTGATATCTGGTTTGGCATCATTTGGTGCTGTCAACATTCTTTCCAGTTGGTGCTTTTACCACTTTCTAAACATCTGTCCTTGGCTCTAATATAGTTCTGACAAGGTTTGAGTGCTGTTTCCCCCTGGTGTTTTGTATACCCTTTTGTGTTGGTTGTGTTAGGTTAGAAATGTGATCTGCTTAGAGTTTAGACAAGCAGGTGCTCCCCCTTTTTCCCATGTTTAAGGTGTGAGCTTTACTAGAAATCCATCAGGTCCATCATGAACTCGGTTTTCCTATCGTTTTCTTCCTTGGGAAGGGTTAGAATGTCTCCACATTCATTCCATTCCTCCTTCCATAGAAGATGATTGCTTACTCTAGGGAAGCTGGGACCTTTTCATCTGCATGTTAAGGTTTTATTATCTCCTAATTTCTGCCACCAGGAGGAGTTAATGTTCTTCCCTTTTACCCACCAGTACCCACAGGAGGTATTGAAGCTTCCTGATTCCCGCATAGATTGGAATTGGGAACCTCAAACCTTTGATGCTCCCCCAAGGTCTCTTATTAGCTCATTACTTCGGGCCACTTGTTTTCTTTGGGTTTCCTGGTTAAGAAATGAGAAGAATCCTGGTTAACTTGGCCTTGCTCTTCCAAGGCGTTTTTGGTTTTGGTTGCTAGGGAAGGTAGATGGTAGAGGAGAGTTAAAGATGCTGGTTTTAAATCTTGACTTTGCTGTAAAGTTTGGGCGGATCCTTTCCCCTCTCCGTGCTTAAACCCTGGCATCTATAGAATGAAAAGGTTCTTGGTTGCTAGGGTGCGTTTCAGCTTGTATTCCTATGGTACCATAAGGTTATTTTGAATTAGACCCTATTCCAAAGCTGGAACTTTGATTCCTCAAGGGATGCAGCCTTTCAAATCATGGTGTGCCCTGCCTGGTCTTGGTGAGCCCTGAGTTCAATCCTGTGAGTAGCCTGAGCACAGAGGTAACGGTACTTTGAGAATGGTGAAGTGCCATCCATGTGTGTGCTAGTGTTGTCTTGTGAATGGCAGAGACAGGGAGACGAGAGCAAGGAAAGAAGGAAGGAGGGAGAGGGAGAGGGAGAGAGACAAAGAGTGCATGGTGCTGAGGAAGGTGAGAGAAAGTCCTGATAGCTTCCACTTTCTCTGTGGGGTGAAGAGATACTTTCTTAGGTCTCCCTTTTCTAATGTGCATTGAAGTTGAGGGAGTGCTTTTCTTTACAATACTGTGGGCTAGGGAGTTTAAGTATGATTGTTTCTATTTTATAGAAATGAGGAAACTGAGGTTCAGAGAGCATGTGACTTGCCCAAGAGCTTTAGAAGGAGCCAGATTCTCTGATTCCAAAACTGGACTCTTTTCCCTAATATGTTGAGTGTACATGTAGGTATTAGACTATATGCTGCTCCAGGCTGCTGGTTCTGCTGGCTCATAGATTCCTGTCTTCTGAGGATAGTTGGAATATGTGGAAGAAGAAAGGGCCCTCTTGGGAGGGTGATTTCTTCACTGTTTTATCCAGGGCTTCCCAGGGGAAATACTTGCAGTTGGGAATTGGGTGCCTGACAATGTCAGAGGTGCAGGCTTGGGTGCATGGGAAAACATGCCTGGCAGGCAGCCCTTTCCCCACCTCAAGCCAAATTACCCCCCCTCCTCCCCTTCTCTCCTCTCATGGTGGAGAGCAGCTTTGTGCTTTGTAACACACCCTGAGAACGTGAAAAGATGGAATCACTGCTGGCGTTTTGTGGGGAAGGCAGCAGGCCTGGAGGAAGATCTCCAACTTTGGGGAATACGGGGGAGCAGCTTCTTGGGTTCTCCTTCTAACCTCCTTCACGTTCCCTCCCCAACGGTAACTATTCAACCTGCTCTCACTCTTCTGTTGGAGGTTTTTCCTCGACAATAACACCAGGTGTATGTGGGGGTTCTGTTTGCATAATGGATTTTGCTTATTGTGATCGTTCCCAGCCATTAGCTGTGCCAGTTGGCTTCCGCTCCTCCCCCTGGACCTGCTTGAACACAGTTGAAGAGGCTGCTATAGTCAGATCATGGATTAAACGATCTGGCCAATCTGGGGCTAAGGGCCAAGCTGATAAATCTTCTTAGATGTGTCTTTTCCCAGTTAAACTGGCTTAAACTAAGAGAGAGAGAGAGAGAGAGAGAGAGAGAGAGAGAGAGAGAGAGAGAGAGAGAGAGAGTGTGTGTGTGTGTGTGTGTGTGTGTGTGTGTGTGACAGAAAGAAGGAGAGAGAGAGAGATCTGTTTGTGGATATGCATAACTGCAGACTTTCCCAAATGTGGGAATCCTTCATGGAAGGAGCTGGTTGTGTTAGCATCTTGTACCCCACCCCCACCTAAGCATGACTCACCCCTTGGGCTCCCCTGCTGACTTTGGGCTGGCATATTGAAGGCCCCCTCATCTACGAAGTTGCCTGACTTACTTATAATGGAAGCAATAGCCAAATTCCTCCTGTTTCCCAAGAAGGAGAGTGGGAGTTTCTCATCCTCTTAGCTGACTGCTTCCATCTGGGAAAGCAACGTTGTACCAAGCCAGATGGCTGGACAAGAGGAGCTGACTGACCCACCCTCTAAGTCACCACAGCAATCAGAGTCTAGTACTCATGGGTGAAAGTTTTTGTCCTCTACTTCATAGCCAGGGAATGATTTCTGGATGTCATGTCCCAGAACATTCAAATTATCTCCAACCCAGTTGAGATCTTACACTTTGGATGTGTAGGTGCCAGGCTTGCCTGAGGTTCTTTCCTAACCCCCTTTAATGAATGCCCACTAGTTCCAGGGTAGTGAGGGCTGTTTGTATCTCTGAGCAAGAATCATCCTACCTCTTGTGACTGGGAGCAGAGCATCCAGCTGGGGTGGGAAAGTGGGGGAGGGGGAAAATCCCCAAGAAAAAGCCCTGTTACTGCTTCAGGGTCACTGGCCAGGAAGGAAAATCAAGACAGAGCAAAAGCAGATAGTGGTGATAACGAAGGGATTACAGGCTGAAAGTAGGAGATTGTCATGATGGAGTATTACTGGTTGTTCACAGAGCACCCCTTTCCTGTGTTGGACCTGTGGCTGGATCTCCTATCTTCCCAGAAATCCAGGCTGCGCATTACATTTTCTCCTGCTGTCCAACTTACACCTCAGTGATCTCTTTGGGAGGGAGTACCTTCCTAGGAGCCCTAAAATCTGGAAGAATTCCAAGGTCATCTCAGGCCATCGGCTCATTAGAGATTAGCAAGCTGAGGTTCAGACAGGGCAAGTGGTTTGCCCAAAGTTAGACAGGTTAGAAACAATTTGAACCCGGGCCCTCCGGCTCCAAAGCCAAGGTTCTTGATGTTGTGCCACATATTTTATAACTAACTTTATAACTTGATGAGACACACTCATCAAGCATTTATTTATCAAGTACTTAAATCTGTGATGCAACTGGATTCTGTATTAATAATAACAAGAAAATTATTGTTAACATTTCTGTTGCACTGCAAGGTTTGCAGAGTGCTCTACAAATGTCTCCTTCGCTGAGGGCACTACCTCTGACCACTCTGGTGAGTTAGAACTGTCCAGCCCCTCTGCCACGGGCACATCTTGGGAGGTGCAACTCGTCTGGATTACCTCACATGGCACTTTCCTTTTGGGGGATGCTCCAGTGCCTTTGCTTCTTGCCCCTTCCACTCAATCCCTTTTAAACTAAGCCTTCCTTTTCCAGGATCTCTTTTCTTTGTATAACACTTTAGGAGTGTCAGAATGCCTTCCATCTACCATCTCATTTGATCCTCACAAGAACCCTGTGAGGGACATGAAGAAACAGATTGAGAGGTTGTCCAGGGTTCTACCGCTGCCTCAGTGAACTCAGGACCCTGCTGCTTCCTTCTGAGTCTGTGCTGCCTTGTTCTTCTACCATTCTGAGGTGTGGCCAGCTTCTCCACTTTTCACAAGGAACTCTTAGCCTTTTCCTTGACATATTATTCAGAGCAGTGAGGAGATGCTGCAGACTTAGAGCTGAAATTCAAGTCCAGCAAAGCTGAGTTTCAATCCTGCCTCGGACACTTCTGAGTAGATCACCAAGGCTCCCTCGGCCCCAGCCTTCTCCTCTGTGAAACAGGAGCACTAACATCTGCCTCAGCAGGTTGATGTGAGGAACAAATGAAATAACACAGTAGTGCTTAGCAAGCCTTAAAGAGCTCTCCAAGTGCTGGTGATTGAGCTGTGTGTGTTGTTATCAATCCATAGTGCAGGCAGGATTCATTACCTTTTCATTTTAGCTTCTCACCTGAGACCCCATTGAAGGAAACTGGTCTAAACTAAGAACTTTAAGGGGAGTATTGTCATGTAAAGGAACCAAGGAAATGACTGGGTATGACTGCTCTTAATTTCTTCAGTCATTTTTATCAGGTAAAAATATGGTTCCATGTAAGAGAGATCTGTGATGCCAGAAAGCAGTTTAGTGCCTTCCTGCTAGGGCTGTTGTGAGGATTAAATGCAGAGTGCCTGGCACATAGTAGGTACTATAGAACCGCTCACTCTCCTTCCTCTTCTCCGCCCCCTGTTCTTGACAGTAGTTGCTGCCGTGCTCTGCTGATGGGTAGAAAAGCAGCAGTATTGTGATCCAGGTGAAGGAGGGGACAGAGGGAGCCCAGAGTGTTTCTGTGGCCGTCTCACTGAGATTGTATGATGTGGGAGAAAGTAAGATTAAGCTGAGGGTTGCAGCCTGAAACCTCAGCTAAATGACAGAAAACCTTCCTTAGTTTAGCTTTCGTGTGTGTGTGTGTGTGTGTGTATGTGTGTGTGCAGCCAAGGCTTTGCTTTTCGACAGATGTCATTACTTTACGGCAACCATCCTGCCAAATGAGTTTCACTTTGCTGTTGAACTGCAGTTGGTTTATCAGTTCTCATTTCATTTCTTGATCGTCCAGGCACTGATGCCGACTCCATCTTTCCCCTCCTTCATGACTTCAGGGTGGCTGGCCCTTTCTCCTCCTTCAGCTTCAAGGCCTTCTGGGTTTAGGCTGGCCCCAGGGCTGCCTGTTGGGACAGGCGTTCAGGTAGGAAAGGCGCCTGAAGGACCTGCAGCCCGTGGATAGCTTTGTCTCCCCCTATGGCTGCCAAACCAGTCTTGCAGGGGGGCTTTGGGAAAGCAGTCTTCTGTAGCCAGAGCCTTGAGACCTTTGCAGACACCTGCCAGTCTCTTCTTGTAGAGCATTTGCCAAGAGGAATTTGAAAGTGCCTTGTGTACCGTTGAGTTTCAGCAGTATTGCCTGGGCTTTGTGGTGGATAATCATGAATGTCTGACTTTCTCTCTTTGTTCTTTATTTTCTTTTTGTCTTCCTTTGTCTTGGTCTTTCTTTCTCCACAATAAAATCGTGCTGGGGAGAGAGAGAGAGAGAGTATTTGTAATTTTTTTTTTAAAGAGGTGATGTATTTTATCAACCTGGAAATTAAGTATCTTCCAGACTTTGCAGAGTTAATCTTCATCCTGGCAGTATTGATTGACAAGCTGGAGGATGGATTCTTTGGGGGAACGGGGGTGGAGAGTGGAAATTGCAGTTTTCTCTGTTAATTGTACTTTAGGTGTCATTTGTGACGATTTTACTTTGTCTAGACAGATCAAAGTGGTGGAGCAGTGGTACCAATGGAACTGAGTGCTAAGGTGCTCGTGTGTGTGTGTGTGTGTGTGTGTGTGTGTGTGTGTACCCCAGGGGTGTGTTGTGGATGATTGAGCTATACTCAATACCTCCAGAGGTGACAGGTATTGAAAGTCAAATGCCACACAGAAGAGGTTTCAGAAATGGAGTGTGTGATGACTCCATTTGTGTTTTGTGCTGACTCTGGAGTCTGTAGGTTGGGGATTGTTCAGGTCTCTGTTGGAATCTCTCTTCCCTTCTGTCTCTGGAGGCTCAGCAGACGCTGGTCAGGAGGGCTGCCTCTGCCTCTGATTAGCGACAGGCGTTGCCTGCTGTGCATGTCCATTTTCTCTTGCCATGTCTTCACGTCATCTGCTAGCTCTTCTTGCCTTCCTGATGCTGGCTTGGAGACTTTGCTCCATAACATGAAGCCCTCCTGTGTAGGCTGGGTTTATACTTACGTTGTCTTTTAAAGGTGTGTCATCCCAGAGTTAAACATTTTAGATGAAGATTTGGGAAAGTGAAAAATAAGCCCTTTAAAGGGTAAACTCATTTTCTGGTTGTTAAAGCCATAAAGGACACACCAGTGTGTTCTTTGTTGAGTTGGGAGGATTGAAGAGGATCTTTCAGAATCTCAGCATGGTTGTGCAGATTCAAATTAGCCTGATGATTTTTCTTGTTGTTATGGAGAGAAACATTTTCAGTGTTGCCAAGTATTTTAAGTGATTTCTGGGGCTTAGGGGAGCCTGCCATCAAGATACATGTTACTTGGCCACAGCATCATGAAGTCTTTGCTCTACAGTGGAGATTTCCCCAAACAGCTGACTCCACAGAAGTCACCTCCGATGAATTGAGGAGCCAGTACTCTGGCTATGCAGATTAGTTTAGGGCTGATGGAAATTAGAATATGGATGACTGAAAATTGAAACATGACCCTCAAACTAATACATGACAAGGCCAAGGCCAAACAGCCATTTCCCAGGCATGTTTGAAATAAATCCAGTACATCACTTCAGAAAAGGAGCTGTAAATGTACCCAAGATGGTGTGGCAACACTGATCTGTTGGTTTAGATCTAATCCTAACCCTATTTAGAGCCTATGCTCTTTGACCAGGATTTTCATGGAAGTAAGCTCAGATTTTTTTGTGCTTTGGATCCTATCTCTGCAGAAATACTTGTCACCCACCCACCACGTAGAGGTACCAGAAGGATTATGTTTATGTTTTGTAAAAGATTCTTAAGCTCCTTTGGTGAAAGGTACTGTTTTCAGCACAGTCTTATTGATGAGCAGGAAAATGGTGCAACTTTGCCTCATTTCCTTTGTGAGCAGGCCTGGGGGGTGTTTGCCAACGTTTTCTTCCTGGGGCTATCCTACCCTAGAGGCGTTCTCTCCCACAGCAGGGCTAGGATGGCCAGCCAGGCGATGGGACTCCCTTGGCAGCCAGGCTGTGGACTCTTCGAGTTAAATCCCAGGACACAGGGCCCTGCAGCGATCAGCCGAGAGAGTGCCTATTGCTGGGTAACTTAACACTAATTGCCAGTGTAGGAAACTGGGGAGGCTTGGATGCCTCTGCTTTAAAGAAGATATGTCAATTTGGAAATCATAATAGAGGTGTCATTTGAGAACACACAATTATTTTTTACAAAAGAGTAAGGGCTTGTCATCGTCACACGCAGGCATGCACCAAGGCAGAAAAATGAGGCCTGCAGAGCAGAATTCAGAGGAAGAAAGAAACAAGACTGCCAAGTTTGTGTTTGCCTTCTTGGCCTTTCATTTCTGAACTGAATATGGCCCTCTTCCTCCTACCCCAATCTCTTGCTGTACAGAAGCAGCTGAAATAGATCCCCAGGCAAGCTCTCCTCGAACTGCATCATTTAATAAGTCTCATAGGGACCAGGCTGTAATGCACTTAATAGGGCAACTGTGTCAGCACTTGAACCTGCCCTGCTTTACAAGTTTTCTGAGTCGTTGCAGTAAACCTCAGCACAGGCCTGCAGACATTCTGGTGAGAGCCGTTGGGTTATCCAGGGGCCCTGAACAGGGTCTGCATTTGCAGTCATCGTCCGTCATCGTCATGGTTTGCTGATTCATTCGCTGACTTAACCAATATTCTTTGAGGACCTACTGTGTTCACAGTGCTACAGAGTATACGATGAAAAATAAAACATGGTGCCTTCAAAGAAGGGGAAGATTAAAAAAACGATAGCAGATATTATCTCATTTTATCCTCACAATAGTCCTGGAAGGTGATGGGGAAACTGACAGAGGTCAGGTGACCTGGCCAGTATCTTGCAACTAAGTAAGTATCTGAGGCCAGATTTGAACTGAGGTCGTCTTGACTGCCGGCCCAGCCTTCTTCACCCTGCCCCACCAGCGGCTCTAAAATGTGCTGTGAGACACAGGGCGCTGTGGAGGTTAAGAGGAGCAAGAGAAAGTGTCCTGGCAGAGGCAGCATTTGAAGGGAGCCTGGGCTGAGAGTTCAGATGAGAGCGCATGGTTATAGAACATGTCTAGTCTCATCAGATGTTTTGTATCTTCCATCTTATTTGATGCTTGAAGCTACCCTGTAAGGTAGACATCGAACATGTATTTATCCTTCTTTTAAAGATGAGTCTCCGAGCATAAGAGCAAGTGTCAGAAGGAGCTGGGTTAGACTTCTGACTCTGAGGTTTAGTAGCTGTGGGATTCTTGGCAAATACCCTCTCTGAGCCTTGATCTTCTTCATCCTTGGGCTTCTTTCTCCAGGGCTGTGGAGAGAAAATTGCTTTGCAAACTTTAGGATCACGATAGGTGCTAGACCTTTGATGTTATTGGGATGGACAACTCATTTTACCGATCAATGCTGGACAATCCCTTCTGTGCCACATACTGTCTTATAGACTTGTCTGCAGCAGAGGTGTCATATGCTTGGCCTACAACACTGGAGTGTTTAAAATGTAATGAGATATTTAAGAAAATAAATTACAATCCAATAAGACATAGAAAATATTGCATTTTGAAAGTAAGTCCATATGTGGTTTTCAGGGATCCATCTGTACAGATTAGTGGCCTCTGTTTCTGTTTGACAGAATTGGCCTAGAGCGCTGAGAGGTCAAGTGACTTATTGTATGTCAGCGATGGGATATGAATCTAGGCCTTCTGGACTTAGAGGCCAGCTTTCCATTCTTTTTTTTTTTTTAAATTTTATTTATTTATTTTTTAATGTTCTACAATCACTACCATAAAACTTAGATTTTTACCCCCTCCCCCACCTACCCCACTCCCCCCTCCATCCCCAGGATGGCATACAATTCTATATAGGATCTACATATACTTTCCTGTTGAATACGTTTTCACTATAGTCATGCTGTGTAGACAAACTAAAATAAATGGAAGAAATCATATAACAAATCAAAACATAATACACACACACACACACACACACACACACACACACACACACACACACACACATGATCTGCTACATTCTGCGAATGAATTCCATAGTTCTTTCTCTGAGTGTGGAAGGCATTTTGCCTTAGAAAACCATTGGGAATTTTTTTTTTTTAAGTTCTTGCGTTATTACGAAGTTCCAAGTCTACCAGAAAAAACTCTCACACACTGTAGTCGTTGCTGTGCACAAAGTTCTCCTGGTTCTGCTCCTTTCACTCAGCATCAGATCATATAAGTCCTTCCAGGCCTCTCTGAAGTCTTCTTGTTCATCATTTCTTATGGCACAATAGTATTCCATCACATTCATATACCATAATTTATTCAGCCATTCCCCAATTGATAGGCATCCACTTGATTTCCAGTTTTGGCCACTACAAAGAGAGCTGCTATAAATATTTTTGTACATGTGGGACCCTTTCCCGTTTTTATGATCTCTTGGGGATACAGTCCTAGTAGCAATATTGCTGGGTCAAAGGGTATGCACGTTTTTGTAGCCCTTTGGGCATAGTTCCAAACTGCTCTGCAGAATGGCTGGATGAGCTCACAACTCCACCAACTTAGTGTTCCAAGTCTCTCACATCCTGTTCAACATTTATCATTTTCCTGTTCTGTCATGTTTGCCAATCTTATAAGTGTGATGCGGTACCTCAGAGTTGTTTTGATTTGCATCTCGCTAATCACAAGTGATTTAGAGTATTTTTTCATATGATTATAGATATCTTTAATTTCTTCCTCTGAAAATTGCCAGTTCATATCCTTTGACCATCTATCAATTGGGGCAGCTTTCTATTCTTTATGCCTGGTGCCTCTTATAAACCTCTAAACATTAAATAAATGTTAGCTGTCTTATTTGCGCGAGGTCTTCAAAGGGGAGTGGGATTATGCTAGATTGAGATGGGATTGGTAGCATTTCAGGTAAAGGTAATACCAAAGGCATGAAGCATGTTGGGGTGATGATAATTAGTTCACTTTGGCTGAATCTGAGGCTAGGTGGAGATAAAGTTAGAAATGTACTTGGAAGCAGATTATGAAGAACTCTAAATGCCAGGCTAAGCAGTTGGGACTTTGTTTGGCTTATAGTAGTGGGCCATTAAAGGTTTTTGACAAATGGAGTGATGTGAGTAGAGCTGTGGAACTCTGATTTTTGTAACAGTATGTGAGTGGGGTAGCCGGGAATAGGGAGAGTTTGGAGATCAATGAGGTAGCTGTTGCAATTGTCCAGGTTACAGAAATTTAGGCAGAGTTGTGAGAGGGGAAAGGACAGGGAACCCATTTCAGAGATAAGATTGACAAGTTTTGTCAGTCTGTTGAATGTGGGGTGCTGGAGAAGGAGGAGATTCAAAGATGACAGGTTTTGTACCTGGGTATCTAGAAAAAAGATGGTAGAACAGAAATAGGGGAAAGAGAATTTTTTTTTTTTTGAGAAAATGATGAATTTTTGAACACTTTGGATTTGATGTGCAAAAGAAAGAGCCAGGTGGAACTGTCTAGCAGGCAGCTGAAAAAGTGGTTCTGATCAGGAGAGAGGTCTGGGCTAAAAAGAGTTCTGGCTGTCATCCTTGTCTAGGTGACAATTCCTGTACTGTGGAGGTACGTAGGATCTCCAAAGGAGAAATTATGTACAGAGAAGGAAGAGAGTTAATGCCTACATTTCCAAGATGGCAGGAGGTGCAGCTAGAGAAGAAAAGTCCCAGAGGTAGGAGGAGAGCTGGAGTGGGAGGCGGGGGAGATAGATGTTTCAGGATAGGGCAGGCCTGAGCATTTGTGATAGGCAGAGAGGGAATGAATGAGGAAAGAGGAGGAAACTGGCAGACAGGTTTGTTGGGAGAAGGTGCTTACAAGAGCCAGGGAAAGAAGAGACGCACCTGGTGTGTATCCTTTGGGCCTGCTTTATTTTCTTGTGAACATTTGAGGTGCGATGGAGGTGGCAAGGTGCCTTCTCCTTTCTAAGCCATCTTCCTTTGCGCTGGTACCTAAACCTGAACATTTTTTCATCTCAGAACTATGTACTTTGTGTTCGAAAGAACCTCAGGAGCTGTTTAGGTCAATTACCCAGCCACAAAAAGCTCCTTCACATCCAGTTTGTCATGGGAGAATTCACTCCCCCTGAGGTGACAGTCCCTTGCATTGTGGTCAGCTCCAAGCTTAATTCAGCCTTTCTCTACTGGGCATGATCTTTGGAGTCAAGTAGAACAAATGAGCATTCTTTAAAGCATTCCTCCTGCTGGATTGAGGGACCAAAAGGGACCAGTCCTTGATGTAAAGGTGTTCACATTCAGTCAGGGAAGACAATAGTGATGTATGTGTGAATGTGTACAAAATACAAGGCGTTTTGCAAGGAGAGGAGGAGGAAAACACTAGCATCTGGAAGGATCAAGAAAGACTCTACATCGAAGGCAGTGTTGGAGCTGAGTGTTGGGGATGAGGAGGAGGTGCCTGTATTGCAGACCCTGAGGTGTGCTGGAGCACAAGAACAGAGCTGGGAGGTGGGCTCATGTGGGAGGGGAGGAGGCCCATCTGGCTGGGGGGGCTCAGGGTGTGAGGAAAGAGTCATGAAACAAGGCTGGAAAGAAAGGTGGGGGTCATACTCTAGAAGACACAGTTTATGTATGATCATAAAAGCACTGGGGAAACAGTGGAAATGATGGCGTACAGGAATGACACGGGCAGACCCGTGTTTTAGGAAGGTCTCTGTCACCCATGTGGAGTCTGAAGGAGAGTGGGGAAGGAGGCAGGGAAGTCAGTCAGGAAGCGATCCTCATCATCCAGGTGAGATGGGAGAAAGATTTGCCTCGGAGAGATTGCTATGTGCGGAGAGGGAAGGTCTAGGTGGTGGAGATGTCAAGGAAGTAGATTTAAGATTTAACAGCTGAATATGTGGGATCATTGAGGGTGAAGAGGATGACGGGGATGGGGCTAGAAGAACAGTAGTGCCCTAAAAGAAATGAAGATGCTGGAAAGATCAGAGTTTAAGGAGAACAGAAACATTGGTGAGACATTTTGAACTTGAACTCTTCAGTAATTAATCATCTGGAGATGGAGAGAGACTGCGAGGCATCCACCTCCTGATTCCAAGGAACCGGTTGTTTTGTTGAGTCATTGTGGTTGTGACCCCATCTGCCATTTTCTTGGTCAGGGTACTGGAGTGGTTTGCCATTTTCTTCATGAGAAAGCTGAGGCAAGCAGGGTTGATTTGCCCAAAGTCACACAGCTAATACTTAAATTGTCTGAAGCTGGATTTGAACTCAAGTCTTCTTGACTCTGTACACTGTGCCACTTCGTTGCCAGGAATCAGTAAATAGTTAATAGACATTTATTAAGTGCCTACTGTGTGTCAGGTGAAGCCGTCATCATCGTGCTGTTTTATGTTAAAAATATCATCCTACGTAGAAGAAGAGGGATGATAGAAGGGAGGACAGATTGGGGAAAGGGGTGGATGGGGTGCACACCGTCCTATTGTGGAGGGTGGGGAGAGATGAGGAGAAAATTTGGAATTCAAATTCTTGTGGAAGTGAATGTTGAAAACTGAAAGATATATATTAAAGAAAGAAAGAAATTGACCCCTGAAAAAAATGTCATCCTAAAAAAGCATGGGAACAAGCACGCAGCCCTGCTTCATTCCATTGGTGAGTGGTAAAATGTAAGAGCATCGTCCGTTATCCAGAATCTGTGCACGGATGCCATCATAAAACTGACAGAATACTGATGCACTTCTCTAGCAGGATGTTTTCAGAGATGTTGTTGGACACTTTCAACAAGGGCGAAAGTGTCCTCAAAGTCAGCTGCCACACTGATGGTAAATTATTTTAACTTGAAAAGGCTACAAGCCAAGACTAAAGTGGGGGGAGTGCACAAAATTAGTGCATAATTTGTTGTTCTCAGATGATAATGAACTCATTGCAGCCCCTGAGGCTGAGATGCAGCAGAGTATGGATCAGTGCTGTGGTAATTTGAGCCTAATAGTTAACACCAAGAAAACAAAGGTTCTCCACCAGCCAGCACCGCACCATCCACACATGGAACCATTGGTTACAGTCAATGGAGAAATTTTGAATTCTCTGGATAAGTTTGGCAGCATACTTTCCAAGGATGCACATGTAGAGGATGAGGTTGACACTGCCAAATGGAAGGTCTACGGAGCCATTGTGTCGACCTCATTGTTGCGTGCCTGTAAAACCTGGATGTCAGCACCATGCCAGGAAACAGAATCGCTTCCATTTGAATTTTCTTAAGAAGATTCTGAAGATCACCTGGCAGATAAGAGTAATGATTATTTTTCTCTTATACTAATAACCAGTTATTAAATTAAGATGAAAGTTTTCCCTTCCTATTTCCACATTCAGAAACCAGCCTTTATAGATCAGTCAGCCAGTCTCTCAAGGACATTGCTGATAGATAAGATTGCCCAAATCCTCTTGGTACATGCTTCTTGATCTTGTCTGGACCCCACTCAGCTAGAAGACCTTGCAAACAGAATCTAGTCTAGTCAAGTTTTTACAATAATCCCTTGTCCTTGGAGCCTTCTGTTAGAATTAGGGTGAGCCAGCTTATGAATGGGAAAACCAACCAGAGTAGTCTGGGGTAGAGATGGATTCCTGTGTCCAGATTGCTGGGAGGCAGCTGAATCTCTTGATTAGGTCATGTTCTCAGCAGGATGAGCTCAAGATTTTTACCCACCTTCTCATTAAATGTCCACCCCTCCTCTCATTGATTGTTAACCAATCAGAGTTGATTTCTACCCTCAAGGACACTCCCTTTTCCAAAGGCTTCTGGGCATTCAGTGCTCTGGGCTGGAGGTGGTCTTTTGGTTGCTGAGAGGAGCCACTGACCTCAGTTTATTGATTTATATGCTAGCATAATAAATCAATTGAATATTAATTACCCTGAAACTCTGTCTCAGGAATTTTCATTCAAGACAGGAGAAGGTCCAGGATACTGAGGTCCTTTTCTTAAGCTGAACTGCTAAGCATTCAGACTACCTCAGAGAGTGGTGAGCACAGCTCCAGTGGACTGGCCACATGGTTTGAATCCCAAACATGCATTTGCCTAAAAGGTTATTTTATGGAGAATTCACACAAAGCAAGCATTTACATGGAGTTCAAAAAAAGTATATAAGGATACTCTCAAGAACTTTGGAATTGATTGTAAGACATGGGAGACCCCAACATAGAAATGCCTAGCATGGTGTGTCCTCATCAAAGAAAGTGCTGTGCTCCAAGTGTGAGGTAGTGAGGGCTACTACACCAGAGTGGTGGCAGGGTCAGAAGAGAGAAGGGAGCACATTCAAGAGATGTTGCAAAGGTGAAATCAGGGGGTCTTTGCCTTGGTAACAGTCTGAATATGGAAGATCAGAGATAGTGAGGAGTTGAGGGAGAATTCCAAGGTTGTAAATCTGAAGAATTGGGAGGAAGTGTTTCCTTCTACAGTAATTAGGAAGGTGGGGGAGGGAGGAGAGAGGAGGAACTGTAGAAGGAAAAATAATGAGTTTTGTTTTGGACCTGTTGAGTTTAAGTGTCTGCTGGACCTCTAGTTTGAGATGTCTGACAAAGATTCGAGATTGGAGGTTAGCAGGAAGGTTTCGTGCAGAATAAACAGATTTGCCAATCATCAGTATAGAGGTGATCATTAAATCCATGGGAGCTAACGAGATCACCAAGTGAGGTGGTACATAACAAGAAGACAAGAGGGCCTTGAGGGATACCTAAGGTTAGAGGGTGTGATCTGGATGAGAATCCAGCCAAGGACACTTGAGACAGAATGGCCTGATAGGAAGAAGGATAATCAGGAGGGAGAGGTGTCCCAAAAACCTCGAGAGGAGAAGAGGGGAGTCAGTATTCTCAGGCTGTAGGCAGGTCAGGGAGAATGAGGACTGAAAAAAGGCTATTGGATTTGGCAGCTAAGAGATTATTGGTAACTTTGGAAGGAACAGTTTCAGTTGAATGATGAGGTGAGGAACTGGGTTGTAAGGGGTTAAGAAGACAGTAAAAGCAGAAAACGTAGAAGCACCTCTTGAAAACAGTTTTTTCAAAGAATTTAGCTACAACAGGTAGAAGAGATGCAAAACAATAGCTGGCTGGGAGGGAAGGATCAAGTGATAGTCTTTTGGGGTTGGAAGAGATAGTAGGGCCTGCTGAGTACGCAGTAGAGATTGAAGATGGGCAGCTAGGTGGAGCAGTGGATAGAACAGCAGTGCAGGAGTCAGGAGGACCTGAGTTCAAATCTCACTTCAGATACTTGACACTCACCTTGTGAATGACTTTGGGCAAGTCACTTAACCCCAACTGCCTCATCCTGAGTCATCTCCAGTCATCCTGATGACTATCTGGTCACTGGATTCAAATGGCTCTGGAGGAGAAGTGAGGCTGGTGACCTGCACAGCCTTCCCTCACTCAAAACAAAGTCAAGTGCAAGTCATGTCATTATTTCTCTGATGGCATGGTCTTCTTTGTCAACAAAGGATGAACACACACACAGAGATTGAAGAGAAGTGAGAGAGTGGACAAGACCAAAGAGGAAATCTGTTGGCTGAGGTGGGATAGAATGGGGCTGCTTGTGCAGGTAGAGGGGTTAGCCTTGGTAAGGAGGAAGGCGACCTCTTCATGTGAAACTAGGAGTGAAAGACAAGATAGTGGCGGAAGGTACTGGAGTGGTGGAAGATGAGAGAGAAGGAAGAAGAAGCTCTCAATATTTTCAGTAAAATGTAAGTCCAGGTTCTCAGCTGATGACAGGGTTGAGGGGGTGGGAGCCATGGGATACTTAAGGAGAGATGAAGCTCTGCTATGGAGAGTAGAATATGAGTTGATAAGGAAGGTGTGGTAGGATTACCAAACACCAGTGACGGCCCAGTTGAGGTTGTTTAACAGATTTGTAGTGAACCTCATCAGAATAGTTGCACGATTTTCTCTACCTTCATTTAGCAGCACGTGTAGGAGTAACAGCAGCATGTGGTAGGAATGATTCAGGGCCAGATGTGGCGCAGCACAACTAACTATTTAGGGCATTTAGGGTTAGAGTTGAGGTTAGGGTTAGAAGGAAGTTGAGGACAGTGTGGAATGAATTGGCTCACCAAGGGGCCAAGATAGAGAAAAGAGGCAAGAGGGCTGGTACAGAGGAGATGGCTTGGGAGGGAACTGAGGGGTCAAGGGATTGGAGATTACTATGTGGATAAAGAGTAGGGTTTGGTAAGAGAAGGCAGAGGAAGAGGTAGAAAGCCAATAGATTATGGTTTGATAAGGAGACTTTGGAATTCTTGAACATGGAGGTGGCACAGTTTGGTGGGTGATGGCAAGATCAAGGGTATGACCATCTTTGTGTGTGGCTTAGGTGAAGTAGGAAGAGTAGGTAATGGAAAATGCATAGGTTAAAGAACTGATCGATATATGTGCTGAAGTTCCCAAGTATTAGGGCAGGAGTTGAAAAGGAAAAGAACAATTATGAGCTACGTATTGAGGTCGTTGAGGACAAAAGCTACCAGGGTTTTGATTGGGTGGTAGATATGGGTAGCATGAACCTCAAAGAATGAGATTTTATTGAACCTCTTACAGTTTGAATTCCTACTTCATCACTTAACTGAAACTGCTGCGTCCATAGCTTGCAGTGATCTTTTAATTGCCAAATCTGGTGATCTTTTCTGTCTTAATCCTTCTCAACTACTATGTAGCCTTTGATACTGATGACTGCTTTTATATGTTGACTTTATAATTATGCTTTATCTGTTTGTATGTGCATTTGTTGTCTGCACCTTTGGAATGTCACGTCAACGATAAGCATTTCTTAAATTCCTGCCTTGCACCAGCCACTTTAGAGGCACAAACAAAGGCAAAAGCCTGTCCCTGCCCTCAAGTTGCTCCCCGACTCATAGGGGAGACAGGAAGCAAACAGGTATACACAGACAAGTCGTGCTCAGGATAAATTGGGTTTATTCTCAGAGGCAAGGCCCAAAGATATTAAGGAGGACCAAGAAAGGCTTCTTCCAGCAGGTGTCACTTTAGTTGGAGAAAGTGGCAGACCTGGGGGCCAGCCAGTGACTGTACTTTGGAGGTAGGGGGTTATGTTGGAAGAACATCAGGGAGGCCAGTATTCCAGGGTTGCAGAGTAGCTGAAGGGGAGCAAGGTAGAGAAAGACTGGAAAGGTAGGAAGGATTCTGAATACGGAGGGCTTGAAAAGCCAGACAGAGGATTTAGGATATTTGATTCTGGAGGTGATAAGTAGCCACTAGAATTTTTTAAACAGGGAACAGGGGAAGGGATTGTACTAAGCTCTTTGTGAATGTTGCCTCATTTGATCCTCAACAATCCTATGAGGTAGATGTTATTATTATCCCTACTTTACATTTGAGGAAACTGAGGCAAGCAGCAGTTAAGTGAGTTGCCTAAGGTCACATGACAGTTAAGTGTCTGAGGCTGAATTTGAACTCAGGCCTTCCAGTTCCAATGAGTGCTCTATTCACTGGGCAGCCTATAACTGCCTCTCGGTAGTGGCATGATTAGGCCTGTTCTTTAGGAAGATGGAGATACCCTTTAGGAGTATGATGGTATGATGGATGGTAAGAGGGGAGTTAAGAGTTGGGGAAGGGTTTAGAGAGAAGGCTGACGAGTTCTGTTTTGGACATGGGTACGTTCAAGAGGTTTTTGAGACATCCAGTTTGAGACATATAATAAACAACTGGTGATGCAAGACTGTAGGTCAGAAGAGAGGTTAGAGCTAGGCAGAGAGAGCTGAGAATTCTCTGCCTTGAGACTGAGAAGGAGTGGTCGGATAGGTAGGAAGAAGATCAAAAGAGAACAGTAATGGAGAAAGAAGAGCCTATCCAGGACAGAGTCACAGGGTGCAGAGAGCTCTTGGCATTGGGAGCAGGGATTGTTTCATTCTTTACACTTTGATTCCCAGCCCAGTGCCTGGCACATAGTAGGAGCTTAATAAATGCTTGTTCATTGGTTGGTTTCCATCAACCAGTCTGAAACAGGAAAACCATGAAGTTTGGGGGCTTTTCCCGCTATTACACATATGGCATGTGTTCCCAAGACGCCAAGATTTATGAAATGCCAGCTGTATGCAGGGCACTTTGTATGGACCAGATGTGTTAAAAGTTGGCTCAGCTTTCAGACATGCCCTTTATCTCATTAGCTGCCCCACTCCTGGATATACTGCTTTCAGGGTGGCTCTGCCCATTTGAAATGAAGATGCCCATGCTCCCATGAAGCAATGAAAAACCCCAGGATGGGCACCACCCATAGCTACCTCACTGAGCTTCTGGGGAGCTGGTCAGCCTCTGAAAGCATTGACATCTAATTGTTTCCTGTTAACTCAGGAGGTGGCAATGCAAATGTTTTTCCACAGTCAGTGAAGATTCTGTAGAAAGTTGTTCTAGGATTCCGGGAGGTGCTCCCTTGGCCAGTGGGCTATTGCAAGGGGCCTCTTATTTGAGGTCACCTGCCCCACCCTCCTCTGCAGTGCAGCATCACCTACAGGCAACCATCTTGTCTGCTTGAGGACTCCTTATGTCCTGAAATAATTATGCCTGGCACAGTACTCCTCTTGATGGTTTACCAATCATGAACATGCTTTACTTATCCTGGGTGCTGGATGATGCTTGCTTAGGAACAAGGGTCCATCCCTGGCAGTGGCACAGCTCTGCCTCCAAAGCAGATTGTGTCTGGGAAGTTGCTCCATTGGTCCAGGCGAAGCCAGTTGCTCACGAACCTTGCTGCCTTCATTGTCTCTTCCCTGCGCCCCCCCCCCCCATCCCCCATCAGTCCCCTCACCATCATCACTGTAGACTTTCCAAGCTTGTTTCTTAAGTCTTGAGTAATCATAAGATGGAGGCCTAGAATAGACTTTTTGAGGTTTTTTGCCATAGCTGTCAGTTCATTTATTTTGAGCTCATCTATCCTCTCTTTTATCCCCTATTCCATATATCTCTCTCATCACCTCCCTCTCTTAATTAAGAACTTTGCTTCACCTCTGTATCACACAATGTTAGCGATTTACTTTTCAGACCCTTTGTCTTCCTTGTTTGTAAATTCATACCCTTTCTTCTGCAGTGATCAGTCTTATCTGATGTGATCTAAAATATTTGGCAGACATTGGCAGGTGGGTCCATGCTGAGAATGGCACCTGCAGGTTGGATTCTTACCGTTTCTGTTCTCCAGGCTTCTGGGGCAGTGCTGTAGTTGGCCTGTCAGGTGACCGTAATCAAGGCTAGATAGTTTTAGTGACAGTTAAGTGAACTAACTAGATCGGAAGAAATGGTTTGCTACTCCTATCCTGTATTTCTGCTGAAGAGCCTGGCAGCCAGCCAGCGGCCTGCTCCCTAGAGTGCCAGGCAAGATGCAGCAGGAGACAGGATAATGTGTCTTCCAGGGGCATAGAAAAGCCATCTCCCCTAAGCGTGTGTTGGGAGATGTCTGAAACACTCTTGAGGAGAGACTCTGACGGCGATGGTGTCTCTGTTCAGGCCTTGCCATCCAGCATTGCTGGATGTGAGTGGTGCCAGCACCTGGGATCCAACAAGGCAGGAGGAGGAGAAGGGTATAGTTCTTCTGAACTAGCATTCTGCTCAAGCCCTGGTTCCATTCCAAACCCATGCCTACTGCCTGGGTAGTTTTATAATGAGGTTTCTGAAAAGGTGGCTCCTTAACAGTACTGAAGATCACTCCCGTGGCTTTAAATCTCATCTGGGGACTTTGGGGCAAGGATCTGAGTTCTTCATTTTAGTGGGCATGTAACTTCAAGACAGGGTGTGGCATCTGATATGCCAGTGACATCTGGGAAAGCGACAGGAACAGGACTTTGATTTGTCCCTCCCACTCTGTTACCTAATGTATGACCTCTGAGCTGGTGTTTGACAGGGACTGCCTTCTGTTTTTAATCTCTGTTAGGAGGCTGCTGGAGTCTTCCCTCATTTCATTATCCCGTTATGATGGAGCAGGATCCCGGGAACACCCCATTTATCCAGACCCTGCGAGGTAAGGCCCAAGTGATCTCAGGTGGGAGGGAGTAGATCCTTTGAGCCCCCCCTGCAGAAGGCAGACACTACTGAACTGTGTGAAGGGCCGCCTTTGCTCACCTTGGATGTAGCTTGCACTGCATTTACTTACCAGTTGCAGTTTTAATAAAGGTGGCTCACATGCCTGGGAAGTAGATTGTAGATAGCAGGTAAGTGAACCGAGCCTCAGCAGGTATGGTTTTGGCAGACAGTGCTTGTCTCATATTAGGACTCTTTCTACAAAATAATGAGCAGCAAAATAATCTCTGATCGAGGTCATCTCAGGAAGGGTCTGAAGAGGTTGGAAGCCAAGCTGCATGTCTTTCTGTGACTGACCAGAAACACTTGGTACTCTGCTGCTGGTCAAATGGACAGCACTTTTAGACAGGAATTTACTTTGTAAAACACAGCATCGTCAATTTCACAGGAAAAATCTGAAGTCAAAAACGATAGGCAGTTATTTGTGAGGGCCATCCACAACATCATAGGGGGGCCAACAGTTTCCGTTAGTTGTTGCAGCTTGGTGAGTTTTCTTTGGAGGAGGAGAGGGAACAAAGATGATAGTGAAATCGGGCCAGAGCTTTTGTAAAGCTCTTACTTCTCCTGTAATCACTAGGTGCTCAGATAGTTCTTTTGAAAAAAAAATTAAGATTGGCTCAACTCAGGATCTTCCTTGAAACTGAAGATAAATAAACACGTTACTAAGCAAAACACTAACGTTGTAGAGCAGTCTCTAAGGCACATGGAGTGTGCTTGTCAGTTCTGTTAATGTTCTGAAAGGATGAGAAAATGAAGCCTTCATTAAATTCAGAGATCCAATAAATTGAACCATTTGATAGACCAGAAAGAATGGGGAGAATTATATAGGAGACTGGGAAGATTAGAAATGTGTCATAGAGAAAGGAAAGTTTTACTTTAGACAAAATTGTTGGTTTACCTGGAAGACTCTCAAGCACAGATCGTGCCATTTCGAGATAACTTTCATGCTGAAGTATTAGTCTTGTGGACTCCACCCCTGGGATAACTGGTATAGTGACCCTCAGATATTTCTTTCAGAGTGAAATCCTCTTTCCATACCTAAGGAGTAAGAAAAAAATCAGATTTGTCTGATGCTGTCTGGGTCAGTGACTAAAATAAAGATATATACTTTAGATGATAATTGAAGCAGGAAGGGGAAGGGTAAGTTTCTGATATTTGAAAGCTGTTAACCCTAGAAGAGGGAAAATAAGTTTTTAAGGCTGAGTTGTATAGTTAGAGAGAGAGAGAGAACTTTGAGTTGGTGATCTCTCTAGTCTCTAGAACAGTCTCTCTTAGGCCATCCCTAGTCCCAGCTGTCTCCATTAATAATGAGATGTTTGACTGGTTGAAGTCCTGCAGAAAAAGATCCTGCTCTCTTTTTCTCCAGCAAAGATTGTTGGGTTATTCTACATCTGATCTTTTAACTCATCAAAAAAAGAATGTGATGCCTTAGAGAAGCAGGTAACTGACATTTTGTCCATGAGGATGAATGAGATCTTTATCCTTGAATTCTCAAATGAAAATTTGAGGATTTAAGTAAACATTTAAATTTCAGTTCTGAGTACATTGTGATTTTTTCATGTTTAAATTATTAGGGGTGGTATTAACTCATCACAAGATGTTTTTATTTTTTCCTCTAATGTTAAACCTTTAACAAATAGATGAGGTTCAAGTTAAAGGCCTTGTTGTGCCACTTTCTCAGCATTTTTAACTCCCTGCCTCCTTTCATAGGCCCTAAAAGTAACGTAAAAAAGGAAAGTAAAAGAATATACTAGCTTTTTAATTTTGCCAAGAATTTTCTGCCCCTTCTGCAGGGGTTTCTTAGACTGACTCCTTTTCCTTCCTTCCTTCCTTCCTTCCTTCCTTCCTTCCTTCCTTCCTTCCTTCCTTCCTTCCTTCCTTCCTTCCTTCCTTCCTTCCTTCCTCCCTCCCTCCCTCCCTCCCTCCCTCCCTCTCTCCCTCCCTCCCTCTCTCCCTATTTCCCTCCTTCCCTCCCTCCTTCCTTCCTGTCCCCACCACTCAGCACAGTACCTGGCACATGATAAGCACTTAACAAATGTTTTTTTATTCATTCATTAGTAGTCTAGAGAGCTCCTAGTGCACACTAGCACTAGAGTCATTTGGGGTGAGCCTTGTTATTGCTTATTTGTGTGTATCATAGTCGAGGTGAGACTCTGAAGAATGGGCAGCTATCCCTAGGAACTGTTGGGAGGCAGATCTTCTAAAAGCACTTGGTTCTGTCCCCCTACTTTCAAAGCTTGTTCTTGCTCCTTTCTTTTCTGTCCTCTGAGTTGAGAGATTCCCAGATCGTTTCTGAATGCAGAATTCTGAATGACTTGTGGGTCGGAACAGTTGCATCTTGGCTCTTTTCTCCTGAGCAGCTCAGGTTCCTCTAGTTTCTTACTGCAGATGGCATGGAATTAGGCTCCCCGGGGGAGTTAGCAAAGTCATAGTAGGGAGCATCTCTTCTAATTTGATCTTCTTGGTCAGTGCGCTCTCTCCCTACCTGTTATACAAAGGCAGTTTGGATCCCAAAGTGCCAAATGCTGCGTATTATTCTGTGGATATGAACTTTCTAGAGGCGGTCAGCCCTCCCTGCTGGAAAATTTCATTTGATTATTGCCCAGGTAGAGAACTCCCTCGTTGACAGAGACATTTCTGAGCTACATTCCAGCTTACCACAAAGTTTTTCTGTGGCTTTTTTGGCCAAGTCCATGTTTTCCACAAGGATTTTCCCATAGACCGAATCTAACCTGTGAAATAGTGTGAGGGTTCCAAGTGCCTTTGCAAATGCTTTTCTGTGAGTTTTCAAGTGGCTCCATAGATGCTTTCAGAATTCAGGATTTCTCATTTACAATGTTTTTCTTTCCCTTTCCCCTCACTCACTGTAGGTAACCCAGATCTCCAGTCCTAGAAGGTATGGCTGAGTGAGTGTGTGTAGAGAAAAGTGCAGTGAGAGATGGGCAGTAGAGAGGGTCACAGTTTGAAGGACAGCGCCAGGTCAGATGATGAAGAACCCATGAGCAAAGTCGATATTTTCTGGGAAAGATCCTGAAGGAGGAGAGCAGAGCTGGCTGCCATCTAATTTCCTGCCGTTGTTCCTTAGTACCCTTCCTCTCCTCCCTAATCCTGCTCTTGTGACTGCAGGGAACAAGGAAGTCTTTCTGCCCTTTGACTCTCAGATCACTTTGGATAATCAGTAATAAGAGTTTTAGGGTGATGATTCTAAAGAGAAAGAAACATCTGAGGTTGGAAAACCTCTGCCAGTTTGGCTGGCTTCTTGGGACGTTCGAAGAAGAAATGGTCATCCTTTAGCTCTCTGTTTGGGCAGCTCTGACAGCAGATGTGGTCTGTGACCTTTCTGAATAGACCCCACTGGTGCGTGGGAGAGCCTTCACCCTAGGGGTCTTTGAAGGCAGCTTCTGCAGGGCAGGTGACATGAAAGAGCTGGAGCTGTCATTAGTGCTAGTTTGTGTCTGTCCATCTCCCTTTCTCTCAGGTTATCTCCTGCTGCATACTACGCCCAGAGGATGATCCAATATCTTTCTCGAAGAGACAGTATTCGCCAGCGCTCCATGCGCTACCAACAGAACCGTCTCCGTTCTTCCACCTCCTCTTCTTCCTCAGACAACCAAGGCCCATCAGTAGAGGGAAACGACTTGGAGTTTGAGGACTTTGAGTAAGTACATACCTGGCCTGCTTTCTTCCCTGCCCGCATCCTGTGCTATGACCTCTTCCAAGTTGCCACTATTCAGGAATGATAGCTCATTCTTATTCCGGGGTTTTACTTCAAACCCCTCATTCATTTTGTAGGTGGGATGAGGGACTGCATTGCTAGCCTGCCTTCAGTATCTTTTTAATTGAAACATATCGCTGCTGTCCCTGGAAGTTGGAGTTCTGCCTTAACTGTAGTTGGTATCAAGAGTAACTGATTGGACAAAGATCAGATTGGCAGAAAGATATGTGGGGTTAGCAACAGGATTTCCATCTTCCATCCTGCATATGTCCATTGACTTTGGAAAGGTTTCTGATTAGCTAACTTAGCATTGCTTGGGCACATCTTTCTTCCCAACTTAACTGAGTTAGAGAGAAAAGAAAGGGTTACTGCCCTGCCCCAGGAGAAGGATCTTGTGCCCTGGCAGCCTTCGTCAGATCCACTCCAAAGGCTCTGCTTCTCTTGCCCAGACTTTCTTTGACTCCTCCCCTCAAGAAGCCTTGGAAGGTGTTAGCAGTGTCTTAGGGAAGTTAACCATGGAGACCTCCCTACTTCCTTGCCAAGTGGCTGAGTCAGAGGGCCACATTTCCATCCATTGATCACGGGTTCCTTTCCTTCCTGAGGGTCAGCCTTCCAGGCTGCTTCTCACTTGGACATTTGACCTTTGTGTTCAGTGTTCTTGTTCAGGAGCTCTCAAAGCACCGTCCCAAATGGGAAAGAAGGCAGAATATCTGAACGATTTTCCTCTCTTAGGATCTGGTGTTTGGAAAATGATAGGAGGAGAGGATGGTCCCAGAAAACGTTCTTCTTCTTTCCTCACATTAGTCTTCCCATCCTTTTCATGTTTTTACCTGGTAAAATTGGGAGTGGAGTACCATCTTTTTGCTTTGTTCCTTCTTTCCTTTTCTTACAGGAGTTGGAGCAGGTTGTAGGGGTTTGAGAATACCTTCCTCGCCCCTTGGTAGCCATCTGAGAACTTCATTCTGTGATGTAGAGGAGAAATCCCTTTGCTGGGGAGGATAAAGGGGTCAAGACAGTCTTTATGAAATTTTATTCTGTAGAATTTCATGCTTCACTAATTATATACTTGGAAGCAAAGAGGAGAATAAGAGGATGCTTCTCTCCCCTTTCATTGTGACCCTGTTTGTGTAAGATATAAAGGAGAGTGAGAGGTGTAGGAATGACAGTGGCATTCCCCCAGTGGCTGGGCTCTTTGGGGGGAGCTAAAGAATCAGAGCCCTGAAGGAGCCGTTCTTTCCTCCCATCCATCCTTGAGGATGCTTGGCACTGGCTCCTTTGGCCAAGCAGGGCAGGCAATTCCTTCCATTCCCCAGCCACGCAAGTGTGTTCCCCTGTAGATAGTTTTTTTTTCAGTAGTGAAGTCCATTCAAGAAAGCAGCTGTGTTAGACCTGCCCAGCTCACCACAGCTTGGTGCCTGTGAGGAACTTGTGTGCATCTTTTCCTTTCTGCTGCTGAGGAAGTTAGAATTCATGCTGGGGATTACCAGGCCCTCCTTCCTTGCTGCCTTGGGTTCTCCTGATGGTGAAAATGCAGAGCCTGTGTCTTTGAGCTGTACCTTGCCTCGTGACTTGTCCTTCACAATAGAGTTCTGTATTGAACTTAAAATATTCTTCTAAAATATTCTCCCCACCTTCCCCCCTCCCCCGCTCTGTTGCCACCTCCTCCCTTTGCCCTGCCTTCCCCACCATTTCCCTTTGCCAGACGGCTTCCTCCCCTTGCTCCCTGCAGCCCACCTCTGTTCTGTCTTCTTTTTGGCTTGAACAAAACCGGAGCACAACTCTCATACTGATTTCTTGTATTTTTTCCTTGGCGCCTTCTTTTTGTTTCTTCTTGGTTGATAGCAAAGTGCTGGTTTCCCTTATGCCCGTCCTGAATCTCTTCCTTACGTGTGCTTGCTTTTCCCTGTTGGGCTGATGAGGGCTGTACTCTTGTTTTTAATAGCTCCTTTGTATTAGTCACTGTGCAGCACACTGCAAGTCCAGGTCTGCTAAGAAAGGATGCTGGCTGGTTGATACCGGTTCACTAAGCACAGCTCTTCTCCTTGTTTAGACCAGTGGACACTGAGTATTACCCCCTCTCTTGTCGGCTGCTCTTCTCTGGAAACCTTTTAGAGGCTCCCCAGAGGGAGGTGTAATGGGGAATGTGCAGGAGGAGGCTGAGAGGCTTCTAAAACTGTGGCACAGCATGGTGTGTGTCTCAGAACAGTGTCCCTGAGCTTTTTTCTTTTCCCATGATCCTCCTAGGAGCTGCCTATCAGAATATAGTATCACATCCCTGACTCTGTTTCCCCTAATTTTAAAGCTGCCTCCCTCCAATGCTCCATCCCACTCAGTAAGTCTTGGGTCATTCTTTCACCCCTTTCCTCCCTGCTCCTCCTCACTTAGATCTCACCTGATAAACCATGTCTCCTGACTCCTTTTGCCTTCACAATGAGAAAGGTGGTACAAGTTAACGAGTTCTCAAGAAAAAAACAAGATTTTAGTGTCTGGCTTTTTTGAAGTCTTGTAGTATCTGAAACCTTTCAGTCTCTTGCAAGAAACATAGTTAAATTCTTTCAGAAATCTACTGTGTAAGCAGACCCTTGGGTAGAGAGGCTAACTTTGGAAGCTGGGCAGCAGCGGGCTAAGCTCTGTCTTCCTGAACTCTACAATGGATCACCATGTTTGTGTGCAAAAGTAGTTTCCTGCCCTGAATTCCTGTCATTCATCTCTCTTGTGGGTGATGGAATGAGATCTTGACTGAGGCAGGTCTGCTTCAGGAAATCTCCTCCGGGGACCATTAGCTATGGTCTCCTAAGACTCTCCAGAGAAGTGGGGAGATGGTGTAGTGGCTAGGACTGTTGTCACTCCTCTCTTAAGCCCATGTCACCTCCTAGAAGGAAGGGGGCTGAAACACTCAGGTCCACTTTGCCCTGTTTTTCATTTCTGTCATTCCTTTGACTGGAGGACAGTTACAAGGGACAGGTCACATGGCCCCCAACTGAGGAAACTCTAACCTGTGAAATGGGTAGTTGATGTCCCTTTCTGACTTGATACCTGCAGCTTCCTTGCTCTTGAGATTGGCTGCGCCAGAACTACTGACAAAGCCAGAATCAACCTTCTCCCATGTTTTCCCCTCTTCCGCTGCTGTCAGAGAAGGCTTCTTTGCTCTGCACTCCAAGGGGTCGCCTTGCTGAAGAGCAGCCTCTCAGATAGGTTGATGATGGTCATTATTGTGATGACGGTGATGATGGCAGTGCCGGTAGCTGGCGTTTAGACGGCACTTTAATATTTGTAAAGCACTTCATATATATTTTCCAATTTGACCCACTAAGTTAGAGGCGGCTAGTGTAAGTAATTGTAAGTTAGACTGAACTTTTGGAAACAGTTGCCAGTAATGGCAGTAACAACAGCCCAGCAGCAGTTATCACAGTAATAATAGAGCTAGTAGGGTTTGTAGCGTGCTTTACAGGTGTAATTATTACTCCCATTTTATAGATGAGAAAACTGAGGTTGAGTGACTTGTTCTGGGTCACACATCCAGCAGATGTCTGAAGCAGGATTTGAACTGAAGTCTTCCTGACTGCAGGTCTAGCACTCTATCCACTAAGCTACCTGATTACAGAAGTCCTAGATTAGTATGGCTGATGTGGGACCTGTTCTTTGTACTTTGGCTTGGAGACGATGTTTACCCATGAAGAGATGCTTTCTTTCCAGCTGGGAGATGGCTCCTCTTAGTCTGCTGTCATATCCTCACTTTTTTGACCCCAATCCCACCATTTGCATTTGCTTTTCTCCTACCCAGAAATCATGTACGTGTGTTGTTGGTATTTTAACAAGACCTTCCCAAGAAAGGAATGAAAAACGTATTCCTTAAGCTCCTGCTGTATGCTAATGCCGAGGATGGCCAGGATGGTGCTGAAGTGAAGTCTAGAAGGCAGAACAGGGCTAGGAGGGGGGTGCCATCAAATGGAGGCTCCAGGAGGAATTCACCAGTGGGAGGAGGGGGTAGGCCTTACTAGAAATATTTCTGAAGGAGAAGCTAGATGATGCAGTGGAGAGATCTCTGAACTGGGACTCGGGGAGAACAGAGTTAAAATCCAACTTCGCATATGTAGTAGCGGTGCGATCCTAGAGCACGTCACTCCACCTCTGCCTACCTCAGTTTCCTTGTCTGTCTAATGAAGGTGATAACAGCACTGGCCTCTCAGGTTTGTTGTGATGATAAAATGAAGTATTTGTAAAGAGACTTATCTGCACATGTCTACATATATGCACACATATGTGTTATGCTAGCTATTGTTATTACTCAGAAATATTATTATTAAAACTTAAGGTTGTAGGAGTAAGATTCTTGCCTTCTGATCCCAGAGCTCATGGTCCTAAAAGAGTGGATGTCCCTGCTTAATGAGTGGATTCTGCACCTGGTAGTGCACTGCTTGCCTCAGCTGCCTGTGCTGTTCTCCTGACTCTCCAAGGCTGAGAACATCCTGCTTCTTGATGTGGACAGGAATGGCTACTCTGATGCTAAATAAGGAAGAAAAGGGACAGAGAGTCTCCCCATCCGAACTTTGGGACAAAATACTATCCAGTTACTTTAGGTGGAAACTGCCTAAACAATCAGGATTCCCTCTCATCCTTTAGTATCCAGACAAGGGGATTTGGGGAGCCTGAAGAAATGGCGAGGCTTTGATGAAAGGTCCAGTTTTCAGTGTTATCACTGTACCAAGCTGACCTGGAGTCAGCCATTCCAGCAGCCATGTACTGAGTGGCTGTGGTATACAAATCGAAGGCTTGAGGTAGGAGGGAGGGAGACAACCTGCCATCCCCCTTTCTGGACCATCCCACCCACATTTACTTTTTTGTCTAGGTTTAGTCTGAAGTACAAAGGCTTTTCTCAAGAGCATCATCTTCTGTGGATGTTCCACCCCTTTCAGCTCCTTGTTCATTTTCTCTGTGGCTTGGTTTTTTCCAGTCAAGCAGTTCTATGGAGGTGATCTCTAGTGGCTTAGCATTTAGCTTTCCAGCATTAATAATGGCAAAGGAAAGAGCTGGGGAGCCTGACAAAACCACTTTCTTTTATCCCTCAGTCCCTTCCTGGAGTTAATGGTGAACTAATGAAGTTCACAAGGGAAGGAAGTAGCTTCTCAGTCGGTACTGATCAGTGTGGGGCCATTCGCAGATACCTTGTTGGCCCATTAGCCCAGGGGTTAAAATAATGGCCATCAGAGCCTGGAGTCAAATCCTGCCTCAAAACTTAGCAGCTTTGTGACCCTGAGCAAGTCACTGACCCTCTCTCCACTTCAGTTTCTTCATCTGTAAAATGGGGAAATAGCAGCACCTTTCTCACGAGGTGCTTGTGAGGAATAAGGAGATAATACATGGAGGGTGCTAAATAAATGCATGCTTAGACAAAGATGCTCCTTGTGGCTGAAAAGTGATTGAGGAGTAGCTGGTGTGTAGAATCCCATCCTTTCATTAGGGAAAGGGGGGATGGGATGAGGGGGTTGGGAACGGAAAAAATAGAAGAAAAGGACTAGATCTCCCCCTTCCCCTCTTCGGGAAGCAATCACTTAAAGAGAATTTAATAAGAGCTTCAACTGTTGCATAATCTATTCTGATAAAATGAAAAGGTGTGGTAAGTGAGGGGACCACCATGCAAATGGTACTTTCACCCTCTCTACCTAATGTAGCTGATCTCCAGAGACAGATAAAGAATTTCTTCTGTTCTAGGAGAGCCTCTCCTTGTCAGGCTCCTGAGGACAAGGACGCCTTCTGGCAGGTGCTCCTTCCAGGCCTTTTGGCCGTTTAGTTTGGGATGTTGCTGCTGCTCTGAGTTAGGAGGCTGAGGCTGGCTCTGGGAACGTTAGCCAGGACTCCTGACCCAGGATTTTGGGAGCTGGCCTGGACAAAGTGTAGGTGCACAGGGAGGAGATCTTTTCCTTTCTGAATTTCCTTATTAAGAGTGGATTCATTTTCCACATTTTCACTCATGTGCTGTCCAAAGGATAATGGTTTTTCCAGCTTCTTGCTCCACTTAGCTCGCTTTTTTACGAAGGTTCAAGCCTAGAGCTGTTTTGTCAGCCAGGAGCAGTGAGCACCTGACTGTCTGGTCAGGATGCAAGCAGTGGGCTGACCCAGAGGGTTATTTCTCTTTCCTTCAAATTACAGCCTCTCTCGGAGGCATTTCATCCCAAGCCTTGAGCAGGAGAGCTGCTGCTGTGTTTTCTCTTGTTTTGGAGATGAATCTTCTTGTACTCAGCACGTGTCTTGGGTTCTTGATTGTTTGAAGGCGGGGTTTTGTCTCAGGAAGGCTGTTTTATTGTTGCCCCCCACCCCCTTCCCAAATGTCCCTCTGAGAGGTGATCAGAGCTGTGCACAGTTCGACACTCAGGAAAGCCATTAATAACCCAGCCAACTTCTCTCCTGCTGGCTTACAGCAGCCTTGCCTCGTCAATTGATGAGGGTTTCTCTGGTGTTTCCCTGAAGTTTTTCTTTAGAAGGCATCTCAGTAAGACTTCTGAGGTGAGGAGGCTGGGCCAAAAAGGCTCCTGTGTCACTGTGACCTGTACCTGTCCATTGGCAGTTTGGTCTGCTGCACATTTAGCTCCAGCACTTTCGTCTTCCCTGTTTCCCTCCAGCAAACAGTCTTTGCAGGCATTTCCTGGTCAGGAAGTCCCTTCCTGATATTCAGCCCAGTCTTATTTTCTTCCTCTCATTCCCCAGAGCTCCTGTAGCATATTGTCAGGAGACTCATTAAGTGGGCAGACTTTCCGAACACCCACGTTCTAGCCCTGCTGTCCTTTTTACCTTTTCTCACAAGTCATGTCCATTCCTTCCTTACAACATAACACTCCCCTCTCCACATGGATCTCGATCAGTCATTGTCTTTCCTGCCCCTTCCAGGTTTTCACTTAATTGGGATCAGTAGTATGTAAGCTCTGTGGGGCCAGGGTGGGCTGATGTGGGTCTGCACAGTGCCGAGTAGATGTCAGGGCTTTATCGATGCTTCATCTTCTGCTTCTTCCTGTACTGAGTTCTACATAAGGCCTAAGAGTTTCCTACTCTGTGTTCTGAACTTGTCTAGGCTTTCTGACCTCCCTTTATTGTCTTGCTAGGAATCAGGAAGACCTGAGTTCAAACTCAACCTTTGACACTGACTAGTGTTTCCTCCTCTATAAAATGGGGCCAATAATTGCATCTGCCTCCCAGAGGTCTGAGGATCAAGTGACAACCTTGGGAATCATCTGCTGACCTCTAAAACTGTGGAGGCGCTCTTACTGTTGTGGTTGTTACTTGGAGAACCCACCGGCTCTCATCTCTGGAGATCTAACCCTAACTGCTCTTCTGGCTCCCAGGTTTAAGTCTCCAGCTGTCTTTTCGAAATGTTGAACTGGGTGGCCCATAGTTATCTCCAGCTCCTTATTTCAAAAACACTACTCCTTGTCTTGTCCTTCAGATCTCCCCTTCTTCTGAATTTCCCAGTTGCTGTCCAGTCTGCCATTATCTCTCCAGTCATCTAGACTTGACCCTGTTGTGTCACCCTCAAAGCCTCCCTCTCAGTTCACAGATCCAATCAGATGTCACAGCCTGTTGCTTCCACCTTCACAAGGTGTTATATGTGGCCTTCTCTCTGACCACATGGCTGCCACTCTGGTGCCCGCCTCACACCAGTGTGACTGCCCTGATCTGCTGCATGGTCTTGCTCCTCCAGTGCAACCTCCTCTCAACTGCTCACTCGGAGGAGGGGGGTTCCTAAATTTCAGGTAGCCTTGTATGGCTGTTCCTACTTCATAAACTCCATTCCCTCCCCGGTACCTCCAGAACCAAGTGGACAATCCTCTCCTTCACTCCTCAGCCCCAGTAGAGTCTCTGCTGTCCTCCAGCTATTCTTGAATTCAGCCTCATTGACCTTACTGCCATTCCTCTCACATCTCTAGGCATTCTATCTCCATCCTCCAAGCCTTTGCAGAGGATGGTCCCAAAAACATGCCTGTTGGGTTCTCCTTCACCTCCACTTGGTAGTTTCTCAGGCTTCCTTCAAGACTCAGCTCAAACGCTGGCTCTTCTCCACCCCAGGGGTCATCTCCCGTTTACACAGTACAGATCTTCTGTTTATCGTTGTGATTTATTTGGTGTCTGCCCCATGACACTGTTTGCTCCTTGAGGGCCTCTGTTTTCTCCTCTGTCTTTATTCTAAATGCTTAGCATAGTGCTTGGCACCCAGTAAGCACTTAATAACTTGGATTCTGACTTCATTACTTGCTCTTGCCAAACCTGCCAATGATCTTTTATTATAGTATCTGCTGCCCTTTTCTTAGTCCTTGTCCTTCTCAGCCCTTCTTTCTGGGTACTCTCCTGGTTGAGTTTTAGTCAGTTTTGGTTGTCTTCCTCCCCTGTAGCCCCCTTTTAGTGTCTGCTAGATAATGTTCTCTGGGTGTGCTTGGCCACTCTAGCCTTGGGCCCCCTTCTCTGTACATTCACTCGCTTGGCAGCCTCCTTAGCTCACATTATTGTGCATATGCCTCCTCTGAAAGTCCAGCCCCAGCCTGTCTGCAGAGCTCTGGTCACATTGATCACCAACTGCCTCTTGGACATTTCAAACCAGATGTGCGATAGGCATCTCAGTTTGAACGCATCCAAAACAGAGCTTCTGATTTCCTCCCCACTCCTCTTCCAGAATTCCCTGTGTCTGTCGATGGCACCACCATTCTTCCCCTTACTCAGGATGGCGGCCACACAGATCCAGTTAAGTGCCAAACTGTATTGTTTCAACCTCCATGTTGTTACTTAGGCCAGCTCCCTTCTCTCCACATGTAGAGCTTCCACCTTACTCAGACCTTCATCACAGCTTACCTAGAATCTTGCAATAGTTTCTTCTTTGTTTCCTTGCTTCAGGTCTCTCATATCTTCAGCTTGTCTTCCAAACAGCTGCCAAAGCAATTTTCTTAAAGCACAGACTTCACCATGCGACTCCCCCACTCAGTCAACTTCACTAGTTCCGTTATCTCTGGGAGTAATATCGACTGCTTTCTTTGCCATTTAATGCCCTTGACAACTTGGTCCCCCCTCCTGTTCCAGTCTTCCTGTCTGTCATTCCCCTTCACCCCAGTCTGTGATACCATCACACCATTGTTTATTGTTCCTCATACCTGGGCTGCATCTTCTATTGCTGGGCCTTTTCACAGACTCTCTCCTGCACCTAGAGGTGCGGCTCACAGGCATATGCAGCCTTTCCTGATCCCCTGCAATGGCTAGTGTTCTCTACCTTGTATCTTTTTGAATTGACTTATTTATGTACCTCCTGTCTCCCCAGAGAGAATTTAAGTCCCACAGTTGGACAAGGCCTGTTTTGTTTTCTGTCTCCGGTCCCTGGTATAGGACCTGGCACAAAAAAGTGACAAATAAATGCTTATTGATTGAAGGGAATGGCTCCGTTTGTCAGGATTGTATTTGGGGTCCTTCCTGTACAGTCACTGTTGGAGCTTTTTTAAAATTCATTTTTCTAGGAATGACTTCATTTGCTCTTCCCACCTATATTATATCATGTAGAGTTAGAGTCATTGAACACTATCCCTTCCTTCTACAGATAGGAAAACTGAGGCCCAGTGAAGTTAAAATGGCTTGTCCAGGGTCATACAAGGTCAGGCAATGCAGGAATTTGAACTCAGGCTCTCCAACTCTGGACTCTTTCCCCACTATATTATTTCCTATATCACTCTGATATTTCTGTATCACTCTGTATTTCTTTCTGTGATTTTTCATTAGTTTAAGAGTTCTCATCACTTCCTAATTTGAAATCGTCTGTTCATTTTATTAAAATGCCATTTATCTTCTACCTCCCCATTATGAATAAAAACATTAAATAAGCCTAGGGAAGAACATTGATATTTTGAGCAGCCACCAGCCGGCTCCGTCTGCTTGATCTGTCCATGTTTTCCTATTACTCTCTGCTTATAGATCTTGGCTTAGCCTTCAGGCTGTGATTCTTCATGTGCCCAAGCCAGTTGGGATCATTAGCATTATTTTCTTCTTATACAGCAGTGTTCCCCAGAAATCCCAAAGCACCAAAGAGCCACAATCTGCGGATAGTGTTTAGTGTCTGAAGGAGGGAGAAACTGAGTCAAAAAGACATTGATGTTTTCTTAGATTTGTGTGTATAAGCATTTGTATAAGGATGCTACCTTCAAGTGGTCTGACTTTTCTACTCTGGACTGTGCTGACCAACATTAAGTATTTGATAGGATTTGTGCTGTGCTAAGAAAATGGACACAAGAGCAAGAGATGACAGCTCTTTGACCACTACTTCTTTGTCCTTGCTAGGAACAGAGAATGATGACTACTTTTTTATCCCCAGAAAGTGGGAGCAAAAGGATGTGATCATCTCCTCAAGGTTTGAATATATGTCTCTTATTTGGAGACATAGAGACATAGAAAATTCTTCCCTTGACTGATCTGTGAAAGGAAACACAGAGCCATTTGCCTGAGCTCTCCTTCACCCAGAAATCTGAGATTCTGGTTGCAGTATTGAATTTTCTCATGGTTTTTAACCTGTCCATCAGAATGGGGTCCTTAGTGCAAGGGTGGCTCTCGGAAAGTGTACTTGAAGAGCCGAGTTTTCTGGCTGGTCCACTGAATTCTGCTAGCTGAGCTATTTACTCGTTAGTAAGTTGGAGACTTAAAGGAAGGTAGATTAAAATTTTTACTGTGGTCCAGAAGGAAATTGTCCAGCAGATTTTGTTAATTGACTTTAAAATACAATTATGAGAAAACAGACCCTGTCTCAAGGAGCAGCTGGATGAGTTGATTGGCAGTGGTTCTCTGTAGTTGATCGAGGTATATTCCACTTCCCCTGTGGCCTCCCCCTTCCCTCCTGGTCCCTCCTACTTTCTGTCTGCAGGGCTGCAAGGTCCGAGGGAAAGAGCAGCACTGTGTGTTTGGGAAGCAAAGATGAAGTACTAAGACCCAGACTGGTGAATGCATAGGCTTCCCATTCCCTGCTGTTGATCTGCCCATTCATGTGCTGCAACAGCTGTACTCTACCTGCACAAGAGCCAAGATGTGCTTTCTCTTTTAGGCTTCTAGATCTTCCCTGGGGACTGTCAAAATCTGAAAGGAGATTTAAATTCTCGCCATAGGCAGCTTCAGAACATTATTGGTCAGCCTTGCCTCACAAAGGCTCCATTATTCTGTGAAGCTGTTGGCTCTGCAGTGTAGCTAGACCCCTTTACTTTTGGGTTTTCATTAGAAGAAAGCACAAAGCCCTCTTAGGTATCTTGGCTCTTCTCACTTGTGGCTTCCAGTCAGTGACTCAAGGACAAGACGATGTGTGCACCCCCTCGACTTAGGGCATCCCTCTGACCTGCTGCAGTGGGAGTTCCCAGCTGCAAACCCAGCACTTCTTATCATGATGCTTGATAAGGGAGGACAAAAACTGGCTGGAGGTCTTCAGAGAACAACTTCAGCTTCACCTTTTGTCTTCTTTCTCCCTCAGGCCCAAGTGACCTTGGTTAGCATTGCATTTTCCAGTAGTCTTTAGTGTCCCCCATTGGCCTCCTCCAGTTTTATTCTCTGCAAGAATGAGATTCTATATTCTTTTCACCATTTTCACTCTCATATCCATTCCATGGACTAAAGTGAATCCCAAGAGGGAATCACATTTTAAGTGGAATTGATGAGGTAATTTTTCTCCAAAAGAGCCCTTGACACTGAAGTCACTCTGCTGATTTAATCCAGGAAAAGAAACCTGTCTGTCCCATTCTAGTTCCCTGGAGGCCCCATACTTGCCTCCAAATTGAGACTTGACAAAATTCCAAGATTATCTCAACTGTAGAAAGTCTCTCCTCCTCTTCTCCTCCATCTTGTTCAGAGATGTGATTAATGATCATTGAAAAGCACTTGGAAGTCTGCTAGGTGCACTGCTCTGGAAAGTTCAAATGTGTTCATGACGAACAGAGAGCGATCACAGAGCCTCCCCCCACCCCGAGGAGCTCGGGGTTGGGTCCTTGCTCTTTGGCCCGAAAAGGGATTTGACTTGATTGATTCCTTTAATTGGTTGGATTTTTTTTTCCCTCTTTCAGGGATAATGGAGATAGATCCAGGCACCGAGCTCCACGGAATGCAAGAATGTCTGCCCCTTCACTTGGACGCTTTGTCCCCAGGTAAGAGTTGTATAGGCAGCTACAGAAGTAGTATTTGCAAGGAGAAATGTTAAAGCTAATTTCTGATTCCTGGACTAGTTATGTTTGGAATTATTCAGCCCTGCGTCTAGGTGGCAGAGGAGGTGGGAAGGAGCCCACGAGTGGGATCTCTCACCCCAGCTTTTTCATGTGCTTTATATGTGATCTTGAGCCAGTCGCTTCTTTCTGATTCTGTTTGAAAGGGATGATCTCAAAGATGTCTTCTAGTTCAGGTATTTGGGGTTCACTGGGGTTCTTCTTTGGTGAACTGCAGGCTGCCATCTTGAAAACTGACAGGAGACTTTTAGGATGCTTTCATTGAAGGGAAAACACAAGCCTTAGAAACTTGATCCAACTAGGAAAAGCAGCGAAGAAGCTGAGATATGACAGAAGATAAATAATGTATGAAAAGCACTTTGTAAGTGTTGGAATGCTTCATCCTTGTAAACGCTGTCATCGTTATCACGGCCATCATCAGCTTGAGAAGTTCTTAGAAGCCCAATTCCAGCATGGCTGTAGGTCCCTGGAGCCTCAGACCTTAGAGACTGCTAGATGAGCCCATGCAGATCCCACTTGTTTTGTGATGAACAGTCCATGGTAGACGTTCTGTGTGATGGTTTCTCTTTGTAGGCGTTTCTTGCTGCCGGAGTACTTGCCTTATGCTGGGATTTTCCATGAACGAGGACAGCCTGGGTTGGCCACTCATTCCTCTGTCAATAGAGTCCTGGCAGGTAAGACGATGATTCCTTCATGACTTGGGAAGCAAATATAGCTTTCTGCTTCTACATCTCTGTTGAATTGACTGCCTGTAGGTGATAGCAAAGGCTCCTTAGCTCTTTGTCATGGTGTTTACCTGAAAATGCTATGCAAGGATTTCTTAACTCCTAATTGGCATTGAGAAGACTAAGTAACAAAATCTAGTCTTTGACTCATTTAAAAGTCCCCTTTCTGTCTACCTTTCCATATCTCTCCCCTGCCCCTTTTAAATTTAAGCCCACTGTTTCATAATGTAGAGATGATGGTCTTAGCAATGATCCTAATCGAATGATAAGGTGTCTTGTTCATATTACGGTTGGTAAGACTCTCACGAGGCAGATCCTGTGATTCAATTAGGAGCTTAACGCACACCTCTCCAACCCTCTGGTGCTGCCAGCATATGCAGCTTCCAAATGCCTTGGAATCTTCCGAGGCAGGGGGAGGGAAGAGGAACAGGAGCTCTGAGGTGCCAGCTTGGGTGACTCCACATGGTAAAAAATGGGCCAGGTATACTTAAGGGAGGCCTTGGAAATCTAAGCAGCTTACTGACCTGTCTCCTCCGATGGTATGGGCAGAGTCTGGGCACCGAGGGCAGTGGCACTGACGGAGTTCTCCTGTGGGACAGGCATTGGAGCTTGCTTTTCACCAGTGGGTTGTTTTGAGAGAGCCTAGGGATCTGTACACACAACAGAGAAAGTGAGAGGAAGGTCAGCAGCTCCTGCCCAGGAACAGAATTGGCTCTCCTCCATTCTCACTGGGGAGGCCTCAGTATCCCCTCATCTCCCAAGGTTCCATTTCTCTTTTCTTCTGCTGGACAGACCATGCCATGTTGGGGCACATGCCGTAGTCTCTGGTTTCCCCAGTATGGTGCTTGGGAATAGAGCCTTGGCTGCTGAGTCCCTCTTGGCCAGTTAGTCGTGTATGGTTTGGTGGATGGCACGTGGAACTCCTTGCTGGAAGATAGTCACTTGCTGCCAGGCAACCCAGCAGAGCTCCCCTCCACCCTGCTTTGTTCCAGACATCTGCCTTCACCACCCCACACAGCACCTCCTGCTCCTCCACTCTGGGCAAATCTATATTTCCTTGGCATTTAGCTTTTCGGAGCAGCTGCTTGTTGGTTTTCTCCCCTCCTTGCCTCCAGTGACTCCTTTCCCCCATTTCCTGATCTCCTCCTCCACCCCCAGGGGTCTGACAGAAATTAGCCCCATTTTCGTATATGAACACTGCTGTGTACAGCTCAGGATGTGGGGATGGTGCTCCCCTTACAGATGGCTACAGCTGGTGAGCCCAGGCAGGCTTCCTTCATTAGCGCAGGCAAGGTGGCCCCAGGGACAGTAGGTCTGATCGCCAGGATTTGAAGGCACTTGGCAGTGGCACAGATAAACTGATTATCTACATTTTCTGTAGCGTCTACTATATATAGATTATCTACTGAGCTTTCCTATCCTATAATTAACCTACCAACTTCCATATCAGCATGGGCCCTTTCTCACCTCCTTATTTCTTTCCTTTCAAGTGATCACCTTTGACTTTTAAAAAATGGCACAGGTTACATAGAACCTATCATGACTGCTTATCCTCTCTCAGAATAGGACTTAATGTGGCATATTCCCTGTGGTCCTTAGATGTAGTCTGTATCAGCCTTCCCTCCCCAAACACCTCCCTCCCGCACCCCCCCCCCCCCCCCCCGCCATGCCCTCCCTCCTTTGCAGAGGGTTTTCTAGAGACTTTTGGTCGTCCTAGACTTTATCTGACTTCCTTTTGGCATGTCAGTCTTTGACTTTGATTACATTTTTTCAGGAAGCTGCCATAACAGTGGCTTTCAGTGAAAGGAAAATGCTTTTTGAGCTATGTCATCCTACTTCTCCAGTTTGGGGTTTTGAGCATGCTTCCAGAAGTGGCCTCTTTGTCTAGGGCTTTGTGCAGGGCAGAAGGGCTGGCAGCAAGAGCTCAGAGGGCCAGTGTGTGCCAAGTATGCATCCAGGGGCCTCCAGCCTTGGACAAGTGGACAGAGCTCTATAGGAAGTCTGGATCCATTCCATTCTCTCCTTATAATGAGGTTTAAGTGAAGATGGGAGACTAGAGCCACTGGAGAAGCAACTGATCATGATTAGTTTTCATGCTTCCTCTTGGACGTTTCTCCCAGTGTGCAGAAAAATCCAGACCATGATCTGTCTGCCTTCAGTTCCAGCCCATTGGCTTACAGAGACCAAAAAATTGAAACTGGAAGATTAGATCTTAGAGATCAACTAGGCAAACCCCTCTCATTTTATAGATAGAAAACTGTAGCCCAGAGTGATCATAGAATTTGGGTGGAGGAGCTTGTCAGCTTCTCACAGGTGCTTCATGTCATTGTTTAGTAAATATTGGTTACCTGCCTGCTTTGCTGGGGCTGGAACCTCATTCTCCTGACTGTGGTCCAGTTTGCTCTTCACTAGACCATCAGAATCCAGAGTTAAGATGAACTACCATGAGGGTTGTGGTTTTGCTAGCATGGGAGAAGCAAATACCAAACCAGAGCTGTGAAGACATCAGGAATGGGGGCCCCAAGGAAGAGGAGCCCTTGGAGCCAGGAGGGAGGATCTGTCAGAGGGGTTTGTTTGGCATGAATCTGGGCCTTGTTGAGTTGTGTGAGAAACTTAGCATTCGATGGCTTGGCTAATTAATGGGAAAACAAACCAGAAGATATTTCTTCTGAGGGTCAGGGGCCTGGGTTACATAATAGAGTATGATTTATTTGCCCTACATTATCTTTATGACTTTCATCCTAATGAGCACCTGCCCCAGCAGATGGGGGCCTGATGCATTTTGTTTTTTCCTTTGATTAAAATTGATAGGGGGAATATTGGGGCTTGTCAGTTCCTGGCTCTGGGTCACTGGGGTCTGCTTGAGTGACTTTGTTCAAAAGTGGCTCTGGGGCCCATCTCACATTGAATGCCATCTTGGGGAGGAGGATAAAATTTAAAACTTAGGGAAGTGAATTTTGAAAACTAAATTAATATGTTTTAAAAAAAAGGCAACATCTTGGTTACTGGTTGGTGTGGTTAAAGCAAACCTGTCCTTTTCGCAGTGGCTTTCCCCCTCCCCCCCTTCTCCACTTTTCAGAATTCAGTTTTTAGCACGTCCAGGAGACTTAGCTGCAATGGGGCCATTAGTAGAGTGTCTTGGGGTCTTGGCTTAGTGGGTAAGATGGTTTTGTTTTCGGTCTGACCTTCAGTCTCCATCTTGCCATTGGGGTTGGATTTGCTGAACCGGATTCCTGCTCCCTTATTTCCACCATAATCAATACCTGGTGTTGCCTGCTCCTCTATTACAGGTATTTAAATGTGGAGTCTATGGAAGCAAGCAAGGCCTCAACCCTTGTGTTCAGATATAGGAGGTACCTCCTGGTAGGAACATTTGCCCAGGGGCCAGGCAAGTGGAGCATAAATGGCATGTTTCAACTTGGTGTCAGTTAAAATGACTTTATAAAACTTGGATGAATGGACAGTGAGTGGTAGTGACACTCGCTGGTGCTGCTTTAATAATTAACCCAATTATCTTTCACTTCTGCTCCAGTGATAAAAGTGAAGGAGATAAGGGCCTGGGCTAGTTGCCCTGGAAACCAGCAAGTCAGTACCACCTCTATCCTCGGGACCCCAGCCTCCCCTGCCTCCCAGCTCCCATCCCTTACTTGGTTTCAGTCACTGGGAGCTTGGTTGTTGGTTCTCTCTGCTCCCTGTCCCTTCACTCCACCAGTTCTTGGCCTTGAGGTGATCTGAGTCTTAAGAAGTGAATTTGAGGCCCCGGCTTTTATTTCTCAGCTAAGATGCCCTGGTTTGGCTTAGGCTTAGGCTTCCTGTGGAAAGTATCAGGTCTCCCAGGTCTTGCCTGTAAACTTTTTTCTTCTTTCCCTTATTACAGGTGGGTGTCTCTCAGGGAATTTCTTCTTTATCCTTTGTAAAGTGCTGGTTGTGACTGCTCCCTGTTTGTTTATGGAGTTGGCAGGGTTCCTTTGCTAATTTATGTTCTCTGTTAGTCAGTCAGCAAGTATTTCATGGGAGCATAGAATCCTAGAATTGAGGGCTGGAAGGTAACCTAGAGAATATCTAGTCAAACTTTACCCTTTAAAGATGAGAAAGTGCAGGCCCAGAGATGTAGGTCTTCACCAGGTCAGAGTCACTGCCCACTATTTGATCCAGATCAGTCCTTGGCCTTCAGTCATGCCACACTGCTTCTTGAGTGCTCCGCCATGCTGTGGAGATACCAAGTAGTGGGAGACATCCCCTCGAGGAGCACACATTGTAGCCAGGAAGCTGCATGTTTGCCAGGAGTTAGCTCAGTGAGAAGCTCAATAAAAGGTGGGATTATTGGGTCTGGAATGTCTAGGAAAGGCTCCTTGGCCTCTGGGGACTTGTTTTCTTGTTGATTTGTGTACATGTCCCTTCACCTTCCCTGTGTCTTCCAGAGCACTGTGAAGTGCTTGAACACAGGGACCATTTTTTCTTCATCTTTTGAGACTTCCTCCAAGCTTAGTATACTGTCATGCTTTGCACCCGGGAAATACTCAAGAAGTGTTTGCTTAGTTTATTGGGGCAGCACTGGGGCCCAGATCCAAGTGAAGGAAAAGAGAAAAACCCGTATGTGATGGTTTTGTGGACAAAGTGGGGAAAGACAGGGAAGTAGGCATGCCTGCTGGGCCCAACAAAATATGGTGAGGAGTATTGACCAGAAAGGCTGGCTGGGTTCACTCTTCAACCCATCCATTCTTCTTCCAGAATTCCCAGGACAGTGGCTCTAAGGTCAGGAGATGTGGTAGGCCCTCATCTCCTAGCGATGTGGCATTGCTTCATCTTTGTGAGCCTCAGAAGAGGGAAAATCAGAATAGCTGGGAATAAGAAGAAATAATTTCATCACTTGGCTCACAGTGGTGTTGGGGGAAAAGCACTTTGTAAATCAGTTTTTAAGCACTGCTGTTCTTTTCACGGATCACGTAGAAAGGTGATTGGTTCTTGGGACTTCCCCTGTCATGGCCTCACCCCTGAGAATTCAGGGATTTACCTGGACTTTAAGGCCATTTGATAGGGCAGCTAGGTGGAGCAGTGGATAGAACAGCAGTGCAGGAGTCAGGAGGACCTGAGTTCAAATCTCATCTCAGACACTTGACACTCACTAGCTGTGTGACCTTGGGCAAGTCAGTTAACCCCAGTTGCCTCATCCTGGGTCATCTCCAGTCATCCTGATGAATATCTGGTTGCTGGATTCAGATGGCTCTGGAGAAGTGAAGCTGGTGACCTGCACAGCCCTCCCTCACTCAAAACAAAGTCAAGTGCAAGTCATGTCATTATTTCTCTGATGGCATGATCTTTTTTGGCAGCGAAGGATGAACACACACAAGGCTATTTGAGAAGTGGATTCCAGTCTCAACCACCCAGTAGAATAAGGGTGCCCCATTTTCTTTTCACCTCTCACATGAATTCTTCATGTGCTCTGGCTTAGGAGGGGCAAGGCTGGTGAGGAGGGCAGGACCTTTCCTTGATCCTTTTTCACTTTTTTTGGTCATCACTGGGACCTTTCTTTCCCTCTGGTCAGATGTCTTGCAGTTGTCCCAGCAGATTGGTGCACAGGGCTCTCTGAGTTGAGTCATCTAAGGAGAGAAAGGGTTACAGTGGAACTTTGTACTGGAAAAGCCTTGAGCTGGCCTTTGGCAGCACCTGTGCTGTGGAGGTTGGGCCCCCTGACTCCCCAGCTTGCTAGTTCACCCATGGTTGCCATGGTTACAGAGGAGCCAAAGCCTGGTCTGTTGAGTAGAAGTAGATTCTCCAGATTGACTGTTGAGCTAGAGACAGGCAGGGGAGGGAAGAGGTGACAAGTTGGTGGCATGATTTAAGGGGCAGTTCGTGCCCATTAAATGATGGATTATGGACCTTGGAATACACTTGTACCAGGAGTTGAGCTGTTAATGAAGGGAGAAGAAGTAAGCGTTTATTAAGCACTTACTATGTGCCAGGTATTGTGCTAAAAGTTTTCCAAATACTATCTCATTTGATCCTCACAACCACCCTGGGAGGTAGGTGCTGTTATCCCCCATTTTACAGATGAGGAAACTGAGGTAGACAGATTTGAACTCATCTTTCTGACTTCAGACCCAGTGCTCTCTGCTCTATGGCACTGCCTAGCTGTGAATAGAGGAGAAAACAGTATGCCCTTCACCTGTGGTTTATTTGGTAGCATGAGGTGGGGAGCAGGTTTTGGGGTGTTGAGGCTGCACTGCATCGCTTTTATGCGAGAATGTGGAATGTTTGTTGGGCCTGCCTGAGTCTCAGACCCAGAAGATGCACCACGAGTGTCTCCCTCCCCCTGGATAAATGGAAGCTTGAATAAAGAAGTCTAGCCTGGGCCTGAGGTGGCTTCCAGTGAGTGCTGGTCCCCTCCAGGTATGTTAGCACCCCTCTCTACCTCCCACTGAGAACTGTTCCGTATTCTGAGAGTATATATTGAGGAGATCTGACTGCTTTGCAGTATTTATCCTATGCCCCAAACTCTCCATTCTGCTCTTAGCTTCTCTGACACATGTGACTTATGTATCTACTAGGGTATTTTGCGTCTCTGTTCACGAGAGACCTAATGATGCAGGATCTGTAGGAAGAGAGTTCCAAATGTGAAGTCACATGCTGTTTCCCAGTATGGAGGCAGCTTTTTAAGTAAAGGCCCAAGGTAGACCCTGAACAGGTCCATGTGATTCTGAATTAATTTCTACCTGGATGACCAGTCAGGATGCTAAAAGCAGATTCTTCATTTTCACATAATGTTCTCATTAGCTTTTCTTTCTGTCTCCCTTTCTTCCTATTTCTCCAAGATGCCTGATTTATTCTAAACTGACTGGAAATGCCATAGAAGCTGGCAGACAGCACCTCTCACCCTTCCTACCAAAGTAGAACCAAGCTTTATGGTGTTAGTTTCCTGCCTTTAACACCTGCTCTTGTTCCTCTAGGCCAGTTCTGCCCAGGGTCCCTGTGCTACTCAGCTGGAATCTTGAGGAGGCAGGGGGAAGCTGGGGCCCTGCCATTTTGTGGGAAAAGAGTGGGGCAGGCACCTTGCAGATAGGTCAGTGTAGGGTTACTGGGGTGACAGCTGGCCTTGATGTGCTGAGCAGCTGTAAAATGATCAGATCATTCAGCTTCAGTGTAGGGATGCAGGCTCCTTGGCGCTTAAGCCATGAATCAATTTCAAACCCAAGAGTTTCACCAAGAGTCTCCACCTTCGATTCACATATACCTTCCCCCAAATAAAGAAAGCACTGAACAAGCCAGTCAGGACCTCAGTGTGGGAAGAACCAGGACTTTTTTTTTTTTTTAAACAATCTTGTGGCTCGGACATCAAAAAACATCTTCTCCAGGAGAATTAATCTGGTCCTGAGTAAAGAGGGAAGTTGTACTTGGTATCTTTTCTCCGCCTTCCTTTCTCAGCCTCACTTTCTTCTTATACATGATGCAAGTTTCCCAGGGGCAGGGGTTGTCCTTTTAATATTTTCTATCCCAAGGGCTCATTGCAGTACTGCCTACATTGGGGGGTGAAGGTGGCCTTGAACCTATGGTTTCAGGCAAGTAAACACCCTTTACCAATGCAGAATAGCATCTGGTTTGTATCTTACAGTCTTCAATAGATCTCTGTGGCAATGAGGTTCAATGACTTGTCTAGGTTCCCCCAGCAAGTGCATATAAGAGGCAGCACTTGAACCCAGAGCTCCTTGACTCCAAGGCTGGCTTACTCTCCTCTCACCTGGCACATAATAGGCACGTAAGAAACATTGGTTGAAACAATAGAATGGGAATCTGGTTGAGTTGGGGCATTGGGACCATAAGAGAAGAACTTGGATCTATTTTCCTAACTGGAATTGGCTCAGCCCAGACAGAGCAAGATGAATTTTCCCTGGCATTTGCCATCTTGCAAACAGCTGGTTCTTGTAGTACTTACTGATTAGCCTTTTGCCCAACAGCAGGATTTCACCACAAATCCTGTTGTGATGGTTTCAGTTGGATTTACAAAAATAAGCAAAAAGAATAGACCTGGATTAACCCCAGCTTCTTCTCCCAACTGACCACTACAAAAGGGCTGGGTACAGCCCATTCACACCAAGCCAGCCAGGATGAGGATGAGCCTCCTGGTGGGATGGCATGAGATGGAAAAGATAGCAGGGGCTCATGTTTGGTTCTGGCCAAGGTTAGTATTTGAATATGATTACAAAGTGTTCTGTGTTTCTGTGATCTGGGCGTCCACCTCCTTTGTACTGACTGAGGTGTACTGACCAAAACAGATCATGGGCAGCTCCTTGTGAAGAGAAATGAATAGTTGGGAGCTGGTGCCAGGAAGCCGTTCCCAGGCATCTGCCTTGGGTGGCCTCTGGACTGAGGCGAGGAGCTTTTGTTCTGCTTCTTAGACCTCCTCCTGGGGAGAGAGCTGGGGATGCTGAGGCATGAGAGATGCTCCTCCTCTCCCTTGGAAAGAAGGCCTGGTGGAAGGATGATACTCCTAAACAAAGAGCCCTGAAAAGGTAATTACACTGTTGCCACCCAGTTGGGAAGGAGACTAGGGCGGTGATTTCATTTCCAAACCGTGCTGGGCGGGGGTAATTGCACTGTGTTGCTCTTATCAGTCTAGGGAAGGCAGGCCTCTGGTCTCCATCTTCTCTTGTTTTCCAGATAGGAACAGAGTATCGCTCAATTAACAGTCAAGGCCCCAGCTCACAGAGCAGCCAGTGGAGCCAAGGAGACGAACCTGCCAGTCACTTTCCTTCCACTGACGTTTTCCAGACTAAAAGACCCTAAATGTTTCAGGGGAGCCTATTAGAGGAATTTTATTTTACTGGAGGTGGAATGAACCTCCTTCTCAGTACTGCTTGGTATTGGGTGCAGCTTGGACAATTGGCAACAGATGGTACCAAGCCTGAGGTTTGCTGGAAGCTCATCTCCATGAGGGAGAAGGTTCTGGACTCCCATTTTCTTCTCCAGTTCAGCCTTTTCACATAGGTGCTTATAAATGTTGAGTTTTTGGGCAGGCAGAATGATGGTGTGGAAAGTCTAACAGGAGAGTCCACAGTTTCCCAGTTTTGCCCAGGGAAAGGCCTTCATTCACCTCTTAGGGTTTTGGTTTCCTCCTCTGTAAAATGAGGATCGATCTTTTAACCATGCAAAATAACTTCTGTTTTATGTGGCCATCACAGTGGCATCTTTTAGGATAATGAGAATGCCTTTGGTTGGATGACAGCAATGCTCTCTAGAGCCAGCCAGAAGCAGAACTATTTATAGGTTTGGTTTGTGTACCACAAGGTCCCAGTCAACGGACTTCTAAGTACTGAGATTGAACTGGAGCAGTTTGCCAAGCTGCCTGTAGTCGATTTGAGGGGATCCCTGGGGGTGATGCAGGTCAGGTGATAAAGTGTAAGGAGGTGGCAGGAATTTTACCCTCATTGGATTGCCTTTCAAATATCCCTTTCCTGTCTCCCTCATTTCCCCAGCAGGCAGCTTGGTGGTGCAGTGGATAGAGCACCAGTGCAGGAGTCAGGAGGACCTGAATTCAAATGTCACCTCAGACACTTGACACTCACTAGCTTGTGTGACCTTGGGCAAGTCACTAAACCCCAACTGCCTCATCCTGGGTCATCTCCAGTCATCCTGATGAATATTTGGTCACTGGATTCAGATGGCTCTGGAGGAGAAGTGAGGCTGGTGACCTGCACAGCCCTCCCTCACTCAAAACAAAGTCAAGTGCAAGTCATGTCATTATTTCTCTGATGGCATGGCCTTTGGCAACGAAGGATGAAAACACACACACACACACACACACACGCACACGCACGCACGCACGCGCGCGCACACATACACTTCTCCAGCACTTGACTCTGTTTTCCAAACGCACACGCACACACACACATTCCTCTAGCACCTGACTCTTTGTTTTCCAAATACAGGAAAATGTGTGCCACATTGGAGCTGCCAGTTAACCTAGGCCATCCTGGATTGCCTCAAACACTTAGATTAACTCAAGGAAAAGGTTTCCTGAAACCTTTGATCTTTGATCCTCATTGTCTTTGGTTAATGATTCCAAGCTGTGTCCTTTTTCTTTTGTTCCTTTTCTGAGGTTTAGCCCAACTTCTTGTGCTGGAGGGTATAAAACTCCATAGCAGAGCTCTGTGGGTGGTGGGGGCCCCTTAGGGCCCACGTGTTTCTGTGGAGGAGTGAGATTGACAGATTCAGCTGCGTAAGCACTTACTAAATTGGCTTACGTGAACCTGTACCCATGGCATTCCTTATATTCCATAGCTCTCCTGGCATAACCAATACTGAGAAAAAGTCCCTGTGTGCCACTGGTCAGTTATTGTGACAGAATGTATATGTAATTAAGGCTTGAACCCAAATATGTGATTGTTGACAGATTTGCTTCAGATGATTTTGCAAATTATAATAAGAGTGATCGCTAGCATTTATATAGCGCTTCCTGTGTGCCAAGACTGTGCTAAGCATTTTACAATTGTTATCTCATTTGATCCTCACCTTGACCCTAGGAGCTGGGTGCTGTTATTATCCTGATAATGAGGAACCTGAGCAGACTGAGATTAAATGACTTGGCCAGGGTGTTTGAGACCAGATTTGAATTCAGGGCTTCTTGGCTCTGAGGTGCTGCTCCAGCCACTGCATTGTCATGCATGCATCTTTAAAAGTGTGGGTTTGGTCATTTGGACATGTACAGTATCCATTAATTCTCACCCATCTTCCTATTTTAGGGCTTAGGAGGACAAAATCCGACATTAAGATAAGAATCTGCTGTATTGGCACAGCATTCTCAGAAACCAGCTTTGAGATGTGGTGCCAGTAAGTTCTGAAATTAGCATCTAGCAGTTGTGTAGCTAGGAGCTATCTGAACATGTATGTTGTTCACAAAAGTGGTTTTGCATCAACCTTAGAATGTAGGGACTGTTCCCAAGAAGACTGAGAATAGTCAGAGCTGGGGCCAGGTCCTTGGAGTCCATGATTCAGAAGCAAAATGGGCACTGTGGTCTGATCTTAGAGCTACCAGAATCTGGAAATAACATGGAGAGAAATTTAGGGTGAGAAAAATCCTTTAAGGTCACAACCTCTTCCTTAAAGTATGTGAGAAAAGGAGATAAGGGAAAAGAATAGGTAACTTTGAATCTGCTCTGAAGGGGATATTCCAGGATTTAGAGCACTTGGAGCTGCTCGAAGATCCTGCTAAAAGGAGACGCCTGACTTCACACACTCTCCTGATGCTTTCTTAAGAGGTTGGAATTTGGGTTTGTGAGGAAGGACATTCCTTGAGCCTTCCCTCCAGTCTTCACTTCACCATTGTATCTCCCAAAATATGAACTTCTTTGGTTTTCTTGTGCCACACCAAGTAAAGCCAACGCAGGCCCCCATGCCAAGTGGAGCAGTGAATGGGTGCCACGTTGGAGGCAGGGAGGCCTGACATCCAACTCAGCCTCAAGCATGTAGTAGCTACCTGACTCTGAGCAAGTCGCCTTACGCTTTTTGCTTCAGTGTGTGTCGTCTTCATTTATAAAATGAGCTGGAGAAGGAAATGCAAATCACTCCAAGATCTTTGCCAAGAAAACCCCTCCAAGGGGGTCACAAAGAGTCAGGCGTGATTGAAAACAACTGAACAACAGGAGCCACGAAGTATCTCTCGGTTTGTATCTTCAGAGCCAGGGCTGAAGTGGAGAGACTGGGGAATAGTGATCAATGTTCTGTTTCTTGTAAGGCAAACTAATTAGAAGTGGAAATAATCACACAAAACTGAAATATGTGCCTGAGATGTAAAGCATCTAGCTTCTAAGAGACTTCCTGCCTCTTCTCCCCCAGGCCCCTGTGTCTGGGGTAGGAATGGTTCAGAATAACCCTCAAGAGAACTCTTAGCTGTTCTCAGGCAAGGAATTCTAGGTAGAAGTCATGGCAGAGGCAGAACTTGAAGGTCTGCGCCTAAGAGATGAACTGGCTTTCCCTCTTTTGTTCCCCTGGTGTTAATAAGTTATGGGCATGTGTCTGTGCCTCCTGAGATAGAATTTGCTTAATGCAGTCACCAAGCTTCTTGGTTTAGAAGAGAATGGATGGGCCCATCTCTTCTTTTGCCTTTGCTTCTGCCATCATCGCCTGGGAGAATGACTTCATTGGGAAAAGTTGGTTCCGATTGGGAAGGTTTGAGCTGCTGAGGCAGAAGCATTCATTTGAAGGAGTCCCTGCCTTCCTAATGCTGCCAGTGAAGGCCTTTGTGAAGTGGGTACAGCCTAAGCCTGCTCTGACTCCTTCCCCATCAGGTGCCACCCTGTGACTGAACTGGCACTAAGGAGAACAGAGGGTCCTTGGGAAAGAACAGGATTTCTTTAAAAAAGGGAGTGAGAAGTTTATGTCCATTCTCATTATATTTGAAGACCATTTTTCAGAGATTGTCCTGTGGAAGAGCTTTGTCCCACTTGCCCCAGTGGGCAGAATAGGAGCAGTGGGAGAAGGTGCAAAGAGGCCAATTGAAGCCCAGAGTTAAGGCAGGCTTGCTGACAATGCCAGCTGTCCCTGTCAGGGGCAGGGAGCTCCCTGTTCCTCTTCCATGGGGGGCTGGGAGTGGGGGGATTGTTTCATGCCTAAGTAGAAGCTAAACAACCACTTGTCAGGCCCGTTGCATCATTTGTGCATGAATCATTGCATTGTTTGTATGGGCTTTAAACCAGATAGGTGCTAGGTGAGGGCCCTTCCAACTCCAAGTTCTTTGGTCCTGTTCTATCAGCAGCTAAGAAAAGCAGAGTCATCATTGGTTAAAGTTTGACCAACTCCTTGGAATGAAGGGAGAAAAGAGGGGTGTTCAGACCTAAGATCCACACCTCCAGTATGATTAATTCTGTTTAAAACAGAAAGGGAACTGATGGCCCTGTCAGACAATGCCCTGGTCAGACCTCATGCAGCATCATAGGCAATTTGGGTCATTTGGGGAAGGATATTGACAAACTCTGGAGATTTCTAAGAAAGACAGTCAGCCCAAATGGTGAGGGGCCTCAAGGTCATGTTGTATGAGGAGCAGTGGAAGGAATGGGAGGTACAGGGTTTGACTGGAGAAGAAAAGGAAACATGAGAACTGTCTTCCAGTGCTGGAAGAGCTTGTCAAGTGGAAGAGGGATTGACTTGTTCTGCATGACCTCAGAGGCAGAACCAGGAACAGGGGCAAGAGAGGCTGCAGAAAAGTAGATTTAGGCTTACTCTAAGCAAAAACTTCTGACATTTTAAAGCTACCCAAAGGTGAAATGGATTGCTTTGGGGGCTGAGCTTTCCTATTGATTATGTGGTCGAGATGATTCCATTTTGGTACGAGTTGGACAATATGACTGTAAGAGATCCTGGCCAACTTGGGTTCTTATTCTGGAATGGAGAATGTAACACTGCGGGCTACAAGTATAGCAGCTATGTACTTAGTGTAATTGCACAGAATCTTAGAGGCTGAAGGGGTAGAAGATTGGATTGTAGAACTCTGCGATGGTCACAGGCATTGATAAGTTCTAGTTACCCACCTGCCAGTGTCCTTCCTTCTTTCTTTCTCTGTCTTATTTTACTGGACTGTCTGCAGCGTCTCCGAGAGTGCAGGACTTTAATTTCTTGGTCAAGTCTATTTAGAATCTTTTGAAATACGAAGAACTAATTCAAGTGGGATTAAGGTCAGAACTGTCCAGAGAAGAAATGCAGTCCCTAGTCCTTGAAGCTGTTGAACTGCACTTTTCTTAGGCTTCCTCTACCCCTAGCTTTAATGTTTTTTAGTACTGTATATTGGGAACTGCCAAGGGAAAGCAACATGACTGCTTGGGAGAAGTGGAAAAGTTTAGCTCACCTCTGCACTGTTTATGGAGTCCCCTCTAATACCTACTTGTATCCTCTTCTCAAATCTGTCTCTCCTGCCCTAGTCTCTCTACTGACCTCCAGTCTTAGATTTCCAACTGCCTTTCTGACACCTTGAACTTGACTAGGGGCCATCTGAAACTCAGCATGTTCAAGATCTAATTAATTATCATCTCTTCCTTGCCTGACTCTCCCCGCCTCTTGCTGTCCCCGCTCTTCACCCAGTCCTGCTCCCTCCCAGCCTTCCTTGTTATTGTCAAGTGCAACACCATCTTTGTAGTCTCCCAGGTTCTTAGCGTAGGTATTATCCTCAGCCTGGTGCTAACTCTTCTTGCCCTGCCCCACATCCAGTCTGTTGCCAAAGTCTGGCAATGACATCTCTCAGATATGCCCCCTCCTATTTGATCTCCCTTACTTCAGGGCATTCCTCAGCCCAATCCATCTTCCATAGAATTACCAAAATGATTTTTATTAATTGTAGGTATGATTGTATCTCCCCCCTACTCAAGGATTTTTCATGGTTTATTTTTATTTTTTAAATTCAGTTTTATTTATCAGTTCCAGATTCTTTCCCTGTCCTTGCCTCCCTCCACTCATTGAGATGGCAAGAAACACAAAACCCATTACAACTAGGAAGTCATGCAAAACAGATTTCACATTAGCCATGTTGTGGGGCAGGGAGATAAGAAAAAGTATGAAAGAGGAAAACATGCTGGAATCTGCACTCAGAATTCAGCAGTTCTCTGTGTAGAGGTGGAGAGCAGTTTTAATTATGAGTCCTTTGGAACTATGTGGGTGTTGATCAAAATTACGAAGTCTTTCACAGTTGATTGTCATTATAATATTGTCATTACTATATAAATTGTTGTGGTGCTGCTTATTTTGCTTTGCATCCATTTATGGAAGTCTTCCTAAGTTTTTCTGAAACCATCCCCTTCATCATTTCCTGTAGCATGATAGTGTTCTATCACATATTCATATTCAGTTGATAGACATTCCCCCAATTTCTAGTTCTTTTCTACCACAGAAAGAGTGGCTACAAATATTTTTGTATATGTGGGTGCTTTCCTTTTTCTTTAATCTCTTTGGGGTATAGATCTAGTAGTGATATTCCTGATCAGTTTTCTAGCCTTTTGGGCATAGTTCCAAATTGCTCTCCAGAATGGTTGGGCTAGTTCATAGCTCTCCCAACAGTGCATTAGTGTCCCTGTTTTTCCACATCCCTCCAGGATTTATTGCCCTTTTCTGTAATTTTAGCCAGTCTGATGAATGGGAGACAGTACCTCAGAGCTGTTATAATTTCCATTTCTTTAATTGTTAATGGTTTAGAACATTTTTGTATGACTGTGGATAGCTTTATTTTTTTCCTATGAAAATAAGGAGTGGATAATATTGGTATAAATTTGAATAAATATATCCCTATATTTTTGAGAAATGAAACCTTTATCAGAGAAACTTGCAGCAAAGATTTTTTTCCTATTTTCGGTTTTTTTCTTTTTTTTTCCTTTTTAATTTTAGCAGCATTAGTTTTGCTTGTGGAAAAAAAGCTAATTTTATGTGATCAAAATTATTCACTTTATGTCTCCTGAACTATTTCTTGTTTGTTCTATGTTCTTTTGTTTGATCATGAATTCTCCCCTCCTGGAAAATTAATTCAGCACCTATTATATACCAGTCTCCACCCTGTCTAGCCTGTCTCTTGCCTTGGGATGGAGGAGGCTTCCTCCTCTTGTCCCTTTCTTCCTTCAAAATACAATTCAGGTATCCACTTTTTTATAAAACTTTTTCTCACTGTCTCTTGTCCCAACTGCTACTACCATCTGTCCCTGTTGCCTTGAATTTAACTACTTTGTATTTACCTTTTGTAGATTGATTGAATAAACCATCAGAATTCCACATCTCTTAGGCAGCTTAGTCATGTAAAGACCTTGAATTCTCTCTTTCTCTGCCTTCCACCACATCACAGTTTTCTCTATCTTTCCTAGTGTCTGTTCTACTGAAGTTAAGGTCTATCTCTAGAATCTCTTTTCTGTAGATGCCTGAAGGTGAAACATTTGGATTGAGTCCTCATGGATAGAGGATGTAGAGAATTGTCAACCTAGTATAATTTCTCCTGCCTCCAGTATGTCCTTCTGTGTTAGTCATAGGAAAAGCTCCAGGTTGGGCTTTATACCCTTGACTTAGTAATTTTTAGGACCTCCATAGAACAAAATTTTGGATAGGTCCTCCCTCTTTCTAGTTGAAAAAGGTCTCAGCAGAATCATTTCAAACCTACTTGTACCCTAAGCACTACTCTCAGAAAGAGTCAGTTCAGTTAGACAAACACAAGTTGTTGCTGTGTGTTTTGCTAGGTGAGAGGTGAGAATGTAGGATTTGCCTTGGTCATGGCCCCAGGTCTCAAGGAGCTCACAGTTTTACCCTGTAGAGTCTGGCTAGACCAGTACCCTTGCCTCATCTGCAGCCCTCCATCAGTCAGTAAATCAGTGAATTTAGGGGGTAGCTTTGGGTGAAAAGGAGTGGCTTTTTAGCTCTCAGCTCCATTTGATGTGATTTCTTCATGTCAGTTTCTCCTGCAGATATTGTGAAAATAATAAACTTTGTTGGCACAGGGATATAACCTGGAAAACACATGCACACACGCATGCACTCTTTCCCTCAGTCTCTCTAAACCACTTCTCAAACTGCTGCTTGACTTTCTGTATTTTAAATATAGAGGCTCTCTTTGCTGCTGCTTCAGCAAGATTTTCTGGAGGGAGCAGGTCCAGGATTGCTTCTTTGGGCACCATTCTGTCAGCCTTGCCTTCTTCAGACAAAGTCAGTGACTTTGTTCCAGAATGAGCCAACTCTCATTCTTTTTTATCTCCTCGGACACTCCACTGGGCATTGTATCGCTTAATGAGCACTGAGAACCTTTGAAGTTTAATTCTACAAATACCATTTGTCAGTTCTACATTTTCTCCTCAATGTTACATTAAAATATATTGACTAAACTCATGGTGGGGTGGGGGCATGCTTTTTAGGGAACAAGCTTTTCTAAAGTCAGACTGATTTCTATTTTTATGCTCTCACATTCAGAACCAAACTAGAAGTTGTGTGACCTGGGCTCTCATTTTGACTTTTCTACTTATTCACTGTTACCTTGGCAAAGGCACTTAACCTGATAAAATCTATCTTCATCAGTGAGAATCTCTTGCTACACCTACCTTTCAGGGATTAATTAAGGGCAAAAAAATCTGCAGAGTACCCTGATCTCTGGGAAGAAAGGCATTCTTTGGAGCATGTTTTCTGCTCTTCTGGAAAGCATAATATACCTTCAGCTGTTTAACAGCAATTGAACTGCCTGCAGAGATTATCCCAGGGCCTGCCTGACTTGAGGTATCCAAGAGACAAAGTACTTGAATAGGAAGAAGCAGTCAGAGGACTCCTTTGTCTTTGATTCCAGGGAGCTGCTTGGGGAACTCCTACAGGTACTTTTGGGGAGGTGCTGATGAGTTGTAAAATAGTCCCCAGCTGCTCCAGCTCTCAGGACAGGGCCTTAGGCCAGCTAAGCTATGCCTCATCTTCTCACTCTCTTCTCCCACTCTATCTCTCCTCAAAAATCTCCCTGTTTCTGTTGAAGGTCCTCCATCTCTTCAGTCACTTCACTGGTTACTTTCGTGTACCAGGCAGTTGCTAAGTCTGGTGGGTTCTCTGTGCCTAGCATGTTTTGTCTCCATTCCCTTCTACTCTCACCCAGGGCTGCCACCCTAACTTGGACTCTCCTCCCTGCCAGCCTGTAATATGCAGTAGTCCCTTATGTCTGCCTCCAGTCTCTCCCGTCTACAATTCGTCTTCCATCCAAAAAATATTTATAGCCACTCTTTCTGTGGTAGCAAAGAATTGGAAATTGAGGGGATATCTATCAGCTGAGGAATGGCTATATAAAGGTGATGGAACACTATTGTGCTGTAGGAAGTGGTGAAGGGGATGGTTTTAGAAAAACCTGGGAAGACTCTTGAGAATGGACGCACCACATCAATGCAGTGTACTGATCGCTCTTTCTCAAGCACAGGCCTGACTATCATTCTGCTGCTCACGAAGCTGTAGGGGCTCACTGGTGACTTTAGGGTATAAGACAGATGACTTGATTGGGCAGTGAAAAGCTCGCCAAGTGGCTTCCCCCATCCCGGGCTGGTGACATGGTCCTCCCCTTCACACAGCCTGTACTCTGGCTGAACTGGCCTTCCTGAGATGTCCACCTTCGTACCTTTGCACAGGGTGTCTGTCTGTGCCTGGCCTGATCTTATTCCTCATGTCCAACTCAATTCCAACCCTAGCTCAGGTGCACTTCCTTCAGAAGGCCGTTAGTAATTTCCTTCAGTTAGTGCCTCTATCTCTATTTTATATATTCTCCTAATTACTTGTATGTAAATGCATTGCTTCCTCTTTGTATAATGTGTGCTTCTTGAGGGCAGAGGTTATCTCACTTTTGTGTTTGTATCTCCTGTGCCTGGCACATCGGCACATTGTTGACTGATGACAGAAGAAATAAAATTATCTGGAGGTTTTTCTAGCATCCTTGATGTAGAACTAGAAGGACCTTAGAACTCATTGAGTCCAACCTCCTTATTTTACAGACAAGGAAACTGAGGACTAGAGAGGTTAAGAAATATGTTCAGGGTTGCATTGCTAATAAATATTTGAGGTGGGATTTGAACCCAGGTCCTCCTGATTTTTGTAGTGTTTGGGATCTATTCTCTTCATCTGGCAGTTCTGCTTTCTTGTGGTGCGAGTGATGTTTTTAGATGTCATATTTGCCGAGACTCGAAGGCAGGGGCCATCCATGTCTTATACTTCTGTATGTCCTCCATGGCACTGCAAACATGACTTTGTATCTTCTGGGCACTCACTCTGTGAACTTTGGGTTGATATTCAGGACTCACTGAATAGTTGACTCTCTCCATCAACAACTGGAAAAAGCTGTCCAAGATGAAATAACTACTGGGATAGACTCGGTAACCCACAGGGTCTCTTCCCAATGTAACTTTCTCCATGTTATCTCTAGACTGGATCACTCTGGATTAGAGTTCAGAACAGTGGGCTCCAGCTCAGATCGCATCTCTCTTTTTTGCTTATAGCAGCACTCATCTGTCTGTACTCCTGGACTACTCTGCATCTTGCCTGTCACACAAAGGACCATCTAACCTATTGTGTTAGGGTGAGGGAAAGTAAGAAACAGTAGAAGAAAAGCTTTGAGATTCGCTGTCTGTGTCATCCTGAACGAAGGTGAAACCCAAGGCTGTATCTCTCTTCTTATTAGTTCAGGTGCTTGAGTGTTTTAGAGGTCATATTAAATACCTCACACTTGGTCTTCCTGACTTTGCAGATGCAGAAAGAAATCTTTGCTCTGTGTGTGCCTTTTGTGTTGTGCTACACAGAGCACATGTGTATTGATCCGTTCTGTGTCCATTCCTGCCCCCAGTATCCCTTTCTTTCTTAGCTCCATAATATGACGTAGGGAAAACATGATGGGATTAAGAGTCAGGGGGACTTGGCTCAGCTCCAACCCCTGTCCCTGACTTGGTTGCCCTTAGTCAAGTCTGCCGCCTGGAACTCAGTATCCTCATCTGTAAAACTGCAAGGGGCTGGATTCGGATTCTAGAGTCTCTCCCAACTCTAGCGATTAGTGGTGAATTTATCCCATTTATTCCCTTTGTTCCAATTCCGTCTTCTGCATGTATCATCTCCCCTGTTAGAAAATGAGCTTCTTGAGAGCAGGGACTGTTCTGCTTGTCCATCGTACTTAACACAGTATTTTGCACATTGTAGGCACTTAAATGCTTCATTCCTTTGCTCAGCCAGCCTCCCCTTTCTCCAGCTCTTCGACAAACACACAGAGAAAATAAATAACCAGTAAACAAGCCCAGAAGCTTCCTCCACCATTTTCTTTCTTTCGCTTTAGCCGACTGTTCTCTGGGATAGCATCAGACAGCAGCCTTCTCTCCTACCAAGTTAAGGGACCCACGTCAGTGTCTGACACATCTTAGCACTAGGACTTGTCCCTTTGATTGTCATATTAAGTATTCAGCCACCCAGGTCTGAGTGCTCTACACTTGATAGGTTAAAAACCAATCAAATGTAGTCTCTCTTCCTAGGGACTTTTTAGTAAAAGTGTTTTCCCTAGAGGGGAATTTTCCTCACTAGCTATTTCTAAGCCTGTTTTTCTGTTCTTGAGGCCTTGCTGGAGCCCTGATGTCTTCTCCTGGGCCTCCCGATAATGTCTTGAATGCTTGGAAGTGCTTGTGTACTATTGATCTCCAGCTGCATTTTTGCTCTGTCACCTGCTCTTCTCTCATTGGAATCTGTTCTACTGCTTGATTGGGTTCGTTGTTTGCAAGCCCTTCATTAACTGTCAGCCCCCGTGTTTATTGGTTGAACACAAACTAAAATCTAAGACTGCGTAGCATTTCTTAGAGTGGAAGTCCCCTCTCCTTTTCTGATTTTTCAGAGCATAAAATGACTGCGCTCATTGTACTGGCCTCCAGGCAAGAGTCACATACAAGGGCAAGGCCTTCTAGCATAGAATTTTCCAAGGCCATTCAGGGGAGCTATTGGGGATCTCTCTGATGGGAAGACTTTACAGCTCTATTTGTTTGAGATAGATTTAAAAAGAGGAGTAGTTTAGTGAAGATTGTTACCTTTTGATTTACTTACTTCTAGAACCTTACTGATAGTGCTGACCTCTGCACAAAGTGACCTTTTTCAGGAGCTGTTTTAAAGTGTAATGTAGAATTGTGTTGAGTAGACACTCAGAATTTGGGTGCTTTGACAGTCACTTCACCAATATATATTGGGCTCCTCCTGTGTATTAAGGACTGTGTTTGATGCTAGGAGAGATAAAAAGTTTAAATAAGACATAGCTCCTCCCCTTATGGAGCTCATAGTCTATTAAGAAGACACAAATATACAAAGCTGTCATATGAAAAATTACACGGTAAGTACCTTAGATGTAAAACCAGAATGCTGTGGAGGGTCTGAGGGGGCAGGTCTTTCTAGGCCAGGAGAGGCCAGACGTGGTGTCATAGAGGAGGCTCTCAAGAGGCTTTTAAAGATTGGGTAGGAATTCAACAGTCAGAGTAGATGTGTGGACATCAGAGTGTATGATGTATTCAGAGACTAGATAGTCATCCAGTTTTACAAGAATGGAGAGTATAAGGAGGAGAAAATATGAGATAAATCCATAAAGGTACAGTGGGGCCAGATTGTGGAGGACCCTTCCAGGCAAGAGAGTTTCAGCTGGTCTGACCATGACAGGTATCACTACCTTCCAGATGACTTTTAAGAATTGTAAAAGTTTCTTCTTCATGGTTGAAGGGGAACTTTCTCAACACTACGGAGATACTTTGGTTGAGTGAGTACAGGAAATGGGACCCTGACATAGTGCTACCTGCAAGCATTTTGTATTTTTCTCCCAAAAAGAGAGAACTTTCATCTCTCTGTGGTGTTTGCCCTGGAAGTAGGAATACCTGCCTTCTGACTGGCTGGCTTGTATGAGCCCACTTAAGCAAAACAGCACCAGGTCCTGTCTTTTCTGTGCAGTACACACAAACAATTCAGACAGAAGGGGAAAGGATGAAATAGATCTTAACCTCCTTCTCCTTTCCTTTCTGAAAACCCTCTTTCTGCCAGCCACACGTTTGCCACAGGCTTTCTCAGAGATTCATCTGACCTAACATGAACAATAGGCCCTTCTTGAAGGTAAGACATCCGTGAAACATCAAGGCAATGTGCATGAAACAAGCTGCAGGCCAAGCATCTGCCTGACTCTTGTTTCTAGTGTGAAGCCAGGAAGATGGTGGCTAGGAGACTCCTGCATCTGTGGGCTGGGTCTATATTACCTGGCTCTGCCAAGTCTGCTGCTTCCTTTCTCCAGATTTGGCAGGGCTAACTGAATTAACCCAAAGTTGAAATGAGTGACTCTTTAGCCAGCCAAGGAGGTTGGCTGTCTTTATGTTAACTCTCAAGTGACCTGAACATTATTTCTGCTGAGTTTCACAAGTTCAGAATGAGTCTATGCCTCAGGGAGTTCAATTTTCATCGACAGCTGAGTGTCACCCTCACACCACAACAGATTGGACAAGACTGAAGCATCATGGGAGGACAGTGTGGTGCATCAATAAGACCTCTGCATGTGGATTCAAAGGATCTGAGTTTGAATCCCAGTTTTTTCATGTTAATCAACTTTAATTTCTGTGAGCTTCAGTTTTCCTCATTCATAAAATGAAAACATTGCACTAAATCAACCCTGAGGGCCTGTCCAGCTCTAAATCTGTGAGCTTCTAAATATTTAAAGGAGCAAATCTCCAAAATCATGTCAAAGACTTTTTCCTAAAGTGTTTCATTCTTCCTTTGGCCATATAGAGGGTGTCTAGTGGTTGTCATTTAAATCCCACACCAAGGTTTGGTGTAGACTAGTTTCACTTGATTGTTTAGAGATATTTAACCTCACTGGGCTCTTTACTTTATATGTATGGTGGGGGGACATTGAAACATCCCTCTTTTCATGAAAAACAAGTATGTCTAATTTTAATGCTTAAAAAATTTAGCTTAGATGTGCAAGAAGCAACGTTATCTAATGGAACGAGAAATTACATTCCTGCATATTCCCTTAAGTCATTTTTGTGGATGCGTATTGAATACTTACTCGTATATCTAATGCTATTCTGGGTTCTAAGGGCAAAAGAATGGGATGGATGGACCTCTGATCCCCAGGTACCTTGTGATCAAGGAAAAGAGACCAAGCAAGAGATGGTGAAAACACATGGGTACATGTATTCCCATGTGCAAATCTTTGCACTCCTCATGTACGTTGGAGCATTTATGAGTAGGTATCTCTGTGCTCACACACAAAGCTAAGGAATTTACTGTGGCAGTGAAGAGGGCTGCTTTCTCTTCAGTCTGGGATTATTCTTCAGGAATGGAAAGGTCAAGAACAGTCTCTCTTCAGCTTCTTGAGACATCCCTTCACAATTCTTGGCTATGTGGCTCATCAGTTGTGCTTTTAACTGTGCCTAGCATTAATGTCTGAACTGTGAGTGTTTAAATTAGAAACTATTTCTAATCATTTCTTACTCAGCCTCTCTTCTTGTGAAGAGCGCTCTGCCCCCAGATCTCTAAAACGTAGCCCTAGTTTTTGTGTCAGTTTTAGGACCTGGCCTGCATGCGAATGGAGTAGAGCTGCTCACCAGCCCAGACCAGGGCTCTCCTGTGAACCCCACGTCCCTCAGTATGCCTGCCTCCCTCATGTGAGCAACTCTGTCCTAAATAAAAAGTGTCATTTTCTTAGCAAAGGGAGTTTATTTGAAGGTGGGGAGTAGCCTGGGTGGTAGCATCAGGTTGTGTTGATCAGATAGAGTGCAAAATCATCTTAGAGAGATTCCCAGACTTCGTTTTCAAGGATACCCCAGGCAAGGTTTAGATGGGACTTTTGTTCATTTATCTGCCACAAGGAAATAGTTATGCTTCAGAAGACACTAGTCGGCCTTGCTCAAATACTGGCTTTGTTGTCATCAGCCACCAATCTTAGCTGCAATTTTAGGAAGCGAGGGAAGGTCTACAACCTGATGGACTTTTCCTTGATTTCCAGTGGAATGTGGATTTGGTATTGGCAGCTCTAGAGTGTGCTGCATTAGCTTAGGATAACCTGCCTCACTGTCTGCAACCTTGCCCACTCTCCAACTCTCCTGTTAGTGAGGAAGGAGCCCTACGTTCAGAGTCAGTGAGCTTGGCTTGGAGTCCTGGCTTTGTTATTTACTACCTGCATTAACTTAGACTATTCACTTCCCTCTCTGGGCTTCGGTTTCCCCATCTGTGTGATGTCTAATAATGTCTAAAGGCTCTTCCAGCTCTTATTCTCTCCCCTTAGACCCCATGAGGATCTTTTCTCTTGATACTCAGAGATCAGTCCTGGTACCCTAGAAGAGGTCTCCGTGTAGCTGCCACAGCAGACAGAGGTGGGAGGCTTGTCTGTCACCTTGCCCCTGCCTTCCTGGGGGAGTAGAACAGAAGCTGGAACTGGACCTACATTCATCCCCTCTTGGCTCCTTGTTCTCTGTATAATGAGGGTCCCTTCCTTTCTCTGGCTCTCATTTTACTACCTGGGAAATGAAGGGATTGGACTAGATGCTTCTGGAGCTGGCATCTTATGTAGGGCTTGTGCAGATGGAGCAGGACTTGGATGTTCTTGCCTACTTGTCTGCCTCAGGGTCAGTGCTGACCTTTTATTTCTTGTTTTTAGGCCCAACTTCTGGCTTCTCCATGTAGCTCCGTATCCTAAAATGTGCAGGTGTTGATCTGACTGGCACCCCCTCTCCCTTTCCATGCTGGGCCCCCTAAGGAGAATGTAGGCTCATAGAGCAGTAATTCACGTGTAGGTGGCCTGTAAGAAAAGTTTTTAACAAAAGAGTTGGTTAAGAAGCTGATTTATTTTCTTGCTTAACTCTCCTGTCATGTGCTGAGTGGGGGCGGAAGAGGAGGGGAGGGTGGGGAATAGTGCTGCTGAAAGCATTTATCTTCTTTTCTGCCATCTCCCAGTGTTTATTACCTTGTGATCGACAGACGAGGAAAGCTGCCAGTCAAACCCACGTTCAGCACATTTCCATTTCCCCTCCTTGCAGATTTTAGAGTTTTAAAATCTGCATCCTCATTATAGCAGTGAAGGTTGATTCCCTTCTGTTAGTGACAAACCCAAGACCCTCTGGTCTTGCTCTGCCTTGCTCACTCAGGTTTCCTCCAAACAACCAGACCTCCAGAAATCACAGCAATTTATGTCATGTGTCTGGTGAAAGCTATTAAGTGTTTACATCTCTCTTTGCTCTCTCTCCTCATATCTGCAGAGAGCTGTCCCTCTGTCCTCCACTCCAGACCCATCAGAAGGAGGCATATCCGCTTTCCTGGACTCTTACCTGGGCTCACCTGTGAGCCCATCTGGCCAAGTCATAGTATTCTCCTCCCAGAAGTGCTGGGATCCAAATATAGCAAAGGCAGGTTAGGGGGAGGTGGGAGTTAAAGTCATTCTGAATGCTCATCCACCTTCGTGTCTTTTGTCAGATGAAAGCCTTGCCCAGGAGGAATGTCTCCCTTTCCTCCCACCTCAGTTTCCCCTAAAAAAAAAACAAACCTCCCAGTTTTGGAGCCCACCTTCTTCCCAGTAAGCTTTTGAGTAATATGCATTATGTTGGGCTTATTTGTTTTTGTCTTAAACAATTTTGTAAGTGGAAGGAATGTAATGATATTCATTTATTTGTAGCTGAATGTTCTTTCATAATTGCGTTTCCCAGTTACGTCATTAGTATCAGAGGAGATAATTTGACTTAGTAAAATGTGTGCATTGAAGGAGCTTGGATAGACCGGATGGGCACATGAGGTCAATTTCCCCAAAGCTGATGGGCTTTTGGATACTTGAACCCAGACAGCTGCCAGTGATTGTCAACAGCATGGAGCTGTTAGGGCTTTTTGATGCTCAGATCCCTGCTCGGAAGTATAGAGATCATCTAGCTTAACCTCTCATTTTAAGGAAGAACTGAGGCCCCAGTATGATTTGCCCAAAGTCCCACAGGGCTAGGCAGGTAACGTAGGTGGTAGGCAGGGCAGGTGGGTAACATATTTATAGATAGGTTACATGTAGGTAGAACATTTATGAACTACTTATTTTGTGCCCAAAACTGTGCTAAGTGTTGGGGATACAGGCACAAGACAGGTCCTGCCTTTAAAGAGCTTCCAGTCTGATAGAGGAAAACAGCACAGAAAGAGATGAGTTGGGGACCTGGAGAGCTCACCCCTCAGTCACAGTGCTGACATTGCATTCAAGTCTTCCAGTCCAGGGTTCTTTCTGCTAGACCTTGTTGCCACATTTCATGATGGTTTCAGGTTATTTGACTTCTGTTTTTATCCACCTATGCATAAGGGTCATATCCATGTCAAAGGCCTCTGTCCTTTTAGTAAAGAGACCAAGATGACTGAACTCATCCTTTACCCATGTATATGAATGGCTGCCCAAATGTACACATACCTCTTTTGAATCTCGCCCATGAGACTCCTCCCAGTGTCCCTAGCAGCTGGACAGGCATCTTGGGGTCTAAGGCTTGTCCAAAGCCCTCATTTTTCTGGTGAGGAAGCCAAATTCCAGCAAGATCATTTGTCTATGCTTACGTAGGTGCCAATCAGCCTGGCCGTCTGCTCCCAGACTCACTGTTCTTCCAAGTACTTCACCCTCTTCTGCGCCAGTGAATTCTGACCAGTATTGCTCTTAGGCCACCTGCTAACACTAACCCAATAGGACCAAGCTTAGTTCGCCTCCCTTTGGGCTATTATTAGGGTACTGGGCTGGCGAGTAAGTGTCGAGGCATTTAGGAACCTGGCTCTGTCCATGATGAGTGATGAGACTCAGAATGTGCCATTTTTATTGAATCCAGGACCTTTCAGAAATTCCTGGACATGCTAGCACTGATCTTGGAGCAGCTGTGGACATACTGAGGCCGCTGTACTGAATTAGAGGCATAATCTTCAGTTTCACAAATCGCAAACCTGAATCTTCCTGTCACTACATAATGTTTAGGAGTCCCTTGTTGGTGACGTGCTTAAACAGCTCAGGCCTGGTCAAACAGCTGTCTCCTGGGTAGCATCAGAACTATTCCTAGGGCTGGGGTTGTGACGTGGCCTCATGTGGGAAACTTTTGTTTTAGCCAAAACCCGTAATACCAGACAAGCCAGAGCCTCACATGAGGTTTTCTTTGCAGCAGAGCACATTTGTGTCTAATACCATTTACCTTCTGGCTTAGCCCCGGGCTAGGGGGAAGGCTCAGCTTCTGGCTCTGGGGAATGTGATTGAGGAACTTGTATCTAGAGAGAATTCCCTGTCTTTCCTTTGGCATTTTTAGTTTGAGTTCAATTTATCCTCAGCTATGAAACAGGGAAGGCCACAAGGTATAACCAAAAGTTAACTGGAATTGGAGTCAAAAGACTAGATAGAATTTGATTCTAGGCTCTGACATTATCCTTGTGACTGGGCAAGTCACTCTCAGAGCCTTGGTTTCCATCCATAAACTAAGAGTGCTCACAACATAGTCACAGGTCACAGAGTTGTGAAGAAAGCGCGCTGTAATTGTGCAGGGAGGTGTGTGTGTGTACACCTACATACACACCACTGTTGTTCTCATTCCCACTAATCTTTCTGTCTTCCTATACAAAGTCATGCTATACCTGGGGCTAGAAGGAGGTTGCATATACCTCTACGTGCTATAGCTCAGGAGAGATCAAGCAGGTCCATACATACATAAAAACATACATGCATACCTACAAACATTTGACCCTCAACAATAACCCTGGGAGGTAAATGCTTCTTTGCCCTCATTTTCCAGATGAGGAGCTCAAGACACACAGTGGTAAAGTGCCTTGCCAAGGGTCACCCAGCTAGTGAGAATCAGAGGAAGGGTTTAGACGCAGGTCTTCCTGACTCTCAGCCCAATGCTCTTACCGCTTGGCCACCTAGATAAGATGATCTGAGGGAGTCTAGGGAGATTGTGATATGACCAACAATTAAGAAAGGGAGACTCTTCAGCTTGGAGTGACAGAGGCTGAGAGAAAACCAGCAAAGGTATTCTTTACGCTTAAAGCAGTTTCTTCACAGAAACCCTGTGAAGTGGATGGGGGACATATTATCACCCCCGTTTTACAGATGAGAATACAGTCTTTGGAAAAAAGTGACTGTCATCATACTCATGAACAAGCCAGTAGCAAAGAGAGGCTTAATTGAAATCCACAAAATCATTAATGATTTGAATATATTTAAGTCTGTAAAAATGAAAACAATAGAGGAAGGATGAATAGTGGGGGGAAAACACTGAATTAGGACTCCACAGGCCTGGGTTCTCCTGAAACTTAATGTCTATGGGATCTTGGCAAAAGGCTTACCCTCCGAAGCACAATCTGCTCATTAACAAGCTGGGTAAGGTGTAGGACTGGCTACTCAACGTTGTGAGGGCCAAGGAGGAGAGTATCCATTTGAGTCCAGTGTCAGCTGGAAGGTGTGCCACACAGGTCAGGTGCCAGCTGTCACTCCTGAACAAGGAGAATTTAGGGCAGATAAGGGGAAGAAAGGCTTCCTTAATATACCAGGTTAAAAAGTTCTGTAATGGACACACATTTGCAAAAGTGCCTGCTTGGCCCGGGATACAGAGGCACCAGGTCTCTGCCCTCTGGGACCCTGCATTCCTTTGGGAGTACAGTGTGTAAATGGATAACTATCTGCCAAATATATACTACCCAACCTTAACACAAGTAGGTACAGACTCAAATAAACAGAGCAGGGAGGACATGAGCAGTTGAGGCGTCAAGAAAAGCTTCTTCATGCAGGAGATTCTGTCTTTGGAGCAGTCTGGAAGGAAACAAAGAGCTTCTGAATGGATGGAGATTGCCTTCTGAGGGCCTGCTTGTGCTGAGGCTCAATTCACAACGGACAGTGGGATTTCCCATGACACATCCCCATAGGAGCTCATCCAGGATGACTCAGTGGGCTATACGGCATATCCAGGGTTGCAGGAATCCAAGAGGATTATCTATTCTGACCCTGATAACCCTTAGTCCACACCTGGTTGAGCTCTTGGTGGTGGTTTCATAGGGTCAGAGATTCCGGGGTGGAAGGGACTCTAAAGGCCATCAAGTCCATGCCCCTCATTAAATGTGGGAGGAAACTGGGGCCTAAACATGCCTTGGGGGATAGACCTCGTCTGGAATCAGGAAGCCTTGAGTCAAATCTGGCCTCTGACCCTTAGTAAGTTGTCTGCCTCAGTTTCCTCAAGTGTAAAATATAGATGGTAAGGTTACCTATCTTGTAGGATTGTCGTGAGGATCAAATGAGAGCACATGTAAAGCATTTAGCCCAACGTCTGATACATCATAGTCACTTAATAAGTGTTTCCTTCCTTCCTTCCTTCTGGCTGTGAACACAGTGTTACTTCCACTGTACTATACTCTCTAACTGGTAATTCCCTCCACCAATGCAGGTCAGCAGTCATAGTGCAACTCAGAGAGTTGTTGAGATCACTCACAGGTTAAGTGACTTGCTCATGGTCACAACAGATGTCATAGGGGAGAGTCCAGCCCAGGGCTTCCTGACTCTCTTAACTACTACACCATCCTGCCCCGCAGACTACTTCAGGAAAATAGGTCCAGAGAAGCAGCTAGCTACTTGTAGTAAAATCTGGAGAAAATTCTGATGTATTCTCTTTGTGGCCTTTTCAGTAAAAAAATCTCCAACTGGGGAAAGACTGTTGTGACCCCGAGGCTGGGGTGGCAGGGTCAGTGTTACCAGGAAACAGCTGAGCTGCAGAATGAGCATGACTGGAAGTGCTTCTGTTGTCTGGGGATTCTCAAACTAAATTTGGTTTTTCCATCCAGGAAGAGAAGGGACCGTTTCCTTTCCTAAGACACCACTTTAAATCCATGTTAAAACAAAGTGGTACACAATCTGTCCTCATCTTATGTATGATCCTGTGAAAGGTTCTAATGGAACTGGCTGGTTGTTCTCTTTGGGCCATTCAGTCACAGCTCCAGTAGCCGTCTAACTGATTCTGCCTCTTTGCACACTGTCAAATGGAAGGCATGGGTAATGATTTTGTTTTCAACCCAATCAGTGTTCCCTCCCCAGGCTTCTGTTCCCATTCCATCTTCCCAGCAGCAGCATCGTCAAAGGCAGCTGTCATGTGTGAAGTCAGCTTCAAATGGAGCAGATTTTGCATGGCCGGGAATGCAGTTTAATCCTTCCTTTCCCTCTTCATTGCCACCTGTCCTTTTCTTTGCTCCCAAAGCTGAGTGTACTGCTGCACTTACTAAAGGCTCTTGGTTCTTAAGTCATTTCACCAAACCATTTGTGGAATAATACCCTGTATCTGCGCTCATCTGAACCCGCCTATTCTCCCTTCCCTCCTTGCCCCCCGTCCCTTGAGCTCCTCAGGTGTTTGTAGAGAATGTTTATCATTCTACTTTCCAAGCATCAAAGAAGATAAGTCTGAGAGAAGAGACCGAAAGAAAAGTGGGGTAGGGGTGCTGCAGCACAGAGTTCAAGGTGTGGCACAGTTCACCACATTTTGACGCGGTGTTGTGAGGTGTGTTTCTGAGGCTTTTAGAGCTTTCCTGGTTAAAACTTGGGAAGCTTGTCTCAGCTTGTCATTATTCTTGCCTCTTTGGTTACCGCCTCTCTGGCTTTTGTGATCACGTGTTCTTTCCCTTGAATAAGATCCTTATTCAGTGCTTGAGACCTGCGTCCTCATGAAAGGATCCACGTATTGTACTTATTTCCCTTAGCATGCCATGGAGGGAAAGAATTGCATGGCAGGGGGCAAGGTATCAGCACATCCCATTCAGAAACCACTGTTCTATCTGCCACTCCTCCAGCTCTGGACCTCACTCGAGCTTGTCTGCGTCCTTTGACTTCATCCTTAACATCAAGTTCTTTTAAGTTCTTACTTGCTGTTTGGACCAAGGCCTTTTTTTCTGATGATTGATGTTTGCCCTGCCTGTCAGTGACCACAGTGCCATAAGTGGTTATTTTTTAGTTGTTACTGATCCTTTTGTGACAGCTGAGTGATCCTTTGGGCCACTTCTCAGAACAGTGTTTTTAAGAGCAAAAAATACAATTATATACCAAGGTTTACAAGAGAAACCTGTTACAATGAAGTAGAGTTAATGCACTCTAGGTCAGGAACCCATCTTTGAAACAATAGTTTTGAAAGGTTTCTGGTTTCCAGCTAGTCTAGAATCCAGTAAATGGAGTCAGCAGATGGAAATTTACTAAAAAATAGTATTTCTGTGACTTTTTTCTGTCATGTGTTGGTATTCTCCTTTATGGAAAAGAACTGCCAGTAGACCAGTGTTTTTCGTGCTGGTGTCATGAATAACATTCCTTTTGGTGAAACCATAACATGGAATACAAGTACAAGCCTGCGTTCATAGACCTTTATTCTGGGCAAGGAGATCTGAGGGCCTAAGAATTCCCAGAAAGGCCACAGTATCTCCTAGGTAAAGATCTTTGAGAATGAGCAAATAGTTTCTCTTGGCGTTTCTGCGCACTCGTCTGGGTGGTCAGAGACCTGCTCGTTTTTTTTAATTCATTTTTACTTTTGCTTTTATTTTTACTTCAAAGCCTGGAGGGACATTTCTATGTAGTTGCTGAAGGTCAAGCTAAAGTGGCATAGAGCTCCACCAACAGACAAGTACCTGCCAACTATGCCCTGCTCTGTTGCTGGCATCTTTATTTAATCCATAGTTTTGTGTCACTGAGGCATGTGTCTTCTTAGTACCAAGTTCCCTCCTTCACTTGAGCTCCCTGGGAAGGAAATCTTTCCTATTTGAGCTCTTTCACAGAGAGCTGGTCTAACTGTTTCTTTGATTATAATACTACCTTCTGGGACATGGAGCTTAGGATGGATTGGCTGCTCAGTTCCTAGGAATCACAAATCAGCAGATCTTTAACCATCACTTAAATCTCCATTGTCATTTGTTTCTTATTCAATTCAATTAATTTTAACCAATTTTCATTAAGTATGTTCTGGGCACTAAAAGAAATGCAAGGTTTAGATAAGTCACAACCTCTTCTCTCACATCCTGTCCAGGAGGTACATAAAGTCGTGTGTATGCGTGTGTGTGTGTGTCTGCGTGCGTATGTGCGTGCATGCTATCCAACCAGGTTGTAAGCTCCTAGAGGAAAGAAATCCTGCAGTGTATTTCTTTTAAATCCCTATGAGCTCTTAGCATAGTGTTATACATATAATTGTTGGATGGATATATGAACTGGCCCTCTTCCATTTTATTTGGGTTATATTATATGCTCACATGGTAACAGTTGGCAAAAAGGAAATAGAAATAAATTTATTTCACAGAGGCTACTGAAATTTGAGGTATTCAGACCCTAGAGCAGAAGTGACAACTGTCACCTGACTTACCGGGTACAAATTGTGTATTTACTTGCTTTACCCTCTCCTTTCCCCCTCAGCAACAACAGATATTGGAACAAAAAAAAAAAAGGTTTTTTTTTTTCAGGATCAAGGGATCCCTGGGAAAATCAGTCTATTTCATAATAATAGAATTGGCCATAGGGACTAGGAAATAAGATTTCATTGGTATAAGGAACTTCCAGTGAAGAAACTCCCTCCACCAATGCAGGTTGATCCCCTTCTCTGCAACTGAAGGGTCTTAGAGAGTTGCCTGGGGCACAGAGAGGTTAGAGGACTTGCTGAGGCCTCACAACCAACGTGTGTCATCAGAGAGAGGACTTGGCCGTAACATGCAATAGCAGCTCATCTGTGCCGAGCCCATTATGACTGTGTGAGTCACACACACATTATTTTATCTGATTTGTGGTTACTACAACTGAGGCTCTGAGAGACCAGTGTACACAGGGTTAATGAGGGTCTGAGGCAGCGTGCAAACTCGTTTCTACTCCTTTCCAGTCCAGTGTTCTTTCCATGGTGCCATACTACCTGTCTTGACATAGGCCCTCTAGAAAACCTAAGTTTCCCTTTTGCCCAGGGGACCTAGTAAAATGGACCAGGCAAAATAATAATTATGGCTAGATATTTTTATTGAGTATAATAAGAAAGGGTATTTATACCTGCTGAGTGATCAGCCCCAGAAGCCATAAGAGCAGACTGGATTCAGCAGGCCTTGGTGCAGATGCTCTGCCCAAGGCTGAGGACAAGATCATCTCTCTCACCACATCTTCTTTCTTAGCCTATGGGAAAACCTGGGTTGGTTCAGTGTGTTGCTGTGAGAGCGATTTTTTAAAACCAGGACATGGAAAGTATCTTAACAGGAATTGTTTTTAACTTAGCGTCTGTACCCCTCAGTTATTTAGCCACCCTCCTTTTGCAGCTTCAGCTGGGACAAGAAAGCGCTCACCAAACTCCTCTTCCTGAAGGTCAGGTATAAGAGCTGTGCAACATACTGCAGAATTCTCCTACTTAGGGCCTTAAGTGGCAAACTCTTTCTCTGCCATCTCTTGATTTTATGAAGAGTACATAGTTAAAGAGCAGAACTAGCAAAGCAACCTACCACACATCACCAAAAATAAGGTAGCAAACAGAGAAGCAGTGAGAGGTATTTTGGAGAGAGCTCTATATTGGGAGTCTTTGTACCCAAATTTAAATCCTGACTCTGCTACTTGAATGTGATCTGGGTCAGTCACTTAACTTCTGGAGCCTCAGTCTCCTATCTTTAAACTTCAAGGGCCAGACTAGATGAGCTCTAAGGGCCTTTTCAGCTATACATCCTACAAAAACCCTTTTAAAGCACAGTACAGAGCTGGGTGACTGAGGAATTCCAGGTATGGCTTTGCTCGTTGTGTCAGATGTAAGACAAGCTTTCATCTTGTCGACTTCCCTAAGTGGGAGCTTATTGGAAGCAGAACATAGCACTTGGAAAGCTGGCATGATCCATCCTGTGCTCCCAGGAGGGTTTGGCTATGTCTAATCAGAGGGGTGGGTGTCTATGGAATGTATCTCCAAAGGAGGAGGAGGAGAAAATGACATGTTCATGGAAATGAAATACAACTGCAAATTAGAGTGTCACCCTGGTTTTTTTTAATCCATTTTTTATTTAATTGGTTACCAAGGAAAAAAATGTCATATGGAAGTATATATCTCAGAGAAGTTAAGCCATGAGATATTAAAAGAGAATGGGAATTCTGGGAAATTCTCATGGGGGGATTATAAAATATTGCCTTAATAAAAATATTCTGATTCTGCAAAGCTAGGCTCATAAATTTCTCTGTGTTAGATGCCAGGGGTCCAAAGAGATCCACAAATATCATCTCATTTGTCCTTGGCTATCTCTTCCAATCTAATCAGCTATTTGCTGGCTGGCTTTGCCTCAGCGGTAACATCATTTTGGAGTGCGTTAGTGGAAGGAGGGCCGTGCACAAAAGGGGAGCAGCCTTCTTTCAGACAGCGTTGCCTATTCCAACAATAACCAGAAACTGAAATGCTTCCTCAGTTCTCTTTGTTGCTTTTGCTTCCACCCTGCTGGGACTGACCTACCCCTAATTCCTTCATCTTCCAAGTATTTGCATTACTTCGAATCTGTCTCATGGGGTTGTGAACCCATAGGACAAGGGGTAGTGTCTTTGCAAAGCTTACCAAACCTGACGTATTGTGGACACTTAGTAACTCTTCAGCAGGAATGTATGGTTTAAGTAATTAAACTAATAATTTTATCATATTGTGTCTTACTGGGAAAAGTACATCAGTTGCTCTTGAGGCAGCGCACTGTTTGAGGGATATGGCTGTTATTCCGTTCTCTTCCATATTCCCAACTTCCCTGAATTGGGTTTTTTCCCCCTCCTCCTCTTCCTCACAAACTTTAGTGAAGTCCCCATGGGAGATTGTGGTAAACTGGCTGATGGTTCCCTTTTTCCTTCATAGGAGCAGTAATTGGTGATGGACAGTCTGCGGTGGCCAGTAACATTGCCAACACCACCTACCGGCTCCAGTGGTGGGATTTTACCAAGTTTGACCTGCCAGAAATCAGCAACGGTAAGCCAGATTAGAATTAGTGGGATACAGAAGGGTAACTGTATCTGACCTTTCATTGTAGAGGTAGAACCAGAGAGTTACACAGAACCTTTGTTTCTGGATGTGCAGATTACAGAGTGACTTTTTCCTTGCAGATCTGAGTAGGGATTTCTCTGAGAAATACCCTCTTCCACTGACTAGTTACTATTTTAACCTGAATCAGGAAGTACCAAAAGAAAGTCCTTCATTTCTTTTGGAAACAGTGGAGCAGCCAGCTAAGTGTGTTGGGGGAGAGGCAGGAATGAGACTGAGTGAGAGCCCTGCTTCTTTGGGTGGATGAGCCCGGGATGGAGAGCCCTCCCAACTGGGCACAAAGCGGTCTTCCAGGGACTGAAAATGGCTTCAAGAGTCTGAGGTGCTTTCATTGTATCTAACTCAGCCCCCGGTGGCTGGTCCCAAATAAGTGTATGAATATTATCTTAGGTAGAGAAAGTGTCTCAGGGCTTATGTAGTCACCCTTTTTCCCACCACCCTCCCTCCACACTGCCTGTACCCATTCTCTTTATAGTAGCACTGGTAAAGTTACAGGGAACTCACTACCTCTTCATATAGTAAATTCTTTTTTTTTTCCAGAGAATTGTAAATGTTAGTTCTTCCTTGTAACGTGAGAAATTATACCTCACTTTTTATTTCCAGCCATGAATACTATTTCTGCCCTCTGAAGCTATAAAGTCTAAATATAATTCCTGTTCCATGTGACAGACCGTAATCAAGTTCCCTCTGTTTTCCCTTTCTGTGATTATTATTCCTAGTTCCTTCTACCACGCTCATATTATATGGTTTCCAGACCCTTCATTGTTTTGTCAGCACCCACTTTACAACTTGGTGCCTTCAGAATGATAGTATTACTTCAGGTGTGGTCTGAACAGTGGTGAATACCTTCCAACTCTTGCATCCTTTAATCTAGGTGACCATATTTCTATTAATCCAGACCAGTATTACCTCAGCTGTTTTGGCAGCTACTTCACACCATTGAATTATATTGCACTACTAGCAATAATCTAAGAATTCTTCACTGTTCTGGTTGATTTTTTTAGCCTAAATGTCATTTATATTTTTCTGTTAAATTTCATTTTTTTAAGTGCCATCTTTTGTAGAAGCAACATGACTTATTGCGTAGAGAGCCATCTTTGAAGGTAAGAAGACCTAGATTCAAGTTTCACCTCTGAAAGGTATTGGCTCTGTAACCCTGGGCAATCACTTTACCTCTCAGAGTTCTTGGCAACTCTCTTATAACTAGAAAGTATAAAAATGGTATTACGTTGGTAGAGGAGATTTCTTTACGTGGGACTTCTACACACTGATGAAATCCCAGGTCCCAATCCTATCCTAAAAGCCTAAGTTTTCTGTGGATATTAGTTTTCTCATGTAGCATATTAACTGTACCTCCCAGTTTGCACGTGACAAACATCCCTTCAGTGTAGTCAGCCAAGTCATTAATGGAGATACTGATCAGAGCAGAACTGAGATCATGGTCCTGCGTGGTCCTAGAACTGAAGTGGCCTTCGAAGACCCTTCTTTAACAGAGGCTTAGACGAGTCAAGTGGCTTGCCTGGACTTTACCTGGGCAGTAAATGCCAGAATCTTTGACTCTCAGTCTTGTGACTTTTCCATTGTCCTAGACTGATTCATTCATCACAGCATTCTTAGTTGAGCCCTAGAATTTTGGCAGGGTTGATTTTTGAATTACTGACCTATAGATTCTAGAATTCAACTCTGCTCCAACTTCTCTGTACAGTTAAGAACGTTTTCCCATCTCTAGCCTTCTGACACCGTACCCCTTTTCCCTAACTCTGCTCCAACTTCTCTGTACAGTTAAGAACGTTTTCCCATCTCTAGCCTTCTGACACCATACCCCTTTTCCCTAACTCTGCTCCAACTTCTCTGTACAGTTAAGAACATTTTCCTGTCTCTAGCCTTCTGACACCGTACCCCTTTTCCCTAACTTCTTGGAAACTCCTGAAGCTGGTTCTGTGATTGTGTCCTCAAGCTCTTTCAGCTCACTCTTTGTGGTTTTGTGCCATTACCATACATAAAGTAACCAAGGGCTGGCTTTTTGTCTGGGTACCTTGAACTTTGCTTCTCTCCTAACCTGTGAGATCATAAGGAAAGAGGAAGCAAAATGGGATTTGAGGAGTTCTGCATTTTTCTGTGTCATCTCTTCATGTTAATACATCTTTAAAAAGCCTTTTCATTCATGTTTTTATCCTTTTTCCTAAGCTCCTTATGAGTCGTTTTCTTCCAGATTTGTGTTGTAATCTTGTATCAGACCTTGGTCGTGTGTCCTTGCTTTTAAATGGCTTCTTTTTAATCCATGCCCCTCAGAAAGCAGCCTGTGAAGTTGCCTTGATCTCTTTAGACGTGTTTTCCTTGTTTTCCTTTCCTTACTTTCCTCCTTTGGAGTCACTGACTCCCTGGCTTTGGGATAGCTCTTTCCCTGAACATTTTACAATTACTTTCCTGAAGTGTGAGGTGCATGTGTGATTATGCCTGAAGTCGTCCTTACAAATCTCAATGCCTGAGAGGATTTTTTTCTCCAGAACTCTACCCTAGAACTTCACTAGTTAGTTCTTCTTTGTTAGAGTTTATCATTGAAATTCTCATTGTTGTAGTTTCCTTGGATGTCTGAACCATCAGCAAGGCAAGAATTTATCTTGAAAACTGCCCATTTTAATGAAAGAGGTTGGCGTATGTCCTTGGAATGATATATGGCTGGGAGAGCGAGCCAGGCTCAGAGTCAGGAAGATGCAGAGAAGGTGCTTATCTGCCTTGGGAAAGATTTGTTTTAAATTAGGATGTATTATTTTCCCATCGCATTCATTTCCCAGTCTATCTCTCCACCTTTCCTCACTCATTCCTTATGGCAAAGATTAAAAAAGAATTCAGAAAAATGAACCAGCTCATCAGCCAAGCTTGCTGTCATCATCAGCGTTGTTTCGTGTTGCTGCAAAGAAGGGGCTCTTCAGGCGGAACTTCACTGCAGAGTTCAGGGTAGGCTTTTTCCTTTCCATTGGCGTTGTTGTTGTCTTTGTAACAACATGTTTACGTTGTGTGTGTCATTATCCTGGTTCTCCTCACTTCACCCTGCATTAGTTCTGAATTCCTTCTATTCAGCGTTTCTCACAGCACAGTAATATTCCATTGCATTCATATACCATAGCTTATTTAGCTATTTCCCAATCATTGGGCATCTGCTTTGTTTCCAGTTCTTCCCTCCTTCTAAAAATGCTGTTATAAACATTTAGATGTGTGTTGGAATTTTGAATCTTAGACCTCCTTAGGGCCTAGGCTAGCGGGGCATCTCTCAATCAGAGGGTATTGGGAAGAATTGTAGATACTTAAAATTGCCATGGGACCTTTCTCTTCTGTCCCTTGCTTCTCAGTAGGGGCATGGATTGATCATGATTTACTGTCTTTCAAAGAGTCACATCAAGGAATGAAGTCTTTTCTGCATCTTCAGGATTTTTATATTTTTGCAAAGAAAAGAGGAGACCCCTAGAACTTCCTTGTGATCACTGCCTTCAGGCAGGAACAGAGGTAGTGGATGCACAGGGTACAAACCCAAGGTTCTTGTTGTGGCAGGATATGTTGTAGGCCCAGCTGTTCAATGCAGTGGGGTGGACTTCTCCTTCTAGTCTAGAGATTAGGGTTTATTTGTACATTATTTGTACTGGCAGCAGAAAACTAGGGGTAAAAAGAAAATTTTCTTAAAAGCTGATAGATTGCCTTAGAGAGGAGCAAAAGGGAAACGTTTCCTACTGGCTTTGGATCTCCTGATGGGCTTCTAAAACATGTGCAGAGCAAAACCCTGTTGTGGCTGATCCCTCCCACAGCCTCATCTGACCAACCAGCAACAGGCCCCAAAGTGATCTTTGTACAGTGTGCTGGAATCCATGGCAAACAGAACCATTTGCACCTCTGGGCATCAGTATTTCTAACCTCTTCCATTCCTTCTTCAGAAATTTTCATGTGGAGATTATTTATAATTAGAAAAAGATTATATTTCAGAATCTGGAACAAGCCTCCTGCTGTCACTTGTAGGTCCTGGTTCTTTCTGGAACTACTCCTCAAAGCTGTTTATAAAATACTTCGCTTCTTGGCCATTACTCCCCTTTTTCATCCACAGCCACCTAGGTCACTGCCCTTGTCCCCTTTCCCTGTATCTGTTTGTCCTTTGGATATTAACAGTATATTGACTGGGGTGCCTGCTGAAATTTTTTGTCAGGCTAGCACTGTTCACAGGAGGGCTACAATCTCCATCAATCCTTTCTTCCTGACTTGTTCTGCTGCAGTGCCTCTTCTGGGAGCTTTCTGGCTTACCTGCTAACCCAGTATCTTCTAACCCAGTAGAATGGGCGGTCCTGTAACCAGTATCCCATTGGGCTTGGCCTCTCAGTATAAATCAGCATGTTAGGGGGTCAACCCTAAGACTAAGATCAAACAGCATCATGTTGAACAGAAACTCTCCCTTCCATGTCAGAATTAGGGAAGCAGCAAGCAAAGAAATTTTCTCTAGCCAGAACTCTTTAATAGAAACAACAGTTATTGTTCACATGGGGCTGCTTCAGCCCCGTGTTGCCTTTTACAAGACTGAACTCTTCCTCTTACGGTGGCCAGTTGTAACATCAAGCAGGAAGCATTATCTGCCTGAGACTTAGTGTACTTTAATGGAAGCGGGTAGACTTCTTCTGTGGTTTAGGTCAAGCATTGTCAGGAGAGGTACAAAGAGCTCTTCTTCCTGCTGTCCAGCTGTTCTTAGGTCATTTTCAGATAGGACTCACTGGAATCCTCTTCCATGAAGCTCTCCAAAACCACCATTTCAGGCCAGACATTTTTATATTGGTGCGGAAGGATGTTCTTCATCGTTATTGATATAGTCAATATCATTTTCTAATAACCATGCCAACTGTCTTTAACCTGTTGCCAGACTTAACTTGGAAGTATTCTCCTTTCCTGACCAGAGCTGACAGTCAGAGGTAGGAAGGAGTGGGGCACAGTATTGAGGGCACTGGGAAAGCCAGAGGAGCCCAGAGCCTCAAGGATATTACTCAAGGCAGAAAAGAGACTGGGCTATCTTGAGCAACAAATCAAATCCTTAAAATATGTGCAAAAGCAAAATGTACTGAAAGTAGATACCTGCCACATTTGTGAGAATTTCCCACAGAAGAACTTTAATCATTCTGTCTTCTTAGAGCCCATATGTGGAAACTGGCTTGTTCACAGATAGGTGAGTCTGTTTGCAAAAGAGCTGTTCTGAACGGATCAGCCCTGCCCAAATGTGGAAAAACATTAAGGAACACACCAAGCCAGTGTCAGTACTCCAAAATGTCAGTATTCTTTTCTGTGCTGCCTATTTATAGTGCCAATGTGAAGTTTCCCATCCCAGGGATAAGAAGATGCACAAAATAAACCCCATTAGGAGAAGGCAGTTGTGAGACATTCAGGCTTTGTGAATTTAGCTTTGATGAGTCACAGAAGAAGAGAGAGGAAACAGGACTAGATGACACATGTAGGGCTTCATCTTTCTTAGGTGGAGTCGGTGCCAAAAATCCTACATGTTTTGAATAGGATCAGATGTTCATACCAATTGAACAGGTCCAATTAGCTCCAATTAGATGTGCCTCTTCACTTCATGGGTCAGCATTGGGCAATGAATTGAGTCTAGAACTGAGCAGAAGGCACGATTTGATTATATTTGGGAAATCAGGAATCCTAAGCTGCTGTCTGCTACCAGAGTCCCCCTTTCTTAACCCCCAGTACCATCCAGGGGTGCTCTGGCACCAAGACTAATAGAAGCCCAATTGCAGGGACCCAAAGGCACTGTAAAGATTGTTCCTGATATACCAGGAGGATGCCGCTTAGTGAGTTCAAAGATGGCATATGTGTGGTAAGTGGCACTAGCACCTTGTGGACATGTAGGGCCAGAAAAGAAGTTGGGTTGGAAAGCAACACATCCTTATGCCCAGCCAAGCATGGCACACTGGTATTCAGGGAATACCAGAAGGCTCTCAGGAAGAGTCTTAGTGAACTGGGTTAATTTTGTGGAGATACTTTGTGGACACATGGTAGAGAGTCACACAGGATGGCTGAGGCCATGAGAGCTTACGTTTAGAACAGGAGGGGACTTTCAGAACCCATCTGGTCCATCACAACCTCACTCCTCCCCCATTTTGCTCATAACAAAACTGAGGCCTGGGGAGATTGGGACTTGCTCAAGACCACACTGATGTTTCACTGGATGTAGTTTGTACTGATGGAGGTATCCTGTAGCAGTAAGATAATCTGTTGAGCTGATTGTTGAACTATTAAATGGCTCTCTGCAGTCAGATCATGTAACCTTGGGTTAGAACTTTATTGATTTTGGCCAAATTCTTCTATAAACCTCCCAGAATTACGAGCAGGCACAATATGATCTACAGAATAGAATATCCCATCAAAACAAAGGAGAAAGTGCATCAGGGAGCATGAAGGTGTTCTGTTTATAGTTCGTTTCCTAAAGGAGCTTGTCAGACTGTAGATTAGCCTGGCCTTAAGTCATCGGGCTCCACCCTGCTTTGTATCTTTATCTCATATTTCTGTGAAGATCACTGGATTTGCAGATAGGAGACCAATCTCCACTTCTTACTGTTTGTGGGACCTTGGGCAAAAGACTTGAGCAAAACCCTCTGGGCTTTACTTTGCTTATCTGTAAGTGAGGGCACTTCTGACTCTCTGTGTGCCCCACTTTATCTCTAGCTTCATTGAGAACTCACTGCTCTCTCCCCCAGTCCTGGCCATCTCCCACCTGAGGATCCTGGTTTCTGTTTTACCTCCTTCCTGTTGTCACCTCTCCTTCTCCACAGACCTATTCTCCCGTTCCTCCTTTCTCTCTCCTCCCTCAGCACCTCACAGCTTTCTGTTTTGTAGTGTTCTCCTGTGCTTATCATGTTACATCTTATGGTCCAGTTTACCAACATTTGTGTCTTACCATGTTCTGCACCTTCCCACCTTTGTGTTGACCCTGTAGGTATCTAAGAGGCGCCCCCTTTCTTTTGCTTCCCTTACCCTGCTATGAACTGTCCTAGTGCTTGGTGCCCCTCTTAAGTATCCATGGCATTCTGATTTCTATTCCAGTGATTTGTTTATGTCACTGTTTTATTACCTCTGTGACTAGACTGGAAGTCCTTGAGGGCAGTGGCTCTGTAAACTTCTGGGTCCATCAAGGCTTTTCTGTGTCCTTTGAATTGTTTATATAAAGAAATACTGCTCCAGTTTTTTAAAACTCAGTGGAAGAAGTCTTGGTTCTATATATGTCTTTGTCAAATAGTAACTTTAATTTTTTGCAATTATTCTCAAGTGAATTCTAGGAAATGTCTGGCTTGTTTCTAAATGAAAAGCCTATTGAACACACCCAGAGGAGAGAGCCGTGGAGTCGGATGTAGAGCGGAGCTTACTGTTTTCACTTTGCTGTTGTTTTGTTGTTTTCATTTTTCCCTGTTGTTCTGACTCTCCTTTAACAACATGACTAATATGGAAAAATGTTTAATGTGATTGTACATGTGTAACCTGTGTCAGGTTGCTTGCCATCTTGGGGAGGGGGAGGGAGAGAGGGAGAAAAACTTGGACTCAATCTTATAAAAGTGAATGTTGAAATCTATCTTTACATATAATTGAAAAAAAATACTCTTAAGTGGAGAAAGATTAAAATAAAATTTTAAAAAGGGAAAAAAAATAAAAAGCCTAAAAACCAAAGATAAAACAGAAAGTTCCTTAAGTCAGGGACTTCACAGATTCAGGATAATTGGGTAAAAGCATTCTGTCTGATGGCATCTTCCCTTCCTGAGGATGCTTTATCTCATAGGCTGGCTCCAAATTATATTCAGATTTGAGTTAGCCTAGGATGATCAAAAGTGACTAGCTTACTGTCTCCAAGTTCCATGTTTCCAAAGTTAGACAGGACTTCCTGCCAGTGTCTTTCCAGGCTCTGTCCATTGCCATCCTTGATTTTAGTGCTTCTTAGAGAAGTGAGTTATGAACCTGTAGAAAAGGGAGAAAGTATTAATAATCATTAGTCATTAATTAATGAGGCTGTCTAGACCATCTCTGAGCCCAGTTTGTCACACGCTGATAACTGAATTTAGCATACTTTAGACAGATGGTTCTCTTGACTCTTGATTTTTTTGGGGGGGGGTATTAAAATATGCCCCTATGAAAAGTCCTTGCTGGCCTTCTTGGTGGCCATGATAGTCTGAATCTTTCAGAAATGTGTCTAGGTAGGATTTGGCCTTGGCAGAAGAATTACTCTTTTTCTTCAAGTGAAACCTGAGGCCTAGAGAGGAGAAATGGTTTTCTTAAGACACAGAGGGTTGACAAGGTCCTAGAATCAGAATCCCGCTTTGTGCTGTTTTCTTCTTGTTTCATTCCAAGATGCTCATGTCTCTGGTCCCCCACCCTCTTGCCCTTGCGTCGTCTTAGTCACAGTTTCCTCTTCAGTATCATTTGCACCCATCTCTCTGAGCTCATAGCCACAATGAACTGAGTTGTGAAATGTTTATGGTGAGGATACAGTGTTTCTTTTCAGCAGTTCTGAGACAACTGAAAGATTGCCTCTAGGTACAGAAGTCTTTCTGTTTAGCTGCATATGGCTTTTTGTGCAGCAGTCTGTGGCTGACCCTTTCCACTGGTTTGAGCCTGTGTTAGAAGTCTTTCTTCAAGACTCATCCCAGGAGCTAAGAAAGTGACCATGTGTTATTGCTCAGAATTAGATAGGACCTCTGAAGTCGTGTGGTCCAATCTGTACCTGAAAAAGAATCCTTTCCATATCATTCCCAACAAATGGTTCCCCCCGCTTCCATGAGGAGGCATCTGCTACCTTTCAAGTCAGCCTGTTTCACTTTTGGACAACTCCAAGAGTTAATTATTTCATCAAGCAGAAATCTGTCTCTTAGCAACTTTCCATTCCTTCAGGTTCTGCTCTCTGAGGCCAAGCAGGATTGGTAGCCCAGCAGAATCTTGAAGACAGCCGTCATTGGCCAGATTTGAATCACTGCTGAACCCACCAGCATAAATACTAGTAGCTCTGAACAGGTTTATGAAGAGGGTGTCAAGCCAACAACAGTGGGGGCTCCCAGAGTTCTTTTTATATAGGAGAAGCTTCTCACTCCATGGGCTTGAGTGTTCCTACACAGCTTTTCCTGGTTCAAAATATGTCGTTTAGGGCTCCTGGAGACAGTGGCGGGCTAAGAGAGAAGCCAGTCAACTCAAGGTTGAAAACCTTAACCTTTCTCTTATACAAAGCCTTAGCCTATGATCTGTGAGGTCCCCTTTTCTGTAAATTCCCTCAACTAAAGGGCCTATCCATACACAGGCATGACCATCAATTTATAAGCTGTGGCAGCTTGGAATTTTGGACAAGCGATGTTGTCATTTAGCAAACACACACTTCCCCGCTTCCCCTGCAAACAAAGACATTTAGAATCTTCCATGGCCTAAATAACTTTAATAACTTTTAACCTTCTTGCAAACTTTAAGGAATAATTAATAGGTGCAGGACACAGGCTGACATTCACCTGGGACTTAGGTTTAGTACCATGTGTCCACGTGTCTTACTTCTATGAGTTGGATCAGCAGGCAGGTAAAAAGGAATTAAGAAAATGGTTTTGCGTTACGCGGGACACGGCTCTGCTCCTTTTATTGTCAGCAGGAGCATCATAAGTAGCACTTGGAAATTTACAAATATGACTTGATTTTGATCCTCACAACAAACCTAGGGGATAGGGACTTTTATTGTCCCCATTTTATAGATGAGGAAGCTGAGGCAAACAGAGATTAAGGATCACACAGCTAGTAGATGCCTGAGGCCAGGTTTGAATGCAGATCTTCCTGACTCGGGGCCCAATGCTCTTTACTGTGTATAACCAAGCTGCAGCACCTCATCATTGTCATTTTCCTTCTCTAAATGCAATCCATCTTATTCGTTCTAAAATAAGGCACTTAGAAAACTGAAAGCAGTACTTCCCATATGATCTGACTAGAGAGCAACAGGGTCATCACTTCCTTCATTCTGGATTCTGTGCCTCTTTCAGTGTGACCCAAGATGACCATAGCTTGTTAACTGCTATGTCACATGGTTAGCTCATATTGAGATTGTGGTCCACTGAGACACTGAGATTGCACATTTCCCCACTCTTGTCTCTTACCTCATTCCACCTCCTCTTAAAGCAGAGAAAAGTTCAGTGAGACTAGCCAATATATAAGTTGACAGTGTATGTAGTTTTGTGCAGCCATAGCCTGCTCACTCAAGAAGCAAGGGGAGGTGTCTTACTTCTCATCTTTTAAAAAAATTTCAGTTTTTATTTCCCTTTCAGGTTCACGTGGTCTCCCTTCTCCCTCCCATTTGAGAAAGCAGGAGAATAAAACCCATAACAAACAAGTACAGTCACCAAAACAAATTCCAGATTCCAAAAGCGGAGAGAGATCAGCCTGCACGTGCAGTCCGTCAGCTGTCTGGCCACAAGTGGGCAGCATGGCCATCACATCAACAGTCCTTTGTGCACAGGTTGTTCTTGCGGTCCTGCTCGCCTCCCTTTGTGTCCGTTCATGCAAGCTTTCCTTGCATTTCTCTGAAACCATCCCCTTCATCATCTCTTCCAGCACCGCCATAGACTACAGCTTGTTCAGCCTTTCCTGCTTTCAGTCTCCAGTCCTTGGCCGTGTGTTTATACATATGCACTCTTTTCTTACGCCTCAAGCTTGATCACAAGAATTGTGGTTTTGTTGGTTTTGTAGTTTTTCCTTCCATTTATGTTGTTGTAGCCATTGCGTGTCATCATATGGGTTATCATCATTCTCCTTGGCTCTGCTTGCTTTGCTTTGCAGTGTTTCATGCTTCTTTGTATTCATCATATTCCTAGTTTTATAGCCTAGTAATAATCCCATTACATCCGTGTACCGCAGTTCCTTAGCCATTCTCCAGTCAGTGGACGTTGACTTTTGTTGGCAGTTCTTTGCAACCACAAGAAGTGCTACTACAAATGCTATGGTGTGTCTGGGGCCTCTTGTCATTGACCTCCTTGGAGAGTATCCCTCACAGCAAAATCTCTGCGTCCAAGGGTGTGCGTTTGATTTACTCTTTCCCATAATTCCAGATGGCTCTTCAGAATGTTTGTAGGGATTCACACCACCCACAATGCATTCATGCTTTCTACAGCAACTCCAGCATTGACTGTCCCCATATTTTATCATCATTGAGGATTACTAAGGGCGATGTAAAACCTCAAGTTTGTTTGGATGTACAGATTTCTTATCGTTAGTGACCCGGGGCCTGATTTCCTGTGGTTGCTGAAGGTTTGCCTGTTGGCCATTCTTTAAATTCCCTTATTATCCTGTTCAGGTGCATTTCGCTTTTGTTCTTATCTATTTCTGTTCGTTATCTTTATGTCTTGGATATCAGATCCTACAATGGTTTTTTTTGATGCATGTCACTTTCTAACTATGCCTTCCGTATTTATGTTTGTTTTTTCTAATTCACATATAGGTTTTTAAATCTTCCCTTTTAAACTTCATCTTAGTAGCTTTTGCCCATCCTTCTTGCCTTTCAGGAAGATGACTTTGTTTTTAAAGCTGACAAAATGGAAGCCTAACTCTCCCCCACCCCTGTTTTTTTCAGAGACTTACAGTAAACTTTCTGAGGGAAAAAGATTCACCTTTCACCTGTTCTAGTCTGTAATTATACCCTACCCACTGTGGTGGGTCTCTTCATCCTTCTTTCCTAAGTCAGCACATAATAGACTATGCAGCAGCAGGATAGAAAAATCTACTTGGATGAAACATCCACTGCATACATCTTTCTAGGTATTAAATATCATTAAATGACAGCAGATCAAAGCTGTCTTCAACTCAGCAAAAATCCTGTTTCCTTCCCTGTCACTTCTAATGTTCAAATTAGAACCGGTGAATTTTCACAAGGCAGTGCTGCTGCAGTGGGAAGTGAACTAGTCAGGACATTGAGTCTCAGTCTTGGCTTTGTGACCTAGGGCAAGCCCCACACCTGCCCCTGGCTTGGCCCAGTCTACCCAACCAAAACTGCATATGTGAGACTGCATTATAAGCTGTAAAGTTCTTTGCAAAGCTCAGAGAAACTAGAAGGATAATGGAAGGGGCACTCCATTGGGCATCAGAGGTCTTGGGTTCAAGGCCAGACTCTGCTACTTATTTTTTTTGCCCTTTTTATTTTTATTTTTTTACTAGGTTATTATTGATGTATTTCTGACATCATCATAGTTATCCCCAGTATCCCTTTCCTAGGGAGCCATCCTTTATTAGTAATATTAATATTACTAATAAATTAGTAATATTTAAAGAGGAAAATACCCCAACCCATCTGACGAATATATTGGAAAAGTCTGAAAACGTGCAATATGCAGATTTCCCACCTCCATGAAAGGGTTGTGAGTGTTCCCTCCTGTCTCTTCGTTCAGCTCCTGCTCAGTCTTTATAATTTTGCTACATTTTGCTATCACAGAAAGTGTTGCTATAAATATGTTGATCTAAATGAGGCCTTTCTTGTCATTGATGGCTTCCTTGGGGGTTAAGCCCAGCAATGGAGTCTCTGGTTCAGAAGCTTTGGGCAGTTTAATCACTTTATTTACATAATTCCAATTACTCCCCAAAATGGTTGTCTCATTTCACAGCTCCACCAACAGTGTATTAGTGTATCTGTCATTCCAAACCCTCTCCAACATTGATGATTGCCATTTTTTGTCATTTTTACCAATTTTCAGGGTGTGAGTGACACCTCAGGGTTGTTTTTGATTCACATTTCTCTTACACATAGTGATTTGGAGCATTCTTTTGTGTGGTTGTTAATAATTTGTGATTCTTCTTTTGAGAACTGATTATTCATATCCTTTGACTACTTAAGCCATTGAGAATGACTATCTATTGATTAATTAATTGTTTTTGTTAGTCCACAGTGTCAGGTCCTATGCTGATTCTGGGGATATAAAGGAAGGCAAAAGTCAGCCCTGCCCTCAAGAGGCTCCCAATCTAATAGGGAAACAACATGCAAACAGCAGTGAACACACATGATGTAGATAGGATACATTGAAAATGACTAACAGAGAGAAGGTAGGCCCTGGAATGATGAGGGAATCAGAACCATGGTGGGATATGGCGCCATTCTGTGTTCCCTTCAACTCCACACACCTTTATTTTCTTGTCTGTAAAATAAGAGGATTGGCTTTTAAGGTCATCTCCAGCTCCAGATCTTTTGTGTCTGACATTTTTTCTCACCTTGTGTCAAAAACAGGATTGTGGGGTAGCTGCTTGGTTGTGTGACTCAGCAGTAAGGAAGAGGACTTGCCTCTGGAACAGTTGCCTTGTCCCGTCTGTCTTCCTTCTTTCCCCATACTGACAGATCAGACTAGATGGAGGGAGAGGGTGAATGGCAGAGCAGGAGCAGCGGGCTCAGTGCTGCCTAGCCAAACCCAGCCACAGGACTAGAGCAGATGGCAAGTTGGAAGTTGAGCAGTCCAGAGGCCTAATGGTGATGGAAGTGAATATTTGGCTGTTGCTATTTTATTAGTTAGCAAACAGAATGCTGCTGGTGGTCCCTCCCTGATTTGGTGCGTAATTGTGCTGTAGGTGTCAGCACTTGGAGTTGGCACAACAGCTCAGTTAGTTTGTTCTGGTGTCTTTTTGGATCTGCTCTGCCATCTCTGTGGCTTTAGTAGCAACGCACAGGGAGATGGAGGGTGAAAACGCAATCGTGTCGTTTCATAATGACTTTTCCAACACACAAAACTTCCCCAAAGGCATGTCATCTTTTTCCCCATTCCTTAGCCCTGTGAGAATTGGTCCTGGACCTCCAGGGGTCTAACCCGGGACTCTGGAGAATGATTGTTGGCGTTGTCTTGAAGGCAGCTGAATTGTACTTGTGGGGAATACCTTATGGCTGCTGTCCAAATCCATCCGTCTCTGGGAGGGACGGAGAGAGGCTTCTTTGCAAAAATGTGCATATGCAGCCCCTCTGAGGAGAACCAAGCCTGTGACTGAGGAAGGGACCCTCTTGTTCCAGACTCACTTCAAGGGGAAAGCGGCTTCCTCCTGACAGAGAACCTCACAGTGTACCAGGAATTCAACATACAATAAGGCCTACAGTGATGCTAGTTTAATTATTTTTTTTCCTGCCACCCCCGTTCCCCGTTTACCTCGAGGTAAATTTATGTACACATACTTGTCAGTACAAACCAGGGTTTACAGTGTGCTGTCTGCTGGTAGGCACAAGACAAAGCATATTGGCCAGTTAGCTCACATTCAGGCGGGTTTAGCAAAGAACACTCAAGAAAAGGACAAAAGGTTACCCTGCTTTGTCCAGTTCTGTAACCGACGTAGGTTAGCAGGGAAGGTGAGGCTCAGCAGGTTGGGGTGGGGAAAGTCACGAGGACACACAAGTAAATGGCACCTTTGACTGCCAAGATGGCCAGATTCCTGACTGACAAGTGGCTGTTGCAGAGGATTCTCTTCCTTGGGCCTTAGTCTTTTGTATCTCTTGCATCCTAGTGCTGAACTTTGATCAGTAACAGTTGTTCAGTAGAGCTCTAGGAATTTTACAGCTTTTTCTATATCATCTTCTCTCTTTGTCTCCCCACCCCCTTCCCTCTTCCTCTCCCTCTCTCTCTCTTTTCTCTCTCCCCTTTCTTCTTTTTCCCTCCCTTCCCTCCCTCCCCGCCCCCTTTTTCTCGTAGCTTCTGTAAATGTGCTGGTGCAGAACTGCAAGATCTACAACGATGCCAGCTGTGACGTGTCAGCCGATGGACAACTCCTTGCAGCCTTCATCCCCAGCAGCCAGCGAGGTTTTCCTGATGAAGGCATCCTGGCAGTGTACTCCTTGGCACCTCACAATCTGGGGGAGATGCTGTACACCAAACGATTTGGTAAGGGTCGGGCTCAGAACCAGTAGCTCTTTGAACCTTGGTACCTTCACAGTACAGTCAAGGAAAATGATGACAAGACATGGCTTGGGTGGAAACATAAGAGATCTAGAGCTGATTTCAGGGGTTCTGTCATTCGTTTTTCTGTCCTGTGTCCTAATGCTCCACATAGAATCCACTACTGACTTGGATACTTTTGGTGATAGAGAACTCACTGCCTCACAGGGCAGCCCACTCATTTGTTAGAATTAGAGTCATCACCGATATTTATATAATACTTTCCATACATTATCTCGTTTGAGCCCCCGATTTAGGTGGGTGGGATTCAGGCCCAAGTGGTCCTGACTGTAGGCCAGCACTCTTATCTGTTGTACCCTTAGGACTGTCTAAGGTTCAGAAAAGTCAAGTCCCACAGTAAAAGAGCCAGAATTTGAGCCCACGTCTCTCCCTTTTCCTGATGAACCATGTTTCCCTATTTTGACCTGCCGTGTGCCCTCCCTGTCTAGCTCTGTGGCCTTCATTCTTACAGTGGCTTCAGTGCCTTGTGACACTGTAGAGCCATGACCCAGATTGTGTGGAGGGAGTCCTCTCCGGAAGATTTGAGGAGGGATTGAGACATTTGTAGGTCATTGTGCAATGAAGGGAGCCATTGGCTGTGAAAGTAAGGTGAGGACCAGGCCCACAACTCATTGCTGTGTTGCATCCTTAGGCCCCAATGCCATTTCTGTGAGCCTGTCCCCGATGGGGCGGTACGTGATGGTTGGACTGGCTTCCCGCAGGATCCTGCTACACCCTTCCACAGAGCACATGGTGGCTCAGGTCTTCAGACTACAGCAGCCGCATGGTGGAGAGACCTCCATGAGGGTGAGTCCTGCCATTTCATTGCAGTAGCTTGTGGCACCTTTCTTAGGCCGTGTAAGAATGCTTGGGGAGGTGAGCTCCCTTAGCCACTGATCTGGGTATTGGTGCTTGGAGGATGTCCATGTCAGTCTCTGAGAGCTGATGGGGTTCTGCTGTTCAAAGTCCAGAAGTTCTAGGATGGTAAGCTAAGTACAAAGTAGAATTATTGTCACAACAGTGAGATTTTCTTTGGAAATGCACCGCTCCTTTTCCTCTCCCCTTTTGCCTCAAGGAGAAGGCTGTGTTCCTAAGGCATGCCAAGCAACCAATGAAATATTTATGCTTATCATAATAATAGAAATTTTTTTTTAAGATGCAAACTATAAAAAAGCAATCAGTGATATAACATGAAATAGTCTCTGTTGGTGTGTTATGGTACTGAGGGAAGATGAGGTGTATGGATAACTGCTTCTCTCTCAGCTCTCTTCCTGTCACTAGTTGAAAAGAAGCCTCTCACGGCAGGTCCCTTCTTTCTGTTTCCTCAGGGCAGACATGTCTTCCCCACTTGGGTTTCCTTATGGGCTTGGCTTATTCAGCCGAGGCCTGCTACCCCCTGGGAGGTAGGTCATGTGGGTGTTGGGTCTAGAAGGGAACTTAGAAAGCTTGCATTTATAGATGAGAAACCTGAGAGAGAAAAAAACATTTTGTATAGGATCTCTAACACAAGTGTACTTGTCCACTTCCTCCTAGGTTGTAAGCTTCTTTATAGCATGGATCATGTCCTGCTGCTCTTTTAACCCTAAGAGCATCTGATACAGTTCTATGGATACTTGTTGAATGAATGTCATGGATGGACTTACCTTGAGAAAAAACAAAGCAAAGCCCCACCAGGCATGGCAGATATCTAAGACATGACATAGAGACCCAGAAGCGTATTAGGAAACACAATCTCAGAAAGGACTGAGTAATAAAATCCATGGCCTCCGATGGCAGTACCAGATGTACATACAGAGTGGGGGTAATAGACAAGGTCTACTGGAGACCCTAATGGCAAGCAGGCAGGTTGGACCTCAGAGGCTCGCTGAGACCCATGACTGAAATAGGCCTCTGAAAGGTCAAGGTAATAGCATTTTGTATTTAAAAGATGCGTTCATGGAAGAAAACCCAGGAACCAAAGGGAGGAGGGAGAGGAGCATGGCTGTGAGTGTTTTAGGTGATGATAAATGGGGGTATGAGCCGAAATGACAGTGTCATCAGAATATACTACAGATGTGTCCTGCTGGACACAAAGAGGAAGGGAATGAAAAATTCAGGGAATTTCGTTTATCTGCACGTTGGCTGGAAATTTGTCTACTAAAAACATAGTAGCTGAGAATTTTTTATTTTCCTTTATAATCATTTCCTCCTTCAAAGTGTGAAGGAACCAACAGTGGGAAATTCTATTCTGACTCTGATTCTCACCAACAAGGAAGAATTAGTTGTTGAATTGGAAATAATGAGAATCTTGGAGGCTTTGACCACTTTATTTCTGAATTTGTGGTAGAGGAAAAAGCAATCCAGGTAGAGTATAGCACATATTCTAGATTTTGGACAGGCTCAGAGTGAGCATAGGTAGGATCTCATGAACTAAACTTCTTTGGGGTCACTGGCCCAGGAGAACGTGCTCAAGAATGGAATTCCAAAGTTACATAATAATAGCAGCTGACATTTCTGAAGCATGTAGTATAGGGGTGGTGAACCTGCTGCCTCAAGGCCGTATGTGGGCCTCTAGGTCCTCAAGTGGGGCCCTCTGACTGAATCCGGACTTCAAATCCCCTTAGTAAATGGAATAAAATAAATAATTAAAAAAAAATTAAAAAATCAGATGGGTACACTTTGAGGACCTAGAGGTGACCCACCCCTGACCTAGCATGTGCCAAACATTTTATCATCATTCTCTCATTTGATTCTCATGACAACTCTGGGATGCAGTTGCTGTTTTTTGTCCCTGTTGTGATGTGAGGGGGCGGAGAAGGGGGACTTGTCCAGAAGGACCAACGTGGACGCACCAACAGATTTCATGCTTTTTTAATGTACCAAATGGACCCAACAGTAGACATGAGGATCAGTCTGTGGCAGAGTCCTGATGTTCAGAATGAGCTGAGTGATAAGGAAAGCCAAGGACAACCAAAAGAACTGTCCAGCTCTGGGGGAGATGGAGGATCCAAGGGACTGAGCACTGTACAGAACAGATGGAAGCATGACCTCCAACCCCAAAGAAGGCAGAACCATCCAGCTCTCCCTTTCCTTGTTTTCTTTGCCAAAGATAAAGATCTTTGGCTTGGAAAGGACAGGACAAACATGCCTAATAGGGAGGTTAACATCCACAGTTAGCAGAGAGATTGGAAGATATTACATGACTGTCCTTTATGAGCTCAAGTCAGCCATGTCATGGATTACTGAAAGAAGTGACAGGTGTTATTGCTGAGTAACTGCTGTCTGTGATTGTGGAGAAGAAGGGAGGGTAGTACAGGGTTCAAGAAAGGGAAGAGAATGGAATTGGTAAACTATATAGAGCAGCAATTTTGACTTTGATTCCAGGTTAAATCTTAGAATGGATTATTAAAGATAGTGAATGACCATCTTGGTAAAGGCAACAGTCATGATAGTGAACCTCCCCCTCACATTAATCAGGATTGGCCCAAGCTTTCCAGAAATTACTAACATAAAAACAAAAGCTATAAAGCACCTGTGTTTAGGTTGGGACAGTTAAGGGAGAGAATAGGTCCTGCCAGACTCTTTTCCCTCCCCAACTTTTTTGATGTGGTTACTAGACAGGTAGATAAAGGAAAACCCTAGAGATAGAATTTTACCTGAATTTTAGCAAAATGTTCAAATCAGTCTCGTCCTCTTCTTGGGGACAAGATAGAGAGATGTGGGCTGGACTCAAGCGTAGCTCGGAGGATTTGAACATGGTCCAAGTGGCCACAATTGAAAGGTTTGGTATCAGCTGAGAAGAGGAGGCACTGTGCTGTCCTTGACCTTGGGCAGTTGAACTTTGTTGTCGGTTTCTTGGATAGACAGAGAAAGCACGTGTATGAGACTGGTAAAGGGCACGAAGCTGGGAGGGAGAGCTGATGGCATATTATCAGATTTCAAGACATTCTTGGAGAATGTCTAAGAAGGGGAAATGAGTAGCAGCCATGGTCTCTGGCTGGAACCCTGGGCTTGGAGTCAGAAAGACCTAAGTGCTTATCTTGCCTCCTGCACTTCTCAGCTGCTGTGTGACCCTGGGCAAGTCATGTGGTCTCTGTTTGCCTCAGTTTCCTCATCTGTCAAGTGGTAATAATGACAATAATAGTAACACCTGCCTCTCAGGGCTGCTTTGAGGATCGAATGAAGGTTTGTGTGAAGCACTTTACAGACCTTAGAGCCCTTTATGGAAATGCTCACAGTCTTAGACTTAGACTTGAGAAGTAGCAAGGCTTGCCTTGCCATCACCATCAGTCCTCTAAGAACAGGGATCTTGAGGGACTATGTGCATACTCAGCATGAGGCTGGTGTGTGATGCAGCAGCTCAGAGAAATAACGCAGCCTTACCTTACCTTGAGAAAGACAAGAGCAGGGGCATCCCACTGCCCTCTGCTCTGTGTGGTCGGGGTTCTCCATTTTAGGAGGCTTCTGGGGAGGGTGCTGAAGGAACCTGAGAGGCATTATCTGGCTTGCCCCCAACATGAGTTTTTTTCTGAGGTGCATTGACTTTATCTGTAAAATGGGGAAAATCATCCCTGGAGTAGCTGCCTCCCAGATTTGTAGGGAACCTCAAAGAAGACCATTTATGTTAAGAGCTGTACAAACCTTCAAGTCCTCATTATTGAAAAGCAGCATTGATAGAGCCCGGAGATGAGCTGAATGCAGTCCCTGCCTCAGACACAGAGTCCGACCTCAGACATGGAGAGCCTGGCCTCTGACCATCTTTTCTCAGACCTCGAGTTTGCAGAGAGAGCACCAAGCTGCCTGGCAGGGAACATTCCTCCTTTTGAACTCCCTGCAACAATGATATCCCAAGGCCACTCCCTGATCCTCTTATCTTATTCTTTTTAAATTAAAGAACATCCAGAAGAGGGTACCCAGAGCACTGGAGGGCCTTAGATTCATGCCTAATGAGAGATACTGGGACAAAATGGAAGGTGGAGCCCAGAGAAAAGAGGACTTAGGGGCTGCTAGGCCCCAGAGGACAGAAGGAGCACTGCTGCAGAGAAGGTACAGAGGAGCAAGTTCATCTTTGAGCTTTGGAAGAATTCACAGTTAGGACTGTCCAGAGTGAGCTGTGATGGCCTGAGGGGTAGACTTGATCACCACTTGGCTGGTATATTTTAAAGGGATTTCTTATTCAAGCACATGTTGAACTAGATGAAATCTGAGGTTCCTTCCAAAGTCAGGGGGCCACCTGCGGAGATTTCCCAAGCCCTAATGTATCTCAGCAGCCATCTTCAGAAGTTTGCTTGGTGGTGTGGTGGGAAAATATCCAGTGAGTAAATCAGTGAATGAAAAGGAAGCATTTACCATGTGCTGAGCAGTAGGCATCCAGTGAGACAAGTGAGGCAATCTGTGCCGCTTAAGGAGCTCACTTTGAGTAGGGAAAGGCAGCACACACAGGAGGTCTCTGCTACTGGTCAGATGGACAGACCGAGCAGACCTTAGGGTGCAGTGACAAAGGAGCTTCTTTAATGTCATTTCTCCTCATAAAACCCATGCAGAACCATTTGAGAGGTGGGTGGTCTCGAGACACTTATCAAGGTTCTTGAGCTTACCAGTCTCTGGCTAGCAGTTGGTTGGCAATGGATGTTGGGAGTGTTTGGAGATGGCAGGCCTCCTCTCCACAAGTGGTGCTCCCCTTGGTGATGACTTCAAGGACGGAGCTAGAAAGAGAGCTGGTGGGACAGAGGGCTGACACAAGGCAGGGTGGTTTGCCCTGCATGGCATGACCCTTCCTTTTTCTCCCTCAGGATGCCTTACTGCTGCAGCTAGTCTGGATCGTTGGCCCATCAGTGGTCAGTGGCAGTGGCATAAATGATGGGGCCTTTCTCCTGAATGATGGTACAAGGGTAAAAGAGTGAAACACATTACTTGAATAATCCAAGGTTCCATTTCTTTGTTGATGTGGTTGCTTCCTTCCCTGACAAAGACTGCGGTTCTCTTGACAGCTGAGAGCCATGATTCTTTGAGAATTGATGTGTCAGAATTTCATCACCCTATGATTGATCTGGTCTTGAGCCTCTCCCTCCAGCTTTGCTCTGCCAGACACACAGTCCATCATTGGGTCATTCCTCAAATCTTCTCAGTCTTTGCAGGACCTGCCAGGTACAGGCTCCATTTCCTTAACCCAGGACCACCTGTGTGCTCTGATGAAGTACTGCAGTCAAATTTGAGTGGAAGCTGATTGAATTGAGCAGTAAGATTAAAGGCACATAGTGAAATTTGTTCCCATTTATATAGTGCAACAAGGTTTACAAAGTGCTTTTGCCTCAACAGCCCTGTGAGGCTGGCATTATCCTAATTTGACAGATGCTGAAATTGGCTTTGAAAGCGAAGGGGCTTGCCCAAGGTGATACCCACTAAGTGTCCCAGCCAGAAATGGAGTCTCATAACTTCTTTTCTTAAACACTTGCCCCTTGCCCCTGCTGCCCCTCCCCCACACACCCCATCAGCTTTCACAGAGGAAGCCCACTTGTCTCCACTCCAGGCAGCACTGGGACCTGAAAAGCATCTGATATTTCTGTAGCAGCATGTCCAGTGGCTGTGTCTTAGCAAAGTCCCCCAGTCTTCCTACCTTCTAGCCTTCCCTAGTTGAGGCTTAATTACTCATAACCTTTGAAAAACTAGACCTGAATTGGAAGCTATAGCATATACCTCCAGCTGTCCCCTAGTGTTCTAGGCACAGCTCACATTTCCTGGCCTTGGTGCAGCTGCTATCTCCCATAGGTAGCCTGAGGGAGCTGCTTTAGGGCATGCTGGCATTGGTCCAGGAGCAGAAGTGGAAATGGTGGGGAATGTATTGTCATGTATAGGCCTGGCAGCACAGGAAAGGCATCCATCTGGAGAAGTCTGGACTGAGAAGATTTGGTGCCATCCTGCTGAAGCCTCCTTGCAGATCCTTGCTTCCTATCAATCCAGCCTTCCTGAAGAGTGATTTCTCAGGCCTCCTGATCAGGCTTTTGGGATGTTCTTTAAGGCCCTAACTGGCAGTCATGAGAAGAAGATGAAATTCCTGGTGTCCTTACTGTCAAGGAGTGACGATCCTTCCCAGGAAGGTTAGGTCAGGCCATCCACAGAGGACATTTCTGTGTCCTCTGACACTAACATGATTACCTACTCCAAGCCCCAGCCTTGTGGAAGGGACCACCAGCATAATCTACCGAGCACTGGCTTCTTAGGGAGAACAGACATTATTGCTTGACATCTTCTGGCCATTCTGTATATGGAGAAGCTCCTCAGTGCTTAGCCAGGATCAAGGAAACAGGCCATTGCTAGAAGACCACAGAGAACTTTATTTTCCACTAGCTGCGTTGTACTTCTTTTCATGTTAAGAAATGTTTTTGATTGATGTCTGTATCTCACTAAAACCAAGGCATGGGATTTAATGAAACAGCCAGGTTTCTCCCACATTGCAAAAGTCAGAGACTTCTCAGAGGCAGCTTGGCTTCTGTGCTTACAGGCACAGCTTTGCCACAAGGTGGAAGGTCCAGCTGCTCTCTCCCTCTGAATTCCTCTTCTAAGTCAGGCAGCCCTTTGGAATTCACCACAGTAGCAATCAGATGAGCCATTTCTTAGGGAGGAGAATCCTCAGGGCAAGTCCCTCTAGTGTCAGAGCTTCCCTTCTTCCCCACTGAGGGAACCTGTGGGATAATCATTCTTTATTAGTCTTGGCTCAGTTTTCCTGGGTTAATCAATCCTAACAGCCCACAGTCTTTTTGAACAGTGGTGTCCAACTCAAGTAGAAACCCTGTGACCACATAGAAAACCTCAAACTGACATTACCTATATTGTATTACATTTTTATTTATTTTGTTAAACACTTCCCTTAGGGTGTGACGGGTGGTTGGTGGTCATTTGGACCAGGGTTCCTAAGTTTGACATTCTGCTCTAGATGGATCTCTTCATTCACAGTTTCTGCCCTCGGTTTTTGTGACAGGTAGATTTACCACCTTGCATTCTTTGCCTTCCTTTCCCACAAATCCCTCTGATCTTTGTTCCCTTCAGTCAGTCCTTATACCTTTCAGCTGTGCTCTGAGTCATACTTGGCTCTTGGGGGTCTCTTTTCTACCAAGCCTGTATATTCTCAGTTCCTTACTTTGCCATTTCCTTTGGTTGCATCTGCTCAGCCATCCCTTCCCCTTCCCAATCTCTTTCTAAGCTGCTTCCTTGAATATCTGTTCTTATATTCCTTTTTCTCTGCCTAGATTGACACCTGTAGTGTTTCTGTCTGATCATTAAGGAAGGTAAGCCAGACCCCACTCCTTCCCAGCTCAGTCTCCTGACTGGGTATGATGATCCCTGTGATTCATAGTTCATTTTCTGTCTCTCTGACTCCTTTATGCTTGAAGTGATGTGATTTTTTTTTCCCCTCCAAATCAAATCTCTGGAGACCTCTGAGCCAATCCTTTTCTGAATTCCCTTCCAACATTCATTTTCCAGTTGGAGGAAGGTGCAGTATTATACCAGAAAATTGCAATTACCTTTCTAAAACAGTGGCAGCTTGCATATTATAATGACTTTGGCAATACTACTAAAGAACTCAGAAGGAGCCACCATGACCCAGCTCCCCCCACCCCCAGCCTAGAAGAGAATGGTGGCATTCTGGGGGATCAGCAACCATGTTGTGGTTCTTCCCCTCGGCTTCAATTAGACAACGTCAGACTTGAATAAAAGAGGATCTCTAAGGTCTGTCCAACTCTCAGCTCCTGTCGACAGAGAGAGAGTTCTGATTGGCCAGACCTCTTGAGGGAGTTCAACAAAACTCATGGGCATGAGAAGGGGTGAGGGTTAAAGGTCAGTGACTCAGATACCAGGAGGGACCAGCCTGTATTTACCATACTTGTCTGAGTTTCATTGGATGCTGTCACTCCTTTTCTCTCTGGGTTATTTTATACGCAGAGATGTTTAGGTGAACAGGGGGCAATTCCCTTTTCCATTGAATCCATTTTATTATGAATGAGCTAGACATGTAGCCCCAGGGAGGGGCAAAAAATGAACAAGATAGCTGGAGGGAGGTCTCCAGCACCCTGGAGAGACAATATGGAGAGCATCTGTGGGAGAACATGGATGAACAACTTCACAGGAGGCAACATCTAGACCTTCTGCACTGTGGAAGTCACCTCGCCCTGAGAACCTCTGCTCCCAGGAGGGGTGCCCCCTGAACCCAGGGCAGCTTTGGCACTACTTCTCACAAAGCTGAAAGCTCCTCAGTCTTTGCCAGGAGGTGATTCTTCCTGTATCCACTTTTGACTCTAGTTCCTGGACCTCAGATGTGGGGAAGACACCCCACGGGCTGCATGTATTTCTATGTGGTAGAATCATCGAGTGATTAAGAAAACTGCAGCTTCCCAAAGACAGTGCCTCCCGCTGCCCTTCACTGTCGTTGGAGCAGGGCCTGTCTTTCTTTTTGCTCTTGTCCGTGTTGCCAGGGTTTTAACATAGTGCCTTAGCGTGTAGTAAATCCTTACTGACTTGTGGCCCAACACGTTATCCAGTGTGGCATCTATCCGTAGCCCTCTATGGGATGGATGAGCTTGATGGCTTGCCCATTAACTGAGTACCATTGCCTGAACAGCATTCTTCATCCGTTGTTTTCTCCTGGGTGGACAGTTAGGCCAAACTCTTTTTGGTGGTCATCTATCTCTTGTAACACTGCAGTGTTGTGGGATCTAATATAGTCGACATAATGCCATCTGGGCACAAAAACATCTGAACAGCCTCACCATGTACTGTAGTGTAAGGATGCTTTGAAATAGAATCTCACCGCTGTGGAGTCAAAAAAGCAAAAGGCCAGACTCTTCACCTTTGTCCTCAGACTGCAAAGTCACCCTGCCCCGGTACACATAAACCTCAAGATGATTTAGTCTACAATGAGAAAAGGGGGGATGAAGGGAGGAAATGTGCCCTAAGCCCCCTGAGTCGGTGTTAGAAAGCTGGATTCCAGCCTGGGCCTCCTTAAGATCTCTGCTCCTGGACTGGGAGGAATCTGAAGCTGCTCCTGTCACTAGACGTGCTGCTGCTTGTCGTTTTCACTTTAGAGAAATATTATGTTGGCTTTCATCTGCTAATGCCATTTCACAGCAATCTTCATGTGGCTTTTGATGGCAGAGTATTATTAGAAGTTCATTAGCATTGTGCCTGGAAACCGTGCCTTGTCTTTTCCAAGCAGAAAAAGGTCAGTAGCTAAAGGAACAAATTACCTAAGTCTCTGTAAAATGAGGAAGCTGAACTAGATGACCTCTCAGGTCCCTTCCAACTCAAGATTTGGGATCTGATGATAACTTTGGGTCCCAGGCTGAGTGCGTTCCCAGCAAAGCCATATAGGCTCACACTTTGGATGCTTCATTTAATTCAGCAAACGCTGATGATGTCCAAGGGACTTCAGATGGGTAAGTGCCCCTGACCACACTTTTTTTCCATCTATCCTAACCTCATTCTGCAATATAGAATCCTTACTACTACCCTTCCAATAGATGGAGCTTGTGATATAATAGAACTTTTTGCACTTCGCTGATTTTATTGCATCCCTGATACTCAGGTTCTGTCTGACCCAACACCATTCTTGGCAGAACTGAGTTACTTAATACTTCCTTGCTTTGCGGATTTAGAATACCAGAAGTCAAGGAGAAAGATTCCCTGGAAGGGGTTTTAGAAAGGGTACCATTTCTGCAAGGGAAAACTTGAAGAAAAGACAGACTGCTTTGTTGTCAGAACTGATTAACACCTTCCGAAGATTTGGTCCTCATTAATTTTCTAAAAGCTGCTTGTCAGTTGATTAAAAGCAGCTTCCTCTGCAATTATCTCATAGTTGACTTCTGAGACGTCAAAGCTTCAATCTGTAGAAAGCTGCTCCCCCTCAGAACCTTATAGGAAAGGAGGAGAGAGAAGAATGAGAGGCGAGAGATGGGCCATGATGAGATTCACATGGCAGGGGAGGGCCAAGGTTAAAACAGGAAAAAAAGAAGCGCTTGCGTTGAGACCTGTTAGCTCCCAGGAGCCACTTGGAGACCATTAGAAGTGGGTGGAGGGTGGAGGGCAGAGCTGTGGTCAGCTTTTACTGTTGTGCTTTGTAAGTTTATCACTTGGGAATGTGTTTCCCCAGAAGTTGTAAGGTTGGGGAGAAGAATGCAGTGGGGGGAGAAGAGGGGGAGAGAATAACGACTGAGGAAGAAGGAGGAGGAGGAGGAGGAGAGAAAGAGAGAGAGAGAAAGAGAGAGAGAGAGAGGCAGAATATGAGAATATGAGGGTGAGAATGCATCATGCCCTGTACCCTGCCACTCTTCAGCTGAGCCCCAACCAGAGCACCTCTCCCATGGGGTGTGCTTAGGCCCTGAATGACACCCGGCTCCTATGATGTAGCCCTGGGCAGCTGTGGCAGGAAATGGTGTGGCCATGCTGTCACAGTACCGAACTTGGGTTCAAATCCCACATCTAACATTTCTTGTCTGTTTGACCATAAGTACATCCCTTAACTTTCTTGAACCTTAGTTTCCTCATCTGTAAGATGGGAATAATAACTTTTTTTACTCCTCTCCCACGGTTGTTGTGGGACATGAGATAGCATGTAAAGTGCTATTTCTCTGTAAATCAGTGTTAAGTGATATTATTTTACTTATTTTTTTTGAGATGGAGAAACCTAGATTCAGAGATGTTAAAGACAGGTGGAGTGATTTCAACACAGATCTCTGCTAATCCCAAGTCCAGCTCTGGGTCTCCCACACCACACTGCCTCATACCAGAGTTCTTTTATCCCAAAGGAGGGCTGAGAAGAGTGACAGCCGAGGCCTTTATGGAGTTAGGCCATTGTGCTAAATGCCCTGCTTTGGCTCTTCGAGGTTTAGGGAGTACAGAGATAACGGATGGCACAGTCCCTGTATCCTCTTGGCATTCAGGAGGAGACATGATGACATGTGCTGACAAGTACAATACAAACCAGGGGCATGTGAGAGACCCAGAAAGAGGTGCAGGTCTTTTTTGTCCCCACACATAACTTCCTCCTCAAAACACGTCCCTAAGCCACCCACTATGTGCCCTGAAGACAGCTGAGTAAAACTCCTCTGAGCCTGATTTGATTGATAATTCATATCGATTTTCCATTACTTTTTGTAGCTTGGATCACCATTTCCCACACTGAATTCATTAGCTTTCACCCCACACCTACCTGTCTTCTCAGCTGTTAAGGGAAGTTATTGTCCTGTCAGTCTCCTAAATTCATTCTTTGACTCCTCCCCTCTCCCGCAGTCTGTACCAGTTACTAAACTTGCTTCTCTGGCTACATCTCTCCTCTCCGCTCTCTGCTCTTACAACCCCTAATGGTCTCTCTTCTCTCCTGGACATCTTCTACATAGCTGCCACAGGGCTTTTCTGAAATCGAACCTATTGCTTCTAAGATAATAGAAACCCCTGTTAGCTTTTAAGGTTCTCCACAGCATGGCCTCGACCCAGCTTCTTTCCTGCTTTTCTGACATACCTTTTCCTGTACTCTGGGATCCAAACAAACCTGTCCTCTTGCTGCTTTATAACTGCCCCCTCTCTTTGCACCAGCAGCCCCCAAGCCTGGAATGCCTTCTCTCCTTCTGCCTCTTATAATCCCTCATTTCCTTCAAAATTGTTCAACTAACACTTTCTACATGAAGTTTTTCCTCCCCACCCTAGTAGCTACTTTTACCTTCTCTCCTACTCCATCTCTCCCAAATCTACCTTACGCTTATTTTTGCATATTTTATTCATCTTTTATGCGTATATTTTTCAGTCGAGTTGTTTTTCAGTCATGTGCAGCTCTTCATAACACCATTTGGGGTTTTCTTGGCAGAGATACTGGAGTGATTTGCCATTTCCCTCGACAGCTCATTTGGAGGAACTGAGGCAAACAGGGTTGAGTGACTTGCCCAGGGTCACACAGCTAGGAAGTGTCTAAGGTCCGATTAGAACTCAGGAACATGAGTCTTCCTGGCTTCACCCCCAGTGCGGTCTTCACTGCATCCCCCAGGGCCTTGTGCGATGCCTAGTGCATAATGGTTGCTGGATAAATGCATGTTAATTGGTTACTGATGAACAAGAAGGATATTTTGGTACCAACATTATTTTATTTAATCTGACTTCTGTTGCCGCGTAATGTTATTGCGGTTATCATGAGTACTGTTTGGATTCTGCTTTCTTCACTCTGCGTCCCTTGGTACCAGCCTTTACGTGGTCTCTGAATTCCTCCTGTTTGTGATTCTTACACTACACAACAAGCCGTTCCATTTCTCTGTCACAGTTCACTTGGCCATTCCCTAGGCAGGAGGCATAGGTTTGTGTGTGATCACAAATACTGCTGCTGGGAGCCATTGAACTCTTTGGTATAGAAACCCCCTGGCGACATCTCTGAGTTGAAGTAGGAGCAGTTTGGTAACTTTTCTTGCATAATTCCAGATTGTTTTCCAGTGAGGTTTTGCCACAAGTGAATTAGTATATCGATCTCCCTGTGGTATTTTCAGCATCATATTTTCTCATCTTTGTTCATTTGAGGAGTATGAAGTAATACCTGTGAGTTGTTTTTATATTTCTTTGCTTATTTCTCATTTTGAAAATTTGGATAATTTTGAAAAGATGGTTATTGAAAGTTGACACTTTTTATGTATATATGTAGATTCTTTGATCACTTGTCGTTGGGAAATGACCTTTTAATTCTATAGATTTATTTCAATTTCCTATACATTTTGGATGCTAGTCTTATCAAAAATGTCTGAAGTACACATGTTTTGGGGGGGAAATCCATTTTTTCTTCTAATTAACTGAGTTTGTATAAAGACTTTGTAATTTTAGAGAATAAAAATTGTCTATCTTGTTATAAGCTTTTAAAATAAATTTTTGTTGGTATTTCCAGTTCTTTATAACATTTATATATCCCAGGTATCTCTTGCCCTTCCCCTCCCATAGAACTGTCCAGTGATGAATACATTGAAAAAATATGTGGTGTGTAGCACCTCTACAAAGGAGTGGGTTGTGAGTGTCCCTTCATGTCTCTTCTTACAACTCCTGATCAGTCTGTATAATGTTGTTATATTTACTTTTGCTCTTCCCGTTTACAAATGGTTTTCTTGGCTCTGATCTTTCCATGTTTCTGTGTGTCCATCGCACACTGTTTCTTTACAGCACAGTAATGTTCCTTTACATTGCTGTACCACATTTGTTTAGCCATTCCCCAGCTGATGGGCATCTACTTTGTTTCCAATTATTAACGATCATAAAAGGTCCTGAAGTGTACTGGTGTACATGAGAACTTTCTTCTCATTGATAGCTTCCTTGAAGGGGTATAAATCCAGTAATGGTGTCTCTAGCTGAAAGGTGTGGACATTTAAGCACTTGATTTGCGCAATTCCAAACTGCTTTCCAAAATGGTGTGTTCCATTTCATAGCTCTGCCAGTGATGTATTAGTGTACCTGTCATTCCACAGCTCCTCCAGCATTAACTCTTGCCATTTTTTGGTATTTTCACCAATTTGCAGGATGTTAGGTGAAACCTTAGGGTTGTTTTGAATTACATTTCTCTTATGAATAGTGATCATGTGTTTGTGATTACTTTGCAATTTTTATTTTGAGAATTGTTTGTTGTATCCTTTGACTACTTATCTATTTAAGAACGACTACTATTCGTGTATGTGTGTGTGTATGTATATATATTATACACACACACATTACGTATCCACACGCACACACACACACACACATACACATATTGATTAATAGCTTATATATCTTAGGTACCAAACCCTTATTTAAAAATGATGTAAGGTTGTGTTTCCCCCCTTCAACTATTTCCCTTCCTGTTCTCGATGCATGAATGTTGTCTATGCAGAAGCTTTTCCATTTCAAGTAATCAGTTATCTATTTTACGTTTATAATTGCCTCTATCTCTCGTTTGGTTAAGAATATATCTTCTTACCTATAGCTGTGAGAGATACATGCTCTGTTATGCTTCCGGTTTTTTTTATAGTGTAGTCGTTAATATTACGGCCACATATCCACTTAGAATGTATTGTGGGTTAGGGTATAAAGTGTTGATCTAATATAATTGCTGCCAGGCTGCTTTTCAGTATTCCCAGCAACTTTCAGATAAGCAGTTTTCTGCTAGGTAACTTCTATTTTCCACTTTATCAAACTTTGGGTTATTGAGTTCCATTGTTTCTGACTGTCCCTTGTCTAGTCTGTTCCATTGACCTATTGCTCTGGTTTTTTTTAAACTTATTTTAATAGCTTTATTTTTAAAATTTTTATACATTTTTTCAAATAACATGTAAAAACAGTTTTTAATTTTTGTTTTTAAAAATTTTCAGTTCCAGATTCTCTCCCTCCATCCCTCTCTTCCCTCTCCCTGAGATGACAAGCAGTTAGATATAGATTATATATATACAGTCATGCAAAAACATGTTTCCATATTAGCCATGTTGCAAAGTAAACATAGACCACCATTAGCAACAGCCCCCTCCAAAAAATTAAGAAAAATAAAAACAGTTTTAAGAAAGTGTGCTTCAGTCTGCATTCAGCCTCCATCAAGCTCTTTCCCTGGAGGTGAGTAATATTTTACAACATGTGTCTTTTAGATTGTCTTGAGTCACTGCATTGCTGAGAATAGCTAAACCATTCACAGTTGATCATTGTACCATATGTTGTTACTGTGTACGGTGTTCTTCTGGTTCTGCTCACTTCACTTTGCATCACTTTATTTAAGTCCAGGTTTTTGTGAAACCATCCTGCTCATCATTTCTTATAGCACAGTGGTATTCCATCACAATAATATACCACAGCTTGTTTAGCCATTCCCCCAATTGATGAACATCCCCTCAATTTCTAATTCTTTGCCACCACAAAAAGAGCTGCTATAAATATTTTTGTACATATAGGTCCTTTTCCATTTTTTTTTTTCTCTTTGGGATGCGGACCTAGTAGTGGTGTCACTGAATCAAAGAGTGTGCACAGTTTTATAACCCTTTGGGTACAATTCCAAATTGCTCTCCAGAATGGTTGGATCAATTCACAACTCCACCAACAATGCATTAGTGTCTCGGTTTTTCCATATCTTCTCCAGCATTTGTTATTTTCCTTTTCTGTCATATTTTGCATGAATGAAATTTGCATTTCATTAATCATCTGTGATTTTTCCTGTGACTATAGATAACTTTGATTTCTTCTTCTGAAAGTTGTCTGTTCATATCCTTTAACCATTTATCAGTTTGGGAATCCTTCATATGCATATGAATTCAACTCCATTCTCTGTATATTTGGGAAATGAGGTGTTTATCAGAGAAACTAGATGCAAAAATTTTTCCTCCATTTTTCTGCTTTCCTTCTAATCTTAACTGCATTGGTTTTGTTTGTGCCAAACTTTTTAATATAATGTAATCAAAATTGCCTATTTTACATTTTTTAGTGTTCTCTATCTCTTATTTGGTCATAAATTCTTTTCTTATCGGTAGATCTGACATGTACAATATTCCATGCTCCCCTTAATTTGTTTATGGTATCCCACTTTATGTCTAAATTGTGTGGCCATGTTGACTTATCTTGGTATGTGATGTGAGATGTTAGTGGGTACCTAGTTTCTGCCAGACTACTTAACCGTTTTCCCTGCAGTGTTTGTCAGAGAGTGAGTTCTTGTTCCAAAAAGCTTGGGTTTTTGCATTTCTCAAATATTAGATTACTGTGGTCATTTATTCCTGTAGATTGTGTACCTAATCTGTCTCAGCGATCCACCACTGTTTCTTAGCCTGTGCCAGGCTGTTTTGGTGATGGTCAGCTTTGTGATGCAGTTTGAGATCCGGACCAGCTAGGCCGCCTTCCTGCATTTTGTTTGCATGGTTTCCTTGATATTCTTGACCTTTTGTTCTTCTTTTTAAAATTATGTTTTCTAGCTTCCTAATAACTTGCATTGGTATGGCCCTGAATAAATTAATTTAGTTAGCATTGTCATTTTTATTATATTGCTTCAACCTACCCATGAAGAATTCATATTTTCCAGTTGTTTAGGTCTGGCTTTCTATGAAAAATGTTTGGTAATGTGTTTGTATAGCTCCTGGATTTGTCTTGGCAGGTAGACTCAGGTATCTTATATTATTTGCGGTTATTTTAAATTGAATTTTTCTTTCTATCTCTTGCTGCTGGGCTCTGATGGCAATATATAGAAAGGATAATTTATGTGAGTTTATGTTATATTCTGCAACTAGGTTTTTGGTTGATTCTCTAAGTATACCTTCATATCATCTACAGAGAGTAAATATTTTGTTTCCTTGTTGCCTAATTCCTTCCATTTGTTTTTCTTCTCTTATTGCTAGGGCTAGCATTTCTAATACAACATAGAATAATGCTGGTCATGAACCCTGATCTTATTGGGGAGATATTTAGCTTATCCCCATTGCAGATAATGCTTGCTGATGGTTTAGATAGATATTACTTATTATTTTAAGGAAAGCTCCATTTATTCTTATGTTTTCCAGTGTTTCTTTTTCTTTTTTTTTTTTTTTTTTTTTTTTACTCTTAAGGCATTTCTTTAGTTCTATGCTGAGATTTCACATTAGTTAATTCATTCTGTGAGTTATCCTCACATTTCTCTATTTTAAATTTCCATTTTCAGTATATTACATAAAAACAACTTTTTCAGGTTATCAGTGTGTTTACCAGCAATCAAATAGTGAGTTTTCAAGGTCTGCCTCTTTGTTCCCTAAGTGAACCAGCTGGATGTTAATACTGCTCTGCCACAAGAGAAAAGCTCCTAACTCAAAACCCATTGGAAAAAGAGGGAAACTTCTGCAAAGTGCACTGTAAGAAGACGTACTTTTTGCTTATGAAAAGAAACCAGTGAGTGAGTCCTCTAAAAATAATAAAAGGGAGTATTTTACAGTTAAGCACATGATTTGGGGTGAAGAATTTGGATGTTGCTGCTCTGCTGGTACAGCATATGGGTTATTAATACTCTTCTTGCTCCTCTTGTGGTCCCCCTTCATCAGGTATCACAAAGCCTTCATCTGGGGCATAGAGAATCTCTCCAGTGTTTCTAATAGGAATGGGTGTTGTGCTTTGTCACAGGCTTTTTCTGCATCCATTGGTACAATCATATGGTCTTGTTGGTTTTGTTATTGACACAGTCAATTATGCTAATAGTTTTTCTAATATCAAACCAGCCCTTGCATTCCTGATGTGAATCCCACCTGGATTTTGTGAGTCTTTCTGGTCCTGGGGATTTTTCCTTTTGAAATGATTAATGGCTTGTTCAATTTTTTTTTTTTAAATAGGGTTATTTAAGTGCTCTATTTCCCCTTCTGTTGATCTGGGCATTTTATATTTTTGTAAATATTCATATCACTTAGATTGTTGGATTTGTGGGTATGTAATTGGACAAAATAGCTACTATTAAGTGCTTTAATTTCATCTTCATTGATAATGAATTCATCTTTTTCATTTTTGATAGTAATGATTTGGTTTTCTTCTTTTTTAAAATCAAATTAACCAGTGGTTTATCTGAACTTTTTGTTTGTTTTTATTTTTGTAAAAACCAGCTCCTCGTTTTATTCATGAGTTCAGTCATTTTCTTACTTTCAGTGTTAATAATCTCTCACATGATCTTCAGGATTTCCAGTTTGTTACGTAATTTAGAATTTTCATTTGTTTTTCTAGTTTTTTTTTTAGTTGCGTGCTCCATCCGTTGATCTGCTCTTTGGCTATTTTACTGATGTTAACATTTAAAGATGTCCCTTTTTCCCCAAGTACTGCTTTGGCTGCATGCCATAAATTTGCTATGTTGTCATTTTCTTTAATGAAATTATTGTTTCTAAAATTTATTCTGTGATCCACTCATTTTTTAGAATTAGATTATTTAGTTTCCAAATGATTTTAATCTGTATTTCTGTGTCCCTTTATTAATATAATTTTTATTGCATTATGATCTCAAAGGGTACATTTAATATTTCTTCTTTTCTCCATTTAATTATGAAATATTTATGCCCTGCTACATGGTCAGTTTTTGTGAAGGTGCCATGTCCAGCTGGAAAAAAGGTGTACTCCTTTCTCTTCCCATTCAGTTTTCTCCAGAGGTCTATCATATCTAATTTTTCTAAAATTCTATTTATCTCCTTAATGTCTTTCTTATTTTTTTGGTTAGATTTATCTAGTTCTGAGAGGGCGAAGGTGGGGTTCTCCCACTAGTGTAGGCTTACTGTTTATTTCATCCTGTAAGTTATTTAACTTTTAAGAATTTGGATGCTGTGCCATTGGTGCATATGTGCTTAGTATTGATATTATTTGTCTGTGGTACATTTTAGCAAAATATTATTTCTCTACTAATTTAATTAGCTCTGTTTTTGTTTTTACTTTGTCTGAGATAATGATTACTACCCCTCCTTTTCTTTTAATGTCAGCTGAAGCATAATGGATTCTGTTCTAGCCTCTTACCTTTACTCTGTGTGTATCTCTGTTTCAGGTATGTTTCTTGTAAACAAATAATGTCAGATTCCAGTTTCATCCCATTCATGTTCACAATTATGATTCCTAACTGTGTATTTCTCTCCATCCTGTCTCTACTCCCTCCCTCTCATTTATCCTTCTCTCTCTGCCCTTTCACCCTGTCTCTTCCTCCCTCCTTTCACCCTGTTCTCCTCAAGTTGTTCCTGTCCACCATCTCCCTCAGTCTGCCCTCCTTTCTATCAACTCTTTCTTTTGTTATCTCCCTGCCTTCCTACTTTCCTGTAGGGCAAGATAGATTTCTATACCTGACTGAATATGCATATTATTTTTCTCTTTGAGCTAATTCCAGTGAGAGTAAGATTCCAGCATTGCCCACCACTGCCCACCCCATCTTGCTCCCCACTATAAAAACTCTTTCTTTCATACCTCTTTTATGTGAAATAATTCACCCCATTCCATATCTCCCTTTCCTCTTCTCCCAGTTTATCCTTCTTTCTCACCCCATAATTTTTTTAATCAATTCATAACAACCAACTTATACCCATGCTATGTGTGTGTGAGTATGCCTTTTAACTGCTCTAATAATGATAAAATTCTTGAAAGTTACAATCATCATCTTCCCATGTAGGAATGTAAACAGCTTAATCTTATTGACTCCCTTATGATTTCTCTGTTGCATTTACCTTTTTATCCTTCTTTTGAGTCCTATGTTTGAAAGTCATATTTTCTATTCAGCTCTGGTCTTTTCGTCAGTAATGCATAAAAGTCCCCCTTTTCATTAAATGTCCCTTTTTTCTCCCTGAAGGATTCTACTCAGTTTTGCTGGGTAGGTGATTCTTGGTTGTAATCCTAGCTCCTTTGTCCTCTAAAACATCATATTATAAGCCCTCCAGTTCTCATAATGTAGAAGCTGCCAAATCTTGTATTATCCTTACTGTAGCTCTATAACACTTGAATTGTTTCTTTCTGGTTGCATACAGTATTTTCTCCTTGATGTGAGAGCTCTGGAATTTGGCTATAATATTCCTGAGAGTTTTCATTTTAGGATCTTTTTTAGTAGGTAATTACTGGATTCTTTCCATTTCTATTTTACTCTTTTCTTCTAGGATATCAGGGCAGTTTTCTTTGACAATTTCCTGAAATATGATGTCCAGGTTCTTTTTTGAACACATTTTTCAAGTAGTCCAATAATTCTTAAATTATTGCTCTTCCATCTATTTTCCAGGTCAGTTGTTTTGCCAATGAGATAGTTTACATTTTCTTTTCTTAAATTTTATTTATTTATTTTAAGTTTTCAACATTTATTTCCACAAAATTTTGAATTCCAAATTTTCTCCCCATCTCTCCCCTCCCCCCCGCCCCAAAATGCTGAGCATTCTAATTACCCCTCTCACCAATCTGCCCTCCCTTCTAACATCCCTTCCTTCCCTTATCCCCCTCTTCTCTTTTGTCCTGTAGGGCAAGATAATTTTCATACCATATTTTCTGTATTTCTTATTTCTCAGTTGTATGCGAAGGCAATACTCAACAGTTTTTCCTAAAACTTTGAGTTCCAACTTCGCTTCCTTCCTCCCTCCCCACCCATCCCCATTGGAAAGGCAAGCAATTCAACATAAGCCATATATGTGTAGTTTTGCAAATGACTTCCATAATAGTCGTGTTATGTAAGACTAACTATATTTCCCTCCATCCTATCCTGCTCCCCATTTCTTCTATTCTCTTTTGACCTGGTCCCTCCCCAAGAGTGTTGACTTCTAATTGCTCCTTCCTCCCATTGTCCTCCCTTCCACCATCCACCCACCCTGCTTACCCCTTCTCCCGTACTTTCCTGTATTGTAAGGTAGGTTTTCATACCAAATGAGTGTGCATTTTATTCCTTCCTTTAGTCAAATGTGATGAGAGTAAGCTTCACGTTTTCTCTCTTACCTCCCCACTTTTTCCCTCCCCTAAAGAGTCTTTTTCTTGCCTCTTTTACGCAAGATAATTTGTCCCATTCCGTTTCTCCCTTTCTCCTCCCAATATATTCCTCTCTCACCCCTTAATTTCATTTTTTTAAGATATGATGCCATTCTATTCAACTCACCCTTGTGCTCTGTGTGTGTGTGTGTGTGTAATCCCACCCACTACCCAGATACTGAAAAGTTTCAAGAGTTACAAATATTATCTTTCCATGTAGGAATGTAAACAGTTCAGTTTTAGTAACTCCCTTATGATTTCTCTTTGCTGTTTACCTTTTCATGCTTCTCTTGATTCTTGCGTTTGAAAGTCAGATTTTCTTTTCATTTCTGGTCTTTTCTTCAAGAATGCTTGAAAGTCCCCAATTTCATTGAAAGACCATTTTTTCCCTGAAGTATTATACTCAGATTTGCTGGGTAGGTGATTCTTGGTCTTAGTCCTAGTTCCTTTGACTTCTGGAATATCATATTCCACACCCTTCGATCCCTTAATGTAGAAGCTGCTAGATCTTGTGTTATCCTGATTGTATTTCCACAATACTTGAATTGTTTCCTTTTAGCTGCTTGCAATATCTTCTCCTTGACCTGGGAACTCTGGAATTTGGCCACAATGTTCCCAGGAGTTTCTCTTTTTGGATCTCTTTCAGGTGGTGATCTATGGATTCTTTCAATATTTATTTTGCCCCCTGGTTCTAGAATCTCAGGGCAGTTTACCTTGATAATTTCATGAAAGATGATGTCTAGGCTTTTTTTTTGGTCATGGCTTTCAGGTAGTCCCATAACTTTTAAATTGTCTCTCCTGGATCTATTTTCCAGGTCAGTTATTTTTCCAATGAGATATTTCACATTATCTTCCATTTTTTCATTCTTTTGGTTTTGTTTTGTGATTTCTTGGTTTCTCATAAAGTCAGTTTCCATCTGTTCGATGCTAATTTTGAAAGAACTATTTTCTTCAGTGAGCTTTTGAACCTCCTTTTCCATTTGGCTAATTCTGCTTTTTAAAGCATTCTTCTCCTCACTGGCTTTTTGAACCTCTTTTGCCAATTGAGTTAGCCTATTTTTCAAGGTGTTATTTTCTTCAGCATTTTTTTGGGTCTCCTTTAGCAAGTTGTTGACCTGCTTTTCATGATTTTCTTGCATCTCTCTCATTTCTCTCTCCAATTTTCCCTCCACTTCTCTTACTTGATTTTCAAAATCCTTTTTGAGCTCTTCCATGGCCTGAACCCACTGAATATTTATTTTGGATGTTTGGGATACAGAAGCCTTGACTTTTATGTCTTTCCCTGATGGCAAACATTGTTCTTCCTCATCTGAAAGAATGGGAGAAGGTATCTGTTCACCAAGAAAGTAACCTTCTATAGTCCTATTTTTTTTCCTCCTTTTTTGGGCATTTACCCAACCAGTTAGTTGACTTTTGGGTCCTTTGTCAAGAGTAGGGTATACTCTGGGGATCTATAAGATCTCAGTTCCTCCAGGGTGGCATAATCAAGCGTGTACTGGTCTGGGAGCAACCAGAAACTTTTGTGCCCAGAATCTGTGAGTAATAGAGTTCCCTCTCCACAGCCACCTGGCCTCCAGTTCCACCAAGCCAGCACTGGGGGCTGAGATTCAGATAAGCTGCTCTTGATTCCCCCAGGGGCTTTCAGTGGGGGCAGGGCCACCATTCAATGTGAGATAAAGATCAGCTGCTCAATTCCTTCAGGAGCATTAGGTGGGGGCAGGGCCACCACCCAGGGCTGAGGTACAGATCAGCTGCTCAGATCCTCCAGGGGCTTTATGATCCAACAGTGGATGCAGGCTGCTGTGGGAGCTGCTGCTGCCTGATGTGGCCTCAGCAGCCACCACCTAAGGCTGGAGCTATGGGAAGACCCCGATTCCCGTCAGCCTTTCAGGTCACCCTGGGCTGGAAATCTCCTCCACTCTGTTGTTCTGTGGATTCTGCTGCTCTAGAATTTGTTGAGAGCCTTTCTTCACAGGTATTTTATGGACTGTGGGGGGAGAGCTAGTATATGTGCATATTTCTACTCCACCATCTTCTATTTTACATTTTCTTAGATTTTTTAAAAAATTATTTAGATTTTATAAAAATTGCTTGTTGATATTTCATGGAGTTATCTGTTTCCATTTGTCTAGTTGTAATTTTTAAGAAATTATTTTCTTTGGTGAACTTTTGTACCTCCTTTTCTATTTGATCAATTCTACTTTTTAAGGAGTTCTTTTCAGTGGATTTTTATTCTTCTTTTACCAAGCTGTTTACTTTCTTTTCATGATTTTCTTGCATCACTTTAATTTCTTTTTCAAGTTTTTCTTTATCCTTTCTTATTTAATTTTTTTTTTAATTGTGAGGTCTTCTGGGAATTCTTTTTTGGACCTGTGACCAACTCACATTTTTCTTTGAGGTTTTGCATGAAGCTACTTTGATTTCATTGTCTTATACTGGGTTTATGTCTTGATTTTTCCCTGTCACCACAATAAGTTTCTATGGTCAGGTTCTTTTTTTGGTGTTGCTCATTTTTCCCTGCATATTTCTTGACTTTTAGCTTTATGTTAAAGTTGAGCTCTGCTTCCGTGATGGAGGGGACACTTTCCCAAGTTTCAGGCTTTTTATGCTGCAGTTTTTCAGAGCTAGTTCGGGGAGTCTATGAGTTTTGAGTTCTTCCAAGATGGTATGATCTAAAGAGAGGTATGATCCCTGCTCCCCCAGCCTATTCTCTGGTCTGTAAGAAACCATAAGCACTCTTCTCCACCCTGGAGCTGTAAGCCCAGGGCCGACGGCACTACTGTGGTCACAGACTGTGGTGTGAAAGCGCTCCTCCTCCTCCTGGGATTGCAGCTAGAATTCTGTATGGCCAATGCAGCAGGAACCCTGTAACCTCCTTCTGACCGGCTGTCCAACCCCTGTACCTTCTGTGGACTGTAAGCTCCAGAAGCTGCCACTGGTGCCCAAGCCTCCATGAGGCCTTCACTACATCGCACTGCACTCTCAACCCAGCCTTTGAAATTGTCTTGGGCTAGAAAATTGTTTCACCCCAACCTTTTGTGGGTTCTATCTCTTCAGAATTTGTTTTGAAAGAATTATTTTAAAGTTTTCTGGAGAGAAATTTGGCGAGTCCCTGCCTTTACTCTGCCATCTTCTGTGGCATCTATCTCTATTTTCTAATCAATACCAGATGGTTTTGATGGCTGCTGTTTTATAACATAGCTAAGATCTGGAAGTGCTGTTGTCCCTTTGTCCCTGCTTCTTTCTGTCGTTTTTCTTGATATTTTAGAGGTTTTGTTTTTCAAAATTAATTTTGTTATTTTATCTAGCTCTGTAAAGTGTTCCCTTGGTAATTTGATTGATATGGCATCCAAACTATAATTTAATTTTGGTAGCATTGTCATTTTATTACATCAGCATTACCCAGTCATGAAGGCTGAACATTCCTCCAGCTCTTCAGTTGTTCTTTCTTTCGTCATGGAATGTACGCAAACCTTGTATGTGCTTTAGGAGCTAGATCCCTGGATATTTTATGCATTTGGTGCTTTTCTGGAATGAGATTTCGCTTTCTATCATTGCTGCTTGTGTTTCATTATGATATGCTGATGCTGTTGACTTTGGAGGGTTTATTTTGTAGCGTGCAACTTTGCTGAAACTCTTACTTGCTTCAGTTATTTTCTTTGGTGCTTCTCTAGGATCTTCCATCAACAAACAGGGGTAGTTTTACCACCCCTTTACCTTTCTACCTGCCTTTCATTTCTTTCCCATGTCTTATTACTGTTGCTAGCATTTCCAGTGCTTTATAAGATAATAGGTGGTTAGTGGGCATCCTTGCTGTATTCCTAGATTTATTGTAAAAGGTTAAAGTGTGTCCCGATTGCTCTGGGATTTAGATATACTTCATGTAATGTTTTTAGAAGCTCCTCTCCACCTCTGCTTTGCCGAGTTTTTAGCATAAAAGAATGTGGGACTTGGACAAAGGTGTTTTCCTTATCTGCTGAGATGACTATGTGGTTTGGGATGTTTTGGTCTTTAATCCAATGAATTATGTTGATTATTTTCCTCATGTTAAGCCGTCTGCCCGTCCCAGGTGTAGGCAATAATAATGAATGATCCCTTGGGTGACCTGCTGCAGTCTGTTCAGCAGGACTTTGTTTAAACTTTTTTGGTTAACGTCCATTGCTGATGAACTACAGTTTTCTTCCTGGTTTTTGTCCTTCCCTGTATTTGTCTCATAAAACAGTTGCAATGGGATGTTTTCTTTCTTAATTTTTGAGAGTTAATTTGCCAAGTATGTGCACTTACTGTTCTGTGAAAGTCTGATAGAATTCTCTTGTGAATCCGCCAAGACCAGCGGTGTTGTTCTGCGCCCTCTTCATGGCTAGGTCGATTTCACTTTCTGAGACGACATTGTTTACGATCTCTGTCTGGCCTTTGGACGGTCTGGATAGTTCAGTTTTTGTTATTTTTTTTAATTTATTTTTTTTATTTAACTTTTAACATTTATTTTCACAAAATTTTGGGTTACAAATTTTCTCCCCTTTTATCCCCTCCCCCCCCAAACCCAAGCATTCTAATTGCCCCTGTGACCAATCTGCTCTCTCTTCTATCATCCCTCTCTGCCCTTGTCTCCGTCTTCTCTTTTGTCCTGAAGGGCCAGATAGCTTTCTATACCCCTTTACCTGTATTTCTTATTTCCTAGTGGTAAGAACATTACAGTTGATCCTGACACTTTGAGTTCCAACTTCTTTAGCTCCCTCCCTCCCCACCCCTTCCCTTTGGAAGGCAAGCAATTCAATATAGGCCAAATCTGTGTAGTTTTGCAAATGATTTCCATACTAGTTGTGTTGTATAGGACTAACTATATTTCCCTCCATCCTATCCTGTCCCCCATTACTTCTATTCTCTTGTGATCCTTTCCCTCCCCATGAGTGTCGACCTCGGATTTCATTCTCCTCCCCATGCCCTCCCCTCTATCCTCCCCCCAACCCTGCTTGTGCCCTTGTCCCCCACTCTCCTGTATTGTGAGATAGGTTTTCCTATCAAAATGAGTGTGCATTTTGTTCTTTCCTTTAGTGGAATGTGATGAGAGTAGACCTCATGTTTTTCTCTCGCCTCCCCTCTTTATCCCTCCACTAATAAGTCTTTTGCTTGCCTCTTTTATGAGAGATAATTTGCCCCATTCAATTTCTCCCTTTCTCCTCCCAACATATTTCTCTCTCACTGCTTGATTTCATTTTTTTTTTTAAGATATGATCCCATCCTCTTCAATTCACTCTGTGCACTCTGTCTCTATGTATGTGTGCGTGTGTGCATGTGTGTGTGTGTAATCCCACCCAGTACCCAGATACTGAAATGTTTCAAGAGTTACAAATATTGTCTTTCCATGTAGGAATGTAAACAGTTCAACTTTAGTAAGTCCCTTATGACTTCTCTTTGCTGTTCACCTTTTCATGCTTCTCTTCATTCTTGTGTTTGAAAGTCAAATCTTCTTTTCAGCTCTGGTCTTTTCATCAAGAAAACCTGAAAATCCTCCATTTCATTGAAAGACCATTTTTTCTCCTGAAGTATTATACTCAGTTTTGCTGGGTAGGTGATTCTTGGTTTTAGTCCTAGTTCCTTTGACTTCTGGAATATCCTATTCCATTCCCTTCGATCCCTTAATGTAGAGGCTGCTAGATCTTGTGTTATCCTGATTGTATTTCCACAATACTTGAATTGTTTCTTTCTAGCTGCTTGCAATATTTTCTCTTTCACCTGGGAATTCTGGAATTTGGCCACGATGTTCCTAGGAGTTTCTCTTTTTGGATCTCTTTCATGCGGTATTCTGTGGATTCCTTGAATATTTATTTTGCCTTCTGGTTCTAGAATCTCAGGGGTTTTCCTTGATAATTTCATGGAAGATGATGTCTAGGCTCTTCTTTTGATCATGGTTTTCAGGTAGTCCCAGAATTTTTACCTTGTCTCTCCTGAACCTATTTTCCAGGTCAGTTGTTTTTTCCAATAAGATATTTCACATTATCTTCCATTTTTCCAATCTTCTCGCTGTGTTCTGTGATATCTGTCTTTCACATAAAGTCCTTAGCGTCCATCTGTGCCATTCTAGTTTTGAAAGAACTATTTTCTTCAGTGAGCTTTTGAATCTCCTTTTCCATTTGGCTAATTCTGCTTTTGAAAGCATTCTTCTCCTCATTGGCTTTTTGAACCTCTTTTGTCAATTGAGTTAGGCTAGTTTTCAAGGTGTTAATTTCTTCAACATTTTTTTGGTTCTCCTTTAGCAGGGAGCTGATCTGCTTTTCATGCTTTTCTTTCATCTCTCTCATTTCTCTTCCCAGTTTTTCCTCCACCTCTCTAACTTGATTTTCAAAATTCTTTTTGAGCTCTTCCATGGCCTGAGCCCATTGCGTGGGCTGGGACACAGAAGCCTTGATTTCTGTGTCTTTGCCTGATGGTAAGCATTGTTCTTCCTCATCAGAAAGGAAGGGAGGAAATGTCTGTTCTCCAAGAAAGTAGCCTTCAATAGTCTTATTTCTTTTCCCTTTTCTGGGCATTCTCCCCAGCCAGTGACTTGACCTCTGAATATTCTCCTCACACCCACCTTGCCTCCTGGTCCTCCCAGCCAGCGTTTGGGGACTGAGATTCAAATGCTGCTTCCAGCCTTAGGGCTTTTGGCGGGGGCAGGGCTGCTATTCAGTGTGAGAATTAAGTTCAGGTGGTCAGGTCGGGGCAGGGCAGCCTCTCAGGCTCAGTTCCCTCAGGGGGTTTATGCACAGACCTTCCACAATGGATCCAGGCTCCCGCCTGCTTGGGGAGCCCCTGTCTGCAGCCGCCTCTCAGCTTCTATCTCCCGGGGGGGCCCGAGCCATGGGGGCACCCCACTCCCCTCTCAACCCACCTAAGATACTCTCTCACTGACCCCCGTCACCTGTGGGTGGAGGGGCTTGTGCCGCCGCTGGAGATCCCGTCCCTGAAGCCTGCTCGGATCTTTTCCTCTCGGTGCCGCGGCCGCGGCAGGGCTGCACTCAGCTCCCAGTCCCGGCACCCAGTCCACAGCGCGAAGGACCCCCCCGCGAGAGGTTTGCAGGTCTCTCCGGAACAGAAATCTCCCTCGCTCCAACACTCCGTGGCCTCTGGGTGCAGAATTCACCGTGAGTTGCTCCCCTCTAGCCGTTCTGTGGGTTGTCTAGTTCAGTTTTTGATGCTCTTAAATATCTGTTGTTCCTGATTTCTTCAGCTTTTAACTGCGTGTATTAGGTTCTGGTTATTACTTTATTTCCTCTGGTTTTGCTGCGATTTCACCGGACTCCTTCACTATTTTATTGATTTGATTTTCTGGCCTCTTTTTTAATCAGATGATAACCAAAGATGGATCTTTTCAAAGAACCAGATTTTGGTTGTATTTATCGTTTCTGTAGTGTTTTTAGGATTCCCATTTATCTATTTCCTCTCTTATTATTAATATCTCTTCTTTTGGACTTGTTTAGATGTGTTTGCTTGTTGGCTTTCTAATTTTTAAAAATTCATATTTACTTCATTAATCCTTTTTAAAAATTTTTGCTAATGTGTGTTTGTAAGGATATGATTTTTCTCCTGAAGACTACTTTAGATGAATCTCAGAAATTTTGGTATCTTGTTTCTTTATTTTCATTTTCTTTTACGTAGTTTTAATTATTTTTATGATTTATTCTTTGACCCACTTGCTATTTAGGATTTCATTTTTAATTTGTTTGTGTTCCCTGAACCAGTGATTATTTTTTTCCAGCCGAAGTAAAACAAAGTTTATTAGAGATTCTCCAGATTGGATTGACTCTTAGGTAGCCTCTCTGTTTGCATTAACGAGCTGAGCTGGATTGAATCGGAGCCCCTTCATGAAGGCGAGATGGAACGTATACCGATGATTATTTTGATTGCATTATGATCTATAGAAGATATATTGACTACTTCTGCCTGTTTGCATTTGTTTGCAGCATCTCTGTGCTGTGGTCCATGGTCATCCAAAACTTCTACGTGCAGCCTAAAAATATGGATCTTCTTTGGCTGTGCCGTTTGTAAGATATCATCAATCTCTTAAGTCTGCTTTCTCCAGAAATTTGTCCAGTTTGGCATTTGCTCTCTTGTTTATTTCTGTTAAACTGAGGGAGTCTTCTCTGAAGTCTTCTTCTACTGTTGTGTTACCATCGTTGTCTTCTCGTAGCTTCATGACTTGGGCTGCTAAGGCAGTTGGTGTAGAAGCTGGTTACTGATATCGATTTGGTGTCTGTGGTTCTTCTCAGCATAATATAGTTTCCTTGTTTATTCCTTTTTGTTTTTTGAATGTTTATTTTCACTTTGTCAGATAGTATGATTACAACTCCTACGTTTGGAGATTCGCTTGGATTCATGGTTTAAAAAAATCCATCCCTTCAGTTTTATTTTGTGTATACCTTTATTTTTTAAACATGTTTCTTTTAAGCAACAGATTGTAGGGTTTGTCTTCTTATCTAGTCTGTTGCTCTTTTACATTTTATTGGATTGTTTAATTCATTCACATTTAAATGTGTTTATTTTCTACAATCTATCTCTGTTAATTGAGTTTTTTTCATCCAGGTTATGTTTTTCCTCCTTTTCTGCTATGCACACAGTACTGTGTTCCTTCAGTTACTTTACTTTAATCTTTTTTTTTAAGGTGCCCCTATTCCCACTAGCTCTCTTTCTCTTGCCCCTGATCCTCTCATCTCATTTGTTACTCCTTCCCCTCTTGGATTTTGGTTCTTTTTCCTTCTCCTTTATCTAGCTCCATCATAATCTCTCCCCTTTTTTCTCTCTCAGTTAATCAAGACAATTCCCGCTTCCTTTCTTCTCCTTCATTTAGTCCTGTTCATTGGTATTTTTATTTTTTTTTGCACATCTTTACAAAAAGAGTTTTTCTCACTCTCTTTATTATCCATCCTCTCTTTCTGACTACTCAAGACCTTTATTCTTTGATACATGACCACTATAAAAATGTGGTCTCTCTCTTTTCTCCATATTCCTCATGCAGTCAAAACTTTTAACATATCCTCTCTAGGTTCTTGCCTCTAGATAGTTTTTGGTACTTGCTTGTAGCATTTTCTTCATGGATTCCACTTTGCCATTGTGCCTCCCAGTGCCAGTTATTTCAGGTGTCAGAGAGGATGTTGCCCTGTGGTAAGGCACCTCTCCCATCATGTCCTTGATTATGCAGCTCACCAGTAATCCATGCTGTCCCATTCTCACACATGACAATTGCCTCCAAGGGTTCCAGTCTGCCTTCTGCCTCTGAGGTAGGCAGACTTTTCCAGCACCAAATTCCCAAGAGCACACCTAGTACAAGATCTTTGTTTCCCTTCACAGACTATCCCCTCTTCATCCATGGAAGCATTCATCAGTAGAACCTCTCTCCCACCAAACAAGGTTTCCTTCCTCCTCCCCCTTTTCCTTTTTCAGTCCTTCCTCTCTCCTCACTGAATCCCATGTTAGTTTTTCTCCTTTTCTTTTCTGACCTGGCACTTGACACATTCCGCTCTGTCCCCTTGTTTCCTTACCCCACTTTCATGTGCCCTCCTGTGGTGTAATATAGTCCCACTAAAAACAAATAAGCAAAAAACAATTGATTCAACTGTAGACAAGGGCTTCATGCCCACCTCTTCACTGTTAGCACTATCAGACTTCCTTCTTAACTCCTTTTTCCTTCTGTGCATTTAGAAAGACGTTTCTCCTGGTCTCCCTGCTGTTGCTGTCCTTGGCTGTTTCATTTATTCAGTCTTCCTGCATTTCTGTGGCTTGGGGTGTCCAAGAAGCAAATAGTCTCTTCAGTTGTGGTTTTCTTTCTAAATGAATGTCAAATGCCTCTTTATTATTGAATGTCCATCTTTTTTTATGTGTGACTATGTATATCTTTTTAGGGCTGCATCCTGAACTCCTTTGCTCTTTGGGACACATTTCACTCCTTACCTTTTTCTGATGGTTGCAGAATAGTCTTGTGTTATTTAGACTTCCTTTCTTTTGTATTTGAAGGCCTTTCTCCTGATTGCTTGCTGAACTGAACTGTTTCTAAATTGAATTGCTGGATTTAACCACTATGTGTCTCTGAGTTTGAAGTTTTAAGATTTTTTTTTTTGGAAGAAATCTGTGAATTCTTTCAAATGGAGTTTCATTTCTATGTTCATAAATTCTGGGCAGTTCTCTTCTACTATTTCCTGAATTGTGGCATTAAGTTTTTTTGTTCTGGCATATTCTTCTGGGAGACCCTTGATCCTTAGTTGTCCCTCCACATCTTATCTTCAAGATCCCTGTATTTTGTTGGAATAATGAACATATTTTCTTTTCAGGTTATTGGTTTTTGCTTCTTTTCTTCTAGGTTCTCCTTCACTTTATGTATATTTGCCATCCTGATCTGCTGTTCTTTCTTTTGTTTCTTTGGTGAGACTTGAAATTGCAGATTCCACTTTTTCTCTTCTGCCCAGTACTTTTGCTGTGTAGGACATAAATTCTATTCTTGCACTTCTCATTTCTTTTCTGAACCACTCAAGGAGTAGTCTGTTGTAGTTTCATGGTCTTCTCACCTTCCACAGGGTCCTCTCTCTTTAAATGTTGGATCATTTCCCTTTGTTTTGCAATATTCCAAGACGCCTGAACTCATTGAGTACATCTGGAGGCCATCTTTTCTTCTATTATTAATGTTTTCTCTGCTTATATTTAAGATCTTTGAGTTTTCTTTATCATGAGAGCTTTGATAATTTATCCTTTCCTTTCCCCCTTCTGATTTCTCTTATTCATTTTCTCAGTCTATCCTCTGTGATGGTGGTTTCCTTAGGAGCTAGATTTCAACGCTTCTTGGCCTTCTCTCATGCTGGACAAGTCACAGTGCATCGATCTAGGTCTTTGCCCCAAGTGACTTTTAGTGGTCAGAACTAGCCCCCAGATGAACACTCTGCTCTTTCCCTCAGGCTTAATGGAGTGTTGCACATGCCACCCCACCCCTACCCATCAACAGTTCAGAGAGCCTGTACCACAAAGTTGTTTTGGCACCATGGGTTGTCCATCCAAACCCCAGCAGTTCAGAGCTTTGCAGCATGGCTGCTACAAGGCTGCAGCCCCAATAGCCTTTTGCTCCTTGAAGGGCTGTGGCCACAGCAGCTAGAGCAACCTTCCACAACCTAGAGCCATATTCTCCACAGCACTAGAAAGAGGGGTACCAAGGAATGAGGCTGGGTTTTGTTATAAGATTGTGTTGTGTTCTTGGCCGTCCTGCCAGTAGCGTGGGGACATGGGGTATGATGATGAGTGAGCCTGAGGTCAGTGACCATCAATCGTTTCAAGGGTTTTGATTTGTCTGTTGTTGTCGTTAGCCTTATTTGGATTCTGGGTGTCCTAGATCATGGAAATAGCTGATGTTGCTTTGTATTTGGCATACAGTTTTTATTTTGAAGAGGTTTGAGAAATTATGGGGATCAATGAAAATGTCTAGTCTTCAGTCTTGTTGTTCGCATGACCAAGAGCTGTTCTTTTCTGTCCCGTGTCTGTTGCAAATTCTTTCCTGTCTGTAGTAGTGAATTATATAACCACCATCTCCAAATTTTTGATGGGGTTTTTGTTTTGGTTTGGTTTGGGTTTTTTTAGTCAGATGATTTTTCCATTTGGAATGTAAGAGACTGGTCAGCAAGCCAGAAGTCATTTCTAAAGCACTTACTGTGTGTCAGGCACTGTAGTAAGAACCAAAATAAAAATACAAGCAAAAAGAAAGATAGTTCCTGCCTTCGTGAGACTTGCATGTTAATAAAGAAGAGACCATAACGGAAAGCTGAAAAGGGAGGGAGAGACAGTGCTTGAAGCAGTGGGGAGACCGTGAAGGTAGGGCTGGCCTGGGCCATCTCCTTCGCTTGGAGGTTCTGCAAGGAGCCAGCCTATAATGGGGGTATGTCCAGGGGTGAAGTTCTCATCAGATGAAGGGACATTTGAGGAAGAAGCAAATGTTGTAGGGATTAGAGCAGACTTCAGAGTGGGAGCCATTTGAATTAAGCCTCAACAGAGAGAATTCTGACAGACAAAGATGAGTGCATGGAAGGATGCAGGTGGAGCTGACTGGTGGATCACGGGATCCTAGGCCTATCCAGACAGCTGATCCTGTAGAATGTTTGGAGATCTAGGAACAGAGAACTTTACTCTGTTTATTTCAAGGAGACAGATTGTAGATCCCTCAGCCGATCAGTGAACCGGGTTCCAAACCAATCAGAGAATCTTTGGGAAGCTGAAGGGAGATTAGAAAGTAAGATGTGTAGATATAGGCCTAAGATCAGCTTTCCTAGATCTCTTGAAATAACAGACAAGAAAACCAGATATATGAAGGTCTGAACAAAGAAAAGATCTTGGTAGTCACTTTTAACTGGGCTGCATCTCAACATCAGCAGAGGAAGGAAAATTGCAGGAAAACAAAATATGTGCCTGAATTTCTCTCCTAAGAGCTTGTTTGGACAGGCAGGGTTGAGGGATGCTTGTATCTTAAGTCCAGTGTAGAGCATTCTGAAAGACAGGAAATTCAATCAAGAGAATCTGGATACTTGTTGAACATGTTCAAGCCCCATCAGCATTTTGCAGGTTGTTAGCTCCAGGGTACACTACATTTAAAGAAAAGAGCCTGATGTCATTAAGAGAAATCAGTGTTTTTCAAAGAACTGTTTTCCTCCTAGTGACTGGAAAGACAGTAACAATTCAGGGATGTGAGCAAGTCAGCAGCTAGAAGCTCAGCAGAAGGTCAGGGGCCATGGCGGGGGGGGGGGGGGGGGGATCTGTTTGCTTCAGACAGGGAATAAACTGGGAATCCTTACTTAAATAAACTTGCCAAAGACAAATCCAAGCCCACTTCCACTCCCCCGCACATATCCCATGCTCTTTCCCTGCCCCAGGACTCTGTTTCAATGTTGAACCAAAATAGGAGCCATACTTGGGGTCTTCACTGCCACCCCTTCCCACAAAACAGAGGGAAACAGTGGGAAGAGATAGATACTGAATCTGTAAAGTAAGGTTACTTAAATCCTTTTGTCAGGAGAAGGGTGATATGATTCTTCCCCAGTAGGTTCTCTGCCACCTTTGGGCTGCGGGTATTTTCTCCATCTATGATGAGAGATGCTACCATTCATTTCAGATGGAAAGAAAGGTCATCTGTCTCTTGGCATCTAGCCCTCATTGATTTTTTTTTCTCCCTTCTCAGTGCCCCCTCTCCCTGTTCAAAATGTAGTTCCTTTGAAGTTCATTAGTTGTCATGATTCACAGTGGTGCCCAGGAAGCATTCCCTAATCCCATGGCTGGTAACTCATTTAACTTGTTCCTCTCTGGTCTTCCCAGCTTTGGGTTAGCCTGGTACCCTTCTTACGACTTCAGAATGGTTCTAATTGCTCATTTTAAGTGAAAGAGTTGGGCCAGCTGTTTTTGCTCCACTTACCCTCACCAACAAGTTCCCTCTTTACAGGTGAAAGATTGCAAAACGGAAGCAAGTCTGATATTGTCCTCTAGCCTCTTCTCTGGGCTCTTGGAAGGTGCACAGTTTGCCTCTTGGACTAAGTCAACGTAATGGCCTGAGAACCAATGCATTCTTTGTGTTGCATCTTGAAATGAAAGAAAGGAAGACTTCTCACTGATCCTCACTGGCTCCCTCTGTTGCGCTCTTCTCCTCCATCTTTGAACAAGAAACAGGGCTTCTGTAGCTGTGGTCTGGGAAATGTTTTCCTTTAGATCCTTGTAGCTCTTGGTTAGATTTGGGTCAGGGAACCACCAGGAGGGAGTTTGCCCTATCTTTCCTGCCGCTTTAAAACTGTAAATGATCTGGCAGCTTGGCTCGTCCCCTGTTGACGTGCCAAACGTTACCCCGACTCGAGAGAAGGAAGAGAAAAGAAATCATTCTTCCTGCATCTCGATCTCTGATTCCCTTCACAGACGTTAGAGAAAACCTGAGATGAGTTTGCGTGAAAGTGAAAAGGCATTATGACTTTGATGTATGCCGGGAGTTTGAGGCACGCAAACCCATAACACTCCAGACTTGCCTGAGTCGATAGGAAGCCATACCTAGCCCCTTAAAAGATATCTTGGCCTTGTCATGTGATATGATAATGCCACTCAGCTAGAGATGAAATCCTATTTCTCTGGGCTGTGAAAAGAAAAGGGGACACTTAAAGGCACAGAATGTTGCACACGCTGTCAAAGAGTGGATGAATTGGTTTGTTTTACTGAATGTTTTCCCCCTCTCTCTTTTAATCTTTATTACAAGAGATGACAGTGAGAGAAAGAGGCATTCAGAAATGAATGTGATATAAAGCAAAAATTAATTATTTTTTATACATAAAAGAAGTGGGGAGAGACCACTATTACCATGCCCAGTTTAGATATAGACACTTAATTTGCAGCTATGGTTGTGCTAAGGAACCAGGTGGCTGAGCCATATTGGGGCACCTTCATTTAAAAATAGTGTCATGTCCATAAGCAGATCCATTTTCTCTGGAATAATGTAGCCATTCTCCCTGGCTTTTAGGGAAGAAGGTCCAGGACTACCCAGCAGCTCATCAGTCTTAGCATTTGGCTTGGGCCCGTGGAATAATGGTATGTCTTGGCCAAACCAAGATTTGGGAAGGCCAAGCCTGGCCCAATCTACAGGAATCTTTTTGTCTGGTTATTAAACGGTAGTAATAAGTTGAGTATGAGGAGTAACCTGACCTCCACATGCACAGGAAAGCAAAGTGTATTAAAAATGATGATAGGGATACTTGAGGAAGATAGTGAAAACTGTTATTGGGGAACTTTTAAAAAATAGAATAGATTCTGATCTTTCTTGGGTTGATTTCAGTGCCTACTTTTGTGAGGTTAGAGTTGGCTAAAAGACCCATTTCTAAATAAAAGGACATGAATAAGTAGTATCTATCAACCCTTGCCCTGATTTCTTTCCTGTCTGCCCCTCTATGAGAGTATGATAAAGGAATGGGTCTTTATCAGGGAAGATTTCCGGAGGCAGCTGATGTCCACGTGGCATTTCTTGGCTTCCTGCCACAAAACAGGATTTAGCTTAATACCCAAACCTTGGATGTGATAGGCACATTACAATTACAAGTTACAATTTCAAAAGGGGAATAAATCAATGCCTCCATTTATTACCCTTGGCCAGGGAAGCTGTGAGGTTCCAGGGTCTCTACCTTTAATTATTTGTTTCCAGCTTTTCAGTGGCCTCCTTTGCTAGGAGGTGGGCTGCCTTCTGCATCAGCCACACTGTTTCCTGGGGGACTTTGTTCCCAAAGCAAGGTCCTTTACCCAGAAGCAAAGAGATTTTGTTTGCTTATTAATCTTTAAAACAGACTATAAAAAGACAATTTTATGTCTCTAGCCTGCATCCTTCTCTGGCATAAGGTCCTAGAAAAGGGAGTTTGCCCCCCTTCTTTTTTCCCTGTTCTTTTCCATTTAAATCAAGGAATTTAAAGCAAACTCCGATTCCCCTTCTCTAGAATCTCACCAGTCATTTCCTACATTCCCTTGGATCTTCATTTGGGGTGGAGGGAAATGCTGCAAAAAATCTGCCTTGCGCTTTGTTCACCAACTCACAGTATATTCCTGAAGCACCTGGTCAGAAGAAATTGGACAAAACAGGCATTTGTGGCCATGGTTTTCCAATTCTGTCCATATCCTCCTCTCATCGCTCTGTTCAGCTGCAATGCTCAAAGTCTCCTGTCAATTGGAGAGAAGCCAATGAATCGCTGGTTGGAAAATGAGAACCTGACCATGAGAGAAGCGAGAGTCCTAGACTGATTGGGAGGCAGCTGATTGGATAAGGATGAGAAGACAAACTTTCTGTCCTGGGAAGCTGCCTAGGAGGACCAAGTCTTTGAGAGCAGATGCATGTTTGTTGGAGGTTCCTGTAGGGGTGTATGCCAGGAAGAGACGTGCAAAAGGTTCAATAGTCATTGTGCTGAGTGATTGGCTCTGCCACGGACACTCCTGCTCACCATCTCAGTTTGGATTTCAGGTTTTTTTGGGGGGGTCGGTCCTTTGGCATACTTTGTTTTTATATCCGTTTCATTTCAGAATTTATCCCACCCCTGTCCAGCATGCTATCCTTGGCACCAAAGAAAGGAAGACATACAAAGCAGTTTACCTGAGTCTGACAGACTCTGCAGTGTTCCATCTGGCCCTTCCTTGGCATCTCTGGGTAGTCTTATACCTTCCACCAGGAATGAGTCCTTTTCCATAAATGCTCACTTAAGTTATTGAAGCCATGATGAAGAAATGTTTAGAAGAAGCCCATCACTGAGTGCCCAGTTGCTTTACTCTGTGCAGGATAAATTGACTCTAAAAGGCGGACTCTTCATTTTGGATGGTTTGTCTGTAGGGAGATGACCCCATTTCCTTCCTAGTTCTTGGGGTCAGTCAGCCATTTGGAATGTATTAAGCTCCTGTGGGCTAGATATTGGAAGGCAAGTCACAGAAGAAAGAGGAAATGTCACTTGCCCTCTGTTGACCTCATGGACATATGTAAAGATGCACAGAGTAAAGGCAAGGGCATGGGGGGGTGGGGCGCCAGCAGCTGGGCACGAGGAACTTTGTACATAAGGTCCTGATGCAGTCACGTGGTTTTGAAGGAAACAGGAGAGCGTTTCCTGGGGTGGAGGTGAAGAGAGGGTTCTGTGTGAGATGTGATGCAGAGAGAGGAGTCATGGTGGTGGGTCCCAAGGAAAGAGTATCCCTGTGCCTGAGGCTCATTTCATCTCCTGGTGTCAACAGCTGCAGTCATTATGACTTGGCCTTTATTGGCCATAAAACAAGCGGATTGGACTCAGGGACACCCAAGTTCTGTTTTACCTTCAAGCCTGTAATCCTGTTCGAGAACAGCGATTACTGCTCTCACACCTCGACTCTATGCAGTAAATTCCATTTCGCAGAGCGCGCTCTCAGATCTCTTTTCTTCCAACAGCCATGTGAGCTTGACCAGGTAATGTTACCTCTGTTGTACAGATGATGAAACTCAGAGACTCAGAGAGCGCCTGGCCTGAACTTGTCACACGGCTTAGCCTCAAACTCAGGTTTCTAGACTCTTCTCCATGTCCTTCTCTCTAGGCTTTGCCACCTGTTTCTGAACACCCACTCTGCCCCTTTCTGCAGATGCTCCAGGGGCCCTCTGGCCTGGCCAGACATGTTGAGCTGGTGAAACTCCCACTGCCACTGAGTTTTTAGATGTGTCTGAAGTGCCCAGAGCAGAAATATATTAGCTTGGGGGCAGACAGGTTATGAAAAGGAGAATATCTTGTCTTGATACCAAGGAAAACTGTTCCATGGTGATTTATGTAAGCCAGAGATATATCTTATACACGTGTGTGAGATTTCCCCCCTGCCCCTCTCCCCACATCTGACTGTACCTTTTAGGTCTTGATAACAATAGCAGTTTTAACATTTCTTTTAATTAGGTGAATTAAGAATGTTCTCCGATGTTATCACCCCCTCCCGCCCCCCTATCATCTCCAACTCCCCATTACTGTGAGAGTACCTCAGTCTCCATGGTAACTGGGACTACAAGCCCAAATTGGATCACACTAGTTGGTCAAGTCAGAGGGAGTGTGTGACAGCCATGTGCCCTGAGTCCTAGATGACCTTTCCAGATCATCAGCCTCTGGGCTGTACTCAAAGAGGTCAAAGGTCGTGTCTAGTAAAGCCAAATGAAGAGCCCTGTGGCCAAGGCCAAGCACGAGTCCTGCCCCTGTCTTCCTGGGACTTCCCGCCAGCACCTCCAAATGAGAGTTATCTGACCCACAGCCATCCCATCTCATTCTTCTCAGAGCAGTCTTCTGGTCACACGGGTAGAACCTGTTTCATGAAAGTCATGAAGAATCCTGGTGACTAGCATTTTGTTTTACTCTAAATTTTGTTGATCTTGGTAATAAGTTGTTTTTCCCCTTCTTTTTTCTCTTTCCTACCCTTTTTCTCCCCTAGAGAGTTTTCAATGTTCTTTACCCCATGCCAGCCGACCAGCGGAGACATGTCAGCATCAACTCTGCCCGCTGGCTGCCTGAGCCAGGGCTCGGCCTGGCTTATGGCACCAACAAAGGAGACCTGGTGATCTGCCGACCAGAGTGAGTGGATGGGTGGGTGGGAGGGCACCTGGGAGGCTGGGGGAGAGAACGCAGGGAAGACAACCGCCCTGGGCCAGGATTCTGTCCTTGAAAGTTGCCATTGAGGAAGGCTTTGTCCCAGAGAGTCGCTTTTCTCTAGAAGTTTCTCCTTCCAGATTGGTGATGTCAGCTCTTCGGAGCCAAGCCCAAGGTTACGGTCTGGTGTGCTTGATAACAGTCAGCTCCTCTTTTTGGTGTCACTTTGGGGTGTACGTAGAACTGTCTTCCACACCACTCTGCTGTTACAGATGGGGAAACTTGTGTCTTGCAGAAAACTGAGGCTCAGAGAGACTGAGTGATTTACCCAGGATCAAACAGCTAGTGAGTGTTGGAGCCCGAATTCAGCCCCAGCTCTCTGTGGGCCCTACGTCAAGTGCTGCTCTGGTCTGTCTTCATGAGTCAACAGCAGTTTGTGTTGGGTTGGGTTTGGGGGCCTCTCTTCTGGTAGACAAAAGCACTGTTACTTTCAAAAACTCTCTGACTGTGACCTCAAGGACATACAGAGCCCATGAGCTCTATCAGGCCACTTCTGTCTCCTCTTAGGCCGAGTTCTTTCTGTTTAAGGTTGTCATTTATTGTCTTGAAGTCAGAGAGAAAAACACCATTGGAAATCCTGTCCATTGCCCTCCTTGGTGGAAACCCAAGCAGGCCTCCCAGACCCTGGCTATCCCCTGATCCTCCCCCTTTCCTTTATAGGAGATAGTGGTGAGGTCAAATCCAGGGGTCCCCCCTTAGTCTCGGCATTGTCCTAGCCCCAGTCACATATGGCCCACCTGATCCACAAGCCTCAGAGTCAATAAAGAATGCTCTAACTGCTGGGGAAGACGCAGACAGATTCTACCTGGCTTCAGCTGCTTTTGTGGCCAGCCTATCCCAACATCTTCTTCCCCTTGATTCAGTCATGGTCTAGAAAGCTGTGGACCTCCCCAAGCCATGTGGCCTTGTTGGTGGGGCCTGTGGCTCCTGGAAGGTGCAGACCACCCCCACCTGCCACCCTCCACAGTCAAATGAAAGAGATAAGCATCCTAATGGGGAAACAGGCGGGCAGACAGGCAGGCAGGTGGGCAAACAGGTGGGCAGGTGGGCAAACAGGCGGGCTGGCACTGCTTTCTTTCCATTATATGAGCTGGACAGTGCCCTGAATGCCATGATAGAGCACTAGTAATGAGAGCGCTTGAACCTCATTCTTTCTGTACTGCTCCTGAGTGCTGTGGACAGCAGAAAGGCCTTTTTAGCTGAGTGAGGCCAGCAAGAGGGGATGGTTTGGAGGCCTGAGGTGAGAGAGAACCCTGAGTCCCCAGATGGTCCTATGGAATCTTCTGGTTCTCTCATCTGAGCCTCAGCTCTCGCCTCCTGGGACCTTGTTTTTCTTTTCACAGAGCACATTGTTCTGAGCCACTTTTCCTGTGTTATTTTGTTTTCTAGGTGTCTCTTGGTGGGAGGGTGGGGGGGGTGAGGGTTCTGTGTCCTTCTGCCAGACTGTGAGCTCCATGCGGGCAGGGCCTGGGCCTCACTGCAGCTTTGTACCTCCCTCATTGCCGAGGACAGCGGCTCTGCACTTCGTGGGTGTTTAATAAATATTTGCTGAATTGATCTTAGCTTGTGAGATGTATCTAGACCTTAGCATAAAGTAGACTGCGGCTGAGAAGGGGAATTGGTGTTTCTTTGCTCCCAGGTCTCCCTTGCCTTTGTTCCTCTTTGGGAGTGCCCTTGGTGATCCCTTGTGCTCCTTCTGCCTCTAGCCTCTCTCTTGTGATCTCTCTAAAACTGTCCATCCATCCATCCATCCATCCATCCATCCATCCATCTATCCATCTTTCCTTCCTTCCCCAGCTCCAGACCTGTCATGCTTCTGTCCTCCTTCTATACCCCTTCCCCTACTCTCTGTCAGCCAGGATCAGGCTTCTCTGAAACACATCTTGCTTCAAGGCATGTGACCATGTCTGCCTCCTCCTGTTACTCCCCAAGGACCCAGGCTTTCAGGGCACTTGTTGCTTAACACTGGAAGACTTGTATCGGAAAATGGGAAGCTGTCTGGTCATGCTAGTTTGGGGCTATTGAGGATCTGTCTTCAAATTCCTGGGCTGTGGACCAATAGCTTGGACTTGCCACTCTTGCTACAGGTGAATCCTAAGGTCTCTTCTCCTCTCCCACCACCTTAGGGACTTAGCATACAGCCCCCACTCTCTTACAGCCTAATACTGTCACTGCTGTACAAAGGCTTTTCTATCAGAAACCCTAACCCTATGCATTTTGGGTGAGTCACAGACATTTAGCTAAACTCAAAATAAGTTCCTTTGGCCCCTAATGTTTCTCTCTGGAGCCCCCTCTCCACTCCCTATCCTCATCCCTCCTGAGAGCCCCTTGGATGATGACATGGTGCCCACCCAAGGTTTGACTCTGCCTTTGGCTCCCCTTTAGGGATGCCTCCCTTGGCCTGGGAGCGGTACAACAATGTGGCCTTCCCTCTTGAGATGGCAGACTGCTGTCTTGTGAGCTGGGGTGTGTGCCAACCTCAATCCAGGAAGTCAGAGCCCCTCAAATATCCATCCACACATGTCCATCTTTGTGCCTTTAGGAGAAACAAGGGTATCTATTTGCCACGTGAGAAGGCTGAAAGCCCAGAACACTTGTAACTCTCCTAAGGTCACACAGCCTCCGTCTAGGATAAACTGGGCTTCCAGATTTCCCAGGATGTGACTCTTGTCCCTAGACCAGGACCTGACCTTTTCTGTGCCCCTGTGCCTGGGCCCTTTCTCAGAAAAGTGTGTGTAAATGCATAAAATAAAAGGTGTAAGACTAGCAAGGAAGCCACTTTTGTTGAGAGAAGCTCAGAGATCCCAGATGAGCACCCCTGCCACTCGACCATTCTGTCTGTCAGGTATTTAACGGGCCAGGTGGGCATGCGGTAGAAAATGGGCGAAATGATAAAGGGTGGATTTCACATACGTTGAGAGGCCCATTTTCATTTGAAACTCAGTGCTCTGTCTGTTGCCTCATTATCAGGCAGCTGCCTAAGGTTTGGAACCCTAATGATGTCTGTCATGATGCTTTCTGGCCCCCCATTCCCCAGGGCAAGTCCCCTCAGATTAGGAGGCTGTCCTTCGGCCTCTGGTGGACCTAATTTGTGACTACAAACTCTGGCCTTGAGTCTCCTCCATTGTCCCAAACAAGTCTGTTGGCTTAATCTTCACTTGGGAGGATGGTGCTTGTCTGCTTGGTCCTGGCCCATTGGGCCAAATGGCCATTCCTTGGGAGCACCAGAGAACCTGTTTGGCAGCAGTGAGTCCTACATACTCTGCTGGACTGTGGCAAGTCTGGGGCCCCCAGCAGAAGGAATCCTTGAGTGAGATGTTTCAGGAGATAGTGTTGTCAGGTATCCCCCAGCTGCTGTGGACAAGCCGTTGGTTTTCAGCTCCAGCACAGCCACACAAATCGTGTGACACCCAGGACCAGAATAGCTGCTCACAACCAAACCACCACATGGAGCTGGTATGGTGGCTGGCAGCCCAGTCCCTCACATTTCCCCCATCCCTCCAAGCAGTGAGGTGCTCCCTTCCCTTCTTTCCTATTACACCCCCATCCCCCATCCGCCATTTGGAGCATTGCCAACCCTGCCAACACTCCCACCCCACTGATAGCCATATTGAGTGTGAAGACCCAGACTGATAGATGTAATCTGAATGTGTGGGGCAGTTCAGCCTAGGACCACATGCTAAATGAGGCGGTGCAGTGTGTGTGACAGGTGCCCAAGATCTTGAGCCCCGTATAAGTCGTCCCACCTACATTCCTCAAGAGAAGTACAAGCCTTACTCCACTTCTCCAGCCATCTGCCCCCAAATACCCTGGAACTGAGAGAACAAAGGAGGGGCAAAGTGCCAGCTCCCTAGTGCTCCCACCCTCCCCTACCCAAGAGACTGGGCAGGAGTGGCTGGGATTGAACCTGGACCCTGGGACCCCGAAGTAAGCTCTCCTTCAGCTATCCTGCTCTGTTTCCTAAGTCTGAAAGTGTCATGAGATTAACCTCTTTGAAACTGTCTAGAAGTTTCCAGAACTCGTATTTTCCCTTTAAACCCCAAGCAGTTAGCAGGTAGGGCTTTTTAACCTCTAATGGAGGTGAGCCTCAAGAATGATACTATTCTACCTTGATCAGTCTTGAACAGTCCTCAGGTTTCAGTGCGAGACACATGCATTGTAGCATAAGACCACATAAATAACCACATAACTGTGACAGGATGAAAGGAGACTTGTACCGAGATAAGTAAGAGCAGGGGCCTTCCCTACACTGAGAGGAACAATGGTGAAGCTGGTTTCCTTGGCCCTGGGGCCAGCTAAGAATATGCCATGGTCAGTGAAGATGGCAAAGAGCCATCAGCTGCATGAGGAGGTCTCCCTGGTGTGTTCTAGTAGCCCAACAGTAGTACCCCAGCAGGTAGAGTCATTAGGAGCAGTCTGGCAGTCTGAACACATCTTAAAGGTGATGCCATCTATATAGATCCATGAATGACACATGAGTTATTGAATCAAAGGACTTTGGGAGAGCCTAAGTCAGGATGGATTTTCTGCCCCTCTTTGTTCTCGTCTGTTAATCTTTCAAGAGGAACTGAAAATATTTTGCAAACATTGACTCATTCATCTTCATCAGGACCCAAAAAGAGGGAAGAAGAAGGTGATAATGGTCATTCTTTAACCTAAAAACCAGGAATTTGAAGCCTGAGTTCCCAAAATAGCAAGAGGTTTAGGTCTGATCCGAAAGGGCATCTTCATCCCTGTCTTCATGATGACAGCCATTAGAACTGGAGTCAGAGCCCCAAGCCTTGTCCCTGGGTTGGGTCTGACCACATAAGAAGAGTGTTGAGACCTGGAATTAAGGCTGCCTGTTTGGTGGCAGAAGGAGCAGAGATTGGCTTGTCAGCGACAGGAGTAGTCTACAGCTTGGCTTGGCTTCTGATCAGCAGCTCTTGAGCCCTTCTTTCCTTTGCAGAGCTGACCCTTCTGATTATAGCTGGTGGGCACGGTGACGCATGTAGCCCAGATTGGAAGCAGCCTTTGCGTGATGGGGGGACCCTCTGCCAGCCAGCGTCACTCACTAACCACTTGGAGAGCAGTCCTTCTGGTGACATCTTTTCCAAGATTCAGAAGGTTCCTTGTGTCAGGGGGAACACGGTTGCATTGTAGGTTTGGTGTGAACGGTTTTCCGCCACTACATCCTTGGCTGTGGAGAAGTACAGAGGCGTGTTTCTGGCAGGCACTCCACACAGTGTTGCCATCTGTCAATAAATTCTGACAAGTTTGTAAATCAGTGGCTCCCAGGCAGCTGGTTTCACATGGGGCTTAATGCAGCCAGGGATTATTAGCTCATCGGAAAAATGTGGTTACAGTTTGATTTGGGGTTGGGGGCATCTCTATGTTTCAGGTGTGCCCAGTTCGTGATTGTCATCCCTCTTTCCTTTTTTTTAAAAGACCATCCCCTTCATCCTCACCCTCCATTGTGTTTGCCTTTCCTGGCCCATGCCGTATTGTAGCCATTAGAGCTAAGAGAAGATAGTGCTTCCTTGATAGAGGGGAGTCTGACAAGGATGATACAAAGCCCTTGGCTCTGCTGGCTTTGATACTTTCCCTCAGGAAGAAGGGGGTTCATACCGAAGCCAGACCTCTGTCTTGATGTATGCATGACCTTATAAAGACAGACTGGACACAAGGGAAGCTCATCATCTCCAGACCTCAGTTCTCCGTGCTCTCAGCTTTCCTCTAGTTCTGCCAGCATGCCGACGCATGCCATAACCCTATCAGTCATCTTTCCAGGCCAGTGCTTAGCATTGGAATGGCTCCAGACCTTCCTCCCAGCCTCACTCATCCCCATTAACCAACTTTGCCAGTGCTGGGGGCTTGACCTTGAAATCAGGAAACCTGGCTTTAAATCCCATCTTCAACACTTAACTAAATCATTTGTACCCCTGGGCAAATCACTTTGTCATTGAGCCTTAGTTTCCTCATCTTAAGAATGAGAATTCTAATACTTGCATCACCTGCCTCACAAAGTTTTTCATTTTGAGGAAAATGCTTTGTACACTTCGATCTTCTATAGAAAATGGCAGCTTTTTTTCCTGGGAAACTACTTGGTCCTAGAGTAGGGCAAGTCTTACGATGGTGTGAACCATGATGAACCATATCTCTAATGGTAAAGAGTAGATTGGATGACTAGTGACCTACCCTGTAGTTCCCAGGCACACACAGGGTCTATCTCCCATCCCCTAGGACATGAGGAAAACGTTGTGTATATTCTTGTTGAGAGAGTGGAGTGTGGACAAAGGCAGAAGAAAACGAAACTCCAGGAGTGAACGTGACAAAGGGAGTGAAGGGCTCCCTTTGTAGGCTTGGGGCACTTGCTGGGCAGCTACATTGGCCTTAGAGGACCATCCCCCGTGCCTGCAGTGCTCTTCTCTTTGACTTCCTCATGGCTCAGGTCTAACGTTGCTTCCTGCAGGTGCCTCCCTGACACAGCCCCTTTGTTATTGATGCATATGTTTTGTACACATTTATTTCCCATCTCTGTCTGCATGTGATCTCCTTCCCTGGAACATAAACTCCTTGAGGGCAGGCACAGTTTCAGTTTTGTCTTTTTATCCCTGGCACCTCCCACAACATCTGGCACCTAGTTAGGTGCTTAACAAAGGCTTGTTGATTTATTTATTTCCTCTAAGGCACCCTAGGAGGCAGCAGGCTACAATGGAAAGAAGCCTGGGCTTTTGAAGACAAGAGGACCAGGACATGAGCATTTCTTACGCCCCAAATCACTCACTTCTCTGGGCCTCAATTTCAGGAAAATTGGGAGCGACTTTGAGGGAAGTTGCCTCATCCTTCTCCCTCATTTTACAGATGGGCCTCATTGAATGACTGCCCACTTAGACGGGTCATGGACAGCAGAGCCAGGAGTGCGATTCCACACTGCCTCTCACCTGTCTTAATAATGATCTCACCCTTCTAAAGGTGGAGGATGCAATGAGGGGGAGTCCATGTCTATAAAATGAGAGGGATGAGATGGAGTGATTAACTTCTAAGGTTCCTTTCACCTCAAAACCCATGAGCCCAGAGCTTAAGTATATAAGAATTCTCCCATTTTACAACTGAGGATACTCCGTCTCAGGGTGGTTAAGTGACTGCCATGGGCAGCCATGGATAATGAGTATCAGTTCTGGGACTTGGACTCATGTCCCTCACTCATCCCACTAACCCCTTCTGCCCTCCTAGTTGACATCTGCCAGGGGAAAAGGAAGCAGGCTTAGAATTAAAGGAGAGGGATTCTAGCACGGTGCCTGGCCTGCCCCATTGGAAGTGTCTTAGTAAAGGAGGAAAGCCAAGACCATGTACTCTTCCTCCTCTGTTTTCTCTCTCCATCTGTAGGAAAGAGAAAAGATGAGTGCTTCTAGGCCCAGGCCAACAAAGTCATGGGGAATGGGTTGAGGGGGCCAAAGGTTTCATGGCCCCCTCTCTAATGCCTTCAACACCCTCTCCTCCACCACCTCTGCCTTTTAGGGCCTTAAACTCTGGTGTTGAGTACTACTGGGACCAGTTGAATGAGACAGTCTTCACCGTCCATTCCAACAGCAGGAGCAGTGAGAGGCCTGGGTAAGTGGAGAGGAGGGTGCTATAATGGTGCATCTCTTTCTTTCTCTCCCTCTCTTTTCTCCCCTATCATTCTTTGTAGTTCTGTCTCCTTGCTACATCCCAAGTTAGATGACCAGAAGCCTGTTAGCCCAAGAAGCTGGAATGTGACTTATCTTTCCTGCCTCTAAAAGGCCAAGGTCTTGGGGAATGAAGTGGAGTTTTTGCAGCAGAGACACAGGCCAATTGGAGAAAAGGGGCTGATCCTGAGAGAGCCCCTCTCAATGTAGCCCAGGGAGAGTCCACTGTTCATTGCCCAGGATGATCAGAGAGTCTTAGGGCCTCCCTTCCCCAGAGTTACTTGAGTCCAACTGTAGGGCACCAAACTGATTTTCATTATTGAATTATCCAGCTTCTCTACTGACATTCTCCTCTGATGCCTCTTCATGGCTGGGAGCAGACCCTGGGCTCTCCAAGCCCGCATCAGCAGAACCTAAGTTCTCACAGTTTTCTATCAAGCTGAAAAGGCTTTGAGGACAGGCCTGATGATGGAGGACCAGCCTCACCAGGTTCAGAATGCTCATCCCTAGCCCAGTGGGAGAATTGGACCCAGGTCAGTCTGGGAAGGAATATAGGTAAAGGCAGAACTGCTCCCCAAACATGAGGGACCTAGAACAGAAGCCCTCTTCTTTCAGAATTATGTCTGGAAAGTCTGTGTCATTGAGAGTTGTGATGCTAAGGCTCAGGGAAAGCCTAGCCTGATTTCAGCTTTTTTGTCTCTGTCTAGAAGCAGCAGAGCCACGTGGAGGACAGACAGGGACATGGGTTTAATGAATGCCATTGGCCTCCAACCCCGGCACCCGACCACTTCAGTGACATCTCAGGGCACCCAAACTTTGGCACCTCAGCTACAAAATGCCGAAACCCAGACGGAAAGGGAGGTCCAAGAGCTGGGGGCAGCAGCCTCAGGGTCTGGCGAAGGTAGGAGCTGCCTGCTGGGGATGGGGGGGGAGGTGAACAACAGCCCATGTTCCTCCTAGGCACTTACCTTTGGGCCTAGCTGAGGTGAGAGAAGGACCTGATACATTCAGAGTCTAGTGGAGGGTGGAGATTTTTATAGTGCATCCCCTGGATGTCATTAATCCAAGTAGCTTCTTCTTGGACCAAGTTCCTCCATAAGCTGGGTCTCTCCCCAGCCTGCCTGAAGAGGGTGATCCCAGGGTGACCTTCACAGCTCCCTTAGGGACTCCATCTATTCTAGGTAGAGCCACACAGATCCCTTCCCTACCCCCAGTTCCTGGGACCTCTTCAAGGACATGCTCCCCTGTCCCCTACTCTCTCTCATTTGTTGTGTCACGGGGCATTGGCAGGGCAAACCTATGCGCCCTTGAGGCCCTGGGAGAGAGACTGCCAAAAAAGCAGTAAGAGGTGGGCATGGCGTGAGGGCCTTTGCTCTTCTCAGGGTAGATATAGAGGAGAGGCTGTCGCTGCACACTCTCCAGATTGGAAGGAAGGGGCGTCAGAGGTCATCCTTCAAGGCCACCTTCCAGTGACAACAGTGGACCCTTCAGCCTTCCCTGAACAACTGCTCTGCTAGGTGTTCCCTTCTTTGGAATAACCCTCCCTGCCGGCGGGTCAACCTCTTTCATCCTCGGCACTTTCCCATCAGGACTGCTGCTCTGGTCGTCTGGGGCCACGTTGAAAAATGCCTCTTCCATTGCTTTGTCGTTCTTCAGAGGGTAACTCCTCTACAGTCATTGGAGGGCCCTGTCCTCCTGGCCAGACCCTCAGGTGGGTGGGGCACAGTTAGCCATAGCCCCCATGCTGGGTGCTGGCCTCCAACTTGTAAGAACCAATTAGCACTTTGAAACAGCAGAACTGGAGCCTCTTTGGAGCCTGTCATCGCCTGTGTTCAACAGCCTGTTCTCACTGCTAAGCTTTCTTACCTCCCTGAGCCAGCCCAGACTTCAAACCAGGCAGCTGACAAACAGACCCTTTTATGGCTGAGAGGGACCACCAGAGGAGGGAACTTGGTGGGGGCCATGCAGAGAGTAATGAGTTTTCGGAAGTCTCTCCCAGGAGTGTTTACTATCACCTGGCTCCCCACAGGGAAGCACGCATCTCTCTAGCATGAGCGAAGGATTGACCATTTTCATCCTCCGTCTGATGGTCCCCATCCTGCTCCGTGCTGCTCACAAACTCTTTCCTCATTGCTTGGAACTGTCGGGGAGGGCACCCAAGCAGCTGGCTCAGGAACCAGATTTGAAATTGAGCCATGTCAGGGACAGGGTAGCAGGGAACTCCTCCTGCCTCCCACCTCAGAGAGCGCCGGGCTTTCTGTTAAGCCAAAGCCGTGGCTTTTGGACCCTGAAGCTGCAGAGCAGACCAAGGGAAAGCATGGCCAGGACCCATGCTGGCCTCTCTGCTGAGCTGAGAATCATGGGGTCTGTAGGTGTTCTGGCACTTAAAGGAAGCCCTGCTATGTACAACAACATAGCCACTCTGGACACCAGTGACACCGCATCCTCCTGCAAGGTCACCCTGGCAGGAACAAGACAAGGCGGCCTTTGCTGGTGTCTGCTGCTGACCTTGCTGCTCTGGCCAACGTTAGTCACTTAGAATGCTCTGCTGAGGAAGGTGGGTAGTACGAAACCTGGTGGCAGCAGAGGGATGGATTGGGTCTGGCGACAGCTGCCTTAGCTCTCATCATGGAGTTTGCGCTTGACCCGTGAGTCAAGAGGAGAGCCAGAAGAAAGGAGTGGCCATGAATCAAGGTTGTGACTTGGCTCAGCCCCCCTCTTTGGCTCTGAATTTCCCTATCTATGCCACAGAGAGAGGAGCTCTTCACCCCACCCCCCGGCCTACAAAACAGTCAGCCAAAACATCCTGGGCAGGCACAGGGGGCAGGAAGGGAGCCGCTTCTGTATCCCCAGTTCTCCAAAGCTGCGCATGGGTATTCTCTTAGCTGTTAAAGGGGTTCCCCTGCCTCCTGATGGGGGAAGGGAGGCAGCTCATAATTAATGGGAAAAGAGCTGTACTTTTGCTAATTGCCTGCCCACCCCCAGTTCTTTCCCATCAGCCACTGCGCAAGGGTTATGAGACCACTTCTGATTTTCTGTTTCTATAAAAATTTGATTGCAATCTGTTGAGTTCTTGCCAGAGCAAGTGCTGTGCAGAGGATGTTTTCAGGGGGCTGCTCAGCTGCCTCCGGAGTGAAGCTTCTGGTCAGAGCCCCATGCTCCTCTGGCTGACAAGGGAATGGGGAGGAGTGCAGAGCTTAGACTGAGGAGCTGCTCCAGGCCTGGCAGTCTCCCTCCTGCATTCCTGTCTCCTGAGCCTGACCCTTTGGGAAGGCCAGGCTGTGAGAGGGCTGGTGCTCCTCTTCCTCAGAGGTTCCTCTGCTACTGCATCCTGTGGAGTCAGCTCCTTCCCTATAGGTCCTGCCTGATGATCCAGGCCCCCAGGATTGGTGGATAGGGAACTTGAGGGCTGATTGAGGTCTTGGTTTTCTCCTTTGGGCCAGTCTCCCAGGGAATTGTGGCAGAGAGCTGATCCAGCTGCCTCTGAATACAGAATGTGGCCTCAAGCTTGCTGAGAAGATCTAGAACCCACACTGAGTTCTCTCTCCTCCCAGAGACAGACTGAAGTCCCATTGTCTCTAGAACCCTGGCTCCACAGCCATTTCGCAGAGAACCCCCAGGTTTCTCTCCCCCTGTGTGAGGAAAGCAGCTGCTCCAAACAACCCTGGAAGGGACAAAGCCAAGAGGGCAACTCTCTGCCTGTGTGGCAGATCCTCTTCCTGGCTCATGCTGGATGAGGTGAGACAGGATGGCCAGGGTTTGTCATGTGCCCACTTCAACCTGGCCTTTGTGAAATAATGGGCCTTGGCTACTCCCAGAGGAAGCAGGGCTGGCCTTCTTCCTGCCCTGTCCTGCCCCTGGGCCCTCTGGGCCTCAGCATCAGCCCCTGTGGCACTGTCCTGCCCCTGGAAATAGACCTGCAAAAGTCGATAACTCACTAGGCACAGAGCCCAGCATCTTAAGCCCTAATGCCAGTGGGACTCCTGCCAGCCCAGCACATGCCCTGGGACAGTGTTGGGGATAGTTTCACTGCAGACAAAGTTCTTGGAAAGCAGCAGGCCTCTCTTCCGTTCAGGGAATGGTGGAAGTGACAGTGTGTATAACTAGCCGAGGACCTTCCCCTGTCAGGCCCTCTCCCGGGGGGTCTCAGGGTACCCATCCTTGTTAGAGAATCTTCCCTTTAAACGAAGCATCCTCACGATGCGTTCTTCTGCTGGAGGGATCTTGTGGAGGTGGGCAAGCACAGGGAGTTCACTAGGGGGTCTGGATGCCAGCTGATGGCAGCAGAATCCAGTGGCTTGCTCCTGCTGCCTGTGGGGCTTGGGGGAAGCATGAGGCCTGGTATTAGTGAGGAGAGACAATTTAATGAGGCCTCTGGAATGACTGGTATCAAACTGCCCTGGCAAGTTGACTCTAATGAGGCGAACAGAAGGGACTGGGATGGTGAGGGACTAAGGGAGGCCTCATAAAACAAAATAGCTGTCAACAAAAAATAAATGAAAGCAGGTCAGGGAACAGCCGGAGAAAACAAATCCTTTTGAGTCCAGCGAGTCTAGCCGAGGCAGCCCAGGAGCTTGGCTAATGAAGTTGCCGAAAATCTCAGCCCAATCCCCCCAGCAGTGAAAGGGAGAGGGAAGCAAAGGCCAAGATGTTGGCCTGGGACCCCTGAGATTTGGGCTGCAGACCCCATGTGCTGCTGATCAAGAGGAGATTCCCTGCAGTTCTAGCTCTAGGGCCAAGGCCACTGAGGGTTGGAGTTGGCTTCTTGTGCATTAGACCTCCCTGGGATAAGCAAAAAGCAAAAGCCCAAGAGAAGCTGGTTCTGAAGAGCCTCTGGCCATGTCGTCTAGGCCTCGGCCTGCTCAGGATGAGGGCTGTGAAGCCAGAATCTCTTAGTCTGGGATGGGAAGGAAAGGAACCAGCCCAGGACTGAACTCGTTGTGACTAATACCCCAGGAACGGCCCTAACCCCTGGGTAGGGGCAGAAGAGCACACTCCCTGCAGAGAACCTTAGGACAGGGCCTGGCACCAAGTTAATCCAGAACATGCTCTCATGACGTTGTTTTCACAAAGGAAGAGAGGGCCTCAAAGAGTTTGCTGAGATCTCAGTGCCAAAGCCCTGAACTGAAGCCGGGGGCCCGGGTTCAAATGGTGGCTCTGCTTCCTGATTGCTTGTGACTTTTCTCATCTGTCAAACCAAGGCCTTAGATGGTTTGATCTCTTGACTCCTCAGTGGCTTGGGGAGTAGAGTACGCTGGGCAGTGCTCATGAGTTCCTCCATCCCAGATGTTGAGCAGAGGGTGTGAGATTGTCTAAGGGGAAGTCCCAGGCCCTCTACACAGAGGGGGTCACTACCCATGACCAAGCCTGTTTCCTTATCTGTAAGTGGTTCTCTGTAAAGTCTCTTCCATCTCCTTGGGAGTTATGAATGCCAGGTTGTCATTCTTGGTCACTGCTGTTGAGGGATATCAGACCTTCTCCTCAGGTACAGATCTGCACCATCAACCCCCTCTCCTGCCCCCCCAAGGCAGCCAAGTGTCCTAATCTTCCCTAATTCTGCCCCTCTGTGCCTTTCAGGTGAGGGTCCAGAGTATGGGCCAGGAGGGGAAGATGCGCTCACCAGGATCCAGAGGCTGATGGCCGAAGGCGGAATGACGGCGGTGGTGCAGCGGGAGCAGAGCACCACCATGGCCTCCATGGGCGGCTTTGGCAACAACATCATCGTCAGCCACCGGATCCACAGAAGCTCCCAGACAGGCACAGAGCCAGGGCCAAGTGACAGCGTGGCTCCCCAGCCCTCTACCTCTCGAGGGCTGGCCCCAGAGCCTGGAGACTACAGCCTCCGAGAGCTGGAACCTCTGGCGGAGCGAGGCCTAAGCCAGCGGACAGGCCCTGCCAGGCTGGCCTCCCCAAGCACTGTGGGACCAATCTCATATGGTCACCTAACCAACAACAACCACCTTTCTGACAGCACTGGGTGCCCTAGTGGAGAACCGAGGGATAGGTAGAAACAGCTGTGCCCATGGGTACCACCCCTCATACTGCTGAGCAGAGAGAGACCTGACCTCGTAGCTGCCCAGAAACTGTGCACACGGAGGAGCTGCTGGCCACAAAGAGGGGATCCAAAGGGGTGCAAGGGAGGAATGAGAGGGGAAGCTGGGGCCACACATACACACCAGAGCCTTGTGACTGTCCCACTCCCGTATTCAGTGCTCACTCGGTACTACCCTCCGGGCACTAAGGCCCCAAATGGAGTTGGCCTCTGAGAAGATGGTCTTAGGTTTCTCTCACCATGGGTCCTCTTCCTTCATGAGGCAAAGGATAGGAAGAGGCCTAAAGGCCAACCCTGGGGAAAGCCTGAAGTGAGGACGACTGTTTTCCCAGGGCAGGGCTACTGGGACTTTAACCCATTGGAAAGGAGGAGTATCCTAGCCCCCTCAAAGCTCTCTCCCATCTTGGGGCCTCTTCAGATGGATCCCTTGGCTTTCTTAGCCAGAAAGGGCTTCAAACCAGGGTATCTAGGCTGAGCTCTGGGAGTAACTTATCTAGTGGGGGGACAACTATGTGGTGATGGGGTCAGTTCACTTACTGAGGATTTTTTTTTCCCCAGGGAATGGGAAGTGAGAAGAGATTAGTGGGCAGGAGCTCGCTCAGGGAGCTAGAGAAGAGGCGGGTGGGTCGCAGGGCAGCCTACCTCTGGGTTGATTCACCAAGATCCTTCCCCAGTGCCCACCGAGCAGTGGCTTCATGTGTCAGTATTATGGCCCTGGGCATCTGCCTGGCTCAGGGCTGGGCAAAGGGGTGCGGCTCCGGGTCAGAGGGTGAGGGATCTGTCTGTCATGTCAGGTGTTGCATGTGAAATCTTGAACTGTACATGTAGTTTCTAGTGGAGAAATCAAGGCTCTAATGATTTTGTTTTTAGTATAAAACAATGTGACTTACTTTCTGTTTGTAACTCATCATAGAGACGTTTTGGTGGGAGGAGGGGGATAGTCTGACTGCTAACGGGAAACACCAAAGATCAATGTCATTAAAATGATGGCTGCCCTTCTGTGCCTCTGTTCATTTGCGCTTCCACATGGGCTGGGCTGCATTCCCTTCCCAAAATGTCTCCCTTGGGTTCTTGGCAGGACATTCGAAGAGAGACCTGGTCCAAGTGCCCAAGTCATCCAGCTTGCCGTTCAGATCTGTGATGTTGCCCTGGAACCCTGGAGGACACTCGGGCCTCTGAGATGTGCAGACAACTTCAGTACCTGATGTGAACCTTGGGAACAGTAAAAGCCAAGCCCTGCTGGTTAAGGCACTGGGTGGATCCCATTCAGGGACTTCCTGGTGCCCTGTGTTCTCAAGCTAGGTTGCACTGGTCTCCTCCATCCAGTGTCCGAAGGACCCAGTCTGGCTTTCTGCACCTGCCCTAACGCTGTCAAGTGAGATGCTGTATGTAAAAGCACTCTCAGTCAACATTTATTTGTACAAATCTATAAATGTTAGTACTCTTATTAGCACAAGTCAGTGAGACAAGATAGTGCATTAGCTTTGGGTCCTCTTACAAGGATGTAGGTGAGGGAAACCACACATTATCTCTTGCTTTCCCTGGTGCCACCTATATGCCTGCCGTTGTGCCCACAAGGAGCTTATAATCTAGCCAAAAAGACAAAATTAGAGGAAGTGGGAAGTATTCATTGAACGCCAGCGTGGCAAGGTCCCTGAGTTTTGTAGTCCTGAAGTATGGTGCTTTATGGTACATATAGAGGCTTCCAAAAGGAGGTGAAGTCCAACCGCACCCTTCCCAAATGAGTTTGTAGTGAAGGAAAAGGCCTGTATGCTCTGCCTAGCTTCCACTTTATTTCATCCTCCATTCTGCGACCCCTGCATTTTAAAATACCTGCACCAGAAGTCACTCATTAAGCTAGGACGTACAGGATCGTGATTGGGGAAGGACAGACAGGGCCTTAGATTGGAGCAGCCTTTTCAAAAAGTGACTAGGTTTGAGTGCTCCCCTCTTCTCTGCTCTAGGAGTGGCTCTCCACCTCCTTGACCTGTCTCCCATCTTCTGGGTCAGCCCTGTGTCCGAGGGGCTGATGCTCCCCAGTCTGTGAGATGTAAGGAAGCAGAGCATGGGGACCAATCTGACCTGCCTGGGATTCTGAAGACCTGTCTCAGATCACTGGTTCTTGGGGGGGGATGAGTAGTGAGGACCCCGATGGTCCACAGCTTTGTCCCCGGCCTCCAAAAGTTTGGTGACTGTGCCAGAAAGCAGCAAGAGCTCACTGCCTGCTCTAGAGTGCTCAGAATGTCCTTGGGTCCCTCTTCCTGGTCTTGAGCAGCTCTAACACTGAAGAACCTTGGACAGACTTTGCCCCGGCGCTTCCTGCACTGGTGGCAGAATAAGACCTAGGGTAGGTAGGCATCCAGGGGGTTCATCCAGGGCCGAACACGAAGGGAGTCTTCATATGAAGGCATCTCTTGGCTTTCAGGAGTATTGGTGTCTTTTAGGTCCTTCAGCTTGTGGCAGGGCTCAGAGGGGCACAAGTTGGGAGGACAGTCATCAAGCCTTGGCTAAAACTTTGGCCAGAGCAGTGCCCAGGAACGAGGTTCCGGACGATGACCGAGGGCGAGGTGCTCGCTCCAGAGGCCCCTCCAATGCCATCCCATCCGCTCCCTTGGGGTGGGCGCAGGGGCGGGCCTCGGGCTGCCAGGGAGCTCCTTGCCCCGCCCACCACCCTCGCCCTTCGCTCTGCATCCCCCTGGCAGCCGGGCCGGAACCGAGACTTGGATCCCCGAGGGCGGGGGCTGGGCGGGGTTTGGTGGTGTTGCCTTAGAAAGAACAAATCCGCTTATAGCTTCTCTGCCAGGCTGGGGGAAGGGGATGCGTGTGCCCGCAGTCCCTGCTGCCAAGGGCGGCATCCAGGAAGGCACTGAAGGTGCCCCTTGCCCACTTCCGAGCCAGCCGGGCACCGGCCCTGGCCAGCTGTCGGTAAGGCTTGGCGCTGCCGGGGATCCCCACGGACGGGCAGCTCGGCGGCCAGTGCCTGCCTCCCCACTGCCCCGTCCACTGCCACAGTGCCCACGGGGCCATCCACAGCGAGCTGCGCTCGGTCCGGAGGGTCCGGAGGGCGCCCCCGCGCCCCGCCTGGGGTGCGGGCGGCAACGGGCGGTGAGGGAGGGATGGGGGCCCGGGGGCTCAAGGCCAGGACGCCCCGAGAAGTTCCCGGGCCACCACTAAGTCTCGGGACCCCAAGTCCGGGGGCTTGGGGCGCCCGCCCGCTCGGGTCCCGGCCTTGGGAGCCCTTCCCCGGGGGCGGCCCGGCCCCGCAGCACCCCTGGGTGAGCGCGGCGCGGACGGAGGGAGGTGCCACGCGGGAGGTGCCACGCGGGGGGCGAGTGGGGCCGGCAGCCCCGGGGGCCCCGCACTGATTGGCTGCCTCCGCGTGACATCACGAGGCTCGGGGAAAAGTGCGAGGGGGAGCGGGGCTCGGAGCCACAGCCGCCGGAGCTGCGGACCGAGCAGGGCCGGACCGTGCGCACCCCGGGCCGCGGCCACCCCCGCCCGGCCCGCCCGGCCGCGCTGCCCCTGCCCGCCGCGCTGCCCCTGCCCGCCCCGTCCCGGCCCGTCCGCCCCGTCGCGTCCGTGCCGCCGGAGGAGCCCCGCGGGGTAAGTGCGGTGGGAGCAGCTAGGAGGGCGCCCTGGGGGTCGGGGCGCGGGCCGGGGGCGCAGCCGGGGAGCTTCGGGGGGCTCGGGCTCAGCCATGGCCCCGGCCCCCGCCGCTGGCAGCGCCGCTCCTCTTCCTGCCCGGGAAAGCCTCCCTGGATCCGAGTCGGGTCGGGGGCCGTGTCTCCCCCTGGGCACCCCGCTGGGGCTGGGGCCAGCCTGGGCTCTCCCCCCAGCCACCCCCCGGAGCTGTTTTACGGGTGGTGTCACCCGGGCCGCACCCTCGGGACTCGTTCCAGGACCCCCCAGGCTATTTCTGAAGGGCGACAGGACTCCACCTTAGGGCCCCCCAACCCTGGGGAGGAAGACAGCTAATGGGCACTGCCACCCTGCAGGGCAGAGCCGGGTTCGTGGCGTCATCCCCGTGGGTGACCCCAGGCGGCAGCCGCTGCTGAGCCCCCCAGACGGCTCCCAAGCTTCAGCTCCCCTGGCTGTCCCTGGGGACCGAAGGGAGCCCCGGGTGGAGACCCCAGCCCCGAGCGTGCTCCCTACTGCTGGAGAGACGCCCCTGGCACTCAGGGGCCCAGAGCTCACCCACCCATCCAGCTAGGGACCTGGACACAGGCACACAGCCCCCAGGGCCAGCGTCTTCCTGAGCCCCGGGCTCCCCACAGAACCCTACCAGGGCAGCCCCCACCCCGTCAACCTCTGGCTGCAGCTGCGGCACCACCTCCGCCCTCTGCCTGGGCGCTGACCCTGCGGGGCCTGGAGCTCTCCCTGCAACCTGTCTTCCCGAGTTCCAGACAGGCAAGCCCCAAAGGGCTGATGCGCTGCTCCCCATCAGAGCTCCCCAGACTCAAGCATTTAATCGGGTGCCAGGGCCTCTTGTGGCAGCTCCTAACGATTCCAAGCTTTTCCTGGTCTGGAGCAGAGAAGCCAGCCCCTTCCCCAAGGCTGTTGCCTGTTCTCCCTTTTACCTGGCATAATTACAAAAAAGTGTCAGCTTTTAAGTGGTCGGCACACCCGGGTCAGAGCTCCCATGTCCCCATGGGTGGGGAAGGCCCGAGTTCAGTCATAGCTGGGCGACCTTCGGGCCCCTATAAAAGGACCTCCTTTGGCCCGAGGGGACAAGGAAGCTGGAATTAGTCTGGAATCATCCTGACCCCCACCCTAGCCCCCTCCCCTTGATACAGCAGGGGAGATCTGAAACTGGCTTTTTTTTCTAGTATATGACTTGGGATAAGAGGGAGAGAATTTGATGTTACAAAGCTAGCCCTGGAAGAGTGGGGCAGACTTCCCAGCCTCGCCAGATGAAGTCTCTGCCCTTTTCCTCTGCAAACTCTCTGGATCTCTGGCATCTCCATCTTCCCCTGTTTTTCCCACAGAAAAGGGGCCTGGGACTGGGCGCTGAAAAGTCATGCCCCAGAGGATAGCTAGCCTCTCCTCTCTTTTTTCTGCTCAGTTTGTTTGCTGTCCTCCTCCTCCAAAGCCTGACATTTTTAAGGCCCTGAGCCTGTACAAATCCATACAGCATTGGCCGCATGCCCGTCTACATATGCCCATTTACATGCATGCACGGGGTCCATCCACACACGCACACGCTCAGTATGTGAATGTGGGAGAGGCCCTAGACCAAAAATACGCATGCTGATTGCAAGCGGCTCGCTCCCTTCCGTCCACCTTCGTCCTCAGCCTCCCCAGCTTCCGGAAGGGCAGACAGCTACAACCCGACACCCCTAACTTTCTCCCCTCACCCCCCCCCCCCCGGTCAGCCCTGGTCTCCTTCCAGGACTCAGAGCATGGCTGAGAAACCCCTAAGCCCAACATGGTCCTCAGCATCACCCTCTCCCGAGCAAGGAGGGACTCTCTAGACCCAAACTTTCCAAGTGAAATGAAGACCTTCCTCTGCCCCTCTCTCCACCCCCTTCCCCTCTCCCCCTCTCCTCCACCAGTTCTTTTCCCCTTTCCCAAAGCTCTAGACCCATCAGAAGGTAGAATTCTGCCAAGCATCTGGTAGGGCCAACAGCACCATCTAGTGGCAATTGCAGTCACTTCAGCAGCAGGTCCGGCCTGCCTGCCAGGCCCAGTCAGTACTGTCTGTGCTGGAGATGGACAATAGCTCTGGGAGCGGGGGAGGGGGGATGTTCAGTCCATTCCTCTGCCCAGGGTGAGGAGCCCTGTGATGGATGCCCCCCCCACAATTCCTCCCTGTCTGGAGCTGGTGCCTGCCTCCCTCCCCGTACTGCAGTGTGACTAAGGCCCTGGAAGCTCAAAGGGGAAAAAAAGCAGCATCCTCTTCTCCAGCACCACCTGCCCCCTCACAGGCCTGTGAGTTTGCCCCCTGGGGCATCTTCCAGTCCAGCACTGTGCCCGGCTTCCCAAAACCCTCTTCCCAATACCACACGCACACATACACACACACACACACACACACACACACACACACACACACACACACACACACACACACACACACACACACACACACCTCTCAACCCGGACACAACACTCTCTAGGAAGTGGCCACCCATACCCTGAAGGCGAGGGCAGAGAAAAGCATGCTGGATGTGGAATCCAAAAATCTGATTTCTTACCTGGATTTTGTCCTGTACCGACTTGGTGACCTTAAGCAAATTGCTTCCATTCAGGCCTCAGTTTCCTCAGCTGCACCAACAGTAAGCATTCCTCCACAGTTTTCTGTGTGCCAGGCACCAGACTGTGTCCCCTGGCTGGGGGAGCTCACAGACCCCAAACAGCTGTTCACTTATCTACGAGACCCTGGCCCGTGTAAACTGGAGAGAATGTCAAAGGGAAGTCACTGGCCTCGGATCAGGAGCGGGGAAGTCCCTAACAGCTCCTCTCCAGTGCAGGAAGAGGGGAAGCCCTGACCGCCTTAGAAGAGAGAGGGCTCCCATGTCAGGGGCCTTGGGGTCGCACTCTAGCTCTGGATGACCTTGAACAAGTCTCGTTCTTCTTCCCCTTCCCAAGGGCTGGAGCTGACATTATTTACGCAAGGCTGGGAAGTTTGCAAAAAAATTTTTTTTTCCTGGGGTGATTTTTCTGGATGTAGAGAGGTCCCTGGTGAGGAACTTCCCTCTACCAGTGCAGGTGAGCAGCTGGTCTTCAACTTCAAACGTTTTTAAGAGGCTTAAATGAAAAAAAAAATGAAATGGAAAAGTGGAGAAATGGAAGTGACTTGCTAAGGCTCCCAGAGCCAGGAGGTGGTAGAGGCAAGATCTGAACCCAGGTCTTCCTGAGCTGGGCCTAGTCCCTTCTCCACTCCCCTCCTGCTGCCTTCTACAAAGCATTTTCACGAACATCAACTCTTTTGACCTCGTAACAACCCCAGAGACACGAAGACTTCCATTTTCTAAATGAGGAAACTGAGGTACAGTTAGCAAGTGTCTGAGAGGGTATGGGAATCCAAAGCCAGCACCCAGGCCCTTTTCCCAAGGTCCCTTGCAGCTCTCCTAGCCTGGCAGTTCCCAGGCCGGTGGGACTCAAGGCTGCTGACTTCTTGTCTTGGGGGGAGAAGGGAAGAGATATTTGGGGGAGGGGATCAGGAGGCTCCATGTCAGCTGTCCTCAGAACAGACAAGGTTGGGTAGAGACATGGCTCAAAACTTAGGGCCCCAGTGCCAGGATGCCAAAACAGGTGGAGGATAGTGTTGGCCTCAGCTACAAGATCCATAGCACAGACAGACCCTGGTAAGGTTTGGGACCTGGCTCGGGGTCCAGAATTAGGCCTGAGTCATTTCACAGCTGGACTTCTAAAACCTTAGAACCTAGAATGTCAAACCTGGGAGACACTTTAGAACGTAGAAGATCAGATCTGGGGAGGACCTTGGGACCTAGAATGTCAGAGCTGGGAGAGACCTTTGTACCCAGAATGTTACAACTGGGAGACACTTTAGAACAAGATCAGAGGCAGAAGGCAGAGACCTTAGCACATAGATCGGAGCTAAGGGGGTTCTTAAATATCATCTACTCCATTTTACCAATGAGGAAACTGAAGCACAGAGAGGGGAAGGCAGGAATTACCCACTGAGCACAGATGTACTACCTTTAGCCTGAAAATGGTCGGGGGCTGGGGGAAGCCAAAGCCCAGGCAGGCAAAGGGACTCTGGTTCTCCTCAGCCCTGGTTCCCCTGCCCTGAAGTTTCTTGGTGACAGAATCGACTGGTATTTGATCCGAGCTAGAACTGGTGCTTGATGGGAATTCATGCCCAGTGGGGAAGGCCAGGTAGGCCCCCGGAGCTGTGACAGGGAGCCCAGAGGTTAGAAGCTAGAAGCGATGACTTGGGCCAACACCTCCTGGGCACAACTCCCTTCCTGCTCTCATCTCCCAGGCTTTGGCCCCTATTCTTCCAGGCTTGGGCTCCCCTCACTACTCATTCCATGTCCCTTAGGATAAATTCAGACCCACATTTGGGAGATTCCCAGGGTAAGTGATGGACTTATGCACCCTTAGCACAGAGCCTTACATTAAGCCTGTGTCCGTGGTACTGACCACCACCCAGACTACACTCTCCACTCTGAGACTGGCTGGGGAAGGGAGCAAGGCCTAGAGGAAGGATAGCCCCTGGAACCCAGCCCCCCCCCCCCCCCCAACCCTGGGGACACACCAGGATGGGAAGGTGAGGCTTCAGGAAAAAGCTTGTCTCTCCCATTGTCTATCAGAAAAGAACTTTAAAGCATAAGCCATTAGAACTGGGGGGAAGTTCGAACCCGCAGTGTCAGAGCTGGGAAGGACTGTCAGACAGAATGTCCGAGCTGGGAGGGGCCTTGGAGCAGAGAAGGTTAGAGTGGAACAAGACCATTTAGTGAACCCATGTGAACCCTGTGAGCCCATGGCAGAGCTAGGACTAGGTCCCAGAGCTCCTGACTTCCAGGCCTTCCCTCCATCTATCTGTGGTTGCTTGTGAGGAAGGCTTTGCCTGAGGACCTTCTGAAGCACGGTGTCCCCTTTTCCACAAGTCTATGCCTTAAGTAGGGGCTACTTCAGGGATGTTTACAAGTGTAGAGTGCTTCGGCTGCTGCTGGAGCTGGTGAGTGTGAGTGTGTGTGTTTTCTGAGAGTGTGTGTGGGTGACTGTGAAGATATGTGTGTGTGTGACTGTGTTTATGTGAGTGTGTGTGTTTTGTGAGAGTGTGTGTGTGACTGACTGACTGTGTGTTTGTGTGCGTCGAGGAGTGTCTGCCCTTGAGGGAGCACGCATGTGCCTGGGGTAGACAAGCTGGCCGCTGCACATGTGAGATGGGAGGAGAAAGCTACTCTGAGCTGCCTGGGCTGCCGTGGGAAGGGGGGGAGGGGGGCACCATGGTAGGGAAAGGAAACTTGCATGTGATTCTGGCATTGGAGTCCGAGCTGTACATAGGCCCGCAGCAGGAGGGATGAGGGAGCGGGCTGTCAGCAGCTCGGGGGAACCTGTGACCCCCAGACAAGCTCACAGATGGCTCAGGCAATGAAGCTGCAGGGAGAGCCCAGCCTGGAATTGACAAGCCGGGAAGGAATCTCTGCATCGGCATCTGTCTGGTCTCTGGTCTGACACTCAAGGCCCTGCCCACCGCCTCCGCACCCTGCCAGCTGGCTCTTCTCCAGCCACTGCCCACAGGGGCAGGGGTCAGGACGTGGCCACTGGTCACTTGTCTCTGGCCTGGCCTGGGGATGATTCTCCATCTGAATGCTGGAAGGCACCTTAAATATCTTTTAATCCAAATACCCACCCATCTTACAAAGGAGGCAACTGAGGCTTAGAGTAGGAAAAGGATGTTCTCAAAGACAAATGGACTGCTCCCCACACTCTAGATTTTAATACTTGACTGACTTTGAGCCTCAGTCTTCACCTGTAAAATGGAGCTGTTGGACTTATGACCTCCAGAGTTGCTCCAGCCCAGATTTCTTACCCTTTGGTTGCTGGCTTCTGGGTCTTGGTCACAAAGGCTGTGAACTCCACATTGTGCCTGCTCATTGGGGGTGTCCCAGGCCCTTTCTGTTGTCCCCCTGCTCTGCCTTAGAGAGCTGGCAGCTCCTGTAGCTTCTGCCATCACCAGGTCTACAAACTCCCCCCCAGAGGCTTCCAAAGCTCCCATGCCTTGTGGACATCTATACTGGGTGTCTGGTGGGTACCTCACACTCTCAAGTGTCCTCCTTTTCCCACCATCTCCAGTGTCCTGAATGGCACCACCATCCTTCTAGGTCTCCCAGTCCTCCAACTTTGATGTTCCTCTCTGCCCTCTGTCATTGCCCACTTTGCGGATCAGATCTGTGGCCCAAGGTTTCTCCCACAGCCACTGTTCTGGGTCATGCCCTCCCCACCTCTTGCCTGGACCATGGGGAGAGCCTCCCATCATGTCTCCCTGCCTCATGTCTCTACCCACTTGCCCCCACTCAGCTGCCAAAGGGGATGCTGAACTCCTACTCCATGAATTCCAGTGGGCTCCAATTACCTCTCAGAGCATATAGAAAACCTCTGGCATTTATGATTGCTTTCTACCTTCCCTCCAGATACCAGATCAGCCTATTTGCCAACATAGAGGCAGCTGGGAGGTGAAGTGGACAGAGCACTAATCCTGGAGTCAGGAAGACCTGAGTTCAAATCCAGCCTGACACTTCTCAGCTAGGTGACCCTAGGCACTTTAACCTCTATCTGCCTGAGTTTCCTCACCTGTGAAATAGGGACACAACAGCACCTTCCTCCCAGACTTGTTGTGAGGTCAGATGAGATAGCATTTGTTGGGTGTCTACCACCTAAAAGGCAATTCACCAGTTCTAATTCCCTTCCTCTGCACATGCTTACTAAGGGCTAGTTCCCCTTCCTTTCCTCTTAAATGATGCCACATGTTCCTACTGAACATCCCTGAAGTAGTCTCCTCCTTTGTCTCTGGCTTCCCCTTTCTGTAAGAGGTCTTTCCTGATCCCTCACTGCCAGTCCCTTCCTCTCCAAGATTACCATCCCTCTCCTCTGTCTGTGTCTTGCATAGACCTAGTCATTTAGATTTCATCTTCCCCATCAGAAAGGAAGCTCTAGGGCAGGTGGGCACTCTTCCTTATGTCCTTGTTCATGCAGAGCATAGCACACAGTAAGTTCTTGTTGTCTGTCTGACGGAAGGGGTTGAAGGAATGAGTGAAAAAGCATTTATTCAAAGCACCTATTATGCATCAGACTCTGCCTGGGAGTCCAAAGTCCAAAAGTGACACCTTCTAGGATCTTGCCATCTAATAAAGAGAGACAGCACAGGGAGGGAAGGGTGGCCAAACAAGGTCACAGGAATGGGGGATGACAGGCCAGTGGAGACACCAGAGATCCCCTAGACATGCCCTTTCCAGAAGCATCTCTGCCAGCTGATGGATATGTGAACCAAGCTGGCTGATCTTTAACCTGCCCCATCCTCTGATCAAGGCAACTTAGAGCCAAAAGGCTCCCAGGGATCAACTTGCCCAATACAGATGAAGAAACTCAGACTGAGAAGGGGAGGTGAGCTGGCCAGGGTCACGCAGGTAGGAAGCAGTAAATGAAAGCTGAGTCCCCTGATTCTAAACGTAGGCTGCTGTCTCTGGTCCACTGCAGATCATATAGATCTTTGGGTATAGAGACAACATGACAACCTCCTTATTTTATAAGCAAGGAATCCAAGTGCGGGCTTGGATCCTGGGCCTGACCCTAACTGCACCAATCTCTTCAATGTGTTGTTTTGTAAAATGGAGATAACCACGTTTGAACAATTTAGGTCATGGGGTTGTGGGAGAAGCTGTTTATGTTGCAGTGTGGTGGGTGGAAGGCTATCATCATAGTTAGGCAGAGATGGGTTTGAATCCTACCCCAGGCTCTGCGTGACACGGATCTTCACAGATCCTGGCCTCAATTTCCTCATCTCTACAATGGAGCCAATAATAGCTACTCCATCACCGGGGTTGTTTTCAGACTGAAATGAAATCACTTCTGTAAAGTTCTGTTTACATGTGACCTGTTAGGACCATCATTATTATCCATAGTGATAAGACACGGTAAGGTAGAGAGCTCTCTCACCTAGGAATTCCCTAGATACCAATGAAATCTGTTTTTGCTGAAAACACATAAAAATGTCAGTGCCAAGCTCAGGAAGGGCAGAGGGGCCATTCAAGGGTGGGGGTGGTTGATGGAGGAAGTGCCCTAGGGAAGGTTCTGGAGCCTGCTGCCCTCCCCTATTCCTCTCTTCCACCTCCAGCCACCTTTGTCTGTCTCCTCAGAGTCCATCTGCGATCCTCATCTGGTGCCATCTCTGGTGCCCAGCCCTGGCCATTGGCTAAGATGGCAAACTTCACTCCAGTCAACAGCAGCTACGGCAACCAGTCCGACCAATCCGTGCAGGCGATGCCAGCCGCTCCCAACCGATACGAGACAGTGGAGATGGTGTTCATTGCCACCGTGACGGGCTCCCTGAGCCTGGTGACCGTTGTAGGCAATATCCTCGTCATGCTCTCCATCAAGGTCAACCGGCAGCTGCAGACGGTTAACAACTACTTCCTCTTCAGCCTGGCCTGCGCCGACCTCATCATCGGAGCCTTCTCCATGAATCTCTACACTGTGTATATCATCAAGGGCTACTGGCCTCTTGGGGCCGTGGTCTGTGACTTGTGGCTGGCTCTGGATTACGTGGTCAGCAACGCCTCTGTGATGAACCTGCTCATCATCAGCTTTGACCGCTACTTCTGCGTGACCAAGCCCCTCACCTACCCAGCCCGTCGCACCACCAAGATGGCAGGCCTCATGATCGCTGCCGCCTGGGTGCTGTCCTTTGTACTCTGGGCTCCGGCCATTCTCTTCTGGCAGTTTGTAGTAGGCGAGCGGACGGTGCCAGACAACCAGTGCTTCATCCAGTTCCTGTCCAACCCGGCAGTCACCTTCGGCACAGCCATCGCCGCCTTCTACCTGCCGGTGGTCATCATGACGGTGCTTTACATTCACATTTCCCTGGCTAGTCGCAGCCGGGTCCACAAACACCGTCCTGAGGGGCCCAAGGAGAAGAAGGCCAAGGGCCTCTCCTTCCTCAGGAGCCCCCTTATGAAGCAGAGCAGCAAGAACCCAAGCCACAAGCCGGTGGAGTCTGGGAAGGAGGAGATCCGAAACGGGAGGCTGGAGGAGGCACCTCCACCAGTCCTGCTTCCGCCACGGCCGCCTGAGGAGAAGGACACCTCCAACGACTCCAGCTCAGCCAGCGTCACCCAGAACACCAGGGAGAGGCCCCTGACCGAGGGCTCCACGGCTGAGACAGGCTGCAGCCCATCTACCCCGCTACCCCCACGCCCACGAGTCCTCAATCCTGCCTCCAAGTGGTCCAAGATACAGATCGTAACAAAGCAGACGGGGAACGAGTGTGTGACGGCCATCGAGATCGTCCCTGCCACGCCTGCGGGCTTGCGCCCGGCCGCCAACGTGGCCCGCAAGTTTGCCAGCATTGCCCGCAATCAGGTGAGGAAGAAGCGGCAGATGGCAGCGCGGGAGAGGAAGGTGACGCGGACCATCTTCGCCATCCTGCTGGCCTTCATCGTCACCTGGACACCCTACAATGTCATGGTGCTGGTCAACACCTTTTGCCAGAGCTGCGTCCCTGATACCGTGTGGTCCATCGGCTACTGGCTCTGCTATGTCAACAGCACCATCAATCCCGCCTGCTATGCCCTCTGCAATGCCACTTTCAAGAAGACCTTCAAGCACTTGCTTCTGTGCCAGTACAGAAACATTGGCACTGCCAGGTAAGTGGGCACGGCTCCCGCTTTGAGCGGTGCCAGGGTGACTCTCTTTGGCCCACTGCCTGTTCCACTCAAGAGGAGAGAAATAACTCGGACAGGTAGCCCCCTTTTCGCTATGTCCCAGAAGATGGCCAGGAAAGGTACTGGAATGTCTTCAGTGTGTGCCCAGGGTCACCAAAGTGGAAGGGTCTGGGAGCCTTGGTCCTCACATCATCCTCGTTACCTGGTCTTCAAGGGCAGGGACTGGGAGATGGCTTCTGCAGCACTAGGGTCAACTGGGCTGAGCAGCTGGTGGGACCAAGGTGGACTTTGGCTCTGGAGAGCTTCTGTGGATTCTTCTCAGGACCAAGAAAGGCTAGGACCCAACAGACCAAGGGGTCTTATATTGAGACCTTACTTTTATATTGAGATGGGAGGGGTGGGGGCTTGGAGAGGACCCAGAAGAAAGGAAGGTCTGCATTTAGTGAACCAATCTCTGACTGAAAACCTGAGGTGGTTGGACGTTCATCCCTGGTGACTGGAAAAGGGGGTGGGGTGTGGCTCTGGCCAAGATACCAAGAGTGTGTCTGCTGGAGGGGAAGGTCTGGCTTGAACCCCAGCCATCCGGACTACTGGGTAGGTGGGGTGAAAGAAAGTGGAGGGTTGGGTTGGCACATGGACGCCTGCTTTCTTGGATGTAGGAGGAGGGAGGGGGAAATCAGGCCCCTTGGCTCTGAGAGTCCCCTAACCCCAGCGTGTAAATGGTACTGCTTGCCCTGAATCCACCTGCATGCAGGGTTCAGTCCGACCCTCCAGATTTTCCCAGAGGCAGCAAATCCCCTCCCCGCTTCCCTCTTGGCAGCCTGGCCAGGGGGTGCCCCTTACTCCCTACCAAGGCTGCATGAACTTTGTGAGTTATGTTGTGGATTCCAAACACTAAGTCCTCCTGGCTCTCAAAATCCTGTGGGGCTGGAGAGGGCAGAGTAGCTGAGTGCCAGAGTGCACCTCGGCCCCCCCCCCCCCCCCCCCCCCCCCCCCCCCCGTCTCCTCCTGGCTGAGGTGGCTCCCTCCCCTAGGTAGGGCTGGCACAGCCAGAGAGCTTTCCCATCTAAGCTGAGCCAAAGGGAGGCTCCACCAATTCTGGCCTTCCTTGTTCAGGATGCTGACTGTAGAGACTAATGTGCATCTGTGTGAAATGAGAGCCAGTGCATCCTCTGAGCCCTCAGCATCCCAGGAAATAAGGAAATGCTGTGGCCTCCTGGACCTTCCCGAACAGCCTCCCTCAGGGTCTCCCCATCTCACTCCTGAAATGCACTCACATTTGAATGGCACATGGGAGAGATGGGAGGCTAGGGTGTGTGTATGTGTGTGTGTGTGTGTGTGTGTGTGTGTGTGTGTGAGAGAGAGAGAGAGAGAGAGAGACAGACAGACAGACAGAGACGAGACAGGGAGGGAGGAGGGGAAAAGGAGAACCCAGGAAAGCTTGGGAGAGGGGAGGAAGAGGAAGACACAGGGGGATCAAGGGAGAGGACAGAGAAGAAAGAGAAGACAGGGAAAGAGAGGAGAGGACAAGATGAAGGATGAGAGGGGGAAAGAAGAGGATAGACAGAATTAGGGGAAGTAGACACACCTACAGAGTGGGAGTAGCCACATTGACTTGGGCAGGTCATTTCTTCATTGAGCCTGTTTCTCTCTCTGTATAATGGGTCCCTTCCAGGTGTGTGCGTGTTTTTCAGTGGAATTGGCTCGGTTTCCTTCATGCCAGCTCCATAAAGGGCATGTCTGGGGCAGGGCTGTGGGAAGGCTGGATCCTTTTGAGGAGTTTGGACACCCAGAGTAGAACAGAGAAGACCTTGAACTTGGAGATGCTGCTGAGAGGTCTGGCCTCACTCCTTTCTATCTCCCTAAGTCTTACACCTCAGCCTAGTGGGGTGTCAGCTTAGAAATCACTGAGGAGAAAAGGCATCAAGAATTTGGGGAGTCAAGGTGGGGCACATAGGGAGAAAGGTTTTGCACTTGGTTTTAATTTTTTAAGAGACATGACTTTTCCTATTAGCACCATGAATTCTGAGCTCGGCTTGGAAATGGTGGGGTAAGGGATCGGGTTCTGTCCTCCCTCTCCGTCCCAACTTTCTGGATCTCTACCCTTACCCCTTCCTCTCCCTTCTAAACCCCAGAGAATCCCCTCCCCTAATTGCAGCTAAACTAATAGAGGAGGGAGCTTTTATATATTAAAAACAAAAGGCTTTTATTGGGAAAAAAAAAAGACTTTATTTTTCTTTTTTTAATAAAGGCGATGGCTTGAATAAGGGGCTAGGCTGGAGTTGGAGCTCACATCACTGGGGTGAGAGGAAGCCAGGGCAGGGAGTGGGAGGGCCTGGTCCCTCCCTCCCCCCTGAACCCCTCCAGTCCTTCATGCCAGGGCTCCAGGGCAGGGCTGATAACGATGGAGGGAAAGTGGGGAGGAGGGCTTCGTGATTGATAAAGCTAATGATAAGAAACAAGGCACCTGGTGTGGAGTAAGTTCTGGGAAGGGGAAGGAGGGGAGGTGGAGAGAGGAACGGGGCAGGGCCTCTGGGAGTCCGCCAGAGGCAATGCCCCCTCCCTGTCAGGTGGTGCTCCGGGGTCTAGTCCTTCCCCTTCCCTTTCTTGGCTGTGAAACAGAAACCAGACTGGGGTTAGTAGTGAGAAGAAGCCGTGGGGGAGCTGTCCCCACTCCAGCTCTGACCCTGCATCCCCACCCCCGCTCACTCCCCTCCCCCCTCCCCCAGGAGAGTGGCTCTGTCCAGCGCCAGCTTTCTTGGGGGGCCGGGCAGCGGGCAGGTATTGACCTCTGAGCTTGGCTTTGGCCTTGAGGGCGCAGGGCTTGGTCACTCGGATGGCCTCCTGGCACTGCGCGTTGTACAGCGCCTTCTTCAGGGTCCCCTGGCGCGTCTTGGTGCCCGTGCTGGCATCGCACGCGCCCCAGCTCTCGAACTTATACTTGCAGTCAGCTAGAGAAGGGGGAAGGCAGAGGGAGGGCCTGGCCACCCGCTCGCTCTGGGGGCCCCCTCTACAGGCTCGGGGGGCCCCTCCGCAGTCCTGGGGCCCCCCTCTGCAGCTCCGGGGGCCCCTCCGCAGGCCCAGAGCCCCCCTCCGCAGCTCCGGGGGCCCCTCTGCAGCCCCGAGGCCCCCTCCGCGGCCCCGGCCCCCCCCGCAGGCCCAGGGCCCCCCTCCGCAGCTCCGGGGCCCCTATGCAGCCCCGGGGGCCCCCCTCCGCAGGCTCGGGGGCTGGGGGCGCTCCCCTCACCTCCGAACTCCTTCTTCCAGTTGCAGGGGACCTTGCACTTGAGGCGCCGGGTGTGCGCCCCGCAGCTGCCCTCCCGGGAGCCCACGCCGCAGTCTTTGCTGCTGGGGGTGCAGGGCCCCCAGGTCCATTCCTCGCACTCCGAGCCGCTTTTCTTCCCCTTGTCTGGAACAGCGCGGGCGGGGCGCGTCAGCGCGGGCCAGAGGCGGGAGCCCCGCGCCCGCCCGGGGCCCCCCTCCGCAGCCCCGGGGCCCCTCTGCAGCTCCGGGCCCCCCCCCCGCCCGCCCGGGGCCCCCCTCACCTTTCTTGCTCTTGGCCTCCGAGGGGACGGCCAGGAGGGCCAGGAGGGCGAGCACGAGGAGCCTCCGGAGCTGCATCCTGGGGGTGCGGGGGGCAGAGGCGAGCCCCGGCCTGGCCCCGCTCGCTCACCGGACCCCGGCCCCGCGCGGCGGCTGCTCCCGATCGCTCGCTGCCCCCCGGCCCGCGGCAGCTCCTCCGCCCCAGCCCCCTTTGTCTCCAGAACCGGTCTGAGCCGGCCACATGGGCCCCCGCCCCCTGCCCGCCGAGGGGAGGGGCTCCCGTCCGCCCAGACCCCGGCCTCCGCCCCGAACTCCTGCCTCTCGCACCCCGGGACGCCGAGGCTTAGTCCTGGGATGAGGCAGGCCGGGCGGACCCCGAGCGCACACGCGCGCTCCCCGCGGCCTCAGTTTCCCGTCTGTGCGCTCCTCGGGCTCTGCCCAGCCCTGCCCTTGTCCTGCCAACTCCCGTAAGCGCGGCCAGGGGGTGCAGGTCCGCCTGCCTACCCCGCCCCCACCCGCCGCTGTCCTCCAGAACCGGGCCGGGGGAGGCCGGGACTGGGGAGACCATCGCCCTGGGAAGGGACAAGCGGGCCCCACAACTGCGATGACCAGCTTGGGGCTGCAAGGGACCCCAGGGACCGTTTAATCCAGCCCCCAAATTAGACGGAAAGGCGGAGGTTCAGGGAGGGGAGAGCGACTGGGCCAAGGTCACACGACAGCAGAGGCAGGTTTGGAACCGTTGTCCGACTGGCCTCCACTCGGAGGTCGGGAGAACCCAACCCGTGTCTAAACTCCAGGTGGCAGAATAAGAGACCGGAGGCTCCACAGAGGGCAGGGCTGCGGGGCCTGAGGGCTCGGGGCTGGCCTCTGAAGCCCGGATGCCCTCCTCTCCTTGGCCTGCCTGTCCAGCACAAACGCTTGACCCTACTGCCCTCCAACCTCCCCGCCCCACGACTTGGAGACCTCAGTTAGGAAAAAAAACATCCATTTTACTGAGTTACACCCAGCTGGGCTGTAAACATGACACCATGACAAGCTTCCCTGGGCACCCTCCCCACCCTCCATGTGCACCTCGGGCAGGGTCTGCCCAGTCTGCGATGAAATGGGTTGGCGTGCTAAAGGCAGTGGGGGTTGGGGGAGTGGGGCCAGGTTCTGCCAGGGGAGGTGTTGAAGTGAGCAGGTTGGCTTGGGGTCCAGTGGGGGCAAAAACCCCTAGAAGCATCAACCCCTTCCCCTCTCCATCTGCCTCTCTCCCCTGCCCTCAGGGCCTTCTCTGGACCCCTTCTCACCTCAGGGCTTCTGGCTGACCCTCCCTGGTCTCCTTCAGGCCCAGAATCACTTCTCTCCAAGTCAGCCTCTCCCCTGTCCTAGGATCTCCCTCCATCCTAGAACCTTCTCACTAAGGCAGCTTTGTTAGCCTCCTGGGGACAGGGCTGGGATGGGGGCAGTCCTGACTCTCCTGGCTGGGCAATACCCCTTCCTTAACTCTCCTGGTCAGGGTTGGAGGCTTGGGCCTCCAGGATCAGATGGGGCTCAAAAGTCAGGCAAGAGAAGCATGCAGAAGATGGCGAAGGGGGCTGTGACCTCAGGCTGTCCGAGTCCAGTCTCTGGGTGCCTCAAGTCTTGCAGGCCCCAGGTCAGCCATGGGGCTCCTTCCCCAGGTGGGGTCCCCCCACAGTGCTGTCTGCCTGGCCCAGTGGAATGTAGCAGTGTGAACAAGGGAGGCCAAGGGTTTGGGCCCTCCCCTCATCCTGGTCCTGGGGCAGGGGAGGATCCAGCTGAGCAGGCTTGCTTCCTGGGGTCCCTGGGCTACACGGCAGTCTCTTGATCCTCCCTTTGGATCATCTGGTAGTGCTGACGGTTTTCTAGATAGGCGGCCAGCTCGGTGTCTTGGGCCTTCTCTGCCCGCTGCCTGGGTGTGTCACCCTGGGGGCCAGCAGACAGTAAAAGGCGTTAACCCCTAGACTCAGGCTGATCCCAGACCCCTCCCCTAACCCAGGATGGGCCCTGGCATCTAGCCCCCCAATCACTTTGCCTGCCCCTCTGGTCCTTCCCAATAGCTCGGGTTTCACCAGCCCCACGTGGTCTATGTCGAACTCTCTCCGGCAGCTCTGACTGGTGTGAGCTTTCCCTTCTCCAATCACCCAGCCCTGGGCTGGGGGAAGCAGAGGTCACCCCCTTCTCTGGCCTACTTGGGAGCACCAGCCCAGCCCTACCCCCTCTCCATCAGGCCTTCCCATCCTGGGCACCTGCAGGTCAGTCTTCATGAGTGAGGCTCCTGCCTCCACAATGTAGTGGCAGATGGTGCGTTGGCGCAGGGCCGCTGCCTGATGGAGGGACGTCTCCCCACTGCAAAGGCAGCATCTAGGTGGGATCCAGGACGAGGCAATGCCCCTCCCCCACCCTCCAGGGGACGTCACCCCCTGCCCTCCCTACCTCCCTCCCCTCTGAGGGGTGAGCTGTCTGGTGAGGAGCCCAGCAGCACAGGGCAAGGGTGCTCAAATACTCACTTCTCTTCTACGGCATCAATGATTTCTGTCGGGGCTAGAACATGAGGGAAGGGAGGGGAGGGAAGGTCACAGACACTCCCTGGGCAGAAAGTGGATGGAAAGGAAAGAGGCGACCCCACCCTGACTACTGCAGGAGTTAGAACTTGAGGAAAATGCAAAGGTCACCTAGTCTAAACTCATTATACAAAGCAAACAGCCCCACAAAGGGGAATCACTTGCCTACCATCCCAGAAGGAGCAGGGGAGGAGCTGGGATCTGGCCCTAAGCCTCCTAACTCAATCCAGTGCTTTTCCCTGCCCCCACCCCTAGCAGTCAGGTCTAGGACTCTGCTTCCTGGCCTCTCACCATGGTCCAGGAGATAGCGGACAATCTCCTTGCTCCCAGCTCTGACCGCATGGTGCAAGAGAGTTCGGCCTCGCTCATCCCGGAGCATGAGGTCCCCCCCTGCCCGGTGGAGCTCCTGGAACTGAGGAACAGGAGGCGGGAGACTGGGGAGCCGGGCTTTCCGGCTCCTTTCGCCCTCTCCCTTTCCCCAAAGGGTATCCTCCCTCCCCAGCCAGCTGTCCCAAGGAGCCCATGCTCCTTTGTGGGGCCCCGGGTGGAGCGATACCTTAAAGAAATCACTGTTCTCAGCAGCTTCTATCAAGCCTTCACCTACAGAACCAAAGCCGCAGGTCACCGGCGCCCCCCGCTCTCGCCCACCCTCCCAAACTGCCAATATTCAACAACGTGGCACATCTTTGCATTTATTGGCTTTCTCCTCCGGCTGCAAAGGTCCCTCCCATTCAAATGGGAGCTTACTGGGAGAGGGATGCAAGGCTTCATACCTGCCCATGGACTTTATGGGAGCTAGGGGAAGGATGGGCTGGTCCAGGAGAGGGGAGGGGGTCTGGTGGCCATCTAAGGGCCTTTGGAAGACTGGCTGATGAAAAGAACTTCCTGTCCTTCACCCTCTGCCAGCTTTACCAATGTGGGCCTCTGGCTAGGGTCCCCCCTCTCCCACCCACCACTCTTCACCTCTATGTCCAGAGCCCCCACAGAGAGAGAAGGCTCCTCACCTTTGAGGGGCATAGTGTCCCCGTGGTCTGGCCTGAGAATAGAGGAGGGGAAGACCAGGCTGTCATTTGGGGCTAAGATCACTCCCCCCATCCCACAAGCCCCCCTCTTCCCTGCATGGCCAGGGACTCTCTGGACAAGGTGGAGGTGCACACCTGGGCCTGGGAGATGGGGGTGGTGGAGAGGTGGGGCCAGGGCTCTGGGGGGTCTCAAGGGCAGGCCTAGCAGGGGTGCCCAGCAGTTCTGGGTCCAGCACATAGAGTTCGTCCTGTGCAATCTCCGTCACGTAGTTGAGATGTTCCTGTAAGGAAGTCTCTAGTCAGGCCTAGGCCCTCTGCCACAGCAGGGGCTCCTTGGGAAGGCATTCTGTCTGCACCCCTCTTGTAGACTTAAATATAGATTTAGTGACACATTGATTATGAAATAACCCCTATATACATTCTATGTTTGTGTGTGTGTCCACCCGCCCCTCCCAATAAATGTTTATGGACCAAGCCCTCTTCTCAAGGCTGTGTATCACTCTTTTCTCTGACTTATCTCCATAAATGGCACCAGGGGGCAGCAGAGTGCACAGACGGCAGGACCTGGATGGAGTTTGAATCCAGTCTCGGACACCTTCTACCTGTGTGACCCTGGGCAAGTCATTTCGCTGCTTGCCTCAGTTTCCTCATCTGTAAGATGAGCTAAAGAAGGAAACGGCAAACCACTCCAGTACCTTTGCCAAGAAAACCCCAAATGAGGCCACCAAGATTTGGTGAGGAGAGAAAGGCCTGACTCCCCTGCTTCCAACTGAGCTCCGTGGAGCAGGGGCTGTCTTCTCCACAGCAGAGCACAAGGCTTGATGTTCAGTAGGTGCTTAATAAGGATGGGGTTTTCTGATTCTGTCCCTGTCCCCATGGGTCTGTGCCCGCCCCCCTCCCCGGCCAGGCCCAGGATCCTCTGGCTCTCATTGTTTGGAAGGTGGGATCTGGGATCTGGAACCAGAGGCCTCTGCTTCATTTCTTTGGGACTGTGTCCTTTCTAGCCTGGGCTGGTCCCAGGCTCTTCCCTCCCTCTCAGTCCCTCTTCTTCTGCAGATACTCTCCCTGGGCAGACATCAGGGCCTCCATCACCCTCACCACCAGTCCCATTTCAGCCTGGCTGCAGACTTGTCCCATCCTGCTCCATCTCCTAGCCCAACTGGCCTACAAGCTATTCCCTGAAACTGGCTTTGTTTCCTGACTCCAATCCTTTGACCAGGCTGTGCTGGGCCTAGAGGGCTGGAATGCACTCCTTCCCTCCCCCAGTCTACCCCCTTCAAAACTCAGCTCAGAAGAGGGCTTCTGTGGTAAGACAGTTTCCTTCACGCTCTCTGCTTCCCCCAAACCGACTCTACTTGCAAAAGTCAAGCTGTTCTGCGGGGGCAGGTTCATGTTTGTCTTTGCTCCAGGGGCCTCCAACATCAGAGGTGCTGACTGCACCCTAAGACCTGCTGCCCGTCCCCCACCATACCCCCTCAGCTGTCATCTAGCCCTTCTCCCACCAGTTCCAGAGCAGTCTCCAAATGAGTCCCACTGATTTTCCAGTGTCTCCATGTTTCACTCCCCACCCCACACGAGATCCCTCCCTGCCCCTTTGACTCAGCTCCCTCAGAACCCTGGGCAGACAAGTCCCTTCCTCTCTCTCGGCCAATGAGAGAAGAAGCCGTGCTTGGTCTGCTCCTCAGAGTGAGCCTTCCACACGTGGATCTTTATTCCTGTCCTCCCACATCTCCCCTTCCCGGGGACCTCGACAGCTTGCCACCAGTTCCCCTGACTACAAGGAAGACCCAAAACTACAGACCCTGCAAAGCCCAGGAGAGGGAGAGGGGGAGAGAAAGAGAGAGACAGAGACTGTTCGGGCTGGGGGTCTCTCTGGGGCATGATCACAAAGCTGAGGGGGAAGCTCAGGCAGGAGGCCCTTCTTTGTACTTGCCTGGGCTCGATCTATCCTGTAGAATCGATTGGCTGTAGTAGCTGTGGGAGAGAAAGGGGCATGAGGAGCTCTGGGGACTCTCTTCCCCTTCCTGCCTGAGCTTCTCCACCCAGGAAGGGGCACAGCCCTTCTGGGCATCACCAGGACAAAGCGCTGCCTGGGCCACTCCTGGGCAGGGACTCACCATCCAGGAAACACCAGTTGGGCGACAGTTTCTGGCCTGACACAACCTTGGCTCCTGCTCCATTGGGTTCCTGATGGGAAGAAGGGAAGGTGAGGGGCTGGGCCTGCAGTCTGGCATGAAGGAAAGGCTGGGACATGGAGTACTGTATGGGCAAACCCTCCTCACCCCCTGCTGCAGTCGCTCAACGTGGGTCCGACAGAGCTCCAGGTCACTGTCCCCTGGCACCACCACAGTGCCCAGCGGCACGGCTGTGGAGACAACAGAGCATCCGTCATCCTTGGGGCTGGGCCTGGGGCCGTGGACCTGCCACCCTTTGCCCCTATCCGAGCTCACGCACAGGCCTCCTTGAGCTGCTCCTTGTCGTAGTGCAAGGCCTCGTAGTCATGCATGCTGACCCGGCGTAGCTGGATCCGCAGCTGCTCAGGGACAGGCTGCTGGCTGTGGCACAAGGGGCCAGAGGGATAGTGATCAGGGATGGGAAAGTGGTCAGGGGGTCAGGGGCAGGAGGTCCGCCAGAGGGAGAGCAATCAGGGATGGGCAAGTGGTCAGGGAACCCCAGCTGGGGCCAAAGGGAGAGCGTTCAGGGGAGAAAGAGAGAAAGGGCGAGATAGGCGGGGGTGGCTAGCAGGCAAGGGCCAGGTCATACTCGCTGTGCAGGGGCACGGAGCTCCTCCGCTTGGCCTTCTGCACCATTGTGGCCTGGTTGCGCAGGGCGATGCGAATGCAGGATGCAGCCAGCTTGCAGGGCTCCCCATCCACCTGCACTGGGATGGCCTTGGCTGTCGTGAGTACCACCTCACGGCACTGGGTGAGACGTTCGCCGTGCCCACCCACCTGGAGAGCAGCCTGTAGGCACAGCAGAGCTCTGCCACCACTGGCCCCTGCCCTTTGGGTCCATCTATCTTTACTGCCCCAGGATACCAGAGGGACCCACAGGGCACCCTCTGGACAGGCCGTGCCACCTGTGCCCGCCCCCCCCACCCCCGTGTTCTGGGGGCTGAGTGCACTTCTTACCAGTGACGTCATGGTGAAGCCGATGACCTCGAGGTAGCCATCATCATGCCGCTGGGGCTCAAAGTCATGGTGGTCACCAGGGTGGCCCCAGGGCATGGTGCCCGCACAATACCTGTGAGGGACAGAGACAGTGAGGGGCAGACCCTGGGGTCCAGAGGGCAAGGCCAAGGACTCCTGGCAGTTTCTCTCACCTGGGGATATTCAGGAAGACGATGCACTGGGGCTTCAGGTCCTGGATCTTGGGTGTCAGGTCTGTGCCATCACACTGTAACAACCCCCGTGTGGGTGAGGGGGTTGGCAGAAGGGCTGCTCTCCCTGCTCCTTGGGGAGAACCCGTCCTGGCTCCCTGGCTCTAACCAATGGGTCTCCTGGAGGATCGTGAGCAGGGTGCCCAGTTGAGGGGTCAAGGGGAGGAGGAAGGAGACTCACCACCACTCGGATGTGCTTGGCCAAGTCTTTGGAGCTACCCATGAGGAAGTCGGAAAAGGCCGTCTGTCAAGAGCAGAAGGAAGGCATCACATCTGCTCCTTGGAGGCCTCCATCCTGGGGAATCCCAGGGAGGTCGTGCAGGGGTCAAGTGGCCAGGAGACCACTGGGGGAGTGCACTGGACTTGGGAGTCTCAGCTCCGCCATTTACTGGGCCGTTCTCTCTGTCTCCATCTTCTCTATAAAATGGGGACAGGACTCTTACACTACCTACTTCACAGGGTTGTTGCAAACCTTCTAGAGACACAGAAAACAGAGCTGTTCGTTTCAGGGACACTGGGGCTGACATTTGCTGAGGGAAACCTCTGTGGGGCAAGACCTAGAAAACAATGTGGCCTAGGGACCATGGCAGGGTTGGCCTCTGGGGGGTGCCTGAAGCCCTGGGCTGGGGGTGGCACAGCTGATGTGATAAGCATCCATAAGATTGTGCCACAGGCCACCTGCACAGGAGGGATGGCAGAGGGGGGCACTCAAGGGGCCCTGCCAAGCCCCAGGCTTACCCCAGCATAGAACATCTTGTTCCGAAACCGGCTATTGAATTTTTCTGGATTGGCCTCTATATAAGCAGAGAAGAGAAAGGCAAGGGTCACTGAAGCCCACAATTTCTTCTCAGGGGAGGGAGGTCCCAGAGTCCTCTCCTACCTGGACCCCCCAGAGTAGGCCCATTCCTGCCTCCTAGCTCTGTTCCTCAGGGGAACACACTCCACAACCCCCTTTCCCCAACACCCCATTCTCCTTATTGGGACGAAGCAATTCCAGAGTCACCAACCTCGAGACTCATGAAATTCTAGGGTGACGTGGGCATCGAAGCCGAGGCTGAAGTAATTGTTAAAGACATCTAGGGGCAGCTACAAAGAAAACAAAGGGAGAAGCGTATGTCACAAAGAAGCCAGCACTGAGATACACACACACACACATACACACGCACACACATACACACACATGCACACACACACACGCACGCATGCACACGCACACCTGCACACACGCACGCACACGTACACACATGCACACACATGTGCATGTGCACACACGCGCGCGCACACCCCCCCACACATGCACACACGCCCCCCCCACACACCCCACGCACATGCATACCCACACACACGCACGCACGCACACGCACATGCACACACACGCACACGCACACAGACACACACACCCCCACACACCATGAGCAGGGTGGTAGGGCCAGACAGGTGTGGTATGTGGGGAAGGGTATGTGTGGGGGTCCTCTTTCCTGAGGGCAGACCAGGGAGCCACTCTTGGGGAAGGCTGGGGACCCAGCACCAGGGGCTGTGGCTAGGGAAGGTCATGTGGCAGCCCTGCCCCCAAGCCCGGGCTGACCCTGTCAGTGGCCCCCTCATCCCGGTCGTCAGGCCCAGCCTCCAGATTGGGCTCTGCTCGCAGGTCCCAGCGGTCCAGCTGCACGACATTGCCCTCCTCCACATGGGACAGGATCTTGGACACTGGCTCATCCGTGTAGCCCTGAGGAACCAGGGAGCACGGGCATGGAACGGCTGCCGGCCACAGCCACAGTGACCCTCCTCTCAGAACAATCTTCCTGCCTCTCAGACCGGCCTTCCTCCTCCACAATTGTTCTGCCCCAAGTTCTCACCCCGCCCCAGTTGAGGGTCCGGGCCAGGTCATTGCCAGTGCCGAGGGGTAGGATGGCCACAGGTGGGGGTGGCTTCAGACGCAACTGGTCCAGGGTGGAGAGGATCCAGCCAACCTGAGGGAGAAGGAGGGGAGTGTGGGCCTCAAGCTTAGGCCCAGCCTCCCCCAAGCCTGCAGCCTCAGTGGCCACCAGGAGCTCACAGAGGGATGTGTGTGAACCCACCGTGCCATCGCCCCCACACGCCAGGATGCGAAGGTTGTGCACTTTTCGGTACATCTCCAGTCTGTGGGTTAAAGGCAGGGCAGAGAAACTGAACAAAGCAGAGGGCAGTGGCCCCAGCCCTACAAGAGATCACCAGCTCCTCAGTGCTCCCACTCAGGTCCTACCCATAGACACCCAGGTACTCACGCCTCCTTGGGCCCACCCTGGCTCAGGTCAAAGACTTGCCGTGGGTTGAGATACCAAAGAAAGGACTGGATGATCTTAGAGCCCTGGGGGAAACAGAAGGTGGGGAGAAGGTCTGGAGAGAAAGAACTGGGGGAGGATGGAGGTAAAAATAGGGAAAAGACTTGGGAACTGGGCTGGCGAATTCATGTGGGAGGCAAGGAGGCAGGAACCAGGACTACACAGAGGACTCAGAGGGACATTCGTCCCCTGAGCCATCTCTCCTTTTACCACCAATAGTTTTGGCTCCAGAAAAGGGGCATGACCTGGAAGGGTATGATGGCGGGAGGACTGGGCCTTACCTGATTGCCCCCACTCTTGGGGTTCACAAATACCAGCAGAGGCTTCATGAGGGGGGACGGGGTAGGTTTGATGATGAAAGGTTTCCAGCGGCCCTCCTACAAGACATTGAAGGTACAGAGAGCTCTCCTTCCCAGCAGCCCTTGCTGGTGCAGCCCCCACTGCCTCAGCCTCCGGACAAGCCCATCTGCATGTCCACACCACACACAGCCTGTGAAGCCCATCTCACACAGGAGGCTTAGAGGAGTGACTTGTCCAAGGCCCCACAGCTAGAGAGTATGGGGGGAGTGGGGGGGGCAGAGTGTGCGCCCAGCTCTACCTCAGGCCCCTTTTTGCTGGATTTCCTCTTGAAAGATGTCCTCTTCTTCTTTTTGCTGACCTTGAGGGGGTTCTGCAGAGGGATGGAGCAGGGGTGTCAGCATCAGACCCATACACCCAACCCCAGCCCCAGGTTCAGGAAGGGGCAGTCTCACCTGGGGGCGCCGGGCCCGGAGGATCCAGGTGGGGGGGATGACCACGGCGGCATGGGCCCCCAGGGAGCAGGGCTCCTCAATCTGCTGGATCATGAAGCAGGACACCTTGTTGTGGTACTGCAGAGGGAGGAGAGAGAAGGAGGCTGACTCTGAGGGCCAGGTCTCCTGAGAGCCAGGGTACAAAGCAGACACAAGAGCTACTCACCGCCTGCTTACACCACGAACAGCTGATGGCTACGATCTCTTTGCTGTGGAAAGTGAACTTCTGCTGGAAACCCTTAGGGCAAACAAGGGAGAGTCAGTGAGGGGGCCTCCCTCCCTGGCCACCCCCTCCTGTGATCTCACTGGAGGCACCTGATGTCAGACTGGAGATGATTTCTGTTTTCTGGATCACATTCCACAGAGAGAGAAGTTGAGGCCCTCAGAGAGGAAGTGTGGGTAAGCAATTCTACAGTGTCTCCTCTGTACGGGTGCTATCCCAAGAGATTTACAGACAGTCTCTCCCTTCATCCTCACAACCCTGGGAGGTGGCTGCTGTTATCACCTTCATTTTATAGTGGAGGAAACTGAGGCAGGCAAAGGATAAGTGACTTGCTCAGGGTCACTCAGTTAAGCAGGTATCTGAGGGAGGATTTGAACTCAAGTCTTCTGCTCACAGGCCCAGTAGGCTGTTGCCCACCCCATGAAGAGGCAGAATTCCGAATTGTCATCACCTGGGCCCCTGTGGAGGGGCAACAGTACTGCTTTTTAATTCCCACCCCAAGCTGGCCAGACCTACTGTGCACCTGCTGCAGGGCATCCCTCCATCCCCTGAGAGCACTACCTGGCAGGCATCCCCAGTACTGATCCAGGGAATAGACCATGAGTCTATTTCTGCCAGGAGGGCCAAGGGGGGAAGGGGCACATCTGGGGCACTGTGCTCACCTTGCCACAATGTCGGCACTTGCCATCCTGACGCCGCCGATGAACCCAGTGGTGACGAACAAAGGTTGGCTGGAGAGAGCAGAGGAGGAAGAAGAGGAGGGCAGAGCTCTGAGGGGCTGGGGACTGCCCTGGCCTCAAACCAAAGAACAGGATGTGTGCATCTCATCGCCTGGGATGCCTATCCAGAAGAGGAGGGGGCTGGGAGCATGGTGCAGGGAGGATTGGAGAGGACATCAGAAATCACTGCCCCAGGAGGAAATGGAGGCAATGTGCCCCAAGCTGCACAAGGAGCACATCAAGGCTTTCACTCCAGGCCTCTGATGCCTGATTCCACGCACCTTCAGCTGTGCCCAGGGAGCCGAGGCTCTGATACAGGCTGTGTTCCACAGGCTGTAACCCTCTTCACCCTGCCCAAGGTGTAACCTGGGCAATTCCCCACCTGGTGGTGCTTTGGGAGAGAGCTAGGGTTTTGCGAGGAGGGATCCCAGGGCCCTCAAATGGGCAGCTCAGCTCACGCTCCAGACTCAGGAATCCTGAGCCCTTCTACCCCCAACACTGTCCTCCGGGTGCCCACCACAGTTCCCATCCCACTGAGGTCCTTACCTCCCGTACATTCCTAGACCCGGATTCCCGGAAGGATGGTTTACAGCGGAAGTTAATCTGCAAAGGAGCACACAGGATCAAAATGTGAGGACTGATGGCCAGTTGGTCCCAGGAGCCTCCAGGGGAAGCAAGCACAGGAGGCCACAGGCCTCTGTAGCCCAAACATCCAACCCTCCTGGCTCTGCTGTCCAGGAAGGAATCTCATTTTCATGCTTACTTATAGTAAAGCTTCTTGGGGGACCAAATTTCAATTAGAACAGGCTGCCTTTGCTTTACCCCAACTGCACAAGCTATGGGGTTCACAAAGCCAGTAGGGAGGTGGCAGAAGGATCATTCCCTTCTTTTGGCATACAGGGAAACTGTGGCCCAGAGAGGGGCTATCACTGCTTGCCTACACTTAGGTCACACCAAGGGAAGCGGGGGCACAGCTGGGTACCCCCCAGCTTCTCTGTATCCCCCTCTAACCCAGGGGGCCAGAAGGGGCCTGTGCTTTGTGCTGCTGCCATCCTAGGCCCTCTCATGCTCAGCTGGGCTCTGGCCTGCCCAGGGCCTTCCTGGCGCCAGTTTCTACATTGGCCCTGACATTTGGCTGGTCCTTTCTGCCCCTACCAGCTGATTTGGCCCCCTTTCCCAGAGAGATCCCCAAGAGGAGGAGCAGTGGCTGGGGATCCCTGGCCTAAAGCCCCACCAATCCCATCCAAGGAGGCCCATGGTCACCTTCTCCAGCTGCCCAATGCAAGGTGTGTGCACAACAATCTTGCAGGCAGCACACTTTCGTCGAGACACTGATTTCTGCTGCAGGAAGGAAGGGCACTGAGGTCAGTAGGACAGAAAGCAACAAATCTCATTTCTACCACACTTCATGGATTACAAAGCTGCTTCCTCATAACCGACTTATGAAGTAGGGAGCAGGGATGTCGCCTCCATTTACCAAAGACATTGAGGCTCAGGGAAGTGGGGTGGCCTGCTTGGGGCCTCACAGCTTATATGGAGGGTGTCTGAACCGAGGGCTCCAGACTGGGCAGGGCCCACATTCCAGTCTACTCTCTGACACTTGCTATGTGATCACAGACAGGTCCCCTCCCTGCCCCTGCCACCTCATCTCCTGAAATTCAAGTGCCTTCCCCCTCTTTCTCCTTTGCTAGGCATCCTTCTTAGACCTGCACTACAGATCCCACCCCATCCCACCTCCTCCTCTTACCCCACTTCACACCTTCAATCTCTCTGAGTTGCTTCTCTCCTGCCCACAGACAGGCCCAGGGCTCCCCAGCCTCCAAAGACCCTCCTCACTTGATCCCTCCATCCCAGATGGCTGAAACACCTCTTCTGCCTTCTGGAGCTAAACTCCAACAGATCATCTACAACATGGCCTCCCCTTTCTCTCCTCTTTGTTGTTGTACAGTTGGATCCAACTCTTTATGGCCCCACTTGGGGTTTTCTTGGCAGAGATACTGGAGTTGTTTGCTGTTTCCTTCTCCAGCTCATTTTACAGATGAGGAAACTGAGGCAAAAAGGGTTAGGTGACTTGCCCAGGGTCACACAGCTAGCTCTTCAATTGTCTCAGGCCAGGCCAGAACAACATACAGCCCTGGGGCTGCTTGTACATGCAGTGCAGGCCTGCTTTAGGCAGATTTGAGCCTGGAAGATGAGTCCACCTAAGTTCAGGCCCAGCAGCACCCTGACTGCTCCCCCCTACTCTCTTCCTAGCCCCCGACAACCTGGTTCCTGATCTTATCATTCACCAAAGCCATCGGCCTTCGCTCAGTCCCCATCCTCCTTGCCCTCCGCAGCCCCAGACATTACTTACCTCTCTCTTTCCTCTCTGTCCCCCTCCCTCTCTCCTCTCTCTGTCTCCCTCTCTCTCTCCTCTCTGTCTCTCTCTCTCCTCTCTGTCTCCCTCTCTCTCTCCTCTCTCCATCTCTCCTCTCTGTCTCTCTCTCTCTCTCCTGCTCCCTCTTTGTCTCCTTTGCTGGACCCTGGCTGTCCCTCAGGGCTCTGCCCTGGGTTCTCTTCTCTTCTCCCTCCTTCTAATCTTTACTTGCTTGTCTCATTAGCTCCCATGGACTGAATTCCATCTCTTTGGGGACAATTTGCAAACCCATCTCCCCTGCCCCAGCCTCTCGTGGCTAAGTGCCTTTCAGACATCCTGGAATGCAAGTCCAGCAGATATCTCAATCTCAACAAGTCTAAACCTAAAGTCATTATTTTTCTCCCTAAACCCTGCCCCATCTCCCCTAGGGCTCCAGAGGTCAACACTATCCTCCCAGCCCCCACCCTGGCCTCCTCTCCAGGCCTGTGGATTTCACCTCTGCAGCTTCTCTCCAATATGCCCCCTTTTTTCCTTGGACACTGTCCCCACCCTGGTGCAGGCCCTCTCCCCCTCATGCCTGGCCTACTGCAGTAGCTGCTGGGGGTCTACCTGCATCAAGTCTCCCCCAGCCTCCATTCAGTCACCACAGGATCAAACACAAACTGCTCCGGCATTCAAAGCCCTTCACCACCTAGCCCACTCCTACACTTCCAGTCTTCTAAGTGACACTGACTTCCCAGCAATTCCATCTCTTCTCTCCAGGCCTTTGCCCTGACTGTGCCCCCTGCCTGGAATACTCTCTGCCTTCTGAACTGAGCTCCTATCACCTACAAGAAAGCCTTTCCTAATCCCTGAATTCCAGGGCTTTCCCTCTTTTTAATCATTTCCAATTCATCCTGTATATATCTTGCTTTGTACATGTACTATCTCACACCCTTTTGTCTTTTGTAGCTCCAGTGCTCAGCATGGTGCCTGGCACATAGTAGCGGCTTAATAAACACTGACTGATTGACTGAGGGAAACAGAAGTCGAATGACTTGCCCAAGGTCACACAGCTACAAAGTCTCTGAAGTGAAACCTGAACTCAGGTCTTCCTGACTAAGCCCAGCACTGGATCCACTGTCCCACTGGCTGACTGCTCCAGCTAAGCACCATGCTATGTGCTTTTTACAAATACTACCTCATTTTACTCTCACAGATCCCCCTAGGAGGTAAGTGTTACTGCTACCCTTATTTTACAGCGGAGGAAACTGAGGCTGAGTGCAGCTAAGTGCTTTGCCCAGGGTCCCAGGCTGGATGTAAACCCAGCTCAGTCCAGCCCTCTGAGCCTGGTGACACCCTCCTGCTGGCCTCTCTCTGGCCAGGAGGCCGCTGGAAGGCAGACTGGGACAGGGCCCTCCCCACAGGGGCCCCCATCGGGGGGCAGCCCCCAACATTCCGCTCCACTCACCAGCATCTTGGCAACACAGTACTGCTCCCCGACGTAGCAGAAATCCCCAGATACATTGGTCTCGAACCAGATGTGCTCCCCATAGGTGGCTGTTTCCTGTGGAATTGGGCAGACCCATGGGCAGCTCCGGCTGGCCCCCAGCCCTCTCTGCTCAGGTCCCGCCTTCCCCGGGCACATCCTGCTTGTCCGTGACACTGTGGCCCAGGCCTTCCCTCACCTCTTCAGCCTCTAGAGCTCTAAGAGCCCTAAAAATGATCAGCTTCAACACTCTCAATTTCCAGATGATGAAAAAGCCTCACAGAGGAAAACTGACCTGCCTCAATTCACTGCCTCCACTCACACTTCCCAGAGAGAGGCCAGGCTGGTTGCCTCCTCACACACAGTGGGGGCTCAGGAAATGCTGGACTGCCTGGCTGGTGTCCTGAATGAGGGGAGTCACTGAGGAGGCAGTGACCAGAGATGGAATATTGTCTCTTTCTGGACCCTGCAGCCCTTGACCTCACTGACCCAAGGTGGCCAGGTCTCACAAGTCCCCATCCCGCCCCAAGCCGCCCGTTACTCACACTCCAGTCCACAGTGCTTCGAATCTGCCTCTCAGGCTCGCTGCCAGGGGCTCCGGGGCTTGGGTTTGGAGGTGCCAGATGTTGGAGACCTGATTTGGCGATGGCTTTCCTGAAAAGAAGAGACCATCTAAGAACTCAAGGAAAGAGAATGCATCTTTTTCTTCCCCCCTCCCCAGTTTTCTCCTGCCAGCTGGACCCAGGTTGGCAAGAGGGGCAGAGAAGGCCTGGGGCGTGGTCAGACAGCCTGGCTGCTCTGCCTGTCCTGACCGCCGCTATACCTACGAGAGCAGAGTGCTCCAGGCCTCTGGTCCGGCGGACTTGCGTTTCAGAGCCACTTGCCGCCTACGGGACAGGGGGCGCAGGTGGCCCAGCAGGAGCGGGCTGGCAGGGGAACTGGGGACAAGGTGCTGCCCTGGGGGCCGGTACTGGCTGAGACGTCGGTAGTAGCCATGTAGGCCCCAGATGGTGCGGTCGTACATCACATCGGTGGAGAGCAGGTGTGAAGATTTTCGGCGTCGACGTAGACATCGGGGCATGTGAAGTCGGGGCCTAATGCCCACATGCTGGGTCTGGGGGACAGCCAGCTCCTTCTCACTTGCCTGAGGGGTCCTAAGCCCCAGGACCTCTGCCTCTTCCTCCTCTGTGTCATTCTTCCGCAGGAGACCAGTGAGGAGCAGAGGGGTCCCCAGGAGGTGAGTGTCAATTGCAGTCAGTGCCAATCTCTGGGATGTGCCTTGCTCCACAGTCAAATGGGGGCTGTGACTTAGGGGTACAGTGCTGGTGCGGCGATGGGAAGTCCTCACCCCGCAGTTCAGGAGACAGCCCTGAAACTGCGAACTGGAGCGCCGCTGCCGGGCCAGTGAGGAGGAAGGCTGGCCGGCTGAAGATCGCCGCCGGACCTTGCCCGTGGGGAGGGCTACCCCACTCCCCCGCCGCTGCCCACTGAGGTTTGCCCCCAGCCCCTTCCTCCTGAAGTGTCTCCTAAAAAAGGTATCCATGGTGGGAATGGTGGCTGTTGGGCACAGAAATCGGCTGTCAGAGGTCTGTGGCATGCTCCCACCCTTGGGGCTGGGCAGCAGGGGCTTTACTACACTGGAGAATAAGTAGAGGCAAGTGCAAGGTGCCCTGGATAACCACAACCAACAGCTGGGGGAGCTCAAGGAGCCCCTTTGGCCCTTCCAAGTGCCGCCAGGTTTGTATGTAATGGGGACACTAATGTGGCTCAGGGGCAGCCACATGGATTGTGCTGGAGCAGAGAGCTGAGTGTGTGCCACTGCTGGGCCCCAAGTCAATAACCGCTGAGAAAGCTGGGGTCGGCCCAAGGCCAGATGGAGCCGTCAGGGACCTCTCACTATGTGTTCCCATCAAGGGGAGGGAAAGACTCCTGCTTCTTCTGCCTCAGCAGGACATAGAAGGCAAGAGGCCTGTGGGCGCCACATCCCACCAGGACTGGGGACCTGTCTGCAATGAACAAGGGTGCAGGAGTGGGAGGAGATAATCTTGACAGGGCACTTGGTACCAAGCCTAGCCCACAATAAGTAACAAATGCTCCTTCCCTTCTCTTCCCCATTCTGGGTTCTTAACTTTGGGGTCTTGGGCCAATAACTCAACCTCTTGAGGGAAATGAGGGAGGTAGATGAGACTGTGTCAGAGTCAATGATCTCTAACAATTACACAAGGTTTTCCAAATCCCTCCAAACCCAGCCACAGGAAGGGGATCAAACAGAACTTGGGCCCCAGAGATGGCTGACTTCTACAGTGTTCCAAAGCAGCAGCCTCAGGTGGTCCAGCCCCGGAAGGCCATGGGCATGACCCTCACACAGGGCTGTCTCCCTGGGCACCTACCCCCTCATGGGGGATGAATGCTTCATCCAGGCACCAGGTGGAAGGAAAGGTGAGTGCCAGACATGGATGAAGGTAGAGAATGAGCCCAGGGAACAGCAGCCACAGATACCAGTGGGTATAGGTACCAGGGCAAAGCCTAGGCAAGGAGAGGGGGCACCAGGACAAAACTGAGTCTAGGATGGGCAGGCTGCTCAGGACAGGAGCAGAGAGAAGCTGATACTGTGCACAAAGCAGGGCATGGGCCAGAGCGGAAAGCCAAAGGGGAAGTGGGTAGGGGGGCGGTGCTGATAATGTTCTAGGCTGGGCCTGGCTTTTATCTTCAGGTGTATCCAGCTTGGAGGGGCCTCCACCAGCCTCGGGCCTCTCCTGGCACTCATCTCTCCATTCTTACTGGCACTTGTAGGGGAGGCAAGGGGGAAGGGAGACTGTTGGCAATCAAAGTTGACTGACCAGGTAATATTTTTTTTTGGGTGGGAGAAACAAAAGCTGCACCTACTCCTCCTTAAGGTCCATTCTTGGGAATAACCTGAGGAAAGCAGTATATGTGAATGAGACTATTAATAAGGAGCGTGGAGCTCCCAGAAATAAAGGAGCCAGAGAAGTAGTAGCCCCTATAATAATGTGGCCACTCTTTATTAACAGGGAAATAAAAGAGCTCTCTGGGAATCAGCCCAACTGGGACAACTTCCCCACATAAGGCAGCCAGCAAGCTCTGGGAAGGGGTGCTGAATGGCCCACAAGTCCCCCCCTTCCTTAAGCCACCTCCCCAGGGGAAGGGGAACAGAGGACCAGCAGCTATCTCCACTGATCTCCAGCGCCGTTCTCCCTTACATCACCAGGCTCCCGGGCTTGGAGTAGACAGAGGTGTCTGTACTAGGACAGGAAAGACCCTGGGACTCCCTCTTGTTTGTGGATTACAAGCCATTCCCCAGTGCCCACAGTGCTTTTCTGCCCCAGTCACACTGGCCTGGCCCTGTCCAGCATCCTCCAGGTTTTTGTGGTCCCAGGCCTTCGCTTTTCTTTCTACACTGTCTGCCCTGATCAGCTCCCAAGGACTCAATGATCTTCACTAGGGAGATGATTCTCAGGCCTCCCAAGTTGCCTCTAGAGTGGTGAGTCACCCGCCACCTTCTAGACTTCTAACAGGCGCCTCAAACTCAGAATTCATTCCCTCCAACCTAGCCCTTCATCCCAGCTTCCCAAGTCCTCCTGAGAGCACCATTCTCCAACAAACAAGGTTCAGAACTTCAGCAGCACCTGGACTTCTCTCTCCCTCAGCGCACATTCCATCTGTTCCCAGGCTGCTCCTGTCCCATCCACATTCCCTTCTCCCTCAGCCACCACTCCTGTTCAGGCTTCTCTTCTGGATCTCTGCAACAGCCCCCTAAAAGCTCTCCCTGCCCCCATCTCTTCCCAAGCCAATCTATCTTGTACTCAGCTGCTGAGGTTTGATCAGGTCATCCCCAATACTCAAGACTCCAGGGGCTTCCATCTGGCCTCCTGGTCAAGGTCAGCCCCTGTTCCAGTCTTCTAACATACCATTTCCCTCCACAGACTCCAAGGTCAAGGCACACGGACCTAGTGGATGTTCTTCACTCCCAATGCTCCATCTCCTACGTCTCTCTGGGCTTCTCAACTGGGGGCAGTCCCCACTCCCACCCTGCGGCTGCTTCCAGCTCGGCCCAGATGCCATCATCTGTCTCCTGGAGGCTTTCCTCAGGCCTCTGGCTGCCAGCGTTGGAGACATCCCCTTTGAGGGTACCTTGCACGCACTTAAAATGTCCCTCAGAGACACAATTTGTATACACACATCTGTACCATTAGATCATAAACTCTTTGGAAAAGGGCTCCTCCTTTGTTCTATGTCTGGTCACTGTACAGGTTTCACAGACACTTGATGACTGACCCATGTGTCTGGCCAGCTCGCGGCTCAGCGTGGGATACTGGGGGCCGTCTCCTCCCTTCTCCTAGTTTCTGTACAGGCCTGAAGGTGACAAAGCACTTTACATTCATGATTGCATTTGCCCCTTCCTACAATCCTCTGAAGTGCTATTATTAACTCCATTTTATAGATGAGCAAACTGAGACCAATTGGGTTTTTTTCTTGACATAGTTGGTAAACACTGCAAGCAGGACTGCCCCTAGATTCAACCCTGGCTTCTCCCTACAGATTGCAGCTGTCTGAGGGCAGGGAGCACACCAGGTTTCTAATGCCAGCGCCCTGCCTGGGGTACCAATGACTGAGAGGGCCAGAGGCCTGGTGGAGCATCGAGGCCCTCATCAAAGGCAGCTCTTAGGTCCTGGCCTGTGGTCCCAGAGGTTTCCCAGGCACTTCAAGTCCAGGGGCCTTTTGTGTACCTTTGCCACCTGTCAGACTGGCAGTCCCATGCTACTATCCTCAGGCTTTCCTATGGGGTATCAGCTTTCTGCTGTCCTGTGACAGCTGTCCAGACTGGAGGAGATTAGTCACCCTGACAGACCGCCTGATGCTAGTGTCACCAGAAAACAAAGGCCACAGTCTCTGTGTGGGGAATGGGGGAGGGGGCAGACAGGCCCTTGGGCACTTTGTAAACCCTTGCTGGTCAGCTCTAGCCCTGAACACAGCACCTGACACATAGTAGGCACTTCCAAAATACTTGCTGATGGACTAAAGGGAGGGCCTGGATGGAAGGCCAATCACTGGGTGCCCAGATGCCCATCTTCCCCACCCTGCATTCCGCTGGCAACATCTTTGCTGTCATCCATCCTGTGAGCACAGGGCTCACACAGCCACAGGAGGAGGGCTAACAGCTACTCAGCAACGCTCATCCCACAGTGATGGGGCCCCTCAAAGGCTGCCTTTTCCTTAGGAGAGAGCAGGGTAGTGAGAGGCCTCCCTCACAGAACAGGGTGCTGGAGCTTCCCTCTGGTCACCACAGACAACCCTGTCCTCTGCTCAGCCGGCTCTGGATCCATTTCCTCTCTGGCCTTTTCAGCAAACCGCTCTCCAGGGACCTCTGACCAGTCTAGCCTAAGCCCTCACTGGGCTGGGATGCTGGGCAGAGCTCAGTAGAGCTCCAACGGTGCCTTAGACTTTCTTGCGTTTCTAGCTTTATTCTGCGCTGGATGCGTAAAGGTCACTGGGCTCCAAGGTTGTGGTAACCCAGACTGTGTGGGGGGCCCCACAGCCTGAAAGCATGAGGGGGAACAAATGGGCTACGCCAAAGAGCCTCAAAGACATCAATGCGGTAGGGAGGGGACATGGCCCCTTGATTCTCTACCTGGGACAGTGCAGAACCCACACCAGGGCGAGATGGGAGCCCAGCTAACCCTTACCCATGAGTCCCAAAGGCCTCGGCCCATGACCTGGCCCACCTAAGGACAGTCTGATAGCAAGGGAAGGTATGGGCAGCTTCCTCACCTCTCTCCCCAGGAGCTGGAAAAAGAAAGGCAGGGCTGGGTAGTGGGACTCCTGGGTCCTCTCTGGGACTGGCTCACTGGATAAACAACAGTTCAGAGGGGAGAGCTGCTAGGAGGCTGGAAAAACCTCAAGGTCTCTCATTCCAGAAACGAATGAATTTCCAGTCTAATATACATTTTGATCCCTGGCCAATACTGACTGGGCCTCTCAAGGAGGCTCCTGAGCTGGAAGAGGCCTAAAGGTGTCACCCAGCTTCTCCAGGAGCCTATGCCAGGTGGCTCTCATCTTAACAAGGCCAAAAGTGCTCTCTCCTATCTCCTGGGTTTTCCCACTAAAGCCAGGGTGGGAGAGGAGAAGGAAGAGGGAAAGGGAAGTGTGAATTTGAAGGGTAGTCCCAGTCCACTACATGAGGAAGGAGGTCTGGCAGCCTGGCCACCTGGGTATTTGCTCATGCCACAAAGTGCCAGCCTCCACAGCCTGTTACATACACATCGCCCCTAGTCCTGGCTACAGTGCTTCCCATGTTCCGTGCTACCCTCCAAAGCCCGGGGCAGGGCTGCCCACTAAGTAAGAAAGAGACCAAAGACCCTCCACCTGCAACTTGAGGGGGCTTCAGATCACTCAGTCCTACCACCCACTGATGCAGGAGCTCACTCTGAGCATTCTGGGTAGCAGCTGCTGCTCGAGATGAAGCCCACTCCATTGTTCTGATTCATTTCCCTACATGGAGGGCCTAAGCACAGACCAGAAGACTGACACACATTTCCCTTCCTCTTGAGGCAACTAGCCTTCTTCCAGAAGCCCCATCCCCATGGAGGAGGCATATTACATCCCCCAGGGGATGCTGGCTGTGCGCCAATGTCCAGCTGTTCAACTCCCACAAGCCTTGGGTGGAAGGCTGGGAAAGTCTGAGACGGGAGAGCAAAGACACAGCATAGGCCTCTGACATGAGAAGACTGAACCCCCAAAAGGTAAAGGAACTTGTCTAAGGTCAGAGGATGATGGAGCGGAGCTGGGATTTGGGTTGAGCTCCTCATATTCCAAAACTGCTGTTTTTCATGATGCCAGGTAAAGGCTACTAAGCCCCTGGCTGGGGAGGGGAGAAGGTCTGGGCACCGCCAAAAGAGAGGGCACAGGAGGAAGGAGGCCTCCCTTATCAGTGCCCAGAATTGGGGGGGGGGGTCATGGGGTGGAAGGGAAGGAAGGAACAGGCAGCTAACCCCAGACTGCTTTCATTAGGAAACTTCTTGCTGGGGAGCAAGCCAGCAGGCACAAGGCAGCTGGCAGAGCAACAGGATGGGTGGCAAGGCTCTGGGCAAAGGGGAAGGGAGTTGTCTGGCTGGGTTAATATTTATCCTAGGCTCTTTTGGACTCCCTGCCCAGGACCAGAGGGGCACAGAGTGCCCTCTCTTCAACACTTACAGCTAGGCTGAGGATCCCAGTCCCTTCCTGGCCACATTGTGCCCAGTGCCCCCCACCCCACCCCAAATCCCAGGTTAGGAGGCCCCACGCAGATGAGAGAGGGAGTGGGGAGGGAAGGAGAGGGAAGGGATGAGTCCCCTTTTGACCTGATCTGAAGGCAGGGAGAGCAGTAAGCAGGGGCTCCGGGTCCTGCGAGCAAGCCCTGGGGCTCCAGGCAGCAGCCCTCTCTCTGGTAAGTCCTAGTTTGGAGGCAGCAGCCCTACTCTCCGCCCCCTCGTCACCCCTTCCCCCCTCCTTCCCCCTCTCCCTTCAGCCTAAGACAGCCGTTATGAAAATAACCCCATTGGTAACCAAGTGCACTTCCTCCTGATAGGGCTGGCTCCCAGCCCCCATGCGCACACACCAGCCTCCCCTCCCTGCTCACTCACCCAGAGGGGCAGATTGGCAGGCAGACGACAGAGGCAGAAACAGACAGAGACACACACAAATACAGACAGACAGACAGACACACACACACACACAGGAGAACCTCTCCTCCCTGCTCACTCACCCAGAGGGGCAGATTGGCAGGCAGGCAGACAGAGACAGAGACAGAGAGATACAGACAGACACAGATAGACAGACAGACACACACACACACACACACACGCGCGCACACACACACGAGAACCTCTCCTCCCTCCTCACTCACCCAGAGGGGCAGATCGGCAGGCAGACAGACAGAGGCAGAAACAGACAGAGACACACACAAATACAGACAGACAGACACACACACACACACACACACACACACACACACACACACACACGAGAACCTCTCCTCCCTGCTCACTCACCCAGAGGGGCAGATCGGCAGGCAGACAGACAGGGGGATTTATGTGGTCCAAGAGAGCGGAGGGGGGCAGTGGAGTTTACAGAGGGGGGAGTGTGTGTGTGTGTGACCATATCACTATGATCATATGAGAACTTCAGGAAAATCACTGGCAGCTAAAAGAATGAGCTGAGAACTCTGCACCCAGAGTCAGGAAGACCCACCTGAGTTCACATCTCTTTAATCATTCACTTTTCTGGAAAACCAGAAAAATAATAGTACCTGCCTCCCAGGGCTATTGTGGGGACAATATGGGGTATTTATAAAGCACTTTAAAGTGACACCTCAATGTGTGCTATTAATTAGCAAGAGGTAATGAGGGTGGGGGCTGAATGAGGTCAGAAGGTAATGCAGGAGAGATGTAAAGGTGGATCAGACATGGGGAGTGAGTAGGAGGGAGGGGTCGGGGATGACACCAAAGCTTCGAGCATGGTGGATGGTGGTGCTCTCAACAAGAGGAAGCTGGGAAGAGGGGAGGAATGGGGGGCAGGGGAGGACATGTTGAGTCTGCCCCATTTCTCCCCTCCCCTGTGAGAGGGACATTCAGTTATGGGCAGCACTGGAGCTCAGAAGAAATGTTAGGGATGCTGCTGAGGACAGTGGACGAGTCTATGTGTCACACTCCAGGCTCTCGAGCACTCCAAGCAGCACTGGGAGAGTGGCCCTCAAAACATACCCTCTGCTTTCTTCCAGAAAGAGCTGGTACCATCAACCTGACATGTTTTAATTATTTTCCCATTGTATCTCTTTCCTTCCCCCCCCCACTCCCCACCATTAGATGGCAAACTTGTGGGGCAGTGTCTTAGGAAAGACTACGCCAACATTAATGAGCCACTATTAAAAAGACCATTGGACCAACTTGAAGCTGAGAGAAACCTGGACTGAAATCCAGTCCTACACTTATTAACTCTGTGACCTTGGGCAAGTTGGTGGCAAAAACCTTGGAACCTAACTTTTTTAATCTCTTTATGCGAAGGGGTGGGGAAAGAGAGAGAGACAGAGAGAGACAGAGAGAGACAGAGAGAGACAGAGAGAGACAGAGAGAGAGAGAGAGAGAGAGAGAGAGAGAGAGAGAGAGAGAGAGAGAGAGAGAGCGCGAGCGAGAGAGCACCTAGAGGACAATGCACTTCACTGGGCTGGGGTGAGATCAAATGAGAACACATGGTAATGTGTAGAAAGCCCCGGGTAAATCCTAAACACTGCTACAGAGCTTACCCTGTATCCCACAGACCTTTAGCACAGGGCTAGCTTTGCCAAAGAGCCTCACAGCTTAGAGTCTAAAAAGCCAGGCCAGCAAGCCCTGAAGCAGACAGACATTATTAAGCTAGATTGTGTGTTACACACTGTCCTAGGCCACGGGTGGCCGGGTGGGGAAGGGACAGAGATACAAAGTGGAAGTAAGAAATATTCCTTTCTTCCCAGAGTTCAGAGAAGGGAGTGGCTAAGAAACCAACCCAGGGAGCTCCAACAGGCAAGCCCAGAGGATGTGACTGAGGGAGAACTCAAAGAGAGAAAGGGAGGACTCCAAATGTCATGTCTCTACCAAGCCAGCAGGGTGACCGAGGATGGGGCCCAAGGTCCATAAAGCCATCTTTTTCCCATTGCACCCTAGGAGATGTCATGGAGCAAGCAGAGTGGAAAGAGCACTGGGCTGGGGTCACAAGATTCAACTAGTAGGGTCACTTCCCCTCTGAGACTCAGTTTCCCCATCTATAAAAAAAGATCCTACCCACCTTTCAGGGTTGTTATGAAGAAAGCACTTTGGCCTACAGGCATGAGCTATTCTGATATCAGGGGAGACCATCTCCCTTTACAATGTGGCTTCCGTTTCAGAGAGTAAAATCAGGATGGAGATGGCCTTTTTGGTCAAGTTCCCACCATCTCCAGACCCCTTGCCCTCCAATCTCAAAAGCCAAAGCTCAAAGTACCTTTGTTTCCCACCCAGAGGATCGTGTGTGTGTGTGTGAGTGTGTGTGTGTGTGTGTGCGGCAGTCACTGCTGAGGGGTGGGGGTGGAGACCTGGTATCCTATATTCCTGTACTCCCTTATCTGTGAATGTTTCAAGCCCATAGTGGAAGGCGGATTCCTTGAGAACCCCACTCTCCAGGGGCTTTCTCCCCTAGCATTACTAATGACGTCTTTGCCAAATCTAACGGCTTTTCTTGACCTCTCTCCAGCCTCTGACACCATTGACTCACATCTTTTCTTGATACTCTCCAGGTCTCCCTCTGTGACCTCACTGTCTCTTGGATTCCCTCCTATCTGACTGGTCTTTCTCGGTCTTTGCAGGATCTTCATCCAGATCGTGCCTGGGTGACCCAAAGGGCTATTGTGGGCCCTCTTCTCTCCTCCCTCCAGACTGTTTCATTGGGTGATTTCATCAGCTCCCATGGATTCAATTATCCTCTGTCTGCAGATGATTCTCACATCTCCAACGGCCTATTAGGCATCTCAAAGTCAACACATTCGAAGCTGATCTTTCCCTCTAAACGCCAAACATCCCCATTACTGCCAGGGGCACTAACCATCTTCCCCAGACTGGGGGTCATCCTCAACTCCCCACATCCCACCTCCAATCTGTGGCCAAAGCCCATCAGCCCAGACTTTTCCAACAGCCTGGGGGTTGGTCTGCATGCCCCAAGTCTCTCCCTCCTCCTGTCCCATCTTCTCCCCATATGTCAGTGTCACTCTTTTTACTCAATAAACACCTCTCCATTATGTCCAGGATCCAATGACAAACATCTCTATTTGGTGCTCAAAGCCCTTCCTAACCCAGTCCCTTCTACTCCCTTTGTTTTCTTCTGCTTTACACTCTACTATGTCCCTGGCTGTCCAGCGACTGGTAAGAGAACTCCCTTTCCTGCCTGCAGGCATTTTTAGCACTTTCCCCAAGGCCTGCAAAGCTCATCTCCATCTCTGGCTCCTGCCTTTCCTCAAGTCCCAGCCAAAATCCCACCTTCATAAGAAACCTTTCCCAATTCCTTCCCTCTGTGGCTTACTGCTTGTTTGGACATGGTTCTCTGCATGTTTTCTCCACAAGATTGCGAGGTCCTTGAGGACAGGGATCTTCCTTTGTCTCCCCAGAACATGGCACAGTACCTGGCAGTGACTAAGCCCCAGACTTAGCAGCACAGGGCCTGGTGGGCAGCGCTTAACAAATGCTTGTTAAATCACACACCTCTTTTTTTTAAGTCCTAAAGCTCTGCAGAGAGTATCCCAAAAGACACTCTGTTTCTTTATACCCACCATCCTGCCCAAGCCTCTGCATCCTTTAATTCCTGAATCAAAAGCCCTGGTCTGATAGCCAAAATGTCTCAAGGCAGAGGCAGAGAGAGAGCCTCTACCTTCCCTGGGAAAGGTGCAGTGCCACTCTGGAGCCTTCTTGGTTTCCATGCAGTGATACACCCCAAACCCAGTGTGACAGTAAAGAATGCTGCTGGTGATGCAGCGGCCACGCTGTGGTCAGCATGACACGAAGGAGCCCAGAGGTACTGATTAATGTGGGACAGTGAGATCTATATATCTCCTTCATCTTTTCCCAGCTCATCCCTTTAACTGCAAGCTGACCTGTGGCCCTCCTCACTTCTCTTGTTTCTGTGCCCCCCTTTTCTCCACCTCTCCACTTTCCCTCATGGCTACAGCCTCTCGTTCTTCATCTGCCAGAAGCTACCTTGTTCCCTCCAATTCTTCATTCAAAGTTCACCTCCTCCCTTTCTGCACTTTTGCTCACATTATGGTGGAAAGGCTGCTGAACATGTGCTCAAAACATATGGGTATAAATCCAGGCTCTGGGGGACTGCAGGCAAAGTCACTGCACCGGGTCTCAATTTCCTTGTCTGTTAAACGAGGTAAGAAAAAGCGTAGTAGTAAGAGCCCGGCTGTACCACCTGCTTCCTCCCTTCCCTTTCCTAGGCCTCAGTTCCCTGATCGTCCTGATGTGAGGCCCTTCCCCCAGCCTTAGAATGCCAGAAGCCTGGGCACGCTAAAGGCCAGCTAGACTGAAATCTTTCAAGGGCATATAGGCCCCTGCCTTCCCCATTCTTTCATCCATTCAGCCCCCGGGAGCACAGGTGAACATAGACAATGTACTGTGGGGATTGTTGTCACTGTTGCCAGATCTCAGCAGATTAGATTGAGGGGATCGACTCCTCCCTACCTCCCCCCCAACAAGGAAGTAAGCAGAGAGGCCCCCCACCTCCATAGACCTTCAGTTTACAAAGGGCTTTGCTCATCAGCAGGGTAGGCTGTGCAAGTATCAGCAGCCCATATTTACAGATGGAAAAACCTCAGAAAGTGAAAAGACTCCCCTGGGTTTACACCCCACAAGTGTCAGGGTGCCAGGGCCCAAACCCAGGCCTCTGGCTCCAACATTGCTACCTACTGCCCCTTCCACCAATACTTTCTCCCAGTGTCCCTGGAGCTACTCTAAAAAGAGGTGGGGGAAGAATTTTAGAGAGGGGCTACATGGGGGGACCAGCTAAAGTCCCCATAGGTATGGGTACCAAAAAACTCGTAGGGAAAAAGCAGCTCTGCCCCTTGGGGAACTCCTTACAATGGGGTAGAGGAAGGAGGCTCCTGGCTGGGCCCCTTTCACAACCACCCCCTCATCTGTAAAATGTCAGCAAGTGAAGCCCGAGGTAGGGATGGCAGATAGGGAGGCGCTGGTATCTGGGTGGCAGGAGCCCAAGGCTCTGGGGAAGCTATTTTTAACCCTGCTGTGTTTGCTGAGGTCCCCTGCATCAAGACAACCCAATCTGGAGCTGTACCTGGCTGAAGCCTGAGGCCTCCCTCCTGCCATAGTCATAAAAGGTCTGAGTTAGAAGGCACCTGAGAGGCCAGCAGCTCCATTCCTTTCATTTTACAAAGGAGATCATCAAGGTAAAGGGAACGCAAATAAGTTCCCAAGGTCACTCACACAGAATGACATTTGCTCCTTAAGCAGAAGGCAGCAGGATGGGGAGGTGTTCCAGTGCACAGCCTCCTCCTGAGGAAAGAGGCCGTCTGAACAGAAGACCTCAACCCTTTGCTCTGGGGTCCACAGAAAAACACGAGAGGTCCTATGGGATCCCTCCTAAGCCATCCTGGGGAGCACCTAGTTGGGCCTACTGCCTCCCCATCCCCTCCAGCCATCTTTCCATAAGGATTTCATCAAGTGCCACACTGTGCCAGGGTACTGAACGAGGTCCCAGAAATGCCAAAACAAGAATGAACGATTCCCCCTTCTAGGGACTTGTATTTTACTGGAGGAAGTAATATGCACACAAGGAAAGAAAAATAAAGTAATTTTTTGGAGGGAAAGGCACTAATAATTGGGAGGATTATGAAGGAGCTCCTGAAAGAGGGTGCACTTGACTTGAGCTTTTAAAGAAGTTAGGGGACCTAAGAGGCAGGGGAGAGAAGGGAGTGGGGGGCAGTTTGTGGAAAGACAGAACATTTAGGCATCTCTCACCCTTGAAATGAATGTTCTTTTCTGAGAATATGAGCAGGATTCCCCTGGTGACCTAAGGTCCTTGGAGCAGCTCCTGGACACACAGATTATTCCAAGGGGAAGGGATCAATCACTTGGCTCAACTCCCGTGTTTTACAAATGAAGAAACCAAAACCCAGAGGGAGAGTGACTGCCGGGCGGGGGGTCCTGCCCTCCCCTCCCCTCAATGCAAGAGATGGAACGATGCCCAAGGGAAAAGCGGCAGAAAAGAATCCAAGCCCTCTGGAGCTCAACCTCAGGAGCCAGTCAGTCCACTGTGAACAAGTGGGCCCCAGCCCTTCCAGAGGTTTTGGAGGAGGAGCCAACTGGTGCCTCCCAAGACAGGTCACTCCACTTATGGGAAGCCCTGCTAGTAAGACATTTTTCTGACCTCAGGCCTCACTTTGCCTCTTGACAATGTCTACTCATCACTCGGAATTCAACCAGTCTCCCATTCTTTCCCCCTGGAAGCAGTACGACCAGAAAGCAGCACCTAGAGGGGTTTGTGTATGTGTGAGAGGGTGGGGGGTGAGGGGGAATGAACCCTGTTCCCACTCCAGTCAGACACAGAGACCCAGACGTTCATGTGACTCACCAAGCAGTTCTGTGCTGGCCCCATTCTTTGAACTTTACCTAAACCACAAAGGTTTCTCTACCAAATGGGGGAATGGGGTAAGCTCGCACACTTCCTTGCCTAATATGCCCCTCCTCTGCACTCTCTTTTGGCCTAATGTGGCCCCCAAAGGCAGCTCAGCTGGTAGGGAAGTGGAGGGGGAGAGAAGGGGATCCCAGGGGTACAAGATGACCATCTATGACCACAGCACCGATGAGATAAGGATGCTGAGTCCAAAGTGGCCTGTTCTGAGGAAAATCTATGAACATCAACCACCACGGGGATTGGCCTCCTGGAGACCCTTCACAGCCACCTTTTCCTCAGGTGACACAGTCTGATGAGTTAAGCTGAGAGAAGAAAGAGAGCAAGAGTTCACAACAAGTCATCAAACACCTACCCTCCCTGGCACATGAAGTCATGATGGGACCTCAGTGAATCACAGGCAGTGCACAGACAGACAAGAATTATATATTCATAGCCAGTCACAATTTTCATCTCCCCACTCACTTACCTTTACGTAAAAGCTTGGAACATGGGGCAGGCTTTCTCCTGTACCCACCCTCTTCTCCTGCACCCTCTAAGTTCTGCCAGACTCCCACAGATCTAAGTGAGAGATATGATAGCAGAAGAAAGGAAGTGTGGGGGAAGAGAAAGGATTCGGGAGAAAGAGAAGGAGAGGAGGACAGAGAAAAGAGAGGGAAAGAAGGGAGGGAAAGAGAGAAGAGAGGAAAAAAGAAGACTGGGAGAGGGAGAGAGAAGAGAAGGAAGGGGACAAAGAGAGGAAGAAAGGGATAGACAAAAGAGAGGGAGAGATGGAGGGAGACCGAGAGAGGGAGAGGAAAAGAAGGGAGAGGAAGGAGGGGCCAGCCAAGGCCAGTGCTCTTTGGGAGGCTTGGTGGGACAAAGAAAAGCAGCTGGATGTAATAGAAAGAGCCCAGGGAAACGGGGAAATGTGAGTTCTGGTCCCAGCTCTGCTATTTCCTGTGTGACCTTGGACAAGTTCCTGACCTCCGTGGGCTTCTGATTCCTCCTCATTCCAATGAGGGTTTGGTGATGCTAAGGCCTTCTCCAGCTCCATCCAGGTACTCAGCAGGGAAGGTCCTTTCTAGTGTGTCTAACAGCCCGAGTGTCCCATACCTAGAATGCTCTCTCCCAATTCCCTTCTTCCAGGGATCAGACCCATCACTGGGCATTTATTTTGTACATAGCCTGTATTTACTTACCTGTCAATGTGTGGGGTCCCTCTAGCAGAACAGAAGCTTCCTGAGGACTGGGACTCTCTTTGGTGCCTGGCATGCAGCAAATGCTTACTAAATGCTTGCAGACTGACTGATATGCTTTCCCCCTTTTTATTATAAATTTTATCAAATACAGGTATTTCAACATCCTGCCAATAAACGAGAGGATTGTTTACAGCATGATGACCTTGTGCTGTGTGCCCATCTTTTTAAAAGCATTTTCCCATTTAATGAGGCAGTTACAAAACCGCCACATTCCAACATTCATCTCTTAACACGCTTCAGACCATGCTCTCTGACATTCTCTATTTCTATGCTGGGGCCTGGATTGGGCCAGCTCCGCTGTGAGGGTTCAGGAGGCCCCGTAGTTCAGAAAAGTGAGGCGCAGGCAAGAGTCTTGGTGAGCCGGCCAGTTGAGTTCTGACCCACAGCCCTCTCTGTGCACAGAGAAATGCTACTGATCATTTCCTGACCTTGGCGGGCCCCAGATACCAGCTCAGGGAGGAGAAAGAAGAGGGGAGGAGGAGCTCTGTCAATATCTTAAGGGGGCCAATGTCGCCCCCTTGTGCCTTCCTGGCATTGAGCAGAGCAGGTACCCTAGCCAGAAGCTTAGGCATGGCTGCTTCCTTTGAAATTTTCTATGCTTCCTTCCCGCTGTGGGATGAAGCTGGAGACCTTGTGGAGTCAATGATGGGGTGTCCCTAGACAGGGCAGACCATCGAGGAATTAGCCTGCCCACACCTGTACCTGATAATGCTGGGGGGTTCAGTGAGGGGCACTCTCTGCACCGACAGATTGCTAACCCCCTAAGATTTCCCTGTGCCCAACCTGCCATCAAGCTAAACAGGCTATCAGTAGGCCCTAAAACTGGCACGACCACCTGTCTATGCCTGTGCCTTTCAAAGATGATAATAGGTTTAAGAGAAAAATGAGCTCTGCCAAACACTGGAGAAGAAAGTCCACCCCCACCCCCCCCACCATGTAGTATTGTGGGCAGACCTGAATTTAAACCCAGACACAGACACTTAATGGCTGTGTGACCCTGCTCACCTAACTTCCATGCCTCAGTTTCCTCATCTGTAAAGTGGGGATCTTAGTAGCACCTATATCCCAGGGCTGTAGTGAAGATATACAATCATATTTGTAAAGTCCTCTCTGTTCTTCCTCAGGACCTTGGGGAGTCTCAAAAGAGGTGGCTGTCCATCCAACATTGTTTTCTCAAGAGTCTCCTGACCAACAAAGAAGTGACAACTTCCAAGTCCCCAGAAGGCTCCATGAATGGAGAAGCCTGGGGTCCAAAAGGACATACTCAGAGCTTGCTGATCTGGCCATCCCATGGCTTGGCCTCAGATGTCTCTGGTACACAGGCTAGAAGCATCTGCCCACGTCCCAATGCCCTAGCTCCCCTCACCCCATCAAACTGCTACTAACTCAGGACCCTGACGGATGTCCCCCCAAGGCCAGGACCAGGAGCTGGTGTCTGGTGCTCAGCTGGCATTTGCTCAGGCCCAGACCTCTGTAGGCCTCCAAGGTGGATGAAACCCTTCCCCAGCCTGTGGGGCAAGGCACCATGCTCTATGTTGGCCCCAAGAGCCCACCATACAGTCAACAGCCATGTCCTACTCTCCCCCTTCCCTTTACTTCAGGCTCCCTGCTTCACACAGAAACTGCAGGAGTGGACCAGCATGGTAAAATAGTGATGAAAACCAACAGTAAGCCCCCTTCGCCTTGGGTGCCTTAAGGCTGACAGAACGCTGTCCCCTTGGCCTGCTGGGGTGGGCAGCGTGCATTTGATCATCCTGATTTTCAAATGAACAAACTACAGGTCAGATGTGAAGACTCTTGCCAAGGGTCAAAGGGTTCAAATGCAGATCTCTGGCCTCCAAACCAAGGGCCCCAGCCCAAAAGACCTGGATTCTGGTCCCAGTTCTGCTGCTAATCTGTGGTGGGAGCCCTCCTCACTTTAGGCCTGTTTCCTCACCCTTAAAATGACAGGGCTGGACTGGACAGTTTAAGGCTCCTTCCAGCCCTCAAAGGCTGGGCTATGAATGCAAGTGGAAGTTCTGTACCCAGAGCCCTCAGGACCACAGGCTGCCTGCTCCACTGCCTTATTTTCCCTAGGTACAGGGGAGTAGCCTGGCCAGGCTAAAAGCCTTCAAGAAAAGCTGCTCCAGCTGTCTAATATCCCCTCCTGGCTTCTTTTCCTTCTGAATTCAGCCTGATGAGAATCCAAGTGCCCATTTCCAGGGTCACAGGCTCTAAAGCGGGAAAGGATATCATGGTTCATCTAGCTCAAGTCTCCCCAGGTAAGTGAGTCCCAGAGAGAGAAGTAATCGACCCAAGATCACGCAGGTGCTAAGGAAAGGGCCAAGCCTTAAAGCCAGGTTCTCTGACTCCCAATTCTGGGTTTTTCCACATTGTGGCCTCACCGCTAGGCACCCTGGGGCACCCAATAAAAAGGAAAGGAAGAGGCGAAGGGAACAGGTATTTCTATATAGCACCTACGATATGCCAGGAACCATGCCAACTGCTTGACAAACATTATCTCATTTGAGATAATAATAAATAAAAGCCTTCTCTCCTCTAGCTTCTGAAGCAACCTTTCCAGAGAGCACGTTGCTGGTGGCTGGACGACAGGCCCCTCCCTCACTGCCACCCACCAGCAAGAGAGGAAGGCCCACTTGCGATCACAAAATGGTGGCACTCCAGGAGACTTGGCATCCCAGTACCCAGTTCTATGCCAGGCACGAAGCAGAGAATGCTTTCATGTGCTAGATAAGGAGACCAGGGCCTGGGAGAGAAAGTAACTTACTCAAACTCACACAGCTAGAAAGGGACAGAACCAGGACTCTAAGTCGGCCCTGGAGCCACGAAGTCCATCCCTGGGCGCCTTTTGGAGAGGCGGCTGACCTCATCCCTACTACCTCGATCCAAGAGCATGCTCTGGGCCACCTAGCCTTGGCTCTAAATAGATGAGAACAGCATTGAAGAAGTTAAAAAGCCACAGTCCTCGTGCAGCCCTGAGGAAGACAACAGACCATTGGGCTCCTAGGGCCTCAATGAGTGTCTCCTGGGCTTTGTGGAACGTGCTGGCAATTGGTCATGCCCTTGGGGCAGAAAACCAGCTAATCCACAAGCAGTGTGACCTTCAATTCATGGACAAGGCCAGAGGAAGGAAGACCCAGCCCCTCCATTGCGCCCACACAACCCCCAGGCCGAGCCCCCAGGCAGGCATTGGAAGGGTGAACACTAGGGGCAATGAGCTTAGGTGGGACAGGGCCAGCCACCAAGCTCCTCCCCAACCAGCTGCAAGGGTGAGATGGGAGATGGAGTGATAGACTGCAGACCAGTCCCTCTGTCCTTCCAGGCTGGGCAGGTGGAGATGGGGAACTGCATTCCCAGATAGCAAGATAATGTAGCCAGCTGTGAGCACAGAGGTCGGCAGCAAGGGGAATGAGGGGGCAAAAACTCAAGATACCCAGAAGTTGGGCTGCACCCAGTGTAGCATTGTGGCAATAGCACTGCATTTGGAGTCGAAGTATCTGGGTTTGAGTGCAGATTCTGTAACTTTTACCTGTGACCTTGGGAAAGACCCTGCACACCTCCAGGGCCTCAGGTTTGCATTAGGTTAGCCTAGGGGACTCTGGTGAGGGTATGAGGAAGCTGGGCTTCAGCGGAAAGACGGGACAGACCTTGGTCCAAAACCGGCCTCTGCACTTACTGACAACGGGTGACATGACTTAATGTCTCTGAGCCTAGGTTTTTTGTCTATGGAATAGAGGAACATAGCATTGTGAGGCTTAAACGAGAATGTGTGTCAAGTTCTTTAAGAGCCTTTGGACACTCCAGGTCATAACTGCTCTGAACCCCCACCCCTCCTTCCCTGCCTTACTCCTTCGGTGCTCTGCTTACACTTTATTCTTGGCTTGGGGGTTTGGGTCCACAGCCAAAATGGGTGCTACAGGAGACAGTCAGAGAGAGAATACAGGGGATGATGTAGGTAGGACCTAAAAGATGGGGTCACTGAGGGACCATGGCCTGTTTTCCCTGGACCTGTCACCTAGGGTAAAAGGAAGCCAGAAACAGTAAGGATTCTCACTAAGCATCCTTTTCAGTTTCAGTGACACTAACCCAACTGGATATCTCCCAAATTGAATCAGTGACCAAAACCGGGGGAAGCAAGGAGAAACTAGGAAAACAAAGCCACGGTAAGGGATGAGGGAGGATGACTGGCCAAGCTGCCACAGAATGACGGGCACCACATCACAGCCATGAGTGTTCTCGGTTTTGTCCTTTCCCATGATGCACTTTACCATCCTCTAGTTCATCCCTGCACTAAAGGGCTCCTGACACCTCTATTCCTGGGGTCTCCCCTTCTCCACTTTGCCTGTAGCTCTTCCCTCACTGCGCCTTTCTTTATCCATCTATGCAAAGGAGAGCCTTGTGCCTCTCTGGTGCAGTAACCCCTTTGGCACATAGAAGAGCAACCATGCAGAGATCCCAGGAACGGGCTGGACACACACATACATGGTCCCTCTCCCAGAGGCTGGTGCGTGCAGGAGGTGGAGATATGGTTGCACAGGCAGTGGCAGATTGGAAGAGAAGAGAAGAGAAAAGGACTCCTAGCTTCTCCTCCCTTTTACTAGAAATCACCACAGCACCGAAACCTATGTCCAGTGCACAAGCCTGTGACTCAGATTAACACTGCTACCTCATTGGTCCAAATTGAGTCCCTAAGATTTGAGCAGATGCGGGGGGAGCGTTAGTTCCAGCTTCAGTGTATGGCCAGTGCAGGGTTAGTGGAAAGCCACCCAGTGTGACTCGCTCTCAGCCAATCCAGATGTGAGGTGCCTTTTCTCAGCATAAGGCAGAAGATTATTGGGGGTAAAGTCTGTCCAAGTAAGAGTCAAAGCTGAGTACAAGGAAACCTGGGCAATAGAGCTGAGACAGGACTTCAGCCAAGCAATCCCTGGGCAGAGTCCAGTAATGTCCTGACAGGAGCCAAAGAGACTTGGTATTCCTCTGTGTCCCACCTTAAAGCAACAAGCAATACCCAGGGAGCCCTGAAAGCACTGACTCTTGTCATTTATTGAGCCCCTCTGACCCCCCCAGCCTGCCCTGATGCTCACACCCAAGACCCACGCACAACCCAGTCACAGAGCAGGGGCCAAACAGAACAGACCACAGAAGGACCAGCAGCCACGTGCCAATCCGAGATGGAACATCAGACTGGATGATCAGAAAAGAGCTGAAGCAAAGAGATGTCTTCCAACAGAGGGGTAGGGGGTGGCAAGAGGTTGGATGAGGGGGGAACCAGGGAGGCCCAGGCTGGGCACCTAAGGGGTGATCATCTCCTGCAGAAGCAGCTCTGTCTCATTCCTGGACCAATGGACACAACATCCTTCCCCCCACTTCCTTCAAAAAACCAAACCAAACCAAACCCTACCAGGATCATCAGTGAATCTGGGAGAAGAAATCTGAAGGTCCATAATGAGCTCTGGGGGAACTCTGCCCAAGGGTGCTCCAGAAATGGACAGAAGTGATGGGAAGATGAGAGAAAAGGCTGACTGTCTAAAGAGGCCCCCAATGATGGATGCCAGCAAGGGGGTGCATAAGGACAAGGAAAACAGGTGACAGTGACCAGAAGAAGCCGGGATGGAGGCAAGAGGTGACCAGGGCAAGGAGGTACCATGAGGACAGGACAATGGCCACAGGCCATGGAGAGAAGGTCAAGAGATAACAAGAATGAGCATGCCAGGGGGATGTGGGCAGGAGGGACATTGACCAGAAGATGGCAGAGGCGGGGACAAGGGATGACAATGATCACGGATGGCAAGATGATGGGGGCAGGAGCTGACAAGAACCAAGGATGCCAGGGGGATGGAGGAAGTGACAACGACCAAGGATGCCAGGGGGATAGGGGCAGGAGCTGACAAGGACCAAGGATGCCAGGGAGATGGGGGCAGGGGCTGACAAGGACCAAGGATGCCAGGGGGATGGGGGCAGGAGGTGACAAGCAGAGGATGCCAGGGGGATGGGGGCAGGAGGTGACAAGCAGAGGATGCCAGGGGGATGGGGGCAGAGGCTGACAAGGACCAAGGATGCCAGGGAGATGGGGGCAGGAGCTGACAAGGAGCAAGGATGCCAGGGGGATGGGGGCAGAGGCTGACAAGGACCAAGGATTCCAGGGGGATGGGGGCAGGAGGTGACAAGGACCAAGGATGCCAGGGGGATGGGGGCAGAGGCTGACAAGGACCAAGGATGCCAGGGGGATGGGGGCAGAGGCTGACAAGGACCAAGGATGCCAGGGGGATGGGGGCAGGAGCTGACAAGCGGAGGATGCCAGGGGGATGGGGGCAGGAGCTGACGAGCGGAGGATGCCAGGGGGATGGGGGCAGGAGCTGACGAGCGGAGGATGCCAGGGGGATGGGGGCAGAGGCTGACAAGGACCAAGGATGCCAGGGGGATGGGGGCAGAGGCTGACAAGGACCAAGGATGCCAGGGGGATGGGGGCAGGGGCTGACGAGCGGAGGATGCCAGAGGGACGGGGGCAGGAGCTGACAAGGACCAAGGATGCCAGGGGGATGGGGGCAGGAGGTGACAAGCAGACGATGCCAGGGGGATGGGGGCAGGGGCTGACGAGGACCAAGGATGCCAGGGGGATGGGGGCAGGGGCTGACGAGGACCAAGGATGCCAGGGGGATGGGGGCAGGGGCTGACGAGGACCAAGGATGCCAGGGGGATGGGGGCAGGAGGTGACAAGCAGACGAGGCCAGGGGCTGAGCGCGCCCCGCGGTTGCCATGGCGACGGGCCGAGGCGGCGGCCTAGGGGTTGCCAGGGGGACGGCGGGGTCCGAGCGCGCTCACCTGTGGCCGAAGAGCCGCAGCCCCGGGAAGCGCTTCTTGCTGAGCCGCCGCGGCGCCTTGTCGGGCTCCGGGCCGCGGGCCCCCTCCGAGCCGCTGGACGAGGCCGAGGCCGAGGCCGAGTCCGAGCCGCTGCTGCGGGCCTCGGCTCCGCCGCCGCCGCCGCCGTCGGGGGGCTCCATGCGGCCCTAGCCCCGGGCAGCGCGGGGCCGGCGGGAGACGCCCATGGCGCGCCGGCCTCGGTCCCTCCGTCCGGTCCGCCCGCGGGTCAGCGCCGCGCCTCCGCCGAGACGGCCGCACGGGCCATCGGGGCTCCTCCGCCGGCGGAGCCGCTCGAGCAGCAGCGCCGCTGCCGCCCGGGCTCCAGGAAGTGCCGCCGGGGGCGGAGGGAGCGAATGAGCGAGAGGGATAGGGAGAACGAGGCTGCGCGCAGGACCCCGCCGAGCTGCCCGCGCCGCTGCCTGCTCCCAGCGCCCCGCCCCTTCCCCGCCCCCTTCCCCGCCCCTCCAGGCCCCGCCCCCAGCGGCGCCCCGCCCCGAGCCTCCGCCGGCCGGGCCGAGGCCGCGTGGGGGCGCTCTTCTCCTGGCGGGGTCGGGGCGGGAGCCCGGGCCTGAGCCTCGGGGCCGCGAAGCTGCCACCATCCCCAGTACACGAATTCGCCGCTCCACAGCCGCCCCTCCTCAGCTGTCCACACACAGACGCACGACGTGCCTCCCGTCCTCCCCTCCCCCGCGGAGCCCGGCTGCCCCTCCCCCGCGGAGCCCGGCTGCCCCTCCCCCGCGGAGCCCGGCTGCCCCTCCCCCGCGGAGCCCGGCTGCCCCTCCTCCGCGCAGCCCGGCTGCCCCTCCCCCGCGGAGCCCGGCTGCCCCTCCCCCGCGGAGACCGGCTGCCCCTCCCCCGCGCAGCCCGGCTGCCCCCTAGTGGTGAGAGCTGGCAGTCTCTCCTGCCTCTCCCCGCCGCTGCCCCATGCAGGGTGGAAGCGCCTGGATGGCAGCGCCCTTTTCCTCCCGGGCCGGGCGGTCCGCGTGTCGGGCTCACAGTCAGGGCCCGCAGGCCCGGCCGCGGCCGAGAAGATTCGAGGAGGAAACTGTGGCTTCCCGTGGATAACTCACTTCCCAGTCGGAAGCGGGCTTCAAACCCAGTTCTTTCCAAGGATACGGGGGAGGGCTGTGCATCCCCGCACTGATTGGCCGCCTCCTGCAACAAGCACTTATTAAGCACCTACTGTGTACCAGGCCCTGTTAGCCGCTGCAAATATCAGGCCAAAGTCACCGGTCCCGGTAGACAATCCCGCCGGGCGCTTCGGGCCCTCGCACACTGCCCCCCTCCGGTCAGCCTACCACCAAGCGCCCTGGCCCTGTGTGGACCTCGGTCTCCTCCTCGCTTCCTCCTCCTCCCCCGACGTCCCTGACCTGTCCCTGTAGCCCCCGAGGGCAGGGACCCCCTTTGTACCAGTAGAGGAGACACATGGAGCTTAATGAATGCTGGACTGGTTGCCCCCAAGGAGCTCCTGTTCTCTCCACAGTTGCAGTACTGCAGGAAGGGATTTTCAAGGTCCTTTAGCTGCTGCTATGCCTTCATTTTACAGATGAGAAAACAGGCCCTAGGGTCTGGCTCAGGCAGAAGAGTTGGCTTTGGAACCCAGGTCCTTTGACTCTAAATCTGGCTTTTTTTTCTCTCTCCCACACTAGCTCCTTGATGAATAAGGAATGAAACAAGCATTTCCATAACTAGTGTAATTACTTGGCTAAACAAAAAAATCAACTTCTCCTTCTGGTGTATAAAAGAGAACTGAACTGAGTTGGCATCTGAACTCTGTCCTTTGGAATTTCAGACCAAAATGCACCACACTGGGGAGGGGGCTTTCTCCCTCCTCCCCAGAGGAGCAGTACATACCGCAGGATACTTGCCTATACCTGCCCAGGTGGGCCAAGAAGGGAACTGATGGATCTTCTGCTTTGGGTTTCTTTTCTGAGCACATCAGAGATAAGAATTTATGTCTTTTCCATGCATGTTCTAGAGCTCTCAAGAGAATGAGAATTCCTGAGTTCCACTGCCTTGGAACTTTAGCCCTGTAGCTAAAGGCCTAAAGCTAGAGGGAGGGGGGTGTAGGAGAGGGAAGAGATTGCCCCTTTCTCCCTCCTTGCCATTGCCCTGAATTGCTTGGATGGTGTAGGATGGAGGGGAATAGGTAGTATTTGTTCAAACAATCCTAGCCCATTTCCTTATAGAAATCTAATGGATGTATAAGGACTTTATGTTTTTGTGTTTGGTCAAGGGCTCCTGGGAGTCTCTTTGCATCACATCCAATTTCTGTGGTGGGTGAAATAAAAGCTGGTCTATACCTGATATCCATGTTGTACACTGAGTGTCTACAGAGGAGCTGAGACCCAGTTACCTACTTTTAGGGAAACCTAGACATGAGCCATACCCAAGCTCTATTTTAGACATTTCTGGTGGGGACGTGAGCCAGTGAGAGAAACTGACCCATTAGGATCTCAGACCTAGTTCAAGTGAGCCTAGAGTCCTTGAGGTGGTAAAGGGAGGGTAAAGGGTGGGGGAGACACAGCTAGGTGACATGCCAACTTCTACACAGTGACTCCTTTGACATCCATACCCATACACACCCATTCACAGTCACAACATGGGTCTTCCTTTTCCCTTACACTTTAGACTCATAAACACATCCAGAAATATACAAAACAAAGATATACACACCTCTTAAATAAATTCATGCTCACACCAACCCTCTTTCACCTTCTACATACCATTTTAACACAGATAACTGCTCGGAAGTTTAGTCTGGTCTGCATTTGGGAGGACCTAATCACTTTACAAAACAACTAAGAAATCCTTTGGTGTGGAATTCACCAATGATGGTGCTATCAATTTGCCCAACCATTTTGGCAAACAATTTGGAATTGCACAAGGAGTTGCAAAATGCTTCATGCCTTTTAAGCCCATGAAGTGGGTTTGTACACCAAAAGAATTCAAAGAAATATGGAAAGATATGATGCAGAGTGAAGAAGGCAAACTATATGTACAATTACTTACACAACCTCATATCCTCTTGTAAAATGGGGATGACACCTACCTCTCAGAATAGTTGTCAGGATTAAACAACATAATATTTGCAAAACACTATATAATGGTTAGCTTTTATACTCTGGTAGATTCACCGTCCCCAGTATGGGAACTTCCTCATCACAGTTCCTTCCTAAGACCTCCCATGCATCCAGCTCAGAGCTCTTCCCCACTCGGAAGGGCCTTCCTCTCAATCCTTTGCCATTATGCGGAGGCTGGTGTATCACCTTTGCTGAATAGCTCTCACCCACACTACTGGTATTTCCTCAGATAAAGAGCAGCTGCTTGTGAGACTAGGTCACGCAGTTGGATGGAGAATCCACAGAACTGGTCCTTGGAGACTTAGAGCTTGGATAAACATATAAATAGTTGATGGCCAATGAACAAGGCCCAGAAGGGAAAAGCAGAGAAGGCTAGATTTGGAAACTTGTGCAGCATTTTCAGTGGCCTAAGCTTTGCCCTGAATCAAGGTCCTATCCTTATAGCCACAGTGTTCTTCTGGCTTTCACAAAGTCCTATTTGGATTCCCCGTGTAAGTCTTGAAGACTATGCCAGGGGGTCATGAGCCAATAAGGTTCTAAGATGCTGGAAAGACCCTCAAAATGATCTCAGTTATAAAGGATGCCTTCTGTCAGAGGGCCAGCTTAATTAGGTGCACAGGCTCAATACCCAGTAGTCTGGCCACTTGATGATGAACTTTTGAACCATGGCAATCTCATGGCAAACCCTGGCAAAAAAGATAAATGGACCCCTTCTGCTTTGACAACAATGGTAGCAGGGTGTAAAAGAAAAGGTAGGGGAGGAATGGGGCAGGGGTGTTGAAAGCATTGGCTGGTGACCAGGAACTGCTGGCATATCTGAATCCCATCAGCTGTGCTATCCTCACTATAAACAAAATCAGATGTCAAAAGGGAAGTCACGTTGAAAGGGAAATCACTGGTCCTTCTTGAAGAAAATCAAGAAGCTAGTGGAGTTGGTTTCATTGCGTGTCCAAAAGTAACAAGACACATCATTTCAGGGGGCAACAGTATCATGTTTGTATCACAGTGTTTGTGACGGCAGTTACAAAAAGAGCAAAATGAAATAAGGGCTACTTGTCAAGTCTGAGGCAAATCCATGAAAGGATACTGGCCTTCTCAAAAGAGCCCAGCCAGCTCCTCCAAGTGAAATTGATGCATCCTTTAATACCTGATGACGTAATGGGAGAAACGTCTCCTGTCTGAGCTCTTGTGGTGGGTCACTACTGCCACATATGTATCTACAATGATGCAGAAATTTTGGAGGTAAAAACCTAGGTTTTCTTACTATGCTCAAGCCTCAAGCACAGGTTTCAGTCCTCAGAGAAAATCTGAACAATCTTGAGGATTCTAGGTAAAACCAGATCAGAGTGAAACAGAAATAATTCATTTACATACTGTAATCTTGAACATTCCTGTTAGACCGTAAAATTTAAAGAGAAGACAGAGCCATAGTTCAATGCTTCCTTCAATGTCACAAACGTAGTTAAACAGAGTCAAAATCTCATACATCCCCTAAGGAAACAAACCTCATCAAACAAACTCTGTAGGTAAACTAAGTCACATAACTGGTTAAATTGCGTTTAGAGGATTCATAAATAGACTGAGGAAGAGGATTTGCTAAGGAATCAGGGACAGTTAAAATTCCTTTGGCTTTTTATCTAAGAAATATATAAGACTCTTAAGTAACATCTTACATCCCATGGGACAGCTTTTGTTTTGGTGAGGTTAATATTTAAACAGACTATTCGTTAACCAAAAATTGTGGAGGAAAAGCCCTGTGTCCCAAATAATAAAGAGAAATAAAAAATTCCGATAACAGTTATTTCAATATGAGGTGGGCAAAGACAAGGGGCTGCCAGAGCCAGCTCTAAGAACTGCATTTACACTTCTGAAATCAGCAATTGCTACAAATCAAGACTTGATTTATTTTTGTTGTTGTTGTTGATTGTCTAGACTTAAGAAATTATTAATGATGAAGATTCAACTCATGTGCACATGACTTTTTTTTTTTTGTGGAGAGCCTAATTGTTAAATATTTTCTGGCACACATACTGCTCTATAACCACTGCTTGAGCGCAGTAGGAGTACAGTAGGCCTGAGTGATGAAGTCATCTCCAGAATGGAGACCTGGTGACTGGAGGTTAATAATAATGATAATGCTCACTGACCCTTACAGAGTGCTTTATGGTTTGTAAACTGCTTTACACCCTTTGTCTCACTGGGGCCTCTCAGTACCCTTGGGCGGAGGGGATGGTAGAAAAAAATATGCTGGGAAATATTTCAAGAAAATGAAATAAGATAAGACAAAAGCTTATAGATAATACAAAAGCATCTCACCTGTGTACATACTGTCTACATACAGTCAGACCACCCACTTACTAGAGCAAATGCCAAAACCAATTAGGAGAAAGAATAAAAATGAGAAGAGACGACATTCGACTTAGAAAACTCCAACCTGACCTATTTAAATTAGCTATTAGCAAAAAAATGGGAAATGGATAAAAGAGCAGAACCTGACAGCAACTCTCATGATTTCCTCAACAAGTTTAAGTCTATTATCAGTCTAGTGTTATAATTAGGAGACCAAAAGAGCTCAGAATTTGCCTTCTTGCAAGCTCTACTTGCCTTATAAGTCTAGAGATGTGCCAGCCAAAGGCAATATCAACTTAAAATGTAAATTCATTCATAAAACCCTATGGAAGTAGATAGTGGAGGATTATGAGCAGTATCAGTTCATTAAACAGAAGCAATGAAGGGAAAACAAGTTTACAGAAAGCTTGGCAAGAGACCAAATTGTCCCAAGGGAATTAAAGATGAAACCGGAAGGAGAACAAGGAACAGTCAAAAATAGAAACAATCTATGAAGATTTCTAAGCAAACAATTTTTTTCCCCTTAATGACAACGGAGACACAACACCAGCCCCCAGTTTGCTACATTAGGAACCAGGGTTTAGAAATGGCACAAAAAAAAACCAAAGGTGAGAAAAGCACCTAAACCAGACCATAGTCCATGCTGGAGTCAATGCAGCTTTGAAGACAACTTTAAAGGCACAGTTCTCTAAACAGCTCAGAGAGGAGAAGAGATCAAACACTTGGGGAAAATCATGGACTTTATTACTCAAATGCTGTACTGGATCCATAAATTAATCATTTCAGGACATCCCTCCCATGATATCACAACCCCTCCATGTCTGTCCATCCCAAGATAGCATGGTATAGTGGAGAACACCAGATGTGGAGTCAGGAAAACCTGAGTTCAGATCCTGCCTGAGACACTTATTAGCTCTTAGGCCCCAGGCAATTCATTTAACTTCTCTTAGCCTCAGTTTCATCATGGGTAGAATGAGGGAGTTGGCTTCTAAGGTTCCTTCCCATTATAAATCTTTGAGCCTATGATTTTGTCCTTGGACCTTTTATTAACAAAAAAAGACAACTGAAAACCATAAAAAACTGTTGACCTATGTGCCTGATTCAAATCCTCATAAGAGTAATCTGAACACGTTTATCAAGGACATCCTTGATGAGTCCACGAGAAATGACTAGGCTAGTATTCCATAACAAATTGTTCTTTATAGTCACACAACTGACTGAAAGGTGTCAAGAATACAAATGGCTACCATGTTTGTTGACTGTTTTAAAAGCACTTGATTTAAATGATCTTCTCCAATATGGTGTCAACATCACACAGTGTTCATTGAAATATACAACAATAGAGACAACTTCTTTGAAAGATCCTTTGATTATAACTATCAAGAGAAAACAGGCAAATACACACTCACTAAAGGTCTTTGCTGTAAGTGTGGACTATGTCTAGCACAGAGTCAGAATGGAAAATGGATTCCCATACATGTGAAATTCTCCAGCTGGACTTAAGCCATGAGACACTGCACAGTCCCTTCAAGGGGTTCAGCTTAGCAAGTCGCATGGAAGAAACAAGAGAAGAATGCCTAGTGTTCAGTCTCTGATATACAGCTTCATGGACAACCCATAGAGCTGGTCCATCAACATGTATACCTTGGACAGACACTGCAGTTGGACAATGAGTTGAGCCGAGAATTAAAGGGGTGTAAGAAAGCAAGCCAGGCTGCCTTTGGAAAACTCTGTGGTGCTTTCAATGACCCCTAGTTTCTCCATGAAACAAAGTACCATCTTAACATCAATGCTTTTTTAAACCAAATTGTATTTTATTTTTCTATCCTTGTTCCCTAATTCTGTACACCTTCATATGAGAAAGAAAAAAAAAATTCGTGTTATAAACACATATAGTCAGGCGAAACAAATTCTCACATTGGCCATATCCAAAAGAGAAAATCTGTCTCAATTCTTCCGCTCTCTCAGTTAACATCAGTGTTCTTCCGGGGATACAGTATGACTGCTATAGCCTCAACAGAATCAAAGCTTAGGCTCATCCAAATGGCAATGTTGAGGTATACGGTAGGTGTGAGTCAGTGTGGCTAACATGGAATCATCATAAAGGCTATCAGAATAATGGATGTCTGGCCTCAGAGTGGACTGGCCATCACTGGAGATTGAGGGATAAGTGGTGGACAGTTCCCAATGGGAATCCCATGGACATTCTCCAAATGTGAAGAGATTGAGGACAGAGGTTCTTAACCTTTCTCTGTGTCAAGAACCTCCTTGTCAGTCTATTAAAACCTACGGATCTTTCTCAGAAAAAAAATAATTCAAAATGGGAAGAAATGCTAAAATTTCAGTTAGAGGTTAGTAAAAATAAAGATGCAGGTTTTTTTCCCCTTTCAAGTTCATGGGCCCCCTGAAATCCATCAGTGGACCAGGCCCAGTTTAAGTATCCCTGACTCAGAGGAAGGCTGCTAGCATTTGGGGGGATGCTTGTGAAATATTTGCAGGAGGCCAAGGACCAGAATCATAGCCAACGGGAAGGTCCTCGGAGGTCACCACGTGCACCACGTGCTGAGGGAGGGAGGAGATCTGCAGGAATGAGGCCACAGAGACCTCAAAGGACCGAAATAGTGTTCTGACAATTTTGAGCAGCCTTGAATCATGAAATGCCAAGACCTCAAGGGGTCAAAACTGCATCTCACTGCTAAAGGCAATGGGGAGCTTCATGGTGGGCACAGATAGGTTTCAGCATATCACAAGGGAGAAAGTGCATGCTCATAATTGTTGTAACTATAAACAACTGTCTAAACAAAGGTAACCCTAAACGGCTACAAATACAGATGAAAACCATGGCCCAGCTCACTTATCTCACACACAGTCCTTTCCTTTAACAATTTGGAAACCGCTGAAGTGGAAGGTCACGTGAATAACTGGCCTCACTCACTTCTGAATTTTTTTTTTTGTTTAGCTTTTTCTAAAATTGTACATTGTGGGAAATTTAATTATGAGCGTGATGGGATTTGGCAGGATGTGACAAATTGACATGTATCAATTTTTAAAAAGGAGAGACCAAAAAGAACCTATTTCTATGCTTGGTTACTGCCTTTGTTAATATCAGAGTGGTCACACACACACACACAAACTGCTTTCACACATGCAAAAAAGGGTTTCTTCTCCTTTACACATACATACACACACATCCCCACCTCTCTCCCTCTCCACATCCTCATTTCATACATTCAGAGTTTGAAAGGACCTTAAAGGCCATCTAGTTTAATTTTATTTTACAGAGAAGAAAACTGAATCTCAGAGAAGTGAAATGACCTGCCCAGAGTTACACAGCCAGGAAGTGTCCGGCTTGCCCCCAGTACAGACTTCTGGACTAGAATCTGATCCATATCTGGGGTCATGCTTTGGAGAAGCTAGTGATTTAGCTTCATGTGTGTGTGTGGGGGGGTGGGACTTGAGTGATCACTGGCAGAATTCCGTCCTTAGGGAAAGCCAGCTTTCCATTACAAGTTCCTTCAGGCTCTGCAGGGCAGGCATGCTCCTGGAGGCAGGGGCTCCTCTCCCCCACCCCTTTCCCTAACCAGTGGCTTTCAAGACCTTCACTTGCTCCTTAGCAAAGTCACATCCTGTGTTACTTCTAACTTTCCCCGTCCACATCCTTGAGGTTCTCACCAACTTATTTCCCAGTAGCATGACCCCTGTACCATAGGGGGGTACCCCCCCATTTCTGGGGATCTAGAACCTTAGCACAGTCCTGGCTTTCTCCTTTGAGCTTTGTGATCGGAGGAAGCCCTGCCTGGAATGGGCTGGATCATGAAGACAGAGATGCCTCCCAGCCAAGCAGATGAGCAGAGACCAAAGGCTCCCGGCTTTGCAGGGCCAAGGGCTCACGTGAGGAAGTTACACAATAGTCCCTCTCGGCTGTTTTTTCCTGAGACCACTGTGGGGACTAAAGCCGGTGGCCTTGCAAGTCAGACCTGGCTCCGAAGGCAGAGGCCCCAGCTTCAGCTCTAGGCTCGGTACTTAGTAGCGCTGGGACCTCAGCAAGTGGCTGCATTTCCCGAGCCTCAGAGCCCTTCTGGGTAATGTAGGAGTCGGACCTGCGGTTGTCTCTCGTCCCTTCCAGCCCGGGATCGTCCAGTCTCGTGACCCCTCCCCCGGGCCACCCTAGAGGATCGCAGGTCCTGCTAAGGCAGCCCACATCACCCTCGTTCTGGACACTCAGACCAGCTTTTCTGACTCGCCCCTCGGCCCCTCGAAGCGCAGGATGCCGAGACCCTCCCTCCCAGGACAGTCCCCTCCCGGTTACTTCCCCCGTTGTCCAAGGCTAGGCGGGCGCCTGGTGCCCACTGGGACCCAATGGCAGCCCTCTCCCGATTCCTGTGGGTACCTACTGGGTGTCGGGGCCCTCGGAGGGCATCTGCGGGACGTCCCAGGAGCGGTAGCGCCACATCTGCCTGGGTGCTCCCGCCTCCTCATGGTGCAGGCTCAGCCACTCTGGGGCCGCATCCCGTCCTCCCCCAGCGCCTCGTCCGCCCCCGCTGCTGCTACTGCCGCTGCCGCTGCTGCCGCCGCCGCCGCCTCTGCAGCCCCCACCCCTGCCACCCCCGGCACTCTCATCCTGCCCCGGCTGCAGCAGCGGCGGTGGCGACACTCTTCCTCTTTCGGCATTTCCTGAGCAGGGGGCCGGCACCGTAGGAGGCCAGCCGCCCCATCAAGAGCTGACCACAGGCCCCCCTCCACCTCCTCCTCACTCGGTGCCTTCCCCTCTCGTCGAACCCCGCTGGGCAGGTGAGGACAAGCCCTCAGCACAACAAAGAGGCTTCTCCTTCCCGAGAGATGGTGCCCGGGGCCAAAGCAGCTGGAGGAGCTGCTACCTGCCCAGCCCTGCCCAGCCAGCCGGTGAAATGCTTGGGCGAAGGGCGGGGAGGGGGGGGGGTGTCTCCGTAAGCCACCCATCCCCTGGGCCCCTCTCCTTCCAACCCTAACAGCCTCGGGTGGAGCTGCCCTCTCCCAGTTTCCCCACGCTCCCCAGGAGGTCTCTGGGTAAAAGTGCCATTCAGTCTCCCCACACTTTCCAGGAGCTCTCTGGGGGAGGTGCCCTAGGAGCCCAGGCACCCATAAGTCATAGGATTTGGGGCCCACCATTCTCCCTCCTTTCCTCAAAGGTCAGAAGATTTAGAACTTGTCTGGAATCTTAGAGGTAATCTGCTTCAACTCCCTCCTTTTACAGATGAGAAAAATGGGGGGGAGGGGAATGTGACTTGCCCAAAGTCACCCAAATAATAAGTCAGGATCTGAACACAAATCTCTTGTGAGTACCGCTGTAGCAGGCCATCTCATCCAACCCTTTACAGAGGGGGAAACTAAAGCCCAGAAGGAGGAAATGACTTACCCACAGCTGAAACTGAGGTGAGATTTGAACCTGGGCCTCTGACCCCAGACCTAGTGTTCTTTCCCCTCTAACCGCATCACCTCTTAGCACATTAGATTCCATCTAAGCCAACTCCCTTCATTAATGGAGGCTGCTGAAGTCCAGAAAGGCAAGGACATGCTGAGATCACACAGGCAGGTGATTTCAATCTCAGGTCCTCTTGTGCTTTGCCCTCTGCATACATTTTGTTGCCCATCTCCCTGGCATCCCAGCCATAACTCAAAGGTAACATTTTCCTCTCTTAAAACATCTCTGAGGATGCCTCATCAGGGCAGGGCAAGCTACGGCAGGTCCTCCCAAGCTGAGAAGGCTTGAAGGGCAGCCCTTGCCAAGTATGGCTGGTTTGTCTCTCTAATGCTCAGCCAGAGGCATGAAGAGAAAGTCTGGCCCCCCACTTTCTGGCCACTGCAGCTCCTGCAGTGTGGAACCTTTGTGAAGGCAGGGTCAGAGCTCTAGAACTGGAGGGGACCTTGGGCACTAGCTAGTCCAACCCCCACATTTTACTGATGTGGAAACTGAGGACCAGAGAGAGGAAATGCCCAAAGTTGCACAAGTAATAAGCCTCACAGACAGAATCTGAACTCAGATTAACACTCTTTCCTCGTTTAGGGGGAAGCACTAATGCCCCTGAAATCAGAGCACGATACGTTCAAAGGATTCACCCCCCCTCGAAATATTTATTTTTGTCTGTTCTGCCACACACACTTTCATCCCATCCGGAAAGCCTATTAAAAGAGGAAGAGAATATAACCAGTAAGATTAATGCACACATGGGGAAAAAATCTGATGCTATATACTGTGTTCTGCACCTGTGGCCCCCCACCTCTGCTAAGGAATGACTTCTCTTACCTCCCCTTCTGGGGCCAAGCTTGTTTTTTATTTTTTGGAAACATTGTTTCCATTGTTTTGTGGTGGTTCTTTCCATTTATATTGTTTGTTGCAGTCACTGTGTTTATTACTTCCCTGCTTCTATTTTTGCCACCTTGTATCTGTTCGCAGAAGTCTTCCCATGCTTTTCTATGTTTATCATGTTCATCATTTCTTACAGAACAGAGATGGTCTGTGACCTTCATGTTTATTTAACTACCCCTTCCCCCCTCCCAATGCTGTTTCCAATTTTTTGCTATCACAAGAAAGTACTGCTGTCAACATTTTGATGTAAAGGAAGTCTTTCTTTTTGTCAAGGACCTTGTCCCAGAAGGAGTCATTCTGGCTCTGGGGGAGGTTTCATTGGTCAAGTTCCCCTAAGTCAGAGAACCTTGTATGGGGCAGCCAGGGTCCTGTGGCGGAATCACATTACAGAGTAAAGATTCTTTTTGCCCCACCTCCTGCTGAAAGCTATTCTTTGCCCCTGGAAACTGTGGGAAGAGGAAGATCTACAGGGTTGGGGAGTAGGGCTAGGCAAACAACAAAAGCTCATATTGTGGGATTCTAAGGTTGATAAGAGAGAGTTTCATGGCCTTGGAGTCCGGATGACCTGGGTGCGTAACCAAGGGCTAGTCACTTAATTTCCCAGTCTCCCAGGCAACTCTCTAAAACTATAAGCAATATGTATAATTGGGAAAAAATAAAACATTTTTTAAAAAAAGAAAAAAAGAGACTATAGGTTACTGAAGAGTCATCGATTTGCACTGGTGAAGGGAGTTTCCACATCCAGGTGTCCCCCACAATGACAAAATCACAGGTCTGGACCAAAATTTTCATAAAGAACTTTCCTCACAACAACTGAGGGAAGCAGGTAGTACAAAGATTATTGTGCCCATGAAGAAACTAAGTCTTGGAGGAATTGTGTGACTTGCCCAGAACCACATAACAAGTAAGTATCAGGCTTGTTTTCCATCTCAGTCAAAGGGAAGGGGCTTGTCTACAATCACCCACTATGTACCAAACAAAGCTGGTTAAACCCAGGCCTCTTGACCCAGATCCAGCCCTCTTAGCTCATATCAAATGTGGAACCATATATGAGTTGTCCCAGGGCCTCTGACTGTGCTGGAGCATCATCAGTCTCAGTCTGGTGCCTGTCTGGTGCTTGAATGGCCTGATCCATAGCTATATTGTTCTAAAATAGTTAGATGTCTGCTCTGATACCAAATCTCTGCTTGTTCCACGGAGAGGGAGCTGAGCAGAGGCAGGGCCTGTGTTAGCCTACATGTCCTCTGTCTCTTCCAATCTACCTCTGAGGATGACACTGAAGGAAAGATCTATGTCGGGCCTCTCTAGGGAGGCGAGCCTATCACAAGAGGGCTGGGAGAAAAGAGAGAACAAAAACACAAGGGCTGACCTTGGGGTCAGGAGACCCAGATTCAAATCTCCCTCTCAGCACTCATCCATCCACCTTCTTCATTTTACAGGTGAGTAAACTGAGACCCAGAGATGAAAGGATTTGGCCAAGGCCTCCGGGATCATATCACCTGGGATCATACCCTGCTAGTAAGTGGCAGAGACAGGAATTAAACCCAGGTCTTCCAAACTTGGTGCTATTTACATTATACCCCACTTCTGTCTGAGCCTTGGTTTCTTCATGTGTAAAATGGACAACACTTACACCTTCTGAAGACGTGAGACAGTACTAAAGTACTGTCTGAACAGGAGCTGTTGCTGTTCAGTGGCTCAGTCATGTCCCATTTGTTGTGACCCTGGGGTCCACAGCACACCAGTGCTGTCTGGGCAAAGATACTGGATTAATTTGCCATTGCCTTCTCAAGAGGGTCAGGTAAACTGAGGTAAAGTGACTTGTCCAGGGTCACACAGCTAGTGATTGTCTGAGACCACTCAGGTTTTCCTGAATTAGGAGGCATTTTGGGAGAGCAAATACCAAAAGAGACTTGGAGTGTGGATAACCTGAATGTGAATCCTGCCTCAGCCACTTCTGTGATTCTGAGCAGGTCACTTAACCTGGTTTTCTCACCTGTAAAAGGGGGAGAATAATGACACCCACCTTCTAGAACTGTTGTGAGGATCAAATGAAATGAGATATGTAAAGTGGCTTACCAGCATTAAGGTGCTCCAGAAATGTTAGCATTCGGATTACGGCTGCTGTGTTTATTACTTATCACTGCCGCCCCTCCTGCATCACTCCAGCTTCCAGGGCTGCCTCTGCCTGCCTCCTCCCAGCTACTGTGGGGAGCTAGAAGACTTCCCCGTGATCCTTGAAAGCAGCAGAGAGCAGTTCAGCAGAGGAAATGAGCCTAAGTTTATTTTCACTCTGAAGCATCTGGAAGGCCTGGCTTCAGGAAATGAGGCTCCAGGAGGGGCCCAGGAAAACAACAGGCTTAGGGAAAAGACAGAGACCTGAAGCAGAGCGGGTGCCAAAGTGAGGCTAGCTGGGGACCCCCTTTTCCTTAGGTCTAGGCCTCAGGGTAAAGGGACCAAGGAACAGGTGCCCTTGGCAAGCATCTGTGCCAGGCACAAGGGAGCCCAGGCCCTCTCAGAGCCCTCCCAAAAAGGCTCAGGAAGAATCTGGGTAACATAATTATTCTGGGCTCTGCTGGAGCCCTGGGGAGGGAGCTGCCCCACTTTTCTGGCCTTGGATTAGTGAGTGGGGAGTTTGGGAAAGGAAATGTACCAGGGCACCGAACTCAACTCATCCCCTGGACACTCTCTGTCCTCAAAAAGGGCCAAGCCAACTCCTCTCCCTGTCATTCAGAGTCCTCTGGTAGAGGACCTGGGCTTATATCCCACCTCAGATCTCCATGACTCTGTGGTCACTGACCTCAGTTTCCCTGCCTGTAAAATGAGGGGGTTGGATTCAATGACTGGTAAGGTGTCTTCTTGTTCTAAAACCAATCGTGTGACCTGAATCCTCTTCACATCAGGAGTCAGAGGATTTTGAATTTGAAGGGACCTTAGGGACCATTTTACAGATGAGTAAACTGAAGCCCACAGCTCACCCAAAATTCCATAGGGAGTAAACCTGAGGGTCAAGATCAGAGAAGCAGCACAGCTGGTAGAAAATGTGGCTGGGTTGTTATGTGAAGCCCTGGGTTCAAATCCTAACCTGCCATTTACTACCCCTGTGACTTTAGGTAGGTCACTAATTTCCATAACTCGTCCTCTCCAGGCTTATCTTCTGACTCTCCCTTGAACCAATTATTGATTGTCTTTGCTTCCTTCTCTTCCTCCTCAACTTTGTTCATTCTATCTCCTTGCCCACCCTTTCCTTCCTTCCTTCCTTCCTTCCTTCCTTCCTTCCTTCCTTCCTTCCTTCCTTCCTTCCTTCCTTCCTGTCTTTCTTTCTTGGCAGTGGGAGTTAAGTGACTTGTCTAGGGTCACACAGCTGGAGTCTGAGGCTAGATTTCAGCTCAGGTCCTCCTGACTCCATTCTGCCTACTGCGCGACCTAGCTGCCCTGCTTTCCTCTCTTCTTAATCACACACACACACACACACACACACACACACACACACACACAGAGTTTTATTGATGCTTTTAAATAATGCTTCCCAATAACCCTTCCCAGAATTCTTTTTATGACAAAAAAGTTCAGCCAAGCACTTCAACCATCTCTGATGATGTCTGCCTCTTTCTGCACCCACAGTCCACCATTTCTCTGTGTTTCACCATTAATCCTTGCAAGTCAAGGCTGGTTGCTGTATCAGTCTGAGTTCTGCTGTTATATCCCACGTGTTCCTATGTTCGTCTGAATTCATCCCATCTGTTGTTTCTTACAGTACAATGATAATCCATTACGTTTTCCCAGTTGATAGGAATTTTGTTTCCATTTCTTTGCTTTTCTGTTGTTGCTGTTTGGTCGATTGTACGATTCTTCATGACCCCAGTTGGGGTTTTTTTGGCAAAGATACTGGAGTGGTTTGCCATGTCCTTCTCCAGCTTATTTCACAAATGAGGAAACTTGAGTTAAGTGACCTTCCCAGGGTCATACTGTCTGAGTATTTGAACTCAGATCCTTCTGACCTAGCTGCCTGGCTCTTTGCTACCACAACAGTTCTGCTACAGATATGTTGTTACATTTCTTTCTGTCATTGGGGCAAATGAGTGTATATGCCCAGGAGTGGGGCATATACCCACTTGGGGTGGGCATATTGGGGCATATAGGTGTCTATGCCCAGTAGTGAATTTACTGGGTCAGAGGGTATGAACAATTTAGGCATGCTTGTAGAGTGAATGAATGATTACAAATTATTTTTCAGAACTCTTATCTCATTTCAAATTCCTACTCCATCCTCAGGGTCCCACTCAACTTCTACCTTCCCTAAGCAGAGATCTCAGAATTTCAGAGCAGCATCAACTTAGCTTTGTCACTAACTTCCTGTGTGACCTTGGATAAATCACTCCCTTCTCTAGACTGGTCTAGAATAAAGAAATGAGAGCCAGGGCTTGGCATAGTTTTCAGAGTGCATTAGTAGGCACACGGTATCTGATTAATAAATGTTGATTGAATAGAAGTGTTTTATTTAGGGGAAAAAAATGAGGTTTAGGAAAGAAAGCTGATCTGCCCAAGGTCATGTGGTAAGTTAGCGGTACTCAGAGCTAATGCTTCTCTGTAAGAAAAAACTGTTCTTGTTTTGTAGATGAGCACAGTGAGTCTTGGAGAGGAGAGGGGTCTTATCCAGGGTGACTGTGCAAATGAGAATTGGTGGCAAGTTTCTCTCTCCCCGTTTCTTGCTCCAGAAGCACCCCTCTCAGACTGATTAAGTCATCTGGCCCCTGGATGCTCTTTGGACCATATCTACATGTTTCTCTTTGCTAAGGATTTCTGCTTCAGAGGCCTCAGCCTTGGGTGCCCAGGAGGCCAGGGCTTGGGCTTTCCTTCCCCTGCCTCTTCTCACCCACCCCAGCACCTGGCACAGGGCTGGGCATGTAATAGACGTTCAATAAATCTTAGTCGAATAAATTGGATGTAGGTGCCCGGAAGTGTTCACAAAGGGGAGTGAAGCTGGCTTCCTGTCTGTAGGAACGGAAGGGGTTTCCCCCGACATCCGGCCTTCCTGGCCCTCAGCGCCAAGGCAGCCCGGTCTGTTCTTGAGAGCCCCACTGAAGTATCTAGCCTGTCCAGGACATGACTTTCCTCCCTCTTTCCATTTATCACTGATCTCTAAACCTCCCTCACAGCCCTGGGGCCCCAGCTTCTCCCCCCAGCTGGGGAGACAGATGTAGCTGTGCCAGCTGGAAAGAGACACATTTTATTAGCCAGCTTATGTGGAGCCTCATTAAAGCTATTAGCTGGTCAGCAGAGCGGCAGGAGAGAGTCAGCTAGGGCGGCCAGTGACCACCTCCCACCCCACCAACACTTCCCCCTCACAGTCAGCAAGAAAGTGAGGACAAAAGCCTTCCCCCTCACACTGATGCATCCTTCTGTCCTCTGCAGGGCAGTAATCCGCGCCCCCCCCTTCCCAAGACACCCCTGAGCTCAGGCCAAAAGGTGAGATAAGAATAGTCAGAGTAATAATCCCTTAAAATAGCTAACATTTATATAACATTTACTATGTATCAGGCACTGTGCTAACAAAGCACTTTACAATCACCATCTCATTTAGTCCTCACAACAACCCTGCAAGGTAGGGGCTACTATTGGCCCCATTTTACAGATGAGGAAATGGGAGGTTAAGTGACTTGCCCAGGGTCAGACAAGTAGTAAGTGTCTGAGGCTGGAGTTGAACTCAGGTCTTCTTGACTCCAGTTCCAGCACTCTATCCACTACACCACCTGGAAGGAATATGTGCTGAACCTTCCAGGACTATAAGACAGTGTAAACCAGCTCCAAGCTAGCCCAGAGCCAAGGCCTCTAATGATAGGATTTAGAGGTAGAAGGGACCCTAAAGAGCATTTAATGCGATCCCCTCATTTTGCAGATGAGGAAACAGTCCTCGGAGAGGAGATGGGCCTGCCCCAGGTCACACCAGTAGTGTGCAGTAAATAGTATGGGATGCAGTTGGTCAAACCCTCCCAGACAGCTGTTTGTACTTCCATGGGCCCAGAGATTTTAGGGGTTCATGAACTTTGTTAGGGAAAAATATATGACATCATTATTTTCACCATCTTTTAACGGAAGTGTAGCTTTTCCTCCAGCTCTAGGAATGTGTGGCCTAACCCTAATATTCAATCTCTTTTTCTTGAAGGGAACATTCTCCCTTTTGAGCAGAAGCTAACTGTGTGACCTTGGATAAATCACTCAACCTATCAGAACCTCAGTTTCCCCAAGTCAGAAATAGACTCTTTCCTCGTCTTCTTAGAATTATTCACCTTCAAAGCTCAAGAATCAACTCCTACAGGCAACCTGCCCTGATTTCTCAGTTGCTGGTGCCCTCTCAATGGAAGTTATTTTGTCTATTATTTGTGTTTCATTTTCTGTCTGCATACATGTTATTTTCTCCCAATAGACCTCTTAGGGGCAGGAACGATCTCATGTTAGTCTTTTTATCCATGGGACACACTACACTGTGTTGCCTTAAGCTTCATAAATGCTTATCAAATGAATGAATGACTCTATAAAGTGAGGGGGCTGGATCAGATGAACTCTGGGGCCTCTTCTAACTCACAATGCACGAACTGATGCATTACTCCAGTTTGATTTCACCATCCCTCCTTTCTGAGACCATGGCTTCTTGAGGTTAGTTCTCTATGGCCTGATTTGAGCATGGGGAGACCCAGAAGCAAAATTTCAATCCATTTCCTCCTGAATGTTCATTAGAACACCAGAGCCCCAAAACGTAGAACGGCAGAACTGGGAGGGGCCTTCGAAAAAGAATCCTCTTAGGGTCCTTTGGACAAAGAAATGGAAGGAACTTCTGGATGTAGAATGGTAGAACTGGGAAGAGAGCTAAGGACATAAGACAAAGTCAGAGCTGGAAGGAACCTTACAAAGAGGTGGTTCAAAGCCCTCATTCTGACACACAAGAACACTGAGGGGGCCTAGAGAGAAGCAGCTTGTACCATTAGGTGGAGGGCTGTATCTCTGAATTCTACCACAATGGAATGAGCCTGATTACCTAGGAAGTGAGGGCAGATTTGCCCACCCAATGCGGAAGGAGTCCCAGATCCCACTTGTCTAAATGGGCTGCTTTGTCCTTGTTCTCTTCCTATGTCTCTAGCCACCCTCAGTCCTTTCCACTGAATCATCCTCCATGTTCTACTCCTAGCCATGATTGTCCTAATGACATTTGTTTTGGCCCTTCTCTTTCTATACTTTTTCCCTCGATGATTCCATCTACTCTCATGGGTTAAATAATCATTTCTATGCCAATCTTGGTGTCCTTCCCTTTTCTCCCTCCAGAGTCCAACTACCTGTTGGACACTTCCCCTTGGATGTCCTCTAGGCTTCTCGAACCTGAGACACCCAACACAGACTACATCATCTTTCCCTTCTATATTTAGACTTCCTCCAAACTTTCCCATTTCTCTTAAGGCCAGACCCATCCTTCCAATCACCAAATTCCTAACTGTAGAGTCATCTGTGACTCCTCAGCCCCCTCATCCACCTTATTCTGTCACCAGCTCTTGCTGATTCCATGTCTGACACATCTGCAGAATCTGTGCCTTTTCCTCTATTTTCCTCTACTCCCACAGACATCAGCTCAGTCACCTCCTAACTGGTCTTTCCCCCCTCCAATCCATCCTCCTCATAAATAACCTTCCTAAAGTATAGGTCTCATCTTGTTACTCTCATGTCCAAATGGCTTCTGGGGTTCCCTTTTGTGTCTGGAATAAAGCACAGGTTTCTCAGCTTGACATAGGAAGCCTTTCACATCTAATTCTAGCTTGCCTTTCCATATATCATTCTCCCTTATGAGCTCTATATTCCAACCCAAATGGCTTGGAATGTTCTTCGTCCTCTCTTCTGCCTCTTAGAAGCCTTAGCTTTCTCCAAGGCTTTCTCAGCTCTAGTGAAATCTCTTATGGGAAGCCTTTCCTGATCCCCTCAGGAAAAGTCTCCCTCCTCTGATCTCCTCTAGGTACCTACCTGCCTGTGTGTGATACAGTGATAGGGAAAGGGCTGGATCTAGATTCAGAGAAACTAGATTAGAATCCCAGCTCTGTTCCTCATTACTGGCAAGACCATAAAGTCATTTTACTTCAGTCAGAATTTTCTCAGTAAAATTTAGGGGATGAAAAAATTCATCATGCATTTATTATGTTATGCACCTACTTACTCCGTGTCTGGTGCTGTGATAGGTGCTGGGGAGACAAAGACTACACAGTGCCTGCCCCTAAGGCATTTGCTCCTTCCTCAAATCTGTTTTGAGAGGCATCTTAGAGTGATGGACAGAGAGGTTGAAAAGTCAAGAAGACCTACTTGCTTTTATGTCCTCATTCCTAGGATGATGGCTGCCCTGCCCAGAGCAGTCCTGTGGGACTGAATTAGAGTTTGCTACCCTCTATCCATGACTCCAGTTTCGGAAGCCTTTTTACCTCTTCATGCCGCACACCTTTCTCCCAGATTCCCTCTGAGACCCGCTGCTCAGCAGACTGACAGCTTGCGCCTTTGACTGTCTCCCTTGGGGACAGACTGGGGACTGTTAGAATCTGAGTACTAGTGATTGAATGTTACAGCTGGAAGGGACCCCATCCTGATCAACTTACCCAACCTAAATTGTCTGGAGTGGGGAAAGGGACTCACCCAAAGTCATACAGCAAAGACTGAACTGGCACAGAACCTCCTCCCTCCTCCTCCTGAATTCAGGGCAATTTCTTATATGCCATGCTACTTTAGGAAGGAGATCAGGCAGTGTTGCCCAGGGGAAGTAGGAAGGAGAGCGCCAAACAATGAATATCTGTACCCCGCCCTTGGCAAAGGAAGGCCGAGGGGATGGAGTGCCCCATACTTCCTGTTCTTCCAGTGGTTGGCCCCTGTCCCCAGGAGGGATCCTGCTCCCCATCCCCTTTCCCTGCTCCCTCCCTTCTCCCAGCTCCCTGCCCCCAAGGTTTTGCATTTTTAATTCGGGACAGTATGTGATCTCTCCCAGCTTGCTGCTTTATCCTGGTGCTATTTAAATTACAAATCGGCCCCATCTCTCTGTCACTCTGTGGGTTATTTTTAGCGGCTGGTAAATAGCAGCTGGAGAGTTGGATCAGGTGCCCCCTCCCACGAGGAGCCGTGCGCCTGCGGCAGGGGGCCATCCGCCCCTGCATGGCCTGACAGCTGATGCCCTGCCTGGGAGACCAGGGGAGCAAGGTGTGGGGACAATGGGAGGGAGAGTCCGGGGGGTCAGCTCTCCCCTTCTGCTCTTTCTCCTCTTCGTCAACCCTTACCCATCTTTCAAAGCCCAACTGAAGTCCCACTTCCTACATGAAGCCTTCCCAAATCAACCCAGTCTACACTAATCTCTCCCTTAGAATCAATGGGCATTCACAACCTTTTCCGCTCTGGCCCCACCTTGCTTTTTCAGAATGGTTCCTCATGTAAAACAATTTGCCCCTCCCCCTATGACCCAATCTATAACCCAACAACAATCCATCTCCCTTCTCCAAACCTTGGCACTCCCTCTTCACCTCCCTATCTTGGAATTGCTAGCTAGCTCCCTACCAGGCTCAGTTGAAGTTCCATATCTCTCGAGCTTCCTTTCCTGATTCACTCAATTACTAGCATCCCGCCCCCTCCCATCACTGTATGTTTTGTATATATCTTTATACATTTATTTGTGATGTTCAAGCCCCACAGTAGAGGGGGAGCTCCTTGAGGGGCACAAAGTCTACCTGTTTTTGTATCCCCAGTGTGTCTCCCACCTTTCTCCCCAGAACCTAACGCAGAGCCTGACATTTAATAGGTGCTTAATAGATGCTTATCAAATGCAATCTCAGAGTTGGAAGGGATTTCAGAGACCACCTTTTTCAATCTGTAACTGATTTCCTTGAGTGGCCTCTGCTACATTGCTGACAAATGGTTAAGACTCCACTTGAAGACCTCCTGTGATGGGGGGGGGGAACTCCCTTCTTCCTGAGACAGCCCTTTCCCTCTGGACCACTAATTACAGAAGCAATTTCCCTCCCATCCCCCAGAAACCTGCTTCCCTGCAATTTCCTCTCTGGGCTTCAAGTTCTTCCCTCTGGGAAGAAACAAAACAAATCCTTGTACAAAGGATGCTGAGCACAGCTCTGGAGTCAGGGGATCTGGGTTCAAATTATACATCTTATGCATACTACATGTATGACTTTGGGCAAGTTAACTATGGCAAGTTGATCTATGAAGTGCTTACTGGGGATACAGAGGCAAAAACCCAATCCCTGCCCTCCTTGTCTATACAGGCTATATATTGTGTGACCCTGCGCAAGTCATTTCACCCCATTTGCCTCAGTTTCCTCATCTGTAAAATGAGCTGGAGAAGGAAATGGCAAAACCATTCTGGTATCTTTGCGAAGAAAACCCCAAATGGGGTCAGAAGAGTCAGATGTGACTGAAACGGAAGAATGTAAGTGGGAGGTAAGCTCAGAGGGAAGGCTGGGAAACACCTGCTTCAGAAGGTGGGTTTTAAGCTGTCTGAAAGGCACCAGGGAAGGAGAGGAGAGGAAGGAGAGCATTCCAGACATGGGGGAAATCAAGTGCCAAAGCAGAATTGGGAGAAGGAATGCCCTTTGTGAGGAACAACAACGTTGGGTTATAGAAAAGAAGGGGGGGAATGTGTGAGAAGCCTAGAAAAGTAGAGAGGAATCAGGTTATAAAAAGGCTTTAAATGTCAAGCAGAGGATTTTATATTTGATCCTGGAGGTAACAGGGAGTCACTTCACCTGGGACTTTTTTCATCTGTAAGATGAGAGGTTAGACAAGATGGCCTTTGAAATCTCTTTCAGTTCTAGGTCCAGGATTCTCTGATCTTATTCTTCTCCCCCAAACCACCTCACCAGAAGGCTTACAGGCAGTGGGATGGAGTGGTCTTGGAGTTCAAACCTCTAACCCTTATCAGTCTCTTCATTTCTTGGAGATTCAGTTTCCCCATCTGTAAAATGGGATAACAAACCCTGAAGTACCTACCTCATAGATTTGCTGTGAGGTTGAAATGAAGTGGTGTTATGTAAAGTCCTCTGTGAACTTTAAGGTTCCTTAGAAACATTATTAATTAGTGGAACACATAATTCAGCCCCATTTCTGTCCAGCGGCTTCCTGTTGCTTTTTCCTTCTGTATGTATTCCATCCAGTTCTCAGTACAGGGTCCCTAAACCCAGCAGCAACCTTCTGAGGCGTCTAGAGACTGACTCAGGTGGCCAGTATGGTGGGAAGAGAACTTAATTTGGAATTGAAAGACTTGGGGAACATATCCTAGTTCAGGCACCTGCTTGCAGGCACACTTGCTCCGCAAGTCCCTTAAGCTCTCTGGGCTGGAGTTCCTCATTTTCCAACTGAAGGAACTCCCCAGATCAACTCTTCTCAAAGTCTGAGGTCTCAGGACTCCTTTACACTTAAAAATTATTAAGGATTCAAAAGAGCTTTTGCTCATCTGGGTTTGTATCTATCGATATTTATTATACTAGAAATCTACTGTATGAGAAATAGAGAGCAGATATCTACTGTATTAGAAATGAAAACATCTTAGTATTATTATGAAAAGTTTTGTTCTTGGAGACCACCCTTTGAGAATTGTTGAGAATTGCTGGACAAGCTAATAAGATGATAACTAGCATTTATATAGCTCTTTAAAGCGTGCAAAGCTTTTTATAGATATCATCTCACTTAATCCTAATCACAACTCTGGGAGGTAGGTGCTATTATCTTAATTTTACAGTTGAGGAAACTGAGACAGACTGAGATGAAGTGATTTGCCCAAGGTCACATAGCTTGTGTCTGAAGTCAAATTTGAACTCGGGTCTTTTCACTGAGACCCTTATCTGACTTGTAAGCTTCTTGTGCACAGGAGCTGCTTCGTTTTTGTGCAAAGCCTAGTACTTGACGTATGGTAGGCATTTTTTGAATGAATGAATGAATAAATGAATGAGTGTGACTATTGTAGGCACTGTATACCAAGTGACCAGGCATCTTGTGTCAGTCTACGTGGTCCCAGCTGACTTATTTTTTTCTTTCCTCCCTCCTGCACCCCTTTTCTCCTAGTTGTATTTATTGGTTAGATTCCAAGTCACAATGTTCCCGGTCTCTTGGTTGGTCATCTACTCTGTGATCATACCCACCTGCCCTCTGAGGCTAAAATCCTTCCCTCTTATCACACAGCCCTGTCCCTGGTGTTGTAAGGACCTGGGTGATGGGAGTGAGAGTAGGGGCAGAGACTCTCAACACTCCCTTACCTGGGGGTGTAGGTCTAGGTTTTCCTCCACGCCCCCCTCCCCCTCCACTTCCCTGGCTTATGGAAAACCTCTAAACCAAAAGATTCATTTGTGTACTGGTGATCTCAGCCTGTCCTAACCCCAGGACAAGGAGATCTTAGGGACGGCAGAGACTCTCATTTTTGTCTGTCTTCCCAAGGCCCAATCTGTACCTGGGATATAAGTGCTCTGTAAATAAACGCTGACTGAGCTGAAAGGGGTCCGAGGTTCCCATGAGCATTCCCTTCACTTCCATCCAAACTTGGGACTCTCTCCTATTCCTTTTTTTGAGGTAGACATCACCTGTTTGGATTCTAAGGAGAGTGAAAAGCATCTCCTTTTAGAGCAGTGCTCAAGTACTATTGGGGCTGGCTAGAGAGGACCAGGTCATGGTCTCTGGGTACAGGGGTCAGGTAGCTGCTTAGCCTATTGTTTGTTACTTAGCATCTGACTCCAAATGGAACTGGCAGGCTTCCAGACCTGACCTATATATATATCTTTAGGCCCACTACACATGGAAGGCAGAATTCTCCTCCCCTTCCAACCCTGGCTCTGGAATCTCTCCCAGCCCTTTCTCCTTGTGGAGGGCTTTTCATCCATCTCTCTCATTAATCCTTCATGAAGGGTGGGTAGGGAGATTTAACAGAGAATATGACCTCACCCAGCAACTCTACAATCCTAATTCTAGGCGAGGAACTCTGGAGAAGTCAGGGGCTTGGGCCTCATCCACCATCTGCATCTGTCCCTTATTTGGACCCAGCTCTAACTAACTCTAACCCCAAATTTCCCTAGGAGAAAAGAACTTTGTAAACCCTGAAGTGCTTCAGAAATGACAGTTGTCATTATAGATCAGAGTTAAAACTGGAAGAGAGCCCAGAGATCCTCTGATTTAAACCTTTCATCTTACAAGGGAAGAAAGTGAGGTGCATGGAGGTTAAATGGTCTGCCTAAGGTGGCTTAGTCAGGATTTGAATTCAAGGCTCATGACTACCTTTTACTGTTCCAAAGTGTCTCACCAGGACCAGAAGAGTGACTTTCTTCTCCAATTCTTCATTTCCTTGAGTCAGAAGGGGCTAGGGAATGTGTCATCATTGGGTAGTGGGTGGATGAGGAGTCACTGTTGGTTTTCTTGAGAAAGCCCAGAGGTGCTCAGGATCCATTCATTTGGGAGCTCTATGGCCAACCTCAGAGTAGGGTGGCCAGACTGGATTTCTTCCAGCTCCTCTCCCATCCTGATGCCCTGTCCCATCCCTGTTCCTTATAATTCCAAGGACCAGGCCAGAGAAGGACCTCACCTCTCCTCAGCAGCTAGGTGGCACAGTGGACATAGCTTTGGGCCTGCCATCCCGGATGCACCTCCTCCATCAGCCACTTACCAGCAGTGTGATCCTGGACAAGCCACTTAATCTCTCCCAAGCTCAGTTTCTTTTATTGCAAAATAGACATCATAATATCACCTACCTTAAATATTTCAAATGGGATATTCACAAGGCGCATAGCACTGTGCCTGGCACATAGCAGGCAACAAGAAGTGCTTATTCCCTCCCTTCTTCCCCTTCCAAACCATGTATCCCCTGACATCAGAGTCCTCACAGTGAGTGGGAGGGGTCAGGTCTTTCAGTGCCAATCTATAACATCCACAGGTTCGATGACCTAACTTTGGCCAGGTGATGCCGGGCTTCTCTGCATCTGAGACATATATAACACGGGTCCCAAGTCACCCACAATGGAGGGTTTGTTCTGTTTCCTCCAGCTCTCCACTCCTGAGCTCTCTTCTTCTGGATCCACTCCCATCTCATACCCCTCCCCCCCCAGGCTGAAAAGAACCTGATTATCCTGGATCTTTCCATTCTCCATTTCCAGATCCCCAAAGGGCTGAATTTTCCTATCAAAGGCCTTTCATACCCATCTCTCTTCGGAGATTCCCTGAGCTAATCAATCTCAGCCCCTCTAGCCAAACTCCATCCCATCCTCCATTGTCTTCTGGCAAGAACCAAGCTCTTCCCCCCAGTTCTCTTTATCCTTCTATGAACCAGATCCTGCTGGTGACTCCCTCCACCCCAGGTGTCCAGCACACTAAACGGGACAGTTGTTCTCAGCCCAAGAGTGCTCATTCCCCATCTGTATCCTTGTAATATTAAGAGAGCAAACAGAATATTGCCAGAGTTCAAGCTATTTCCCATTCTGTGCCCTGGTGAAACTCTTATTTTTTCCCTCACTCATCCATCCTTCCTGTGGGAAAGGTGCCATCTCAGTGAACCTAGAGCGCTCCATGGCACCAAGCACACACAGTTCTGTGACAGGTGACAAGGAGAGACAATGAAGAGCAGGATTGGGGTGGGCTGCCTGGCAGCTCAGTAAACTGTCCACACTCCCAGGACTGGGCTGCTTCGATGAAGCTCCTTCCCAGCAGTCCTTGTTTCAGCCAGGGCAGGCTCACCTGTTGTCTGACTTTCTGTGAAGTCCAGTGAACAGAATTTGGATCTGAAGTTGAAGGACCCAGGTCTTATTATCTTCGTACTAGTTATCTTTCAGACTCAGTTTCCTGATGTGTACAGTGAGTGAGGTGTACTTCACCAACTCCAAGGTCTCTCCTAGCTTCAGGGTCCCCCCGACCTCATCGAGCACAAGGCTGAGGCTGGAGATGGGATTCCTGTGTCCTCTTTTTACATAATCACCCCTTTCTCTCATATCTGTCTTCGCCGTCAAGTAATAGAAATAAATCGATGGCATATCCACAGTAAATGTTTCCTCCAATCGCTGCCGGTGGGCAAGGAGGGGGCAAATACCGCAATCTGAGTCCCTCTCCCTCTGCTGCCAGGGGTAGCCTGGACATCGGCGGCGTGGCAGGAAGGCAGAGGGAGATGCAGGAGGATCGATGTTTTTTCCCACCACAGGCAGAGAAGGGGGGTGGGGCATCTCCTTGCTCTGTGTGCTCACCCTGCCTGCCTCCCATGCCAAGAGTCAGTCATGACCCAAAGAAGGATCATGCCTGCGTGACCCCCATTAGGGGGAGCTGAGCCTCACGCCTCTGTTGACATTACAGAGTGAGGGTTAGGGGTATGGTAGAGCGCTGGGAAAGGTTACCGTAGTTGACTATAGGTTGAAGGCGAGGACCCCTTTCAGATGAAGGCTCCTCATGCCCCCTCCCCACTCCCCGGTGATCTTACCTGTAAGACACCTGTTTCCTGAGATTGAGCCGGTGAAATTGCTCCTCCACCGGGGGGTCCTCGGTCGTGCCCCGGGGCCACGCCAGCCTGGGCACTGACAGGTCGGGCCGCGTCGAGCCCCCTTCCTTCCGCCAGCACCGCCGTCTCACCACCTCCTCCTCGGCTTCTGCTCCCCGGCTCAGGCCTGTCCAGTCCCGGGGGCTCCCGCCGCCGGCCATAGAGCCTCCTCCCTTCTTGGGCGCCTCGGCCATCCTGCCAGTCGCCCTCCCAGCTGGGGATCCGGGGCACCGGCTGGGCCACCTGTGGGCGGGGAACAGGTGCACTCCGCGACCTCGGGCTCAGGCCAAGTCCCAGGGAGGACGCGGCTCCGGGGGGATGGGGCGGCACGGGAGGCGAGGAGCCCTGAAAGCCCCTCACAGGAGTCGAGGCAGGAAGGAGGCAGAGACGTACGCAGTTGTAGCCGGTGCCAGGAGGCAGGGGGAGCGGGAAGGGGGAAGCCTCCAGTCCGAGGGGGCCTGGGAGGGCTGGCAGGCTGCAGCCGGCGGCTGGCCTTCGGGAGCCTTGGGGCGGCCCTGCTCGCAGGCGGGGCAGATGCGGGGCAGATGCGGGGCAGCACGCGGCGGGGAAGGGGCCGGAGCTGGCTCTGCGCTCTCCGACTCTTGCTGTAATGTCACCTTAGAGACACTGGCAACCCGCCGCTTAACCCTGGAGAGCCCGCAGCGCAGCGCTGAGCAGCCGGCCCCTGAGACCTCCGAAGCACACCGACACCGACGCCGCAGCTGCCTCTGCAGCGCTCCCGCGCCCGCTCAGCCAGAACCCCGGCTCAGGCTACCGGCGGGGACCAGCCAGGGAGTTCCCGTGGGAGCGAGCCCTGCTCTGCTGCTTCTGGCCACCTCCGCCCCGACTTTTCTCCCCGCCTGCCCCCTGCCTCCCAGCGGCGCAGCAGCTGCCGGGCACTGGCCCCCTCAGCTCTGGCTGCTGTCAATCTCCTCCCCCCCACCCCCCCAGCTTCAACCCCACTCCAACCTCCTCAGTCCTGGTATTTGCAGCCTGTCTCAGGCAGGTGGAGGGCGGGGGGGCGAGGGGGGGCGAGGGGTGTGTGGAGCGGTGGAGGAAGGCGGGGGCGGTTGACAAAGGCACGACTTTGGAACTGACTTTAACCCTTTGAACTCCATGGATCTTCTGAGAGCCATCTGGGACGTGAGGAGTCGGGGAGGGAGGGAGGAAACCGAACAGACGTCAGAGGTGAGGCATCATTAGATCGTGGCAAGAGTAGACCGGTTCTGGAGCCTTCTGGATTCGCGAGCCTCAGACCTGGGGGTTCAGACTTCTCAGAGACGCTCTTCAGTCTTGGAGGTTAGAGGCTGAATGAATCGTGGAGTCACCTCTGACCTCTTCATTTTTGTGCTCTCCCTCTTTCCCCGGGCCATCTTCATTTTATGAATCGCATTCATTTTATTTCTCTTTTCCATTCTTACATGCCACCACCTGGTTCCGACTCTCATTGCATCTTGTCTTGACAGTCGCAATACCAGCTACGAGACTGTAAGCTTCATGTCTTACCCAAATCCCTTCTTCACGACCCCCCTACCCCCAAAAGACCTGGCATCTAGGCAGTGGATAGAGGACTGGACCCTGAGGTAGGAACAACTGACTTTAAAACGTACTAACTGCGTGACCCTGGGCAAGTCACTTATCTTCTGTCTGCCTCAGTTTTCTCAACTGTAGAATGAGGATCAAAATAGCCTCTACCTCTTAGGGATGTTATGAGGATCAAATGAGATCATATTTGTAAAGTGCCTGGGATATCTTAAATGATTAATAAATGGCCTTTTTGCAGTGACCTATGCACCCAATAGGTGCTTAATGAACCTTTGACGAAATAATGAAATTGTGGTTCCTCACTGCCCTTCCAGCTTCCTGTGTTTCTTCCTTTCAATCCATCCTATGTCTAGGTTAATCTTCCTAAAATAACTCTTCTCAGGTCCCTCCCTCTCTGACTTTCAAACTTTCAATAGTTCTCTGTTGCCTACAGAATAAAGTCATAGCATCAAGAGCTGTGCTCCCCAATTCACCAATGAGCCTTCAGGGCAGTGCTCACAACCTTGTAAGAAGGTCAAGTATATTTATCTCCATTATACAGATGAGAAAACTGAGACCCAGAGAAAAAAAGTGATTTGCCCAAGGTCACAAAGCAGAGCCTGGTCTAGAAACCAACATACTGCGGTCCTTCTGTTAACTGTCGAATACTGTCCAACAGTCGATTGACTCTTCATATTTGTTAAAATGGTTCTAATGCCTTAGCCTGGCATTCAAAGCTTGATCTGTCCTTGACCTGGCACAGTGGCTCGAGTTTTAGAACTCAAGTCAGGAAGACCTGGATTCAAATCCTAACTCTGACTTCTATTAGCTGTGTGACCACAGCTGAATCACTTCCTCAGTTTCTTCATCTGTAGAATGAGAGAGTTAGATTAGATGACCATTAAGTTTCCTTTCATATCTAGATCTATGATCTTAAGACCCTTTTGGCCTTATTTCCCATGACTCTCCTCCAGCCACAATAAACTATGAGTCCACTCTCCCTACTCTTTTCTGTCTCTGAGTCCCTGCTGCTCCCTTTTCCCCATTTGGCACATGGGGAAACTGAGGCCCAGAGAAGAAATGATGTGCCCAAGTTCATAGATAGCAGGGCCAAGATTTGAACCCAGGCCCTTTGGCTACAAATCCAGAGCACTGGTGTTGGAACCAGAAGACCTGGGTGGAAATTCTGGCTCTGTTTCTTACTGTTTGGCCTTGGCTCAGTCACAACCTCTCTGGCCTTGGTTTGTCATCCATCAGTAAAAGGGCCAGACTCTGAGGACCCCTCCAATGTAGTTCTACAATTCTACCCTGGTTTCTTTGTCCCAAAGAAACTTCCTCCTCCCCTGCTGTTTTCCTATACAGTTAAGGTCTAAGGAGTCCATAACAGAGATGCCCCATCCTTTGCGCTGTGTCCTACAGGCTTCCCTATCCCCCTAAGCCAGGGGCTCTCAGCCTCAACTTCCCCTGGCCTGGGCAGCCTCCTACACCAAACTTTACGGTACTTCTGGCTTTGTCATTATCTCTCCCAGATGGATCAGCCGCTGGGTTTCCCCGTTGGCTCCTGTTTAGTTCTTTCCTGTTGGCCTCTCTAAGCCTTCAGGGGCCCTTTGTACATTTTTCCTCTGTCCTCACACTTCACCCTTTACTATCATCTGCTGACTGCATTATCTCCATCCTCCCTCCCCCCCCCTCCTCCCTCCTCCCCAGGGTCATGGACTAGAATTCAAGCTGAAACCAGCTTGGAGTGCCCTCCTCCTTTCTCTTCCCCAGCCCCCATTTCCCTCTCTGCTACCTCCTTGCAGATGGAAGGATGGTCCAATAGGCTGGCCTTCAGGAGGCCTGGGCCCAAATTCACAAAACAGGTCACATCTTAAAGGAATAAATCTAAAGGACTTGGGGGACCTCACTGGTGATGGAGGTCAACCTTGGCATTTTACAGATGTG